>NC_056071.1:5667500-6292500 GCF_016772045.2 Ovis aries | reverse complement strand
GCTTCTCTTCTTTCCTCAGCTATATGTAAGGTCTCTTCAGACAACCATTTTGCTTTGTAAATATTTCTTTTTCTTGGGGATGGTTTTAGTCACTGCCTCCTGTACAGTGTTATAAAAATCTGTCCATAGAATTACCCAAACTGAAATGTAAAGAGAAGAGTCAAAAGAAAACAAAAAATAAAGCAATACCTCCTCTCAACCTAGAATTTTGTACCCAGCAAAAATATCTTTCAAGATATGAAAAAGAAATAAAAACTTTCTCAAACAAAAATGTGGGAATTTATTGCCAAGAGACATATATACTCTACAAAAAATATTAAAGGATGGCCTTTGGAAGAAGGAATATGCTACTAGAAAATTCTTGGGTCTGTACAGTAAATAAAAATAAAGAACAATGGAAATGGAATGAATGAAGATAAAAATAAAGTTAATTTTGTCTTCTATTTTATAAATTTCAATTTTAGAACAGTTTTAAATTTATATAAAGATAGCAAAGATAGTACAGAAAGTTCCCATATGCTTCACAGTCAGTTTCTCCTGTTACTAACAGATTAGTATTACAGCTAATGAGTCAATGTTGATAAACTGTTATAAAGTCCATTTATACATTGTTTTAAAGTCCAGAGTATTCAAATACTCTTAGTTTTTAACCTTATGTCTTTTTCTGTTCTGGAATCCAGTCCAGCATACCATATCGAATAGTAGTTTATCTAGTAGTAGTAGACATAGTAGTCATGTCTTTTTAGGCTCTTCTTGTCTTTTGATATTTATCTAAGACTTTACTTACTTTAGTGACCTTGACAGTTCTGAGGAGTACCTGTCAGATATGCTGTAGAATGTTCCTCAGTTGGAGTGTTTCTGATGTTTTCCTC
Source organism: Ovis aries (assembly GCF_016772045.2). Taxonomy (NCBI): domain Eukaryota; kingdom Metazoa; phylum Chordata; class Mammalia; order Artiodactyla; family Bovidae; genus Ovis; species Ovis aries. The sequence goes on along the minus strand of NC_056071.1, from coordinate 6,291,628 downwards.
ATGGTTAGGCTGGTATTACACATTTGAGGGAGGAAGGTGATGGAACTAATGTGCCCTTTTCATCACATTATATCAAGGGTACATACTATCTCCATGACTATTGATTACTTTGATCACTTTGCTGGTGTAGTATTTCACTTGCTACTATTTTTCCCCTTCCCATATTGCCCTCTTTGGAAGGAACTTATTGTGTGAGGCCCACATATAAGGAATGGAGGTTATATTCCACCTTTTTTACTGCATATTATAGATTATTTGGAGTTCTTCTGCACAGGTTACTTATTGTTCTCTCTCATTTAATCATTTGTTTATATTAATATGAACTCATGTACATTGATTTTATACTTTAGGTTATAGTAGTACTAAATTCTGTTAATATATGATTCTACCAGTGCTGGTTTATTCTGTTGCTCAAATTGTTCCAGCTTTAGCTATTGAGGACTATTCACTTGGTTCCTGTCCCCTTTTATATACCCTTGTTGTTGTGGGGGTTTTTTAGCAGGGGAAAAGGTAGGGGAGTTACTGTTTTATTTTCTGGTTACTTTGGAATGCTTCAGGATCATCTTGTGTATTTTTTGCTCCAGTTCTACAATCAGGCATTTCTCTGAGGAACCTTGGTCTGTTTTTGGAGAATGTTATTAGAAACCAAGATCTGGCGGTTTTCCCTCTTACTTGCTTCAAAAGATAGTTGACTCTAAAGCAAAAGTAGTGGCAGTGACTTTTGTGTTTACAGCACATGTAGAAATAACATATATTAATATTAATTTGGTAAAAAAGTAATTGTGGTTTTGGATCATGAATTTTACATCATTATAACTAAGCTCAAACATATCTTTATTAATTAAAAGAGGAATCTTATAATCAACACATTTTTCCCAACAAGAAATAAGTTTATTTATTCCTGTAGCATAAAAATCCATGTTTTGGGATTCAGCGAACTCTTGGAAAGCATTTTCTGCCCCTTCCTGGTTGTGGAAGCATTTTCTCTGCAAGAAGTTGTCAAGATGCTTAAAGAAGTGGTAGTCGGTTGGCAAGAGGTCAGGTGAATATGGTGGATGAGGCAAAACTCTGTAGCCCTATTCATTCAACTTTTGAAGTGTTGATTGTGCAATGTGTGGTTGGACATTGTCATGGAAAAGAACTGGGCCCATTCTGTTGACCAATTTCAGCTGTAGGCGTGGCAGTTTTTGATGCATCTCGTAGATTTGCTGAACATACTTCTCACATGTAATGTTTTCATCAGGATTCAGAAAACCATAGTAGATAAGACAGGCAGCAAACCACCAAACAGTGACTGTGATCTTTTTTTGGTACAAGTTTGTCTTTGGGAAGTGCTTTGGAGCTTCTTCTCGGTCTGACCACTGAATTGGTCATTGCTGGTTGTCGTACAAAATCCACTTTTTGTCATACATCATAATCCCATCAAGCAATGATTCATCGTTGTTGCATAGAATAAAAGAAGATGACACTGCAAAATGACAGTTTCTTTTATTTTTCAGTCAGCTCCTGTGGTACCCACTTATGGAGCTTTTACACCTTTCCAGTCTGCTTTAAATGCCAACCGACTGTAGAATGGTCAGTGCTGAATTCTTTGGCCACTTCTGGTGCAGTTGTAAGAGGATCAGCTTCAGTGATCCTCTCACTTGGTCACTGTCAGTTTCTGACGGCTGGCCACTGTGCTCCTCATCTTCAAGGCTTTCTCTCCTTTGCAAAACTTCAACTACCACTGCCCTGTACATTTGTTAACAGTTCCTGGGCCAGATGCATTGTTGATACTGCAAGTTGTCTCTGCTGCTTTACGATCCATTTTAAACTTGAATAAGAAAATTGCTCGAATTTGCTTTTTGTCTAACATCATTTCTCTAGTCTAAAATAAATATAAACAGCAAGTAGTAAGTTATTATGGAGGAGGAAATGGCAGCCCACTCCAGTATTCTTGCCTGGAGAATTCCATGGACAGAGGAGCCTGGCAGGCTCCATGAGGTCACAGAGAGTCGAACACGACTGTGATTAACATACACACAAAGTAAGTCATTAGCAAAAAAGTAAAGTGAGAATTGTACATTAAAATGATGTATGACATACCCACATTTATTTAAGAATGTATTCCAATATCAAACAGCAAAGTTCAACAGTGCGAAACCACAGTTACTTTTGTACCAACCTAATATGATGACAGAGTGGAGAATTAGAAATACACTTTTATAGGTCTTTACACAGGATGAGGTATACATTTGAAGTTTAACTCAAATTAACTGAAAGTAAATATTGTAAACCCTAGTAAAACTACAGGAAATAAAAAGAAGTATAAATGATAAGGCAATAGAGATAAAATGGAAATACAAAATATGCTCCAGTATCCCAAGAAATGGGAGAAAGGGCAAAAAATAAAGAACAGACAGAGCAAATGAGATATAGCTAGCAAGATTGTAGATTTTAATCCAACTATACAAGTAAACGGGAGAAGGCAATGGCACCCCACTCCAGTACTCTTGCCTGGAAAATCCCATGGACGGAGGAGCCTGGTAGGCTGCAGTCCATGGGGTCGCTAAGAGTCAGACATGACTGAGCGACTTTACTTTCACTTTTCACTTTCATGCATTGGAGAAGGAAATGGCAACCCACTCCAGTGTCCTTGCCTGGAGAATCCCAGACGGGGGAGCCTGGTGGGCTGCCATCTGTGGGGTCGCACAGAGTCGGACACGACTGAAGTGACTTAGCAGCAGCAGCATACAAGTAAACATGGTAATAAACATCAGTTAAAAGACAAAATGTCAGATTGGTTTTTTGAAATAAATAAAAAGGTCATACTATACAATGTCTATAAGGGCCCCACTTTAAATGTAAAGATATAGGTAAAAAGATGGAGAAAAATATACTATGCAAACATTAGCCAAAAGAAAGCTAGTACAGCCATATTAAGTTCAAACAATGTAGACTTCACAATAAGAAATGTTATCAAGGATAAAGAATATTTGCTGACAAATATTTGCCAACAAAGGTCTCTCTAGCCAAAGCTATGGTTTTTCCAGTAGTCATGTATCGATGTGCAAGTTGGGCCGTAAAGAAAGCTGAGCATCAAAGAGTTGGTGCTTTTGAACTGTGGTGTTGGAGAAGACTCTTGAGAGTCCCTTGGACTCATATTGGACTGCAAAGGGATCAAACCAGTCAATCCTGAAGGAAATCAGTCCTGAATATTCATTGGATGGACTGATGCTGAAGCTGAAACTCCAGTACTTTGGCCACCTGATGCAAAGAACTGACTCATTGGAATAGACCCTGATGCTGGGAAAGACTGAAGGCAGGAGGAGAAGGAGATGACAGAGGTTGAGATGGTTGGATGGCATCACTGACTTGGTGGACATGAGTTTGAACAAGCTCTGGGAGTTTGTGATGGACAGGGAAGCCTGGCATGCTGCAGTCTATGGGGTCACAAAGAGTTGGACATGCCTGAGCGACTGAACTGAACTGAACTGAAAGAAGAATATTACATATTCCAAGAAATATCTTTAATGTGTATGCACCTAACAGTAAACATTCAAAGTACAGAAAACAAAGATGATACAACTAAAAAGTAGAAGAGAAAAATCCATAATTATAGTTGGAATATTCAACACTCTTCTCTCAGTGGTTGATAGAACAAGTAGGCAGAAAATTCAGTTAAGGATCTGGGTGACTGAGAAATATTTAACCACCCTGATGTAAGAGACATTTATAGAGCCCTTCACTTTGCATAGCAGAACATATGTTTCTTCTTTAGGGCACTTGCAACATGCCTTGGGTATCCAGTGTCATAAAACCTCAGCAAATTTCAAAGAATTGAAATCATACAGATTACAGTCTCTGACCATAATAAAACCAATAACAGAAAGACAACAGGAAAACCTCCACATATAGAAATTAAAGAATATGTTTTTAAATAGCTCATGGGTCAAAGAGGAACTATCAAGAGAAATTTTGAAATCTATAGCATATCAGAATTTTGGAGACCAACTAGGAGAAGTTTTGAGAGCGGAAATTCATAGCATTTATATTAGAAAGAAAGGTCTCAAATCAGTATGCTTTTACTTTAGGAGAGAAAAAAGAGCAAACTTAACCAAAAGGAACCAGAAGAAAAGGAAAAAATGAGCGGAAATTAATGAAACTTAAAACAGACAGTAGAGAAAGGGAGTCAGACCAAAGGCTAATTCACTGTAATTTACCATGTTAAAAGAATTCCACTTTTATTCATAATAAAAATAACTTTCCCAAACCAGGAGAAGAAAGGAACTTTTTTAACCTAACGAAGACTGTTTTCAGAAATTCTGCAACTAATATACTTAATAAGGGGAAACTTCAGTCTTTTAGTAAAATAATAGTAGAAACTAGATAGTGATGTTTTATTCTCACCACTCATATTCAGCATTATACTGGAAGTCCTGGATGAGGCAGTAAGGCAAAAAAATTAAATGCATACATACTGGGAAGGAAGAAATTAAACATTATTCATAGAAGATATAATATGTAGAAAAGCATAAAGAACCTACCAAAAAATCTTCCGGTGGAAGTTTCATATTGGAATATGAAATTTTAAAATATCATGTAAACATTACTCAAAAGATACCTACAAATCTAACCATATGATTTTCATGCTAAAACTATGAAAGATTGTTGAAAGAAACCTAAGAGCCAAATACTTTGTTTTCAGTTGCTAAGTTGTGTCCAACTCTTTTATGACCCCATGGACTATAGCCAACCAGGCTTCTCTGTCCATGTGATTTTCTAGGCAAGAATACCGAGGTTGGTTGCCATTTCCTATCCAAGGGATCTTCCCAACCTAAAAGGATCAAACCCACATCTTCTGCATTGAAGGCAGATTCTTTACCACTGAGCCACCAGGGAAAGCTATGTCAAGATGTTATTCCTTCCTAAATTGGTTGGAAGATTAAACACAACCCTGATTTACATCACAGCACAGATTTTTATAGGTATCAGCAAGCCAGTTCTAAAATATATGTGGAAAGGCAAAGGAACTACAATAGCCGGTACAATTTTGAAAGAGAACAAGATAGACTAACACTTTCTGGTTTCAAGACCTAGTGTAAAGCTACAGTAGTGAAGGTATGGGGGACTTCTCTGGTGGTCTGGTGTCTAAGACTCTATGCTTCCAATGCAGGGAGCCTGGGTTCAATCCCTGGTCAGGAAACTAGATCCCATGTGCTGCAACTAAGACCTGGCATAGCCAAATAAATAAATATTCTTTAAAAGACTGTGTGGTACTGGCAAAAAGATGAGCACCGTAGGTCAAAGAGAGCCCAGAGAATATATTCAATTGGTTTTTTACAAAGGTAGTAAGGCAGTTCAATGGAGTAAGGATAGTCAGTACAACTAGTGGTGCTGTAGCAATTTGGCATCAGTATGCAAAAACAGAACCTCAAAGTGTAATTCATACCTTATACAAAAGTTAACTCAAAATGTATTATAGATCCAAATGTAAAACACAAAACTGTGACACTTTAGAAGAAAACATTAGAGAAATACACCAAAAGCATAGTCCATAAAAAATGAATATATTGCTATTTATCAGAGTTTAAGATTCACTCCATGAAAAGGCCCTGTTCAGAGAATAAAAAACAGTCTACAGATTAGGAGAGAATATTTACAAAATCAGCGATCTAGTAGAAGACTTGTATCCAGAAAGATACAACTGCGTACCTGTTAGAGAGGATAAAATTACAAAAACAAAACCAAAAAAACCACAATAAGTGCCAAGTTCTGGCAAGGATGCAGAGCAACAGGAATTCTCATGTATTCCTACTTAGAATGCAAAATAGTAGGCCTGCTTCAGAAAGCAGTTTGGCAACTTCTTATAAAGTTAAATATGTATTTGTCATAAACCGAACAGTCTTACTTCTAGAGAATTTACTCAAGTGAATTGAAAACCATACTTACACAGAAACTGTATTTTTCACTAATTTCCCCCAAAGAAAACAACAGAAATAACCTTCCAGCAGCTGAATGCATATACACACTCTGGTACATCTGCAGAAAGGAATATTGCTCAGCAATTAAAAAAAGAAAGGGATGAATTTAATTCACAACAATATAAATGAATCTTAAATTAATTTTGCTAATTGAAAGAAGCCAGATCCAAAAGATACGATTACATTTATATTTCATTCTGGAAAATGGAGAACAGGTAAGTAGTTGCCAGGGGTAGGGAGAGAAGCTGACTACAAAAGGAGTAGTATAGGGAATGTTTGAGGGGATGTGATACTGTATTGTTGGATACATGAATCTATGCTTTTGATAAAACCTACAAAACTATACAATACAGAGTGATTTTTTTTTTTTAACTATATGCAGTTAAAAAAATCAACCAGGATTCCAGGGGAACCCAAGATGAAATACATGAATAATTATTAAAAATGAGTGATATGATATGGAAGGGGATGAACTGGTCTAAATAACTTTGGAAACTATTGCTCAAGATGGTAAATTTGTTACACACAGACACACACACACCCTTAAATAAGTGAATATTATACATTGTAGATAAAGCCAGGTTTTTTGAGAAATAAATTTTCAGTTAAGCAAGGTGAATGGGAAGATTATAATGAGCCCTATTTTTCTGGATTGTAGTTGGAGGTTTCAGTATAAATGTATTTTTTTTAACATATATACAGATAGATACAAAAGTATAGATGTTCGTACACATGAATTCGAATACATCTGATATTTCCTCGCTCTGACTGCTGAGTCTTAAATCAGTGACACCTGGAAACCGAGCACACCTAGCCCTCAGGTCCTAGTTTCTAAGTACCATTCTCCAGTGAAAGGAATCAAGCCTCCTTGCAGAAGTGATTGATTGTAGAGCTATGGCCAGGAAAATGCACATTGATCCAGAGGTGCCAGCAGATAAGGAAATACATGTCAAGTCACAGGAGCCAACCTTTCAGAGGAGCTCCCAATGGCCAGATCTAGAATAATTTAAACAGCAAAATAAATAATAATATTATTGGATTATAACACAAAGAAAAACAATAGTGAGACTGTTACTTATTGACTGAATAAATAAATGGAGAAGGGGCAGTTCATTCTTAGAGAGGAATTGTAATCAATGCAGGTAGAAAGTCTTGCTTACAAGAAATGGGGGACAGAAAGACCTCTGTGCCTGGGAGCCCCACAGGGCCCTACTCAGTTTCAGACTCTTCACAAAAATTAACTCAAAATGGATTGCAGACCAAAATTTTTAAATGCAAAACTCTTAATATTCTTAGACAATAATAAGTGAGAAAACCTAAATGACCTCGGGTATGGTGATGCATTTTTGGATATAACACTATAGGCATGATCCACACAAGAAATAATTGCAAAAGATGTCAAGAGAATGAGAAGACCAGCCAAAGACTGGGAGAAAATACTTACAAATGACACTTCCAATAAAGGACTTCTACCCAAAATATACAAAGAACTCTTTAAGACTCAACAATAGGAAAACAACTCAATTATAAAATGGGCCAAAGACCTTAACAGACAGCTCACCAAAGAAGATATATAGGTGAAAAATAAACGTATGAAAAGACATTCCACATCATATGTTATTAGGGAAATGCAAAATAAACAACAGTGATATACTCCTGCATGCATATTAGAATGGCCAAAATCTGGAACACTGAGAACACTAAATGCTGGTGAGTTTGTAGAACAACAGGAACTGTCACAAATTGCTGGTGGGAATGCCAAATGGTAAGCCACTTTGGAAGACAGGTGACTTCTTAACAAAACTGCTGCTGCTGCTGCTAAATCACTTCAGTTGTGTCCAACTCTGCGACCCCACAGATGGCAGCCCACCAGGCTCCTCTGTACCTGGGATTCTTTAGGCAAGAATATTGGAGTGAGTTGCCATTTCCTTCTCCACTTAAAAAACTAAGCATACTTTTACCATATGATCCAGCAGTCACATTTACCTGCATAAAAACTTGCACATGGATGTTTATAGCAGCTTTATTCATAATTGTCAAAAGTTGGAAGCAACCAAGATATTCTTCAGTGGGTAATTGGATAAACTGTGGTACATCCAGACAATGGAGCACTTTTCAGTGCTAAAAGAAATAAGTGATTGAGCCATAAAAAGAAATGGAGGAAAATTAAATACATGTTACTAAGTGAAAGAAGCCAATCTGAAAAGGCTACCTACTGCATGATTCCAACTATATATGATGTTCTGGAAAAGGCACAATTTTTCTTTTTTTTAGTAAAAAGATCAGGGGTTGAAAAAGGGAGGGATGAATAGGCAAAGCATGGAGCATTTTAGTGCAGTGAAATACTCTGATATTATAATGGTTGATACATTTGAACAAACCCATAGAATTATGCAACACCAAGAATGAACCCTAATGTAAACGAGGGATGTTGGGTGATAATGGAAACAAATGTACCACTTTGATAACGGGGAAAGCTATGTATATGTGAGTTTATGGAAAATCTCTGTGTATGCCCCTCAATTTTGCTGTCAGCCTAAACTGCTGAAAAAATAAAGATTTAAAGAAAAAAAATATTATTGGATTATAACACAAAGAATTACAAAATAGTGAGACTAACTTAGTAATTGAATGAGTAAATGTAGAAGGGACAGCTCTTCGTTAGAGAAGACTTCTAATCAATGCATGTAGAAAGAAGGGGCGAAATGGCAAATCACCATTATAATACGACAGCGCAGACCTTGAAGGCAAGGTCAATGGATGAGTACTAAAGTTAGCAAAAATTTAAGGAGAAACAGGACATTTAATAAATCTCAGAATGTCACTCCCCAGATAATAGTTGATTATGAAAAGAAAAAAAGTGATTTTTATAGTAGAGAATCCTAGTCATTTGGTTTGTCTTTCAGGAACTGGATGTGGAATACTGCCACTATCCTTCAGAAATAAACACTATAGGAAGTTTCATTTAAGGCATAGAAATATGTTTATAAGAATTGTAATAAACTGCAGAATTGATGGACAAACTACAAGTTTGACATTTAGCAACTTGTCAGTTATCTTGGTCTTTTTTAAGAGTTCATGAAGCATCTCTGAAATTCTAAAATCTGCCCCAGAAACTATCAGTATTTACACTGTTACCCCTGTAAGTTAAAGTGAAAACTGAATACACACACACCCATAGTATTTTGTTGTGTCTTAACAGTTGGAGATGGGTGAAGATATCTATAACAGAACAGTTGAAGAGGATTTTGCCATGTTTGAAACAGCAGTTTATAGGCCAGGTAGTTATTTTTCAGAGTCAGTAATGAGCCTCACTCCTCTTTCACACTGTTGTCTGCAGATAAACCTGCTTTCAGATTGGGACTTCATGCATCGCTGATGCTTATAAAGATACCTTTCGCAGATTGACAGAGAAGCTTGACTTACTCAAGTAAAATAATTTTTTAAAACTAGTTGGATTATTCTAGCATATTAATATTTTTACATGTGTAGAAAGAAAAGGAGCAATATGTTTCATTCATCTCTTTTCTGTATGATATATCAATTCATTTCTCCTCTCATTTTCTTTATTTAGGCGATTTATCAGTTCATTTCTCCTCTCATTTTCTTTATGTGGCTTTTCTCCATTGAAATTATTATGCTCATTTGAAAATTATATTTGCAAATGATAAATATATAAATTTGTAAAACTACTATACTTATTAACAAATATTTGAGTTCTTATTGTTTCATAATACTGTGTTAGTTACTGTGGGAAAAAAGAAAACATAATTTCTGCCCACCACAGAATTTAATTAAGATAAATGTACATGTGTAACCAGGTAGGGTAGGGATGGGAAGATTTAGATGTAAGTATTGGGCAAATTCCAGGAGATGGTGAAGGACAGGGAAGCCTGACGTGCTGCAGTTCCTGGGGTCACAAAGAGTTAGACACAATTTAGTGTCTGCACAAACAAAAACAAAAAACAGCGTTGGCGTTCTCCAGAGTCCAAACAGAAACTAGTTTTACAATTAGGAAATCCTTTTATATGTTATCACAGCATGGCATAAGAACAGAACAAACTGGGGTAGGAGGGTCTTTAAATACTGGCCCTAGAGAATTTAAAAGAATCTTTCCTGTCTTTTGAAGTCAGCTACAGGTACAGAGACAGTAAATAATGTATATTTGTACTCACTGCCTATGTAATCATCTCTTTAGATTTCCAAACAACTCATAGTGTTCAGATAACATGCTTTCTAAAGAAGTATTTTATATTCAACTACCAACAGTCTTAGTAACTCTCTTATTCCTCTTATGTGCTGAGTGCAGTCGGAGGAAGAGGAATTGGAGTTGGTGAGTGTGGGTTTCTACTTGAATGGAATTGAAAAAAATATGGAAAGTACTAATTCTTTTCAGTGTTTTTATCTGAGTAATGTTCCCTTTATTACACAGATTTTTTTTTTTCTTGCTGTTAAATACTGTCCAAACATTTTGAATAACTGAACCAAGCACTGGTACTGCAGAATGTGGTTTTTCTACTCATAATTATGTATCTTGACCTGTTTTATTTGTTCTGGAAACTTTGGAATAGAGCCTTTATAAACAATAGCTGTCCATGATCACAAGACATGTTAAAGAATTTTTTAGGGAAAGATATAAAATACCTTATATAGTTCCCCAAGTTATTAATATATTTTTAGAAAATGACTTCACCCTCACAGTTCCTCAGATTGTAACACACTGTCTTGTGTTGTTTCTCTTTCTTTCAAAAAGATTACATCATTTTTGGTGAGGTCACCTTTTTCACAGAGTTAGAATTATTTCATCCTGCATGAGACAATCTGAACCACAAGGGGGTTCCCTGTTTATTAAAACGAATGTCTTTAATTGAACATACATAAACTTCCTTTTTTTCTATCAGAAGATATTCTGTCCTTAATAGTAGCTGTTACTTTTTTTCAAAAACAAATGATTTCTATTGGCTTTTCTTCTAGAAAATAAATTTGACTAAAAATAACTTTCAGTGGCTCTTTCTTTGGGAACTAAAACTCAAACCTCACAGAACTGATCTTCTGATGTCAAAGTCAGCTGCTAATTAGGTGACTTTAAGGGAACTAAAGACTTGAAAATGTGTAGTTTTTAGCATGGACAGGGGTTTAGATTGCATGAAAGCATGGGGGAAAGGCATCTGTTCGTTTTACATTTTATTATTACATATATATGCATGCTGGTGTGTTTTGCACAGTTTGTTTCTTTTCGAATAAGGTTGTCTGTGCTCTGTCCTTAAAATTAGAGATTATTCTTTAACTTTGTGATCACTCTCACAGTTTTGGATGTGGTTTCACATTGGGTAACTGAAATACACTGAAAGTGATGAAAGTGAAAGTCGCTCAGTCGTGTCTGACTCTTTGCGACCCCAAGGACTATACAGTCCATGGAAATCTCTTGGCCATGGAATTCTTGTGGTGTTGGATTATATCATGTGCAGATTTTAAGTATCTTTTGGGGAAATACTTTACTTACTGATACAATAATGATTAGCAAATGATAGTTTAAATAATTTGTCTTAGATTAAATCTCACTATTTATACCCTTAAGAATTTAATCATAAATGCTTCCTTGTGAATTTATGAATTATCTAGCAGTATGTTGCCCTCTAGTGGCTGTTGAAATCAATGCCATTGAGATTATGAGCCTTGATGGGTAGAACCAATATATTGGAGTGTCACCGTTTTACAGACACACACACCACCACCGCCACCCCATCTTGAGGTCACATTAGGAGATTCCGTGGAGGTGAGGGTAGGGCATGGATAGAGCCAGGCTAGACCATGTCATACTGTGTTTTTCACCTAGTATTTGACTCTTGAAGTTTCAGTGACAAAATTTGTGAGAACAGATCTCTGTTCTCTCAAAGTAGATCTCTGTGTCAAAAATTCACTAAAATTTTTAACTTGATGCTGAGACAGAAATGTATATTTAGTTGTTATATGTTGACTTTTACATTCCTTAAAGTATACCGTCAATTACAAAATCTCAAAGGTAAATTTCTAAGTATTTGAAGATTGTAAAATCTAGCACATAAAAATACTTTTGATTAAGAACTATTTAACCAAAAACTGTAAATAGTCATTGATATTCTCTAAAACTTAAGCTAATTCAAATTCTAAAACTTAATTAAAATGCAGAGCTCTGTGTGTAGAACCAAATCACAATCAGAGACACAATCTGTTAGAATCTAGAAAGTTGTTCAGATTGGCTTGAGCTCTAGAATAGAATCATGAGTGGCTCTGACCCAGAGTGAGTGCCCGGGAACCTGCACTAAAGGCCCGTTTAGAGCCAGGCTATAAAGATGCCTTTAAAAGTCTTGCAATTCTAGAACAACTCTCCTTTCTGACAGCTCCAAGGGAATAGCTATGGATCAGAAGGAATAACTATATTTACCTTAAAAAGAAAAAGCCAGTTATGTAGAAATCTTGGGCCAGAGTATCTTAGAACAATTTAAGGATATATCTTACATTTCTGAAGTACTTAATTTATCAAAGCACTTCTTACTGTTGCCCTACTAGATTCTCACAGTAGCACTACCGAGCAGCAGTGCAGCGATCACCGTCTTCTCTGCTTTGGAGAGGGTCAAGGATTTTTCCAGTGCTCAGGAATTAGTGAATCTGGGGCAAGAATCAGGCCAGTATAGCCTGAGTGGTCTTTCTAGTATCCTCTAACTTAAGATTGGATAGAAAATACAAACTAAAAAGAAATAAAATGAGATATGAAATATCTAGATCTAACCAAAGGTCTTCTATCTGATTTCCATTTGAAATGGTAATAGAGAAAACTGAATGACATCCTACTTTCTGTAATCTCAGGGGCACTGAGTTATACTTTGGTATGGCTTAGGTCCCCTAAATGTCAGTTACCAGGCTGTAACTTCTTCATTTAGAAAAAAATAAGCCTGGAGTTAGGCTTTAGCCTTCTTGTGTTCTAACCACATGGAACTTGGAGTCTCTGTTTCGCTGATTCTCAGTTTTAGAACGTGTTTGCTTGAGGCAGCATTGTGAGAAACTGCTCTTTGATACCCATACCCTTACAGAATGGTGACTGTCTTAAACTGACTTGATTATTCTGTAGTTCATTTTGTTTCACTCCCACTGTAGATGGGATGCTGTGTAGATGCAGTCGGTCAGCAAGCATTTACCGCTGGTCATCCGCAGCCCTATCAGAAGTATTATATTTTATTTTAAAACTCTCTACTCAAAGCTTCTCCATTCATAAGCGTCCGGAGAAGGGATACATGGCTGAGTCTGCCATTAAAAAACAGGTCAATGGCGGATGATGGGAGAGGCTCTGCATGTATAGATAGGGTCAGGGAGTATATGGTAAATCTCTGTACCTTTTCATCAATTTTTCTGTGAACCTAAAACTGTTCTTTAAAAAAATCTTAATAAAAATTTATATCTAAATACATACACATATACATATTTGTGTGTTTACTGCAGGATCTCGGGGAAGGAAATATGAATACAAGCTGCAGTTTAGTAAGCTATGACTTAAAACCCTGTTAACTTGTAAATCCAGCAAATAGAAGTAGTTTTGAACTCTCTTGGACTCTCGTGGACTTATAATCTCTATATACACAGATAACCTTGCTATCCTCAGGTATTTAAAATCTACACATATCTTACTTAGGTAGGGTAGCCTGGCAGTCTTTATAAGTTGGGGCCTCAAGTCCTCATTTATGTTAGCATATAAGTGTTATCAGCTCTAATGCAAGTTTCTATTTTAAGGATGTATCTCTGACATCAATAAACTCTCTGAAAAAGGCACTAGGGGAAAATGAATGATTAATGCAAAACACATCCCTTAAAATTAAATATTTAGTTATTCTCATTAGTATTTTTAAAGTTTTCACATGATCACTTGCTTCAGGGAATGATGTTCACATCATAAAACTGTGAAAAATGTCACTTTTAAATTGAACATTCTATTTTAAATATTAAGCTTAAATATAAATACTCATAGAATAACACTTTTTTCTACTCTCTCACAGAATACCCAAAGGATAAGCAGTTCTCAAGCCACTCAACCCCTAGCTACCCCAGTGGTGTCTGTGACAACTCCAAGCCTGCCTCCGCAGGGCCTGGTGTACTCAGCAATGCCGACCGCCTACAACACAGGTGAGCCTGCCCTGTTGCCTTTTGTGGGGTTTTTTGCTTTGTTTTGTTTCAGTGTGTGCTTTTGTGATTTAAAAAAATATATATTTATTGAAATAAATTATTTCAAGTTTCTTAGATTCACAGTTGGATATGTTAATGAAATACATTGTACACATTGATTATAGAAAGATTCCCCAGCATGAACTTCTGCTTACCCCTGAGAGACAGCTAGCTGTTATCAAATTATGACGCACAGCAAACGGAGCAAAACAGTTGGTGTTTTCTATGTAGTTCTTGTTACATAGCATCTCACTCTTCCAAGCTTCTGAAATAAGATGTTTTTCTGTATGCTATGTCAACCTGCCTCGGGAAAGGCTGCATCCCTTGGGACCTCAGGACTCAGGGAGGTGGATCTAGGTGGCTGTGTCAGCAGGTCACAGTTTCCTCCATGTGATAGCCCATTTGGTTTATACTGTTTGTGCCTCGGGGGCAAGACCAGGAGCTTTCTTACTTCTCTTCAAAGCCAGTCACTCCTCACCTCTGAGGCGAGCTTTTCACTCATTCATGTAATTTAGACTTTTCATCCACAAATACCCTATTTAGAGAGTATATTAGGTAAGTTTAAAAATACTGCAGTGATTGGAGGGGTGCTTTCACTGTGTGGAGAGCCCAGTGTATGACGGTTTCTCTAGATGTGCCATTTAGGGATTGGCAGAGGACACGTCGGGGAGCTTCCCTTTCTCACTAGCTGAGCCAAACACCTGATGCCTCAAAAGGTGGAGGAGCGAGGGAAAGAGTTAAAAATACCTTGCCAGTTTTTCAGAGACCACAGGGCAGGGCATTTATTCTTTTGTGATTCTGATAAACAGATGAATAAAGATCATCTAATTTCAGACTTCAGGGTAAATGCTGTAGCACAGTCTTTCACCCTGATCTGTGGAGCTCCCTGAGGGGTGCAGAGCCATTGATACATTTGATTGCTGCTTTAATTCCAAGTAGTTCTTTTAAAACAAAAACAACTTTAAATGGTTTTGTTGAAAAGAAAGCTTCTTAGGAAATGTCTACTACCTTTTCCAACAGTCAATATTAAAAAAAATATCCAAATCCATCAACTAAATCTAGAGTAAACCCAGGGATTATATGTTCATAGAAATTCTGTTTCATTGCCCTGGTCACCAGCTATATGAGCAACACTGGTCTAGGGACATACATTTTCTCCCAGGTTTATTCTGGAAAAGGAGACATACCCAAGCTGGTAACCTATGGAGGGGAAGTCCTGAGTTGTTGAGGTTACCAGTTTATACTCTGATCTTGAGAAGGTGAGGAAGGTAGAAAATTTGTGAGCTAGAATGTTCAGAGGAGCGTTGGCCAAGGAGATGGTTCTTGAGCTGGGTGTCACCGTTACATTACAGTTTACTGAGCATTTCATGACAGGTTTTTCCAATAGAAAACTTAGATATCCCACTATATTTGTTTTTAGAAATGCCATTGGCTTTAAAGAATATTTTTTCCAAAGTCCAGAAGCAATTACCAAAACACAGAAATGGAGTCACATTCTCTTGAAACCATCCCTTATCAGTCTCACTCCTGTAACTACTTACTTCTCTCTCAGAGCACCTGTTCTGTTTAATGTTACCACATTATCTTTAATGTATTTATCTTTTTAAAACATGCATCTATAATTTGTCTTTCATTAGTATATCAACTACCTTTCTGTACATAGTTAAGAATCAAACAAGTGCCAGTTAGTCAGTACAGGGATGAATAAGTGAGCAACATTTCAAAAAGTACAGTAGTTCTGTGTAGAGGAATCATATAGACACTTCCTCATGCCCATCTGTAAGATCACTCCCAGCTTCTCAACTTATTCATGGATCCATTCAGCACAGATATAGAGTGTGTTCTGTGTGACAAGCACTGTGTCAGGCACTGGAAATACACAGGAGCACAGTTAACAATGGAACGTAGGGTCTATCAGAGGAGAAACACACAAGACAAATAGCTCTAGGAGTAATTTATCACCTTCGTGTTAAGGGCCATACTGAAGCTTTGACCTGAAGAGGCTTGGACCTGCCTCAGCCAGGCAGAGTAGGGAGAGTGCTCCAGGAATGGGGAGCTCTGTGTGCAGAGACAGCAGGAGCATGGCTGATGGGTCTGGATGGCTGTAGAGTTGAAACCACAGAGGCAGGTTGGGATGCATACACCTTGCTGAGGACTTTTGGACATGATCTTGAAAGCATTGGGAAGCCATAAAAAGGTTTTAAGCAGAGCGGTATCATGACTATATTTGTTTTGTATGATCACTTAACTACAGCACTCATGGGGCCACCACACAATATGATAGTCCAACTAATGAATGCTAATGGTGTGAACTAGGCTGGTGGCAGTAGAGACGGTGAGATGTGGGCAGGCTTGAGAGACAGTAGCTAGAATTGACTAGACTTGATTGTTGGTGGAGAAAGTAAGTATCAAGGGTAACACCCACAGATTTCTGGCGTGAAATCTGTTACAGGAGAGTTGGTGCCATTTACTACAGAGAGGCAGGTTTGGAGGAAATTATGAGTTCAGTGGGGTCATGTCAGACTTGATGTGTCTGGAGAGACATCATGACAAGTAGACATGTCAAGTGGGTAGTTGGAAGGATTTGGAGGCACTGTAGAAGGTGCAGTGCGATGGACCCCCCGACTCAGCTTCTGTGGGGAGGGGCAAGGCAGTGTTAGAGAGCAGTGACTGAGAAAAGACCCCAAGCACAGCTGTGCTGTTTAAATTCAGTTTCTTTTTTAAAATGCTAATTCACTAGGGAGACTAATTTCTTTAAATACTTCTCTCAAGACATAGAAAAGAAGTTAAAAGTAGAAGAGCTTTTGCCACCTCTTTTTAGAACTAAATGGAAAAAAACAAATGTTAATGTTGAACTGAAATAACTCTACATATGAATGATAACTAACATACTATGTCTTGGCCAAAATGATTATGACTGAAGCGTTTATGTCTTGTAACACAAAGTTTTTCATGAACTTTGACTTTTCATGCAATCAGGGATCTTTGACAGTTCCTGTACTTCAAAGAAATACAGTTAGTTAATTGTATGATAATGAATATACTGTCTATGTCACTAAGCTTGACAGCCCGGGAAAAGGGGTCCTGAATCTTTTCTGCTTCCCCTGTACTTCAAAAGTATGAGACATGCTGAACTAGTTGTAGTCAGGATGAACTGGAGTGTTTTCTCTTTGTTCATGAGGGTAGTGGTGGGCATATATATTTTAAATGGCAATTGTATAGGAATATCTTTTAGTGACAGCATTTTTGTTAATTCTGTTTACAATCCTGGAATAAGTATCTCAACTTTTTGTGAAATAATAATCTATAAATATTTAGTACAAAATTGAAACCTCTTTTACTGAAATAATCCCAGACAACTGAATATAGCTAGGTCCTAGAAACCTCCCAAAAGAAAATGTTTTGTCAGTTGTAGACCGTAAGCGTGTTTTTAGCTTTCTTGGTGGCTCAGTCAGTAGAGCATCCGCCTGCAATGTAGGAGACCCGAGTTCTATCCCTGGCGTGGGCAGATCCCCTGGAGGGGAGGGCATTGCAACCCACTCCAGTATTCTTGCTGGAGAATCCCCAGCACAGACAGAGGAGCCATGGACAGAGGAGCCTGGGGGGCTCGTTGGACACGATTGAGTGACTAAACACAAAGGGAGTTTTTTGATGTTATGAAGTACCTGGCTTCTTTCAGACTTAAGAAAAGTTTGGGCACAACTATTTGAAAAGCAGGTGTTGTATGGTCCTTTCATTGCACACACAAGGAACATTTTCTTCTTTTTCAGACTACTCACTGACTAGTGCAGATCTGTCAGCCCTGCAGGGCTTCAGCTCACCAGGAATGCTGTCTCTGGGACAGGTGTCCGCCTGGCAGCAGCACCATTTAGGACAAGCAGCCCTCAACTCTCTCGTGTGAGTAACTGACTAGATGTTTTCACCAAACCTCTACCTATGCTTCCCAACCTGTGTTTCATTCCACTGGTAGAAGAAAGGTAACCTGAAGGCATTCAGGCCTACCTGCCACCCTTCTCTTTCCTTGCTTTGGTTAACATCAACAGACAGAATAAGAAAATCCATTAATACCAACCAAAACATCAACATTAAGCTGTACCCGTTGCTTTATCCCTGGATCGTAGGGAAGGGTGGTAGGGGCTTGGTTTCTTATGTGTGGGTCAGACTACGGGGGATTCATGTGGTTGACCCCAGTCCACTGCACACATTGTACCTCTCCAGGAAGGGTTCGCAAAAATGTTCCTTACAGACAGCATGGAAAGGGATTACAGTGGTGCTCAGGTAGGACAGGCATCACTAGCAGGAGGAGAAGGAATGGTGTTTTGGTAAAACTAGAATAGTCAGCCCAAGGAGAAGCTGGAGAACAATCCAGAAGAGGGGACAGCATAACAGGTTAGCTGTGTTACTCCTGTCAGGAGACGTGGGACTCCCAGCCTCTTGGCCTAAAAGTCCCCAGAGAGGCTCCCTGCATCCTGGTAGCTCCACAGTACACACTGTCGTTGGTCCTCAGCTTGGGAACTATGTCATGGAGAAACGGCCAGGGTATCTGAAGGAAGTCTCTTTGCTTACACAGGTGTTTGGCCCTCGGGCATGTGCAGAGCATCCTAAATGAGTACACTAAAAATAGCTGTGCAAAGGCAGGTGCAAAAGGCTTGGTACTCAGACTGAGGAAAAGGCGTGTGCACACTTTACTGTGTCCTCCTCTGAGCCACTCACCTAGCCTTTCTGAGACTCATCTGGAGAGTGGGGTGACGTGGCTACCTTCTGAGAGCTGCTGTGAGCGTAGGTGGCAGGTGCTGTCACAGAGGCAGAGCAGAGGGGAGAGGGAGTTGGGGTCGGGGTGCCACTGTCCCTCTGCCGCTTTGGTCCCCGCGCATCAGTCACTGACACTGTTTTGGAAATTTCAGCCACAGAAGTACCAAGATTTGGGTAACAGAACCAGCCACTAGACATCTTGACTGTACTCATTTCTGTTTTCACCAGGGATATGTTATTTTTTCTGTGTGAAGCACTGCAGGAAACACCAAAACTGGTCTTGGGGAGTTCTGGCAGTGTTTCAGACCCTGGGCTCTTTGTCAGTCAGGTGGTATCTGTAGTAGCCCGTTCATGCAGATGCACTCACAAACCAGCTGTCTAACAGATCTTTGTTTTTTTCCTTCAGTGCTGGAGGGCAGTTATCTCAGGGTTCAAATTTATCCATTAATACCAACCAAAACATCAACATTAAGTCAGAACCAATTTCACCTCCCCGGGATCGAATGACCCCATCAGGCTTCCAGCAGCAGCAGCAGCCACAGCCGCCACCGCCGCCACCGCAGGCCCCACAGCCGCAGCCCCGGCAGGAAGTGGGCCGCTCCCCTGTGGACAGTCTGAGCAGCTCCAGCAGCTCCTACGACGGCAGTGACCGGGAGGATCCGCGGGGCGACTTCCACTCTCCCGTTGTGCTCGGCCGGCCCCCAAACTCTGAGGACAGAGAAAGCCCTTCCGTAAAGCGGATGCGGATGGATGCGTGGGTGACCTAAGGCTTCCAGGCAGGTGTTTGTACTTTGTGTTACTGCAGTGAACTGCTCTACATATCTAAACCGGTAAATAAGGACATGAGTTAAATATATTTATATGTACATACATACATATATATCCCTTTACATATATATGTATGTGGGTGTGAGTGTGTGTATGTGTGGGTGTGTGTTGCGTACACAGAATCAGGCACTTACCTGCTAACTCTTGTAGATCTGCAGGTGTGCGTACCACGGCAAACAGAGCACCCTGTAGGCAGAGTCTAGTCTGGCACTTCCTTGGACTACTTGTTTCATAAGATAACCAGTTTTTGCAGAGAAACATGTACTCTATATATAATTCTCCCACACTAGCTTGCAGAAACCTAGAGGGCCCCTACTTGTTTTATTTAACTGTGCAGTGACTGTAGTTACTTAAGAAAAATGCTTTGTAGAACAGAGCAGTAGAAAAGCAGGAACCAAGAAAGCAATACTGTACATAAAATGTCATTTATATTAATCACCCAACCTGGCATGGGTCTCTATTGCAAAGAGGTGCATGGGAAAGGGCTGTTGATATTAAAAAACATAACAAAAAAGCCCCACACATAACTGTTTTGCACGTGCAAAAATGTATTGGGTCAAAGAAGTGATCTTTAGCTAATAAAAAAGAGAGAGAATAGAAAACACGCATGAGATATTCAGAAAATATTAGCCTAGAGATATAGAGCATTAACATTAAATTAATATATTAAGTTATAATTGGAATATGTCAGAAGTTTCTTTTTACATTCATATCATAAAATTAAAGAAACTGATTTTAGCTCATGTATATTTTATATAAAAGAAAACACCCTTATAAATTGATGACTATATATAAAATTATATTCACTACTTTTGAACACATTCTGCTATGAATTATTTATATAAGCCAAAGCTGTATGTTGTAACTTTTTTTTTTTTTTTTTAGAGAATAGCTTTATCTTGTTTTAACTTTTTAGTTTTATTTTGAGAGGGGGAAAAAAACAAACAAAAATATCTTGCAAGCAGAACCTTGGAAAAAAAAAGCCATGAACACTTATTATTCTATATGTAAATTAAAAGTTGAGCCAAACTCTTTGTGTATATAGCATCTTAAATATATTATCACCTTTGATGTAAGTACCTATGTATTGTATGGTCACCAGATTAAAAAGTATATTTTTGTGGATTGCCGCCAATTTAGGGGGGAAAGGCGAGATCCTTATTAAGTAGAGTATTCACTGTTTAATATTTACTATTTTGTTAAATATACTGTACTTTGGATTTTAATTATTGGCCCAGTCTTTTCAGAGGATTGTATAAAGGGGTTTCTCCCCTCACTGGTGGTGAATGTGTGATGTTACATTGTAATCTTTGTGCCGTATGGGTTGAGCATTATTATATATTTTATATGTGTATATAAATAGCAAAGTGGCAAAAAAAATTGATGTTAAGTTCATCCTGCATAAATGTAAAATGTGTTGTAACAGATTTTATAAGGCATTATTTAAAACTTGCCTTTTGTGAGGAAAAAATATAGTAGAAAAACTGACCTAATTTAATTAATATTAGAGAAAATGGCAAAATAGTAGATGAGCACAAAGGTTTTATAAGTGGTAAATGATTAGGTAAGAATATTTGTGGGGGAAGGGATCTTTGTTTCTTGACCCTCTAAAGGAGATTGATGCAGCTGGCTACAAGATAACTGTCATTCTGGACACTCTGCGCATTGAATGGCACTTCAGTGTGGGGAGAAGTCCTCTCATGGTGCAGATCCTTGGCATGACTCTTGCCATCCTGATGTCCTCAGCTGAGATGCTGACCAAGGCCTTACTCTCTCAGGAAGACAGCTAAGTGGTGACAGCAAGTTCGGCAGTTCCCTGGGCTTGTGCCATGACAAAATTCAAAGTCCTGTATATCTTTCATCGTCGATTTTTAAATACTCGTTTTCTTGAGAAACTCAAAATAAGGGTTGAAAATTACTGCTATTTTATATTTTAAACTTAATATTAAGCAGCTACCTACAATTTTTACTTATGTTTTTGCTTTTCCCCCCTAAATTGCGTTCCTTGTGACATTTTCCTCATATGCTGTTCGTGACAAATCATCAGCCAGATTTCCTGGCTGACACATAGGTAGTTAGGTACAGGATAAACTTGTGGCATTCACAGCTGCAAAGTGGAATTCTGTTTTTAATGACATTTTGGGTAGTAAATTTCGATAGAGGCCAAAAAAGGGAGGGTGATACACTCTCTCCTCTCATCAGTTCAGACATTTGGCTTTTATTCAGAATGGATTTGTTTTGTTTTGTTTTAAATATACTTATTTTACTGAACAACTTACAGGCACATTTCTTCATGAGGTCACACCTAGTTGAAACAACGCAGTTTCCCAGCACTGAATTTCCAAGATAATCCTTACCACTTTGTAAACCATTTACAGCTTCGAAAGTGTTCAGTGCTGCTTTGGTTGTTATTTATGCATGTTCATGAACTTCTGCTGTACATGGGATAGGAGTTAACACATTCACATTTACTGTCTATTTTCTTGTGTGCCTTACGAGATGGCTTTTCTGACTGTATCTCAATAGTCTTTCTTTCTATGCAGGTTTATAATCAGTACAACTACTGTTTTCTAAAATAATATTACCAAGGCTCGGAGTTTGTATTTCAATTACACTGACCAAGTAACAATGTATTCCATTTTCAGGAACCGAGTATTTGACTGTTAACCCTTTTCTCATATGCCCAGTGTGACTTAGAGCATATGGACTTGACAGAGGCACCCTCGCCCAGACCCCATGTACGAACACATTACACACACGCATCTCCTGGTGGGAACCAGCTCAGAGTGGGGAAGACACGAACCACATTACTTTAGAACCTACTTTTCTTACCCTTTTTGGACTCCTGTGTTTTGTATGACACCATTGCAAGAAATTTTATCCCTGCAGATGAAGTATTTTATTACTAAAAGACAAAAACAAAAAAAGCTAGAGTAAATTGCACTGGTTCAAGTACGGTTTCCAGCAGCTGTACTTCCTTCAGCAGTCTACCTGGTACTACATTGAAAGGGAAAGTCACCATTGTACGTCTAACAGATGGTCCCAATCAAAACTCCATCTTTTGAGCCCTAATTATGTCCATTGTGTTAAGAGACTAAATCAGGGGTTTGTTCTAAAAGAACAATATATGTTTTACCATTTCCTTTTACTGTAAGGACAGCTAATAAAGCATTAACATATTTTCTGTATTAACCATCATGCGCACAAGAAATACATAGTAAATAAGGAACCAGAAAACTCCTGGCATCGGATCATAAGAAGCTAGATGATTAGAATGTGAAAAAGATTTTACAAATGTAAAACTTTTATTTCTCTGTAGAAACTTTCTTCACTTTGCTGTGCAAGAAGACACTGCTTTGCTATATTTAAAATGGCTTTTTTAAAAGAGATTTATGTATTTGGTAAATGTTTGTAGTCAACAGTTCACACAAGAAGCTGTACGCGGTTTGAACATGTAAAACCGTTTGGCGGCACAAGCTGGACTTTGTTGCCATCCTTGAGATGAACCTTTTAAGAAAAAATAAGTTAATCTCAATTTTTCCCTGAATGTGTTGTTTTTTTCCTTCATTATACAATAAATATTATAGTGAACTTTTTATCAAATGGTAAGAAAATGTTAGAGGTTGTTGTAAACTATTTGTATCCTGCACTCACTACAGTAAAGACGGACTGGCTTTTCCTGTGTACTCCAGACTCTGTCATATTTGCCACCAGTCGCCCTCTTTTCCATTCCCTTCTCTTTCCCAAACCTCTTCCGCCTGCAGGTCCCTTTTACTTCCTTTGAGATGTGGTCGAGGAAATTGTTACAGCGCCCCACCCCCCACCCCCGTATTGGCTCCTGAGGCCTCTCCTCCTGGGCAGCCCTGGACCCTCTAGGAAGCAGCCAGCAGTCTAGTCCTGGCATCAGCCAGCCCGGCTGTTCTGTGCCTGTTGGTGTGGCTACATTAAACCCATTCAGGCTCTGATAACAGCTTCCTGCAGGATATGCTACTGGAGTGTGGGGATGGATGTGGGGCATTTGTTAGAACTTAACTGTCATCAGTTTATTTTCCTTTCAAGTTTAGGTGGCAAAATGATTTGTTTTACCCAAAATGCATACATAATACTGAGCTGGAGTGGCAGAAACAGAT
The DNA here is from genome assembly GCF_016772045.2 of Ovis aries. NCBI lineage: Eukaryota > Metazoa > Chordata > Mammalia > Artiodactyla > Bovidae > Ovis > Ovis aries. The sequence goes on along the minus strand of NC_056071.1, from coordinate 6,267,762 downwards.
TTACTAAATAAATTTTTATTTTCAGAAGTGACAGATGTGAAAAATTATCTTACACTTGCAGTGAAGTTTTTTTCCTCTGATTTGCCTTCCGAGCCATCTCCCAGCTAAGCAGATTCCTGCTGTCAATTAAATTAAAAGCTAAATTTTTGTGCTGCCTTTACTTGCTAGCTACTGTGAAACTCTGATTAGCCGGTTTTGAAAGCTGGTTGAAGCCTGTGGCTAAAAATAATCACAGCTGCAGCTACTTGAAATCAATTCACTGCGACTTGCTAGTTAGCTCCCATGCATCCTGCCTTCCTCTAGGCTCTGTCTTGTTTTTAAGTTGATTCTGTGTCTGACTGGTACCAGCCAAGAAAATGGTTTTTCAGTGATGGTCTTCTGCCAGCAGGATGGCTCCTGCCACCTCCCATCTGCCTGTCCAGTCTCTCACAAGGAGTCAAAGTACCCCTTGGTTGTAGAACTGAGGAGACAGCTGTATTCCTTCCAGCTGACGCAAGAGTTGGGAGGTTCCACACGGGCACCTGAAGCACTCCAGGGAGGGGCTGGCAGGGGCTGAGTGGACATGTGCCCCTGGACAGTGTGAGAGCTGGGCCCCAGCCCAGGACTGCACATTGCCAGAGTGAATTCCCACCTCCACTTCAGTGTCTGCTTCCAGAAGACCCAGCTTCGAGAACGTGTCCTAGACCCCACAGGCGGGCTGCTCTGTGAATACCAAAGTGTCCGAACGTAGCTGGGGAAAGAAAAACGTCAGTTATACTAACTGGTTTCACCATATTATCCTCTCCTACCTTTCTTCTTAGACTTTAGTTTTGAATTAATTTTTAACTTACAGAAAAGTTGAAAAAATAGTAGGTTCATATTGTCCCTCTCTCAGCTTTCCCTAATGTTAATATTTACATAACCGCAGTACCACTATCTCGAAGAGTCAGACACCACTGAGCAACTAAGCACAGCACAGTACCACTATCAGAACCAAGAACTTAACACCAATAGAGCACTCGTAACTAAACACCTTACTTGAATTTCACCACTTTATCCACTATTTCTGTTCCAGGATCCAACCCAGGATCCCACATTGTATTTTGTTGTTATGTCTCTGTAATAGTTCCCCAGTCTTTTTTTGTCTTTAAAAAGACAAGGTGCTTTTGAAGACTACTGACCAGTTATCCTGAATAGTATTCACTTGATGTGGATTTGTCTGATGTTTCTTACGATTATAATGAGCATGCATTTTGGCAGGAATACCACAGAAGTGTGCCCATAATGCATCATGCATTTCATGATGTCGTATGTTTGCACAGGTGATGTTGATCACGACTACTTGGTTAAGTGGTTTCTTTTGGGTTTCTCCACTGTGAAGAACTTTTCCTTGTTGATAAGTATCTTGGGGAGATACTTTGAAACTATATAGATTTTTCAAACATACCTATTAATTTTAGCTTCTTGGTCACAATAATTATTTCTGAAGTATTTGCCTGATTTCTTCTACATTTATTAATTGGGAGCTGTCCCTCTCCCCACTGATTTATTTGATTATATTATAATGGATTCGTGATTTTTTTTTCCTTTGGGTTATAATCTAGTGCTATCATTCTGTTCCTGAAGTTATTCCAGCTTTGGTCATTAAGAGCTTCAGGTAGATGCTGATGTTTCTTGGAAAAGCTCCTTCCCATTTTTCAAGCGTTTCTTTACTTTCTGGCAAGATGTTAAACACTGACACTCATTCCAGGTACTGGAATAACCACCTCTCTAAGATTCCTAGATCCATGTATTGGAGAATGGCATTTAGAAACCAAGGTAAGTGCACTGTATTTGCTCATTGCTACTAGAGTATTACTGCTCTTTGGCCCTCTCTGCAGCCAAAGCTAGGAAATAAGTGTAGGTATGTTCACTCACGGGCTTCCCAGGTGGCTCAGTGGTGTAAAGAATCTGCCTGCAAATGCAGGAGATGTGGGTTCCATCCCTGGGTGGGGAAGATCCTCTGGAAGAGGAAATGGCAACCCAGTCCAGTATTCTTGCCAGGATAGTCACATGGACAGAGGAGCCTGGCAGGCTACAGTCCATGGGGTTTCACAGAGGTGGACACGATTAGCACTCATGCATGCTCTTGAAAACAGACGTAAATTCATATTTTGCAGCTAGTTATCTAAACATATGTGGAAAAACACAAGTTTTGTAGTAATACTTTTATATTTCAATTCGACTTCACAGGATTCCTTTTAGCCTCTCCTTTCCTTATTTGTGAACTTTCTCCTGAGGTAAGAACCTGACTTTACTGTCTGCAGTCTGTTTTACTTATTCAGTTTTAGTGTACACATTAGTTTTAGAACTGCCCGTCCAGGGACTTAGTTGGTCCAGTGTTAGGACTCTGTTTCCACTGCAGGGAGCACTGGTTTGATCCCTGGTCTAGGAACTAAGATCCTGCCTGACTTGCAGCCAAAAAAAAATTGCCAGTCCACACCTAAGTGAGAAACATTTATTGACCAGATTAGAGCATTTCAATAGTTCCTTTCCCATCTGGCCTTACATTTATCCGTTGAGGGCAGTGTTTTCCATAGTTTTAGTTCCCAACCACTTTCCGTGTTGTTATTCAATATAGTTAGGATCATCTGTTGATGTTTTTACTTCAGGTACCCTCCCTTCGTGGGCTTCCCAGGTGGCTAGCTCATTGGTAAAGAATCCACTTGCCAATGCTGGAGATGTAGGTTCAATCCCTGGGTCAGGTAGATCCCCTGGAGAAGGAAATGGCAACCTATTCCAGTGTTCTTGCCGGGATAATCCATGGAAAGAAGTCTGGCAGGTCACAGTCCATGGGTTTGCAGAGTTAGACAACTGAGCACGCATGCACTCCCTCTCATGCTAGTTGTTTTTTATTGGAGGGCAGATGAATGAATGGTATCTGAAGCATTGCTGCTGCTGCTCCTAAGTCACTTCAGTCATGTCCGACTCTGTGTGACCCCATAGACAGCAGCAGGCAAGAGTACTGGAGTGGCTGCCATTTCCTTCTCCAATGCATGAAAATGAAAAGTGAAAGTGAAGTCGCTCAGTTGTTTCCGACACTCAGCGACCCCATGGACTGCAGCCCACCAGGCTCCTCCATCCATGGGATTTTCCAGGCAAGAGTACTGGAGTGAGGTGCCATTGCCTTCACTATGTTGGAAGAATCAGAGCTATCAAAAGATAACTCAAGAGTATTGTCACTCTTTTCTCACCCCTGCTGCCCAACTCCTCCCTGAATTCTCCTGCCAGCCCTCTACTGATAACTAATCTCTAGCTTCTGGTTTAATCCTTCCAGTGTATCTGGTATAAACAGGATATAAACTACACACTCCTGAACAACTAATGGGTCAAAAAAAAAAAAAGAAATCAAGGAATATCCTGAAACAAATGCAGGTGGAGACAAAACATACCAAAACTAATGGGATGCCGCAAAAGTGATTCATAAAGAGAAATTTATAGTGATAAATGCATATATAAAGTGAAGTGAAAGTCGCTCAGTCATGTCTGACTCTCTGCGACCCCATGAACTATACAGTCCATGGAATTCTCCAGGCCAGAATACTAGAGTGGGTAGCTATTCCCTTCTCCAGGGGATCTTCCCAACCCAGGGATTGAACCCAGGTTTCCTGCATTGCAGTGGATTCTTTACCAACTAAGCTATGAGGGAAGCCCAGATATACATATATAAAAAAGAAAGATCCCAAATAAAAAACCTAACTACATCTCAAGGAACTTAGAACTAACTAAGCCAAGGTAAGCAGAGAGAAGGAAACAACAGATCAGAGGGAAAATGAAATAGATCATAGAAAAAAATGTAAAAGATTCAGAACAAAGAGCTGATTTTGAAAAAAATTTGGCAAACTTTTAGCTGGACTAATTAAGAATAGAAGAGAATGCAATGAGAAATGAAAAAGGCTATATTACAACTGATAATACAGAAATATATAGGATCATAAGACTTTATGAACACTTACATACCAGCAAATTGAACAACATAGAAATGGATAAATTCCTAGAAACGTACAACCTACCAAGACTGAATCTGGAAGAAACAGAAAATCTGACGAGACCAATAACAGATTAAATCTGTAATCAGAAACCTCCCAACACATAAAAAGCCCAGGGTCAGATATTTTGCTGGTGAGTCCTACTGGTTAAAGAATTGCCAATCCTCAAACTATTCCAAAAAAATTGAATGGGAGGGAACACTGCCAAACTCATTTTATGAGGCCAGGACTTACTGATACCAAAGCCAGATAAGGACAATGTAAGGAAAATTACAAGACAGTACCCCTGATGAACAGAGATGCAAAAATTCTCAACAAAATATTAGCAACACACATTAAAAGGATATATGATCAAGTGAGATTTATCCCTAGGATATAAGGGTGGTTCAACATATACAAGTGAAACCATGTGATAAATCACATTAATGAATGAAAGATGAAAATCATATGATCATTCCAATAGATGCAGAAAAAGGGTTTGACAAAACATCCTTTCATGATAAAAACCCTCAGTGATGTGAGTATAGAAGGGGCAAACCTCAACATGGCAAACCCACAACCATCCAACCCAGTCATGCAGCAGTGAGAGGCTGAAAGCTTTTCAACGTCAGGAACAAGACAAGGACACCCACTCTCCACGCGGTCAACGTACTTGCAGTCCTAGCCAGAGCAATTGGCAAGATAATAAAATAGATTCGGGGGGGGGGGACGGGGAATGGGTATGTAGGACATCCCAGCTTCCCCAGTGATTAGGCAGCTATTGACAAATAAAAACCACTCCAGGAGATCTCTCAAAATTTTAGCAACACCATGGAAAAAAATCTAACGAAACACTCAGAATAACTGAACAAGAAGCGAAGACAAATACTACATTTGCCTCTGCATTATCCCATCCTCCAACACAATATTCAGCAGCAAGAAGGCACTTCCCAGCTAGGAAGAGTCCCCTGAGTGGGAGACTTGCCCTACAGGAAAACTCAGCAGCTTCTACCACTGAAGTCACCAGCCAGCTGCTCCTATTTGCCAGCCACACCATTTACATTCCGAAAACCAGCCAGCTGCACTTCGCTCCAGTCCCTGCTTCCCCACCCTCCCGTCCCTCTCTTGCCTTCCGTCAGAGCCTGGAGCTGACGAAGGTAGTGCACCAAGGTCCCCGTGGCTGCACAAAGGGGTCAGACACCTGAGTCTCTCTTCACCTCCACCAGAACCTGGGAGCTACACCTGGAGCAAACTCTGGCTTCAGGAGCTCCATGAATGTAAGACACAAGCCTCTGTGCCCTCACCTGACCCTCACCACTGGCTCTGTGTGAGGGACTGGACCCTCCAAATGCCCACATGAATGCACAAGCCTGACCCTGGCCACAAGCCTAACGCTGGTCACTGGCCTCCACTGTAGCACATAAACAGAGAGAGGAGGGGGTACAGCCACAGACAGACATCCTGACAGCCAAAATCCCCAGAGGCTGCTTTTTGGGCAAGGATCAGGCCCTGCCTACCCTTACTGGCAGCAACAAGATGCCTGCCTATCAAGACCCCCTTCCAGCTTTGCTCCAGCATGCCAACAACTCAACTTTCGTCACCAGCCCTCACTATAGTGCACACACGCCCCAGGAGAGTGTAGCACATGGACATCCGGGGCACCTGCAGCTGCTTGCAGGCCTGGACCAGACCCTGCCTTCTGTCCCTGGCCAGTACCACCACACTTACCTGCAACCAGCCCCTCCGACAGTGCCCCTTCATGTCTCCAGCCTGAGCCCCACCCCTGGCCTTCACTGCAGTCTGCATAGCTAGGGGGAGAGAAAACAGACATAGGAGAGAGCACCAGTGTCCAGGGCCCCCAGCAGCTGTTTCTGAGTCCAGATGAGGCCCTGTCTTCTGTTGCTGGCCAGCACCACCATGCTCACGTGTAGCTAGTTCCTCCAGCTGAGGATCTGCATGCCCCCAGGCATAACCACGTCACTATCCTCCACTGCAGGATGCATACCCCGGGGGAGAGTGTGAAGCCGCAGGTCCTCCACAGATGCCACTGACCCACATCTTGCTACCAGGCTTGACCCCCACCACTTTAAGTGTGCCTGAAAATAACCTCTGCCACTACATAAGCACCAGCAGTGGCCCCTGCAGCACAGCATGGGCCCACCACTGGCTCCAGCCACCACTACTGTCTGCCCTGATCACTAGCTACTTGATCCAGGAGGCACAGCTTAGAAGGCCCATATCCCTTGCAGCTATTTCAGACTCCGTGAGTGCTCACCTAGGAATACAGTTGTCAGTACTGCAGATCTGACTCGTTTGAGACACACATCACATCTCCATTGGATCCAGTGCTACCATGTAGCCTGTGCCACTAGACCAGGGGTCACCACACAATATGGTGTTCCCCTTTCCACAGGTGACAGGCTTCTTTTACCAGGATCAGTCCCCACAAAGTTTGGTGGAGGTGACTGCCTCATCAAATTCTCAGACGCCTACAGAAGTCTACAGGGATTACAAAGAACCAGGAAAGCATGTCTCCACCAAAGGAATACAGTAAGCCTCTCATATCCAGACCAAACAAATGGAGATTTGGGAATTTCCCAACAAATAATTAAAAATAATTGCTCTACAGATGCTCAGAGAAATATAAAAGAACACAGATCATCAATTTGATACTACAAGGAAAATAAGAACAAAATGAGAAGCTCAATGAAGAGACAGAGAACATTAAAAAAACAAATTTTGAAGTCAAAGAATACAGTGACTGAACTGAAGTCTTCAACAAAGACCTTCAACAGCATTTTTGAACAAATAGAGGGAAGAATCAGTGGGCAAGAAGACATTGATTAAAACTGTGCAGTTCGAAAAGCAAGAAGAAAAAATAAAAGGACAAAGAAAGCCTACAGGAGTTAATACATAATCAAAAGAAATAAAGTACATATTACTGGAGTCCCGGAATGAGGAGAGAGGGGGAAAGGTGTAGAAGCTTATTTAAGGAAATAATGGCTCAGAATTTCCCGACATGAGAATTGGACATTCAAGTTCATAAAGCTAACAGGTCACCAATCCAAAACATTATTTTCCAAAAAACATAGTGATAAGATTGATGGCAGGAGAAAAAATTCTCTTATACAAGGGAGACTCCATAAAGCTATTAGCAATTTCTCACCAGATACTAGGCAAGGATAAAATGACATGATATATTTAAAGTGCTAAGAGCAACTGCCATCTAAGAATACCTTACCCAGTAAAGTCCTTCAGAAATAGAGGTGAAATAAAATCTTTCCCTAATAAACAAAATCTGAGGGGACTCATTACCACTAAACCTACATTATAAGAAATGCTGAGAAGAATTCTTCAAGCTTAAAAAACACTAGTTAATAGATTGAAAACATTTGAAAATATAGAACACACTGGTAAAGGATAGAATAAGTTTTTGAATACAGTAATATGGTGAGGTGCAAACTAGTTACCTCTAGATAAAGACCCCATGGCAAAAGTATGAAGCATAGCTTAAGTAGCAACAATTTGTTAACGAACACACAATAAAATATGTAAATGGTATCATCAAAAACCGAAAAGGGGAGGAGGAATAAATGGATACAACTTTTATATGCCATCAGACTAAACTGTTATAGATCAGGAAGCTAAAGTGTGAGGTCACAAAAAGTCTTAGCATATTTAAGAATGAACTCATACTAAGTATCTTTTCTAACCAAAGTGGTATGAAACCAGAAATCAATAGCAGGAGGAAAGCTGGAAAAACCCCAAATATATGCAGACTAGACAACATATTCCTGAGTAATCAATGGGTCAAAAAAGAAATAGAGAAATTAAGAGTTAGCTTAAAACCCAGTGAAAATGGAAGCACAACATGTCATAATCTATGAGATGCCACAAAAGCAGTCTTAAGAGAGAAGTTTGTAGTGATAAACGTCTGCCTATTTTAACAAAGAAAAAGCTCAAGCAAACAACCTCACTTGCAAGTCAAGGGACGAGGGAAAAAAGAACATAAAAAGCCTAAATTTAGTAAAAAGAAGGAAATAAAAAGATCAGGGCAGAAATAAATGAAATAGAGACCAGAAAAATAATAGGGAAAAAATCAGTGAAACCAAGAACTGGGTGTTTTAAAAAGATAATAAGCTTGAGAAATCTTCAGCTAGACTGAATCAGAAAATGAAATAAAAAATATTACAAATGATAGAAATACAAAGGATCGTGAGCAATGACTACACACTAACAAACTGTATACCCTAGGAAAAAAATGAAGTTTCTTAGGAACACAGAATCTACCTAGACTGAAGATATAGAAAAATTTAAGCAAGCCAATATTGAGTAAGAAGATTGAATCAGTAATCAAAAACCTCCCCACAGAGAAAACCCACATGGTTTTACTGATGAATCCCACCAAACATCTAGAGAAGAAATAATGAAAATCCTTCTCAAACTATTGCCAAAAAATAATTGAAGAGGAGGGATATACCCAAACTCATTTACGAGGTACCATTACCCTGATACCAAAGCAAAAACAGATACTTCAAGAAAAGAGAACTATAGGCCATTATCCCTAATGAAGATAGATGCAAAGAATTTCAAAAAAATATTAGCAAACTAAATTTAGCTGAGTGGAATGATCATTTACCATGATCAAGAGAGATTTATCCTTGGACACAAGGTAGTTCAACCTATGCAAATCAGTCAACATGCTACACCACTTTAATAGAATGAAAGATAAAAATCATATGATCAACAGATGTAGAAAAAGCATTTGACAAAATACATCCTTTCCTGATAAAAATGCTCAAGAAAGGAGGTATAGAAGGAACATACCTCAATACAAGTCATACATGACAACTCTATAGCAAATGCTATGTTCAATTGCTGAAAGGCTGAAACCTTCTACCCTGTACCAGGAACATGACAAACGTGCATACTCACCACTGCAATTCATAATACTGGGAACATCAGCCACAGAAATTTGGCAAGAGAAAAACAGACACCTCCAAATAAGAAAGTAAGATTGACTTTGTTTCCAGATGATATAATCTAATATCTGTATATGAAATCCTAAAGACATAATTCTAAAATTGCTAGAACTAATTAATAAATTCAGTAAAGTTGCAGGATACAAAATCAACATACAGAAAACAGTTGTGTTTCTATACACTAACAATGAAACTTCTGAAAAAGAAATGAAACAATCCTATTCATAACAGCAAATAAAAGAATAAAATACTTAGGGATACATATAGCTAAGGAGGTAAAATTTCTTTTGCCTGAAAACTACAACTGTGATGTAAGAAACTGAAGATGATACAAGCAAAATGATAACTAGTATTCATGGACTGGAAAATTAATATTGTTAAAATGTCCATCATCTCCAAAGCCATCTATGGATTCACTGCAACCCATATCAAAATTCCAAAGACAATTTTCAGAAAAATAGAAAAAAAATCCTTTAATATGTAAGGAGCTATAAAAGACTCTAAATGGCCAAAACTATTAGGCAGAAGAACAAAGAAAGACACATCATACTTTCTGATTTCAAACAATAATACTACAAAGCTACAGTAATCAAAATAATGTTGTAATAATATAAAAATAGACATACAGGGAATTCCCTTGTGGTTCAGGGCTAGGGCTTGGTACTTTCACTATGGTGGCAATAGTTCAATCCCTGGTCATGGAACTAAGATCCTGCAACCCACCCTGTGCAGACAAAATAAAATCGACACACAAGTCAATGGAACAGAAGCAAGGGTCCAAATATAACCCTTGGATATATAGTCAACCAATATTGACAACGGAGTGAAGAATGCTCAATAGCGAAAGGATAGCTTCTTTCCTTTAAATGGTGCTGAGAAAATTTGATAGTCTCTTTCCAGTCAATGGTGCTGAAAAAACTGAATATTCATACATAAAAGAGTAAAAGCAGAGCCCTGTCTTACACCAATCACAAAAAATAACTCAAAATGGATTAAAGACTTAAATATAAGACCAGAAACCATAAAACTAGAAGAAAACACAGGGTAAATTTCCTTGACATTGGTCATAGCAAGGATATTTTGGATATGACACCAAAAGCACAAGCAAGAAAATAAAAAACAATTTGGACTATATCAAACTAAAGAGTTTCTGCAGAGAAAAGGAAGCAATCAACAAAATAGAAAGCCTACAGAATAGGAGAAAATATTTGTGAACCATTTATCTAATAAGGGGTTAATAACCAAAATATATTAAAGAACTAACACAACTCAATAGCAAAAATAAACAATCCAGTTTTAAAATGGGCAGAGAATCTGAATAGATTTCCCCCCTCCTAAAGGAAAAATACAGGTGGTCAACAGGCAACATGAAAAGATTCTCAATATCATGAATCATCAAGGAAATGTAAATCAAAACCACAATGAGATGTCACTTCATACCTGTTAAAATGATTGTCATCTAAAATGTGAGATAATAAGCTTAACAATGATGTAAAGTAAAGGGAACCACAATGCACAATTGGAGAGAAGCTAAATTGCTCTAGTCACTATGGAAACTGTACGGAGGCTCCTCCCAATTCTTGAAACTAATGATGACCCAGGAATCCCACTTCTGGTATATAGACAAAATAAACAAAAATACCCCTTCATGGATCACAGCCTTGTTGTGGTGAAGAAGCTTGCAAAACTCAATGAAGCTATGAGCCATGCCATGCGGGACCACCCAAGATGGATGGGTTATAGTGAAGTGTTCTGACAAAATGTTGGTCCACTGGAGGAGGAAATAGCAAGCCATTCCAGTATTCTTGCTGTGAATGAACAGTGCAAAAAGGCAAAAAGATGTGACACTGGAAGATGAGGGCCCCCAAGGGGGAAGGTGTCAAATAGACTACAGCAGAAGAGTGGAGGGAAATTACTAGTAGCTCCAGAAAGAAAGAAGCGGCTGGGACAACGTGGGAATGACAATCAGTTGTGTATGTGTCTGGTGATGAAAGTAAAGTCCAATGCTGTAAAGAACAACATTGCGTAGGAATCTAAACTGTTAGGTCCATGAATCAAGGTAACTTGGAAGTGGTCAAACAGGAGATGGCAAAAGTGAACACCAACATTTTAGGAATCAGTGAACTAAAATGGCCTGGAATGAGTGAATTTAATTCAGATGACTGTTATATCTACTACTGTGGGCAAGAATCCCTTAGAAGAAATGGAGTAGCCCTCATATTTAACAAAAGAGTCCAAAATGCAGTACTTAGGTGGAATTTCTGAAATTACAAAACAATCTCCATTTGTTTCCAAGGCAAACCATTCAACATCACAATAATCCAAGTCTATGTCCCAACCACTAAAGCCAATGAAGCTGAAGTTAAGCGATTCTATGAAGACTTACAAAACCTTCTAGAACTAACACCAAAAAAAGATGTCCTTTTCATCATAGGGAATTGGAATGCAAAAGTAGGAAGTCAAGAGATGCCTGAGTAACAAACAAGTTTGGTCTTGGAGTACAAAATGAAAAAGGGCAAAGGCTTGCAGAGTTTTGTCAAGAGGACACACTGGTCACAGCAAACACCATTCAACAACACAAGAGATGACTCTACACATGGATATCACCAGATGGTCAATACCAAAATCGGATTGATTATATTCTTTGCAGCCAAAGATGGAAAAGCTCTATACAGTCAGCAAAAACAAGACTAGGACCTGACTGTGACTCAGATCATGAACTCCTTATCACAAAATTCAGGTTTAAATCAAAAATAAATAGGGAAAGCCACTAAACCTTGCAGATATGACCTAAATCAAATCCGTTATGCTTATACAGTGGAGGTGATGAATAGATTCAAGGGATTAGATCTGGTAGAGAGAGTACCTGAAGAACTATGGACAGAGATTCATAATATAGTACAGAAGGCAGTGACCAAAACCATCCCAAAGAAAAAGAAGTGAAAGTAGGCAAAGTGGATGTCTGAGTAGACTTTACAAATAGCTGAGAAAAGAAAAGAAGTGAAAGGAAAGGGAGAAAGGGAAAGATATGCCCAACTGAATGCAGAGTTCCAAAGAATAGCAAGGAGAGATAAGAAGGCCTTTGTAAATGAACAATGGAAAGAAACAATAAAAAACAATAGAATGGGAAAGACTAGAGATCTCTTCAAGAAAACTGGAGATATCAAAGGAACATTTCATGCAAGGATGGGCTCCATAAAGGACAGAAATGGTAAGGACCAAACGGAAGCAGAAGAGATTTATAAGAGGTGGCAAGAATAGACAGAACTATGCAAAAAAAGTCTTAATAGCCTGGATAACCACAATGGTGTGGTCAATCACCTAGAGGCAGACATCCAGGAGTATGAAGTCAAGTGGGTCTTAGGCCTTACTGCAAACAAAGCTAGTAGAGATGGAATTACAGCTGAATTATTTAAAATCCTAAAAGATGATGCTGTTAAACTGCTGCACTTAATATGGCAACATATTTGGAAAACTCAGCAGTGGCCACAGGATTAGAAAAGTTCAGCTTTCATCCCATTACAAAGAAGGTAAATGCCAAAACTTGTTTCAACTACCATACAGTTGGGCCTGTTTCACGTGCTAGTAAACTTATGCTCAAAATCCTTCAAGCTAGACTTCAGCAGTACTTGAGTCCAGAACTTCCAGATGGACAAGTTGGATTTAGAAAAGGCAGAGGAACCAGAGATCAACTGGCCAACATTTGTTGTATCACAGAGAAAGCAAGGGAATTCCTGAAAAACATCTACATCTGCTTCACTGCCTACACAAAAGCCTTTGACTGTGTGGATCACAACAAACTGTGGGAAATTCTTCAAGAGATGGGAATACCAGATCATCTGACCTGTCTCCTTAGAAACCTGTATGCAGGTCAGGAAGCAACAGCTAGAACCTTACATGGAACAACTGGCTGGTTCAAAATTGGGAAAGGAGTACGACAAGACTGTATATTGTCACCCTGTTCATTTAACTTCTATGCAGAGTACATCGTGTGAAATGCCAGGCTGGATGAGTTACAAGCTGGAATCAAGATTGCTAGGAAAAATATCAGCAACCTGAGTATGCAGATGATACTACTGTGTTGGCAGAAAGTGAAGAGAAACTGAAGAGCCTCTTGATGATGGTGAAGGAGGAGAGTAAAAAAAGCTGGTTTAAAACTCAATATTATAAAACTAAAATCAGGGCATCTGGTCCCATCACTCCATGGCAAATAGAAGGGGAAAAAGTGGAAGCAGTGACAGATTTTCTCTTCCTGGTCTCCAAAACCACTGTGAATAGTGAATACAGCCATGAAATTAGAATACGCTTACTTCTTGGAAAGAAGGCTATGTCAAACTGGACAGCATATTAAAAAGCAGAGACATCACTTTGCTGACAAAGGCCCATATGATTATGTATGGGTGTAAGAGTCAGACTATAAAGAAGACTAGTGAAGGACAGGGGAACCTGGTGTGCTGCAGTCCATGGGGTCGCAAAGAGTCAGACATGGACAGCAACAACAAATGAAAACAAGATATCAAAAAGGAATCTGAACTTCCATGTTTCTTGTAGCATTGTCCATAAAGTATAGCAACAAGTAATATATATCAATCAATCAAGGGATGAAGTATAAGGTTACCCTGTGTCTCCACTGAGAGTGTCAACCCCTAGCCTAGCACCTAAAATCTAACATTATAAATATGCTTATCTATGTCTAAGCAGCAGGGTTGGGAATAGAGGGATGAATGAGGCACTTTCCATGTGTGCAAAGTCTAAGGGGTACCAAAAATCTCAGTAATCACGATGAATAATATCTTAGTAAAATATTTTGGGGGGACTGAGACATGATGGAGTAGAAGAACATGAACTCAATACTTGTTATGAAAACACCAAAATTGCAACGTACTGTTGTATAACTATCAACAACAACAAAAACAAAAAACAAATGCTGGAAGATATCCTACAGCCAAAGACAAAGAGGCCACAACAAGAGGGGAGCAATTGTAATTAAGTAAAATCCGTATCTACCAGGTGGGTAACCCACAAACTGGGAAATATCATACCCAAGAAGTTCTCTCATAGGAATGAAACTTCTGAGCCCCATACTAGGCTCACATGCATGGGGGCCTAGCAAGAGGAGGATAAGCCCCCAGACAATCTGGGTTTGAGGGTCAGTGTGGTTTGATTACAGGAACTCCACAAGATTGGGGAAAACAGAAACTCCACTCTTGGAGGGGACATGCAAGCTCTCATGCACACTTGGACTTGGGACAAAAACCAGTGACCTTGTAAGAGTCAAGGCCAGAGCTACCTGCAGAATTGGAGGGTCTCGTGTAGAGGCAGGAGGTGGCTGTTAACTCACTGTTAGCACAAAAACACCGACAGTGACGGTTTTGAGGAGTACTCATTGGCGTGAATCCTTCTGGAGGATTTCTCACCAAGAGAAAGGGGCCAACATCTCTAGTGCTGGGACACCTCAGGCCAGACAACCAACTGGACAGGAGCACAGCCACACTCATCAGCAGACAGGTTGCTTAAAGTCTTCTGGAGCCCATGGCTGCCTGCTAAACCGAAACCCTGTTGTGGTCCTGCTTGACAAAGGGGCATGGTTCAGTTCCACCCACCAATGGGCAGCAACCAGTCCTAACTACCAGGAAGCCTGCAGAAGCCTCTTAGACAGCCTCATCAACCAGTTGGGAGACAGCACCAGCAAGAACTATAACCTTGCAGCCTGCAGAATAAAAGTCACAATCACAGAGAGCCAGACAAAATGAAACAGCAAAGGAATATGACCCAGACGGTGGAACAAGATAAAACCTCAGAGGAACAGTTAAGTGAAGTAGAGATAGGCAACCAGTTTGAAACAGAATTCAGAGTTATAATTTAACGATGATCCAAGATCTCTGAGAAAAGAATGGCACAGATCAATAAGATATAAGAATTGTTTAACAAACACCTAGAAGAACCAAGGAACAAACAGAGATGAAATAACTAGAATGAAAAGTACGCTATAAGGAATCAAGAGCAGAATAAGGGAGGCCGAAGAACAGATGAGTTGGAAAACAGAATGGTGGAAATCACTGCCATGGAGCAAAATAAATTTAAAGAACAATTAAAAGAAATGAGGACAGTCTCAGAGACCTTGCTGCTGCTGCTGCTGCTGCTAAGTCGCTTCAGTTGTGTCCAACTCTGTGCGACCCCATAGATGGCAGCCCAGTAGGCTCCCCGGTCCCTGGGATTCTCCAGGCAAAAGTACTGGAGTGGGGTGCCATTGCCTTCTCCGCAGAGACCTTTGAGGCAACATCAAATGCACCAACTTTTGAATTATAGGAGTTCTAGAATAAGAAGAGAGAAAGGGCCTGAGAAAATATTTGAAGAGATCATAGCTGAAAACTTCCCTAACATGGGTAAGGAAACAGTAACAGAAGTCCAGGAAGCACAGAGAGTCCTGGGCAGGATAAACCTAAGGAGGAACACAACGAGACACACAATAATCAAATGGACAGAAATTAAAGACAAAGAATAAATACTAAAAGGGACAGGGGAAAAGCAGCAAATACAATACAAGGAAATCCCCATAAGGTTGTCACTTGATTTCTCAGCAGGAGCTCTGCAAGGAAGAAAGGAGTGGCACAATATATTTAAAGTGATGAAAGGGAAGAATCTACAACCAAGAATACCCTACCCAGCAAGGCTCTCATTCAGATTCAATGGAGAAATCAAGAACTTTACAGACAAGCAAAAGCTAAGAGAATTCAGAACCACCAGACCAGCTTTGAAACAAACGTTAAATGAAATTCTGTAGACAAAAAAAGAAAGTCCAAAAATATAAACAAGAAAGTTACAAATGGAAAAGCTTACCAGAAAATACAAACAATAAAAGTAGGAAATCACCCCTACACAAATATGATATCAAAACCAGCAATTGTCAGGAGGGTACAAATGAAAAATATTGGAAATGCATTTGAAATTAAAATACCAGCAACTTAATCTAATTTACATGGGGGCTGCTATAACAAAATCTCATAATAATCACAAACTGAAAATCTATAGTAGATATCAGACTGTTCAGTCACTCAGACATGTCCGACTCTTTGTGACCCCATGGACTGCAGCATGCCAGGCTTCCCTATCCATCACCAACCCCAAGGGCTTGCTCAAACTCATGTCCATTGAGTCAGTGATACCATCCAACCATCTCATCCTCTGTTATCCCCTTCTCCTCCTGCCTTCAATCTTTCCCAGCATCTGGGTCTTTTCCGAGGAGTCAGTTTCTCTTATTGAGTGGCCAAAGTATGGGAACTTCAACTTCAGCATCAGTCCTTCCAATGAATATTCAGGACTCATTTCGTTTAGGATGGACTGGCTGGATCTCCTTGCAGTCCAAGGGAATCTCAAGAGTCTTCTGCAACCACAGTTCAAAAGCATCAACTCTCCAGCACTCAGCTTTTTTATAGTCCAACTCTCACATCCATACATGACTACCGGAAAAACCATAGCCTTGACTAGTTGGACCTTGGTCAGCAAAGTAATGTCTTTGCTTTTTAATGTGCTGTCTAGATTGGTCATAACTTTTCTTCCAAGGAGCAAGCATCTTTTAATTTCATGCAGTCACCATCTGCAGTGATTTCGGAGCCCCTCAAAATAAAGTCTGTCACTGTTTCCACTGTTTCCCCATGTGTTTGTCATGAAGTGATGGGACAAGATGCCATGATCTTAGTTTTCTGAATGTTGAGTTTTAAGCCAGCTTTTTCACTCTCCTCTTTCACTTTCATCAAGAGGCTTTTTAGTTCCTCTTTGCTTTCTGCCATAAGGGTGGTGTCATCTACATATCTGAGGTTATCAATATTTCTCCTGGAAATCTTGATTCCAGCTTTTGCTTTATCCAGCCCAGCATTTCACATGATGTACTCTGCATATAAGTTAAGTAAGCAGGGTGACAATATACAGTCTTGATGTACTCCTTTCCTGATTTGGAACCAGTCTGTTGTTCCACGTATGTTTCTAACTTTTGCTTCTTGATCTGCATACAGATTCCTAGGAGGTAGGTAAGGTGGTCTGGTATTCACATCTCTAAGAATTTTCCATAGTTTGTTGTGGTCAACACAGTTAAAGGCTCTGGCATAATCAATAAAGCAGAAATAGATGTTTTTCTGGTATTCTCTTGCTTTTTTTGATGATCCAGTGGATGTTGGCTATTTTATCTCTGGTTTCTCTGCCTTTTCTAAATCCGACTTGAACATCTGGAATTTCATGGTTCATGTAGTGTTGAAGCCTTGCTTGGATATAATAGATACAGAAAAAAGAAAAAACAACCCAAACAAAACACTAAAGTGAGTCATCAAATCACAAGAGAACAAGAGGGGAAGGGTTAATAAAAAAGGACCTGCAAATCCAAACAATTAACAAAATGTTAGTAAGAATATACATATTGAAAATTACCTTGAATATAAACATGTTAAAAGTTCCAACCTGAGATGTAAACTGCTTGAATGGATACAAAAACAAGACCCATGTATATTTTGCTTTCTAGGGACCCATTTCAGATCTAGGAACACATACAGGCTGAAAGTGAGGGGACAGAAAAAGGTATTCCATGAAAATGGAAGTCAAAAGAAAGCTAGAGTAGCAATGCTCATATCAGACAAAGCAGACTTCAAAATAAAGACTGTTACAAGAGACAAGGGACACTGCATAATGATCAAGGGATCAATCTAAGAAGATATAATAATCAAATATATATATGCATCAAACATAGGAGCATCTCAATATGTAAGGCAAATACTAACAGCCATAAAAGTAGAAATCGACAGAAACACAATAACAGTGGGACTATAACATCCTACTATTATCAGTGGACTTATCATCCAGACAGAAGATCAGTGTGGAAGCACAGCCTTAAATGACACATTAGACCAAATAGACTTAATTGATATTTATAAAACATTCCATCCAAAAGCAGCAGAATATACATTCTCCTCAAGTGCAGATAGAATATTCTTCAGGACTGATCACATGCTGGGCCACAAAGCAAGCCTCAGTAAATTTAAGGAAACTGAAATCACATCAAGCATCTTTTCTGACCACAACACTATGAGAATAGAAATCAACCATATGAAAATAAAGTTAAAAAAACACAAACACGTGGAGGCTAAACAATATACTACTAAACAACCAATGGGTCAATGAAGAAATCAAAGAGGAAACAAATGAGCAAAAATGCCTAGAGAGAAGTGAAAACAAATGCATGATGATCCAAAACCTATGGGATGAGGCAAAACCGTTCTAAAAGGGAAAATTATAGCAATACAATCTTATCTCGGGAAACAAGAAAAATCTCAAATAAACAACCTAACCTTACTCCTAAAGCAATTAGAGAAAAGAAGAACAAACAAAATCCAAAGTTAGTAGAGAGTAATCATAAAGATAAGAACAGAAATAAATGAAATAGAGATGAAGAAAATCATAGAAAAGATCAATGAAAATAAGCTGGGTTTTTTAAAAGATAAAAAATAGTCATAAACCCTTAGGCAGACTCATCAAGAATAAAGAGAAGGCTCAAATCAATAAAATTAGAAATGAAAAAGGAGAAGCTACAATGGACACCAAAGAAATACTAATGATCATGAAAAACTACTACAAGCACTATATGCCCAAAAATGGATAACTCAGAAGGAATGAACAAATTACTCACAGGGTACAATCTCCCAGTTGGAACCAGGAAGAAATGGAAAATATGAGCAGACCATTCATGAATGCTGAAATTAAAAATGGAAATAAAAAAGCTCCCAACAAACAAATGTCCAGGATCAGAGGGCATCACAGGCAAGTTCTATCAAATATTTAGAGAAGAGTTAACACCAATCCTTCTGAATCTCTTCCCAAAAATTGCAGAGCAAGAAACACTCCCAAACTCATTCTATGAAGCCACTATCACCCTGATACCAAACCAGAGAATTAGCACAAAAAACAAAATTACAGGTCAATCACTGATGAACATAGATGCAAAAAATTTTCAGGAAACTACTAGTAAACCAAATCAAATAATACAATAAAGAATCATACACCATGATCAAGTGAGACTTATCCTAGGGAAGCAAGGATTTTTCAATATTTGCAAATCAGTTAGTGTGGTACATCACATCAACAAATTGAAGAAAAACATCATATGATCATCTCAATAGATTCAGAAAAAGCTTTGGACAAAATTCAACACCTATTTATAACAAAAACTCTCTGGAAATTGGACAGAGGGAACATGCCTCAACACAATAAAGGCCGTATATGAAAAACTTACAACTAGAATCATATTCAGTGGGGGAAAAGCTAAAATGATTTCCTCTAAGATCAAGAAGGGCTTCCCTGGGAGCTCAGCTGGTTAAGAATCTGCCTGCAATGCAGGAGAGCTCAGTTTGATTCCTGGGTCAGGAAGATACCCTGGAGAAGGGATAGGCTACCCACTCCAGTATTCTTGGGCTTTCCTGGTGGCTCAGACAGTAAAGAATCCACCTGCAATGCAAGCGACCTGGGTTTGATCTCTGGGTTGGGGAGATCTCTTGGAGAAGGGCATGGCAACCCATTCCAGTATTCTTACCTGGAGAATCCCCATGGACAGAGGAGCCTGGTGGGCTGCAGTCAATAGGGTTGCAAAGAGTCAGACACAATTGAGCGGTGAAACACAGCACACAGCAAGATCAAAAACAAGGCAAGGATGTCCACTCTCGCCAATTTTACTCAATATAGTTTCAAAAGTCCTAGCCATAGCAAACAGAAGAAAAACAAATTTTAAAAAAGAAAATGTTAAAACTGTCACTCTTAGCAGATGACATGATACAATACAAAGGAAACACTGAAGATGCTACCAGAAAACATTTAGAGCTTATCAGTGAATTTGGTGAAGTTGCAGGATGCAAAATTAATACACAGAAATCTCTTAATTTCTATACACTAACAATAAAAACTTAGAAAGATAAATAAATTATCCCATTTACCATTGCATCAAAAAGAATACAATACATAGGAATAAACTTATCTAAGGAGGCAAAAGATCTATAATATAAAAGCTGTAAGACCCTGATGAAAGAAATAAAAGATTACACAAACAAATGGAAAAATATACCAAGTTCTTAGATTGGAAGAATCAATGTTGTCAAAATGACTATACTATCCAGATTCAATGCAATCTATCAAATTACAAATGGCATTTTTCACAGAACTAGAACAAAAAATTTAAGATTTGTATGGAGATACAAAAGACCCCAAGTATCCAAAACAATCCTGAGAAAGAAAAATGGAGCTGGAGAAATCAGGCTCCCTGTCGTCAGACTATATTACAAAGCTACTGGAATCAAAACGGTATGGTCCTAGGACAAAAACAGATAAAAATGGAACAGGACAGAAAACCAAGAAAGAAACCCAAACATCTATGGTCAATTAATCTATGACAGAGGAGGCAAGACTATACTTTGGAGAAAAGAGAGTCTCTTCAGTAAATGGTGCTAGGAAAATTGGACAGCTTCATGTAAAACAATGAAATTAGAATATTCCTTAACACCATACACAAAAATAAACTCAAAATGGTTTAAAGATCTACATATAAGACCAGATAGTATAAAACACTTAGAAGGAAAACGTAGGCAGAACACTATTTGACATAAACCACAGTAATACCTTTTTTGATCCATCTCCTAGAATAATGGAAATAAAAACAAAATAAACAAATAGGACTTAATTAAACTCAAAATCTTTTGCATAGCAAAGGAAACCATAAACAAAACCAAAAAACAAACCAGAGAATGGGAGAAAATATTTGCAAATGATGCATCCAACAAGGGATTAATTTCCAAAATGTACAATATGCAGCTCAGTATAAAAACAAACAATTCAATCCAAAATAGGAAGAAAATCTAAATAGACATTTCTCCAAAGAAGACATACAGATGTCCAAGAGGCACGTGAAAAAATGCTCAACATCACTAATTATTAGAGAAATGTGAATCAAAACGACAATGAGGTGCCACCTCACACCGGTCAGAATGGCCAAAATGTTGGAGAAGCTGTGTAGAAAAGGGAACCCTCCTACAGTGTTGGTGGGAATATAAATTGGTACCTCCACTATGGAGAACATGCGGAGGTTCTTTAAAAAGCTAAAATAGAGCCCCAATCAAAAAATGGGCCAAAGAACTAAATAGACATTTCTCCAAAGAAGACATACGGATGGCTAACAAACACATGAAAAGATGCTCAACATCACTCATTATTAGATAAATGCAAATCAAAACCACAATGAGGTACCACTTCACACCAGTCAGAATGGCTGCGATCCAAAAATCTGCAAGCAATAAATGCTGGAGAGGGTGTGGAGAAAAGGGAACCCTCCTACACTGTTGGTGGGAATGCAACCACTATGGAAAACAGTGTGGAGATTCCTTTAAAAATTGCAAATAGAACTACCTTATGACCCAGCAATCCCACTGCTGGGCATACACACTGAGGAAACCAGAATTGAAAGAGACACATGTACCCCAATGTTCATTGCAGCACTGTTTAGAATAGCCAGGACATGGAAACAACCTAGATGTCCATCAGCAGATGAATGGATAAGAAAGCTGTGGTGCATATACACAATGGAGTATTACTCAGCCGTTAAAAAGAATACATTTGAATCAGTTCTAATGAGACAGATGAAACTGGAGCCTATTATACAGAGTGAAGTAAGCCAGAAAGAAAAACACCAATACAGTATACTAATACATATATACGGAATTTAGAAAGATGGCAATGATGACCCTGTATGCAAGACAGGAAAAAAGACACAGATGTGTATAACGGACTTTTGGACTCAGAGGGAGAGGGAGAGGGTGGGATGATTTGGGAGAATGGCATTGAAACATGTATACTATCATGTAAGAATCGAATCACCAGTCTATGTCTGATGCAGGATACAGCATGCTTGGGGCTGGTGCACGGGGATGACCCAGAGGGATGTTGTGGGGAGGGAGGTGGGAGGGGGGTTCATGTTTGGGATCGCATATACACCCGTGGTGGATTCATGTCAATGTATGGCAAAACCAATACAGTATTGTAAAATAAAGTAAAAATAAAAATTTAATAAAATAGAGCTCCTGTATGACTCATCAACCTTTGTCCTGGGCATATATCCAGAGAAAAACATGGTTTGAAAGAATACATGCACCCCAATATTCATTGCAGTGCTGTTTATAACAGCCAAGACATGAAGTGAAGTGAGGTGAAAGTCACTCAGTCATGTTCGACTCTTTGCAACCCCATGGACCGCACAGTCCATGGAATTCTCCAGGCCAGAATACTGGAGTGGGTGGCTTTTCCCTTTTCCAGGGGATCTTCCCAACCCAGGGATCGAACGCAGGTCTACTGCATTGCAGGTGGATTCTGCAATACATGGGCAGCCCCAGCCAATACATGGAAACAACCTAAATGTATATCAGAAGATGAATGGATAAAGAAGATGTGCTACATATATACAGTGGAATATTAGTCATCAAAGGAGTGAAATAATGCCATTTGTAGCCACATGGATGGACCTGGAGATTATCATACTAAGTGAAGTAAGTCAGACAGAGAAAGACAAATAGCATATGATGTCCCTTGTATGTGAAGTCTGAAAAATGATACAAATGAACTTATTTACAAAACCAAAAAACAGAAGAAGACTCACAGGCTTAGAGAAGGAACTTATGGAGAAGGAACCAGGGAGAAGGGTGGGGAAAGGGGACACTGGGATTGACATGTACACCCTGCTATATGTAAAATAGATAACCAACAAGGATCTACTGTTTAACACAGGGAAATCTTCTCAATATTCTATAATAACCTAAATGGGAAAAGAATGTGAAAAAGAATAGATACATGTATAGTTGATTTACTTTGCTGTAAACTAAGACAACATTGTTAGTCAGCTATACCCCAATATAAAATAAAAATTTTTTTAAGATGTGATATATATGGGCTCCCCAGTGGCTCAGTGGTAAAGAATCTGCCTGCAGTGCAGGAGATGCAGTAGATGCAAAAGATCCCCTGGAAGAGGGAATGTCAACCCACTCGAGTATTCTTGCCTGGAGAATCCCGTGGACAGAGGAGCCTGGTGGGCTACAGTCCATAGGGTCACAAAGAGTCAGACACAGCAAAAGCACTTTAGTATGCACACACACACACATATATATTATTGTAAATATATATCTTTATATATATTTGTATATACATACAAATATATATTGTAAATATATATATTTGTGTATATACATATGCAAATATGTATATATATGCATACATATATATGGAATATTATTCAGCCATGAGAAAGGGGAAATTCTATCATGTCATAAAACACAGTTGAACCTTGAGCAAATTATGCTAAGTGAGAAAAGTCAGACGGAAAAAGATAAAATACTGTTTGATATTTATATGTGAATCTTAAAAGGCTGAACTTCTAGAAACAGAGAGTGGAATGGTAGTTGATACTATGGCCTGGGGGGTGTGGGAAGTGGGAAGATGTTGGTCAAAGGGCACATACTTGCAGTTGGAAGATGAATAAGTTCTGGAGATCTAGTGTACAGCATTTTAATTACATCAACAGTAGTGTATTATACGTCAAAGTTGCAAAAAGTTTAGATCTTAGATATTCACACCACAAAAAAGAAATAATTATTATGTGATATGATAGAGGTGTTAGCTGAGTGCTTCATTGGTAATCATATTGCAATATATAAATGTATCAAGTCATATATTGTACATCTTAAGCTTCAGTTCAGTTCAGTGCAGTTGCTCAGTCATGTCCAACTCTTTGCGACCCCATGAATTGCAGCATGGCAGGCCTCCCTGTCCATCACCAACCCCCGGAGTTCAAGCAAACTCACATCCATTGAGTCAGTGATGCCATCTAAGAATCTCATCCTCGGTCGTCCCCTTCTCCTCCTGCCCCCAATCCCTCCCAGCATCAGAGTCTTTTCCAATCAGTCAACTCTTCACATGACGTGGCCAAAGGACTGGAGTTTCAGCTTTAGCATCATTCTTTCCAAAGAAATCCCAGGGCCGATCTCCTTCAGAATGGACTGGTTGGCTCTCCTTGCAGTCCAAGGGACTCTCAAGAGTCTTCTCCAGCACCACAGTTCAAAAGCATCAATTCTTCGGCACTCAGCTTTCTTCACAGTCCAACTCTCACATCCATATATGACCACTGGAAAAACCATAGCCTTGACTAGATGGACCTCTATCGGCAAAGTAATGTCTCTGGCTTTTGAATATGCTATCTAGGTTGGTCATAACTTTCCTTCCAAGGAGTAAGCGTCTTTTAATTTCATGGGTGCAATCACCATCTGCAGTGATTTTGGAGCCCAAAAAAATAAAGTCTGACACTGTTTCCACTGTTTCCCCATCTATTTCCCATGAAGTGATGGGACCAGATGCCATGATCTTCGTTTTCTGAATGCTGAGCTTTAAGCCAACTTTTCCACTCTCCACTTTCACTTTCATCAAGAGGTTTTTTAGTTCCTCTTCACTTTCTGCCATAAGGGTGGTGTCATCTGCATATCCGAGGTTACTGATATTTCTCCCAGCAATCTTGATTCCAGTTTGTGTTTCTTCCAGTCCAGTGTTTCTCATGATGTACTCTGCATAGAAGTTAAATAAATTATTATGATAAGATGACCAGGGTTAAAGCCCACTTGGTCATCTCATCATAAATGGGTGTTAAATTTTGTCAAAAGCTTTCTCTGCATCTATTGAGATAATCATGTGACTTTTATCTTTCAATTTGTTAATGTGGTGTATCACGTTAATTGATTTGTGACTATTGAAGAATCCTTGCAGCCCTGGGATAAAGCCCATTTGGTCATGATGCATACCTTTTTAATATGTTGTTGGATTCCATTTGCTAGAATTTTGTTGAGGATTTTTCCATCTATGTTCATCAGTGATATTGGCCTGTAGTTTTCTTTTTTTGTGGCATCTTTGTCTGGTTTTGGTATTAGGGTGACCTTCCTCTGAAATTTTCTGGAAGAGTTTGAGTAGGATAGGTGTTAGCTCTTCTCTAAATTTTTGGTTGAATTCAACTGCGAAGCCATCTGGAGTTGAGCTTTTGTTTGTTGGAAGATTTTTGTTAACAGTTTTGATTTCCATGCTTGTGATGGGTCTGTTAAGATTTTCTATTTCTTCCTGGTTCAGTTTTGGAAGGTTATACTTTTCTAAGAATTTGTTCATTTCTTCCAAGTTGTCTTTTTTATTGGCATATAGTTGCTGATAGTAGTCTTTTATGATCCTTTGTATTTCTGTACTGTCTATTGTGATTTCTCCATTTTCATTTCTAATTTTGTTGATTTGATTCTTCTCATTTTTTTCCTTGATGAATCTGGCTAATGGTTTGTCTATTTTATTTATCTTCCCAAAAAAGCAGCTTTTAGTTTTGTTGATTTTTGCTATAGTTTCATTTCTTTTTCACTTATCTGCTCTGATTTTTATGATTTCTTTCCTTCTACTAACTTTGGGTTCTTCATTTCTTCTTTTTGTAGTTGCTTTAGATGTAAAGTTAGGTTATTTATTTGATGTTTCTCTTGTTTCTTGAGGTATGCTTGTATTGCTATGAACCTTCCTCTTAGCATTGCTTTTACTAATCCCATAGGTTTGGGGCTGTCATATTTTCATTTTCATTTGTTTCTATGCATATTTTGATTTCCTTTTTGATTTCTCCATGATTTGTTGGTTATTCAGAAGCATGTTGTTTAGCCTCCATATGTTTATATTTTTAACAGTTTTGTTCCTGTAGTTGACATCTAATCTTACCACATTGCGACCAGAAAAGATGTTTGAAATGATTTCAATTTTTTGAACTTACCAAGGCTAGATTTATGGCCCAGGATGTGATCTATCTTGGAGAATGCTCCGTGTCCACTTGAGAAAAAGGTGAAATTCATTGTTTTGTGGTGAAATGTCCTATAGATATCAATTAGGTCTAACTGGTCCATTGTATCATTTAAAGCTTGTGTTTCCTTGCTAATTTTCTGTTTGGTTATCTATCTATAGGTGTGAGTTGGGTATTAAAGTCTCCCACTATTATTGTGTTATTGTTAATTTTTCCTTTCATACATGTTAGCATTTGCCTTACATATTGAGGTACTCCTATGTTGGGTGCATATATATTTATAATTGTTATATCTTCTTCTTGGATTGATCTTAAATTATTTCTTAATGTTTAAATTTGACTTTATTATGAGTGAATTTGAATTTTTTCATATTTTTGGGCTATGTTAGTATCTTTAGTGTGTGTCAATTGTCTGTATATGCCTTTTTCCCATATCAAATGGATTTTTGGTGTCTAACCCTCAACTTTTAAGTTCTTTTATATTACAGAAATTAGTCCTTTGTTATATATGCTATGAATATGTTCTCCGAGTTTATCTGTTGATTTTTAATTTTTTTTAAATTATGAAAGTACGAATACACATTTACAGGAGACTTGGAAAATACAGAATAAGGCTACATATAGTTCCACTATATATTACAATTTTAAGTAGATGAATTAAGATTTTTAGTTGTAGTTTCAATGTCAAACTCTCAAAAACTAATAGAATGAATATACAGAGAGGAGAATGATATAGTAGACCTGAAAAGCACTGTGAGCCAATTCAACATAATGAAAATGTATACAGTTTTCATATGAGTATACAGTTTTCATATGACAGGAAGTACAAATTCTATTCACGTTTCCATAGACTGTAAACTAGGAGACACTGGAACATATCCAGGGACATAAAACAAGGTGTAAAAGTTTCATGATCTAAATGCATTCTCTTAGCACTGTGGAATTTTGTTAGAAGTCAATATTAAAATATATTTGAAAATAACCCATATATTTTCAAGTGCAATGTGATATTTACCAAGAAAGATAATCGACTTTAGCCATCAAAAGCTTCAGTAAAGTTAGATTGAAAAAAAACACAGAGGTTGATTACAGAGAAAAAATCATTAAAATGAGAAATTAGTATCAAAATGAGAAAATATTAAAGATACTCTAAATAAAATCCCATGTATTTGGAAATTAAATGTCCTCTTTTAAATGATGGGTGTATCTAAGAAATGATAACAAAGAAAATGAGAAAATATTTGTAGTAGAATAAAAGTGAAAAAAGAATTTACCAGAATTTGTTGCATGCAGCTTAAGCTGTTCAGTGAAATTAAATACAATGTGGAGTCTTGAATAAGGTATGAAAACAAGGAATGGACACTAGCATAAAATTTTGTGAAATTTGAATAAAATCTGTACTTCAGTTAGTAATACTGTATCATTGTTAATTTTCCTTTTTTTAAAACAACATAGTATTTCTTTATATTCTCAGAATTGGATTAGAAATTTCAAGCCTCATTCAAATATTTTTTAGTCACTAAAATATTGTCTAAGCTTTTAGCAGTAACGCTAGATGCCAAAATGCATGGAACTATATCAAAGTTTTGAGTGAATATAAATTCGAAATCTAGCATTCTATTTATACTAAGTCAAACTAGCCTGGGGAAAATTCATAAAATTTCCAAAATATATTATATTATTTATACATACTGTATATATGTATATACAAAAGCTTTTCTATTATGATTGAAGGCTTGAGAAAGAACAACAACTAAGAGAGAAATAGGAAAACATTAACTAAATGAAATGGGAGCACTTGTCAGTTGATTTTTGACCTTGTGGCACTTTTGTCATGAAAATTTTATTATTTTTGTGTGTTCAAATTTATCAATATTCTCTTTCATTGGCTGTGGATTTTGATACAAAGTTAGAATCCTTTCCCTACACCCAGGTCAGAGGGGAACTCACTCACATTTTCTTCCTGTGTTAGAACAGTTTTATGTTTTACATTTAGATCCTTAATCCATTTGCTGTTAATTCTTACATGTAGATTTAGTTTTATATCCTTTCAAATAGCTAGCTAATTGTCCTGGAACCACTTATTTAAAAGTTTATATTTATCCCATGTATTTATTTAAAATGTCATCTTTGTCATATACTGTTTCTATATGTATAATTCTGGGTCTAATTCTGGACTTGCCAATTTTTATTCCACTAGGACCACAAATTTTAAAAGACTCTTAACATTGCCCAGAAATGTGACTACAGTTCTCTAGAATGTAGACTTCTTCACTTTCTGTCATCACTATTTTACTTTCTCATCTCTAGTCCAACCTCTAAGACCACTTCTTCTCAGATGATCACTCTGTCTTATATTTTCCACTGATAAACAGATGTAATCAAATGACACACACCTAGTAGTCCCACCATAAAATCCAGGCATCTTTCTCCACCTGGAAGGCTCTGCCTTCCCTCCAGGAGTTATAGAGGTCTCTGCTCTTATCTTAGGCCAAACTTTCCATGTTGTATTTATACTGGAGCTCATCACATCTATGATTCTTAAGGTCTTGACTCCTGCAACTATCCTCTCTCTGGTAGCATTAATTTCTCCTCTTCTAGATCTTTCCTACTGGCATAAAAGCATGCCTTTTGATCACCCATTTAAAACATCTAACAGAAGGAAAAAACTCTCTAACCTCCTACCTCCTCTGGCTATCTGTAACACTACAGCTCATACAAAATCAAATCCACACCTGTTTCCTTCAAGATTCTGTATGTATTTTCTAAATGTGGTATGACCTGAAAAAGATGGGGAGTCACTGATCTACATGGATACCAAGAATAAGAACAAGTGCTCAAGTCTTCAGTGGATGAGAGGGATAGACCTGCAGATCTATAGATGATGCATGTGCTGGTAACATATACTTCAACAGAGCAAAAGGATTTAGAGAACAGGGTGGAACAGTTATCTCAAAGCAGCAAAAAGGAATATAGAGAACACTGCCACAGCCCGGACTACTGGCACATGAGCTGTCCTTCCTTTCCAATGATTCAGGTGAGATGCCACACTCAAACTCAGGGAGTCTAGAAGCAGACGCATGGAGGAATGACATGAAAGGCAAAAGTAGAACAATTGTCTATACCCACGATAATCAGTTTAAGGATACACAAAGCAATTAGATGTAAACATGATATCAAACACAGTAAACTGAAGTGAGGAGATTACAAATGCAGAGTTGTTAAAATGCACTTTAAATTAAGAGATCAGCAACTTAAAACGATCACATATATGCCAAGCCCACAGCTAAAATCATATTCAATGGTGAAAAGCTGAAAGCATTTCCTCTAAAATCAGAAGCCAAGGAGGCTCATTTTTGCCATGTTTATTCAAAATAGAATTGGAAGACCTAGCCACAACCATCAGATAAGAACAGGAAATAAAAGGAATCCAAACTGGAAAGGAAGACATGAAACTACCACTATTTGCAAACAACATGATGCTATACATAGAAAATCCTAAAGATGCCACCAGAAAAACACTAGAGCTCATCAGTGCATTTGGCAAAGCTGCAAGATGCAAGATTAATATACAGAAATTTGTTGCATTTCCATACACTAATGAATATCAGAAAGAGAAATTAAGGAAACAATACCATTTACAATCACATCAAAAAGAATAAAATACCTAGGATTAAACCTACCTAAGAAGGTAAAAGACCTATATTTGGAAAACTATAAGACACTGATGAAAAAAGCTGAAGAAAACACAAACAAATGGAAATATATACCATGTTCATGGACTGGAAGAAATAATATTGCTAAAATGACCATATTATCCAAGAAATATACAGATTCAATGTAATTTCTATCAAAATACCAAAGGCATTTTTCACAGAACTAGAGTAAATAATTTTAAAATTTGTGTGGAAACACAAAAGGTCCTGGGATAGCCAAAATAATCTTGAGGAAGAACAGAGCTGGATGAATCACTCACCCCTGATTTCAGCTACAGTAACCAAACAATATGATACTGGCACAAAAGCAGACACGTCAATCAGGGGAACAAAACTGAGAGACCAGAAACAAATCCACACACTTATGGTCAATTAAGCTCTGACAAAGGAGGCAGGAATGTACAATGGAGAAAAGACAGTCTCTTCAATAAGTGGTACAGGAAAACTCAGCTACATGTGAAAGAATGAAATTAGAACATGTCCTAATATCATATACAAAAATAAATTCAAAATGGATTAAAGGCTTAAGTGTAAGACAGGAAACCATAAAACTTCTAGAAGAAAACAGGCCGAACATTCTGACGTAAATCATAGCAATAGTTTTTTCAGATCTGTCTCTAAAACAAATAAAAGCAAAAATAACCAAGTGGGACCTAATCAAGATTTTGCACAGCAAAGGAAACTAGCAACAAAATGAAAAAAACTACTGAATGGGAGAAAATATTTGCAGATTATATGACCAATAAGAGATTAATATCCAAAATATATAAACAGCTCATTCAACTCGGCATGAAGAACGCTGATAACCCAATTTAAAAAATGAGAGAAGACTTGAATAGACTTGAAGATCTCTTTTCCAAAGAGGACACACAGATAGCAAATAGGCCTAAGAAACCGTGAACAACACTGTGAGTCATAGGAAAAATGCAGGCGAGCCTAGAGCCTCTTATACAGAGTGACGTCAGAAAGAGAAAAATAAATACAGTATATTAATGCGTGTGTATGGAATCTAGAAATATGGTATTGATGATCCTATTTGCAGGGAAGGAATGGAGACACAGATGTAGAGAGTGGACTCCTGGACACAGTGAGGAAAGGTAAGAGTGGGATGAACAGAGAAAGTAGCATTGACATCTATACGTGTATAAAATAGATAGCTAGTTAGGAGTCACTATATAACACAGGGAGCCCAGCCTGGCACTCTGTAATGACCTAGAGGGGTAAGGTGGGATAGGAGAGGGGAGGGAGACTCAGGAGGGAGCTGATATATGCATAATTATGGCTGATTGGCATTGCTGTATGGCAGAAACCAACGCATCATTGTAAAGCAGCTTTCCTCCAATTAAAAAAAGTTAAAAAACATAAAGTAAGTCTTGGGGGAGAAAAGAAAAACACAAATTAAAAACTATGGTTTTCCCCTCACATCTGTTAGAATGGCTGTTATCAAAAAGAACAAATGGTGAGGATGTGAAGAAAAGAGAACTTTAGTACAGTGTTGGTACGAAGTAAACTGCTGCAGCCATTGAGGAAAACATTATGGAGGTGTCTCAAAATAAAACTACAATATGACTCATAAATTCCACTACCTGGGTATCTATCTGAAAGAAAAAAAGAAACACTAATTGAAAAAGATACGTGCATGCCAATGTTCATAGCAGCATTGTCTACAATTGCCAAGATATGGAAGTGTCCATCAACTATGGACGTGTACAAAAATGTGATATAGACACATATATATACACACAACTGGATACTACTTGGCCATAAAAAAGAATGAAATTTTGCCATTTGTAACAACATGGATGGACCTGGAGGGTATTATGCTTGTGAAATAAGTCAGATAGAAAAAGACAAACACTACATGTCATCACTTACATGTGGAATCTATTAAAAAAAGAAAATGCATGTAACAAAACAGAAATAGATTCACAGAACAAACTAGCGGTTACCAATGTGGAGACAGAAATGGGGAGAGGAGTAATGGGGGTAGAGAATTAAGAGGCACAATCTACTATGCATAAAATAAGCTACAAAGATTTATTAGACAACACAGGGAATATAGCCAATCATTTAAAATAACTATGAATGCAGTATAACTTTTAAAAAGTGTAAATCATGATATTGGCCACTTGAAACATATATACTATTGTATATCAGCTATACCTCAATTTTTACATTTTATTTTAAAAAGTTCACTTATTTATTTTAATTCTGGTTGCGCTGGGTCTTCGTTGCTGCGCAGGCTTTTCTCTAGTTGCCGAGAACAAGGACTGCTCTCTCTAGTCGCGATGTTGTCTCTTGCTGCAGAACACAGGTTCTGGGTGCACAGGCTTCAGTAATTGCAGCTCAAGGGCTCTATAGGTTGCTCAGGCTCAGAGGCTGTGGCTTGTAGAAGAGAGTGGGCTCAACAGCTGTGGTGCAGGAGCTTAGAAGCTTCCTGGACCAGAGATCAAATCTGTGTTCCCTGCATTGGCAGGTGGATTCTTATCCACTGTACCACCAGGGAAGTCCCTATACCTCAATTTTTAACAAGTAAATGAAAAATAAAGTATCTCCAGTCACCACCTGCAAAAACAAAAAACCGAAAAACACACACAAATTGCTAATACTGACCTACATCACCTTTTTAAGGTTTCTCTCCTCCAAAACTGTGGGATCACTATTCTTAAAGTCAGTGCCCACCCACACTCTCTACTGTTTAAAGACTTTCCATACCTTGCCAATGTGCATCAAATAATGTCCAAATCATTTATGTATAGAATTCAAGGTTGTCTATAAGCTGGCCCCTAACTATTATTGCAGCATTTTCCACAATTCCATTCACACCTCCTTCACTCCAGACCACTAGGCTGCTCATAGTTCCCTGTTCACATGATCCTCCTGGTTTCCAGCCTCTAGATCTTTGTCCATTGCTAGAACATTGGGAGAGCCATCCATGATCATCTTACAAAATTCCACCCACCCTCCAGGCACCAGCGAAGGAAATATCAACTTCTCTAGAAAATCTTTCTTATTTTACCAACTGAGTGTCATCAAACCCTTTGCCCTCTCCTGGACCCAGCATGCTCTGACATATTACCACTTTTACACAGGCTTTGTCTTTCCCATTAGACTTACACGTACCTTAGAGGCAGAGATCGTATTTGTTATCACTTATATCTAGTGATCTGACAGATAACTTGTGCTTTGGAAGATTATGAATGAACCAATGGACACGACAGCATGTGTTCCTTATTCAGGGACAGTGAATGGGCTTTAAAAATCATGGTGTTTTCTGAAGATCTGAGAAAGTCTCCCTGAGTGTGTGATTTAAAAAGCACTGCTGTGGCAATCCCTCAAGGGCCCTGCACAGTTTTGAGTACAGATGGGGGAGGGCAGAGGTCACAGATTGGAGCTGTGCCTGGCCACCACGCCAGTCCTTCCAAGGACCATGGGGCCTAATTGGCTGTGTAGGAAGGCAAAGAGTCTGTACTCAGTTCCTGGATAATGGACAAAAATGGATTCTGTCCCCTGTGTCCCTGCTCAGCTTGGGAAAGACAGCCAGATATCCTCTCTGGAAATAAGCTTGGAGGAGTCCTGTCACCAGGCGTTGGGTCTTGGCGGGGAAATGGCTAAAGGAGACTACTTTACTGACACAAATGAGGTTTCTTTCTCAGCCAAGGAGTCTGGCTCATTTGCTCAGGGACACGACCAAGAAGACAGGGAGGTAAAATGCTGAGTCTACATTTCTCCTATGGTTCAGGCCGTAGCCCTGACTTTTCTTGTCACATGGCCAGTGCCCCATGTGAACCAGTAAATTTTCTTAATTATTCACTCTGCTGCCCCCTCCCCAAACCCCACCATGTGAGGCCACGAGCCCAGGGCAGTTAAGGTCCAAATGCCCACCATGGTCTGTGAGCCCTGGTCATGTGGTCAGTTCCCTCCCCAGGCCCACCGTGGACAGTCACCCAGCTAGCAGAGCAGCAAGGTCCTGAGCAAAGGGATTAAGAGCAACAGCTCCTAAGCCTGTCAGCCTGGGCTGGACTCCCAGTACCCCCATTTACTAGCTATGTACTCTTGGCTTAGTTTTTCCATCTGTAAAATAGGAATAGTAAGTGCCAACCTCACAAGGACATTGTGAGGATGAAATGAGTGTGTATAAAGCTCCTAGAGCATTATCTGGCATCTGATGGGTGTAATGGATTAACAACGATTGTTTTCACTCTTAGGGCTGCATCTTAGTATTTTCCCAAAATGAAATCTGCACATCTGTTTGGGTACTTCTTACAGTAGAGCTCAGCCTCCTTCCCCTGTCAACCCGAGTGGCTAATCTCTCAGTTCAGTGGGTTTAGATGCCTCCTGCCACCTCTCCCTCTCACTGCACTCCAGGCCTTGCACAGAGCCTTGACTGTTCCCAGGTGATAACTTCCCGGCCACACCTTCCTCACCTTTGTGGGTCACCCCAGCGAGAACCTAGCACAGAGGTAGTGCTCTGTGTGTCACTTATATAAATAGATAAATTAGTCCATTCCACTGCCTTCTCTGACACTCCCTCCAGGGCACCAGACATGAGGGTGTTGGTGAACCTGCCAGACCACAGATACCAATATCTTTCATGCTCCTGCCAGGGAGAGTGAACATTTTAAAACTCCATCTTACATACAGTTTCAACTCTTTAGTCAAAGATGTCCATAATGAAGGAGCTCCTGGCTTGCGTCAGAAGAACACTGCCAAGTAATGATCGGGAAAAAAAAAGCCTGGGGAAAGAAGTGGCAGCTATTCTTTGCTCATTAGAAAACTAGTATCAAAGCACGAGTTGTAGCTGGACAAAAAACCCAGAAAGAACAGGCCAGCACTGCTCCTGAACAATAGCTACAAGTAGCAAACTCTCTGATAGCTTCATATTGACAGGGTTGCAAATGCTGCCCTGAAATGACAGCATTTTAACAGCAGCCAAGTGACAGGGGAACTGAAATTCCAGCACCACCCGACTCCAAACACTAAGCTTATCCAGAAATCTGCTGCTTTACCTGTTCTCTTAAAAACTGTCTCCAGGGACTTCCCTGGTGGTCCAGCAGTTAAGAATCCACCTGACAATGCCGGGGACAGGCGTTCGATCCCTGGTCAGGGAATTAGGATCCCATGGCTCAGATGGTGAAGAATCTACCTGCAGTACAGGAGACCCAGGTTCAATTCCTGGGTCAGGAAGATCCCCTGGAAAAGGTAATGGCTACCACTCCAGTATTCTTGCCTGAAGAATCCCAAGGACAGAGGAGCCTAGCAGGCTACAGTCCCTGGGGTCACAAAGTCAGACACAACTGCATGCGTGCCAGGGAGCAACTAAGCCCAGGCACCAGCACTAGAGATTCTGTGTGCCCCAATGCCAGATCCCACATGATCTAATGAAGATCCTGTGGGCTCAAATAAGACCTGATGCAGCCAAATAAATGAAGTCAAAAGAAACTAACAACTGTCTCCAGTGCTGATTATTTGTTCTCTGGACCAGATGATACTCAGGCCACCAAACCACCTCAGACCAGGCTTAAATAGGAAGTCTGCAGTTGGAAGTCTGGACAAAGCTCCTCTGTGCCACGCTACATTTTAAACAGTTAACACTGTTTTTTCCTTTTTTCTCTTTCTTGAGGTAAATATGGACTATGTATATCTGACTGGCTTTCCCCACTTATGCCTCTTAAGTATTCCATATGTGTGTGTATATATTTATATCCCTTGCCCATTGAAACTTTAAACACATTCTTTCTCCCAAAGGCTTCAGAGTGCAAACAAAGTGAGTAAGGACCATTTGGTGGGATCTTTCAGGATCCTGCACGTAGATGCAGTTCAGATCAAAAGTGCCCTCCCACTTTTGTCCCCATACAGGTATGCCCTACCATGTTCCCTTATGGCATCTGCACAGCACTTTTCACACCTGAAATGACTGTGCTTGTTTACTGTCTATTGGGAAGATTAACTTTACCAGAGGAGGGACACTACCCACAGCTGTATCCCCAACAGAGCTAGACATGTATTAACAGTTAGATTTTATGAATCAGTGAGGAAGTTTGTTTTAGTAAAGAGGAAGAGAAGAAAAAAGACAACAGTTGTTGGAAATTATAAATTTTTTTCTACCAAAAATACTAGTCAAACGTAAGGTTTCTGATTCTCTTCTGATCAATGGCATAAGAGACACTGCAAATTTACTGAAATGGATCCCTTGAAAACTATGTTCGTGGAAGCAACCCAAGTGGTGAATGAACAGATAAACAAAATGTGGTGCATACATACGATGGAATATTATTCCACGTGCTAAAACATGATGAAATTTGCAAACAATATGCTAAGTGAGCCAGACACAAAAGGGCAAATACTGTATGACTTCACTTACATGGAATTGGGTATTACTACAGTAGTCAAATTTATAGATATGGAAAGTCGACCAGGGGCTAAGGAAAGGGGAGAAGGAGTTTTCTTTAATGGAGTTTCTGTTTAGGAAAATCAAAGTTCTGGAAATAGACAGTGGTGATGATTGCACAACACTGTGAGTGCTGGATTCACATGTTCATATAACATGTTAATTGTAAATTCACAAATTTATGATTTTCAGTTCCATGTTAATGGCATGGAATTGCACACTTAAAATGGTTAAAATAGTAAACTTTATGTTATGTATATTTTACCATAATAAAAAAAAAAAACTGTGATGGGCAACCCAACAATAAATTAAGGACTTAGACTTGATGAAAAGTGTTAAAGGCATGATATCCCTAAGAGGGCAGCATAAGTCATGCCTGACTTCACTCCACCCTCACGAGAAGAACAACAAATAATTCCATAAATGAGCTAAATGAATTCAACCTAATCCTCTTCTATTGGACTTTTTTGGGCCACCCTCCGACTTCTCACCACTAAGAACAGTTGTACACCAAATCTTTTTACATGTCATAATTAGTTCTTTGGTAAATTATAGGAAGCAGAATTGAGGAATATGAACATATTAAAAAATATTGCTACAAATGTCCTATGTTCCATACCTGGGACAGGAAGACCTGCTGAAGAAGAGAATGGCAACCCACTCCAGTATTCTTGCCTGGAGAATTCCATGGACAGAAGAGTCTGGTGGGCAACAGTCCATGGGTCACAAAGAGTCAGACACAACTGAGCAACTAACACCTTCACTTTCACAAATGTCCCAATGGACATTCCTACCTGCAGGGCCTGCCTGAGAGTCCACTATCCCTGCCTGTGCAACCACACACCACAGAAGCCTCTGAGGTTTGAGTTTTTCAGGGTGCTGCAACTATTTGAGTTTCCATTGATTGCCTATTTGTAAAGTGCCTTGTCTAACTCAATGAAACTAAGCCATGCCAGTGGGGCCACCTAAGACAGGCGGGTCATGGTGGAGAGAGCTGACAGAATGTGGTCCACTGGAGAAGGGAATGGCAAACCACTTCAGTATTCTTGCCTTGAGAACCCCATGAACAGTAGGAAAAGCCAAAATGATAGGATACCAAAAGAGGAACTCCCCAGGTCAGTAGGTGCCCAATATGCTACTGGAGATCAGTGGAGAAATAACTCCAGAAAGAATGAAGAGAAGAAGCCAAAGCAAAAACAATACCCAGTTGTGGATGTGACTGGTGATAGAAGCAAGGTCCGATGATGTAAAGAGCAATATTGCATAGGAACTTGGAATGTCAGGTCCATGAATCAAGGCAAATTGGAAGTGGTCAAACAGGAGATGGCAAGAGTGAACAACATTCTAGGAATCAGCGAACTAAAATGGACTGGAATGGGTGAATTTAACTCAGATGACCATTATATCTACTACTGCGGGCAGGAATCCCTCAGAAGAAATGGAGTAGCCATCATGGTCAACAAAAGAGTCCAAAATGCAGTACTTGGATGCAATCTCAAAAACAACAGAATGATCTCTGTTCGTTTTCAACGCAAACCATTCAATATCACCGTAATCCAAGTCTATGCCCCAACCAGTAACACTGAAGAAGCTGAAGTTGAATGGTTCTATGAAGACCTACAAGACCTTTTAGAACTAACGCCCACAAAAGATGTCCTTTTCATCATAGGGGACTGGAATGCAAAAGTAGGAAGTCAGGAAACACCTGAAGTAACAGGCAAATTTGGCCTTGGAATACAGAATGAAGCAGGGCAAAGGCTAATAGTGTTTTGCCAAGAAAATGCACTGGTCATAGTAAACACCTTCTTCCAACAACACAAGAGAAGATTCTACACATGGACATCACCAGATGGTCAACACCAAAATCAGATTGATTATATTCTTTGCAGCCAAAGATGGAGAAGCTCTATACAGAAAAAAAAAAAAAAAAAAAAAAAAACAAGACTGGGTGCTGACTGTGGCTCAGATCATGAACTCCTTATTACCAAATTCAGACTGAACTTGAAGAAAGTAGGGAAAACCACTAGACCATTCAGGTATGACCTAAATCAAATCCCTTATGATTATACAGTGGAATTGAGAAATAGATTTAAGGGCCTAGATCTGATAGACAGAGTGCCTGATGAACTATGGAATGAGGTTCCTGACATTGTACAGGAGGCAGGGATCAAGACCATCCCCATAGAAAAGAAATGCAAAAAAGCAAAATGGCTGTCTGGGGAGGCCTTACAAATAGCTGTGAAAAGAACAGGAGCGAAAAGCAAAGGAGAAAAGGAAAGATATAAGCATCTGAATGCAGAGTTCCAAAGAATAGCAAGAAGAGATAAGAATGCCTTCTTCAGCAATCAATGCAAAGAAATAGAGGAAAACAACAGAATGGGAAAGACTAGAGATCTCTTCAAGAAAATCAGAGATACCAAGGGAACATTTCATGCAAAGATGGGCTCGATAAAGGACAGAAATGGTATGGACGTAACAGAAGCAGAAGATAAAAAGAGGTGGCAGGAATACACAAAAGAACTGTACAAAGAAGATCTTCACGACCCAGATAATCACGATGGTGTGATCACTCATCTAGAGCCAGACATCCTGGAATGTGAAGTCAAGTGGGCCTTAGAAAGCATCACTACGAACAAAGCTAGTGGAGGTGACGGAATTCCAGTTGAGCTATTTCAAATCCTGAAAGATGATGCTGTGAGAGTGCTGCACTCAATATGCCAGCAAATTTGGAAAACTCAGCAGTGGCCACAAGACTGGAAAAGGTCAGTTTTCATTCCAATCCCAAAGAAAGGCAATGCCAAATAATGCTCAAACTACCACACAATTGCACTCATCTCACATGCTGGTAAAGTAATGTTCAAAATTCTCCAAGCCAGGCTTCAGCAATACGTGAACCATGAACTTCCAGATGTTCCAGCTGATTTTAGAAAAGGCAGAGGAACCAGAGATCAAATTGCCAACATCTGCTGGATCATGGACAAAGCAAGAGAGTTCCAGAAAACATCTATTTCTGCTTTATTGACTATGCCAAAGCCTTTGACTGTGTGGATCACCTTAAACTGTGGAAAATTCTTCAAGAGATGGGAATACCTGCCGGGAGCCCGGACGGGAGATCCCATCCATGACAAGGTCATGCGGAGAGACCTGATGGGCAAGGCAAGTCAGGTCTCAAGGGGTCCTCTGTCTGAGCATCTACCCCAAAACCAAAATCTGTCTGTTTACTGTCTGCTATACTATACTCTTCTGACATAACAGAGGTCTATCCCCAAAAGAGTTAATTCAGAGCTCTAGTTAACAGTCTCCTGCATATAAAAAGAATGTCTTGGCTTAAAATCCTTTGATTGCTTTCTAACTTACCTGACTGGTCTTCCTGGACTTTTACAACTTGTGATTGTTTACAGCCCCCCAAACGCAAGAGGCACAAAGCTTAAAACATCTTAAAGATATAGAGTCTTTTAGAGTTAAGAATTAGTTTGGTGAAGAGTTTGTTGAGTTAATGTTTGCCACCAGGCCTCGATATCCTTCATCTTTTAGGCATCTGGGAGGATATTAATCAATGTAAACGGGATGCAGAAATAGGAATATAGTAGTTTTGATGTTACCAACACTAGACTTTTGAGTTAATCAATTTTCTCTTTGTTAAAAATCACTGTACTCCTTTTTCCTTGTTATAAATTGTTGTGTCCTTGCTGTGTAAGAATGTAACTTTATTTAGTGCTTTCTGAGAGTGGCACCAGACTTTGGGAAGAGCAACACTATTACGCTTATCAGAAAAGGGCTGTAAAATGCTAATTGGCCTTCCGGCCAGAAGATGATGTAAATCACCTAAGACTTGTGGATACAACTAGGTATGCAGAGAGAAAGCCTGGTCTCAGTAAGAGTCAGGGCTGTTGACACTGCATAATTTTATATTATCCATTGATCTCTATGGACAAAAAAAGGTATAAAAAGCCTTTACAAACAATAAAGGATGGACCAGTTTCTTTGACCAGCTTCTTGAACTGGTTTCTTGGAAATCTGGCTCTCCCGTGTTGAATCTCTCTCTCTCTCTCTCTCTCTCTCTCTCTCTCTCTCTCTCTCTTTCTCTCTCTCCGTCTCCCTTCCTCTCCTTTTCAGGCTGAATTCCCATCTGGGGCATGGAGGCTCTCTGAGTCTAATTACTTGCCCTGGCTTCTAAGACCCATGGAAGAGGGAGCCTAAGGTGGGGCACCCTCCGCTATTCAAGTGGGCGCTGGTGGCCTGATGTAGATGGTGCAAGTTCCTTGTCTTGGAACTTTATTAGTTTTCCGTGTAAACCAAGTTATTCAGCCTCTTTTCTCCACTAAATTTCCCACTATACTATTCTTTTCTAATCTCTCTTGTACATTTCTAAATAAGTAAGTTTTTCCTTGCCTACTCGTCTTCCCTTTGAGTTACCCTGGATCCACCAGGGCAGGACCCCAGCAAATACCAGACCACCTCACCTGCCTCTTGAGAAACCTATATGCAGGTCAGGAAGCAACAGTTAGAACTGGACATGGAACAACAGACTGGTTCCAAATAGGAAAAGGAGTATGTCAAGGCTGTATATTGTCACCCTGCTTATTTAACTTATATGCAGAGTACATCATGAGAAATGCTGGGCTGGAAGAAGCACAAGCTGGAATCAAGATTGTCGGGAGAAATATCAATAACCTCGGATATGCAGATGACACCACCCTTATGGCAGAAAGTGAAAAGGAACTAAAGAGCCTCTTGATGAAAGTGAAAGAGGAGAGTGAAAATGTTGGCTTAAAGCTCAACATTCAGAAAACGAAGATCATGGCATCCGGTCCCATCACTTCATGGGAAATAGATGGGGAAACAGTGGAAACAGTGTCAGACTTTATTTTTTGGGGCTCCAAAATCACTGCAGATGGTGATTGCAGCCATGAAATTAAAAGACACTTACTCCTTGGAAGGAAAGTTATGACTAACCTAGATAACATATATAGAAGCAGAGATATTACTTTGCCAACAAAGGTCTGTCTAGTCAAGGCTATGGTTTTTCCAGTGGTCATATATGGATGTGAGAGTTGGGCTGTGAAGAAAGCTGAGTGCCGAAGAATTGATGCTTTTGAACTGTGGTGTTGGAGAAGACTCTTGAGAGTCCCTTGGACTGCAAGAAGAGCCAACCAGTCCATCCTGAAGGAGATCAGCCCGGGGATTTCTTTGGAAGGAATGATGCTAAAGCTGAAACTCCAGTCCTTTGGCCACCTCATGAGAAGAGTTGACTCACTGGAAAAGACCCTGATGCTGGGAGGGATTGGGGGCAGGGGGAGAAGGGGACGACAGAGGATGAGAAGGGTGGATGGCATCACCGACTTGATGGACGTGAGTCTGAGTGAACTCCAGGAGTTGGTGATGGACAGGGAGGCCTGGCATGCTGCAATTCATGGGGTCGCAAAGAGTCGGTCACAACTGAGCGACTGAACTGAACTGAACTGACACCCCTTTTTCTGTATGTATTTCTTTAGCAAATTGTTTACATCGTTATTCCATTGAGTGTTTGTTTTTTTCTTATTAAGGTCTAAATGTCTTTTATATATTCAAGATATTAACATATCAAAGACAACAGATTTTTTTACCCAATTCATCACATGCCTTTTAACTTTTTAATAATTTTTTTTTGCTGTACCAAATGCAGTCTATTTCTTAAGCCTTTTTTCTACCACTTTCTTCTGAATTCCTAAAGTTGGCAACATCTTTGTAGGTGTGAGCTTTAACACTCATTGCCATGTTTCTCCCAAGGGCTTCATTTCTAAAAATGACTTTACAACATGTGGAAGAAATCAAGAAGCTTTGATTTTTCCCGTTTGTGGATAGGAGACTGAGCCACAACGACCAATGGGTTTTCTTGTGTCACTAGAGAAACCACAACCTAAGAAACCAGATCAAGAACACCCAATTCCACAAAGTAGGGATGGCAAGCCAACTTCACCTCCTCTGACAGTATAGCTCTATTGGTCCTGGCTGTCCTGGATGTTCTATGCTGATGCCTAACAGCTGTCTGGGCCTCTGTGATGAACTAACAATGACCTCCAGGGGTAGGTGGAAAGCATGTGCCTTGAAAACTGCCACAGGGGCAGAGAGTGTGTCTAGACACTGTGAGAAGGGAAGGGGTGTTAATGATAATTCTGTTGAGACAACAGGCATAACCTGGAATTATTCCAGGCAGAAGGAATGTATGGCCATCCTGGGCGTCGGGAACAACACAGTAGAAGAGGGTAATTTAAGTTAAAGTAGCTCAGTTGTGTCCGACTTTTTGTGACCTCATGGACTGTATAGTTTATGGAATTCTCCAGGTCAGAATACTGGAGTGGGTAGCCTATCCCTTCTCCAGCAAATCTTCCCAGCCCAGGAATTAAACAAGGGTCTCCTGCATTGCAGGCAAATTCTTTACCAACTGAGCTATCAGGGAAGCCCTGCTATCAGGAAAGAGGGGACCAAGGCCCAAAAAGCTTACAGAAAGATTATGGTTGCACAGCTGGTAAATGCAGAACTGGTGTAGGCTTCCGTGCATTTTCCATAGTGCCTCAAAGCTACTGCTAACCTACTGTGAACCTTTGGGCGAGTCTCCCTTAGGAAGCGTTACTATGAACTAAGCTGGTGGAGGTGATGGAATTCCAAATGAGCTATTTCAAATCCTAAAAGATGATGCTGTTAAAATGCTGCACTCAATAAGTCAGCAAATTTGGAAAACTCGACAGTGGCCGCAGGATTGGAAAAGGTCAGTTTTCGTTCCAATCCCAAAGAAAGGCAATGCCAAAGAATGTTCAAACTACTGCACAATTGCACTCATCTCACATGCTAGCAAAGTAATCCTCAAAATTCTCCAAGTCAGGCTTCAACAGTACATGAACCATGAACCTCCAGATGTTCAAGCTGGATTTAGAAAAGGCAGAAGAACCAGAGATCAAATTGCCAACATTCACTGTATCATGGAGAAAGCCCTCCACCATGTGATACTTGATAAATTATGTTTCTCTGGTCATTGTTTGCGCGGTTCGCGGGTTACACCGGTGGACTTTTCTTTTTTATCCTTTTGGGCGGGGCGCGGCGGAGCAAACTCCCGTGCTCAGACCAGAGAAGACCCAGGCTGCGGAGACCCCGGCTGCGGAGACCCCTCACCCTCCCACGCAGATCCCCTGGGGCTCTTTCTTGGCCGGAGGCCTCAGCTACCCTCTACTAGGTACCCGAGCTGTCGTTACATATCACAGACAGAGAGGGGGTGAGAGAGCGGAGGCTCAGCGGAGAGCTGGGAGCGACAGGAGCCAGGACCGGCCACGGGGCGCGGCACCCAGTCAGGCGGGCGTGCCGAGGTTCGGTCCAGGGGTTCTGCCTGGGCCCCGCCCCGCCGCCGGCCTCGGCCCCGCCCCTGGGATTCGCAGGTCCTGTGCCGACCTCTCCGCACTGCCGGAGCCGCCCATCACTGATTTCATTGGCTACGTCGCCGTTCCCGCCCCCAGACGCCAGGTGATTTCCGCAGCCAATCGGCAGGCGCGGCGGCGGCGGGTCTCGGTGGATCCCGGATGCTGAGGTACCGGGCCTGCTGGAGGGGGGCGATGGTCCTAATTCGGGGCCGTGGCGTCGCCCCGCTTGTAGTCTGGGTGTCCAGCTGCCACTCCTGCGACTCTGAGGTCACCCTCTTGCAGCTGGAGGTGCCGCGACCCAGACTGTCGAGGGCTGGCCGGAGGTTTCTGGGGTGGAGGTCGGAGGTCGTGCCTCTGTGGAACGTTGGGACTCCGCCGGTTTTCTTAGACAGCTCCTGTTTGGGGGTCCCCCTTCCTTTCGCGGAAGGAGCTCCGAGGGAAGCGGAGGCCCCGGGGCTTCTTGCAGGCACTGAGCTCCGACGGGAAGGTCCGCTCGAGCTCCGGCCGCCGCGGGTGACCCTCGGAAATCCGGAGAGCCGCCTCTTACCTCCCTCCCCGC
This sequence comes from Ovis aries, assembly GCF_016772045.2. Lineage (NCBI taxonomy): Eukaryota > Metazoa > Chordata > Mammalia > Artiodactyla > Bovidae > Ovis > Ovis aries. The sequence goes on along the minus strand of NC_056071.1, from coordinate 6,223,864 downwards.
GAGCCGGCGGGGGCTCCGAGTGCGGGGAGGGGGCTGGGGCCAGGGAGGGGTCGCTCCGCGGCCCCGCTGTTCCTAGGGGGCCGCATCCCTTCTGGTTCCCAAGAAACCCAGTGCCAACTGTTGCAGGCTGTCGTTCCCGGTTTTGAGATTTCATTTCTGGAAGTTCATTCGAGCCACTTGGAGAGCGAAAAGGCTGTATTGTGGCTTCTGCACTTGTCTGGCAGTGAAAATAAAAACCAGACTTGGGAAGGTTCTGAAGGCCAAGGGAGCTGTGAGAAACCGGACGAATTCCTTAGTTTGACAGAAATCTTCCCCTTAACTTGCCTCACTTGTTACATAATTCAAGCAGTTTCAAGATCAGAGTATTTAGTCTCATAATTCTTCTAAGCAAATATTCTTAGTCTTGACCTTAAGTAAAACTACTTTGGAATGCTTGAAGAGTTGAGCAAGAATTTTTTTGTAAGAGTTTCTGAGTTTAAGAGTCTTAGTGCAAGGACGGAAGTTGGGAGCAGTCCTTACCTCTCGTCAGTGATCCCAGCTGCTGCTTTATTACTCCAGGACCAAAAAGAGAAGTTATTTCTGTACATCTGTGGGTTCTGGGGAGACATAGCAATGGATGAGGAATAAAGGGAGAAGAAAGGGGAGTCTTGTTTTTTGCTCAAAAATATGTAATTAAGAAAAAATGTATTTATTTGCCTATCTCTCCCTTCATCTCAGCCAGCATAAATACGTTTGAATATTTTTTGTGCACAAAATACTCAACACATGTCATGAGTATGTGTTGAGTATTTATTTTAGGGAAAGAAGTCATCTCTAACAAGAAGAAGACATTTATCTTCATTGTAGTCCCAGAGGAATGAATATGTCTTGTGTGAAATTAACCTTGGGGTTTGGTTTTCAGTTAAGGAAATGAGGCAGAAGGAGGTGATAACCAAGACCTTCCAAGGCCCAGCTGTGGTCTGTAGGACTCCGACCAGCCACGTTTACATGTTTGAGAATGGTGTTGAGGACTCCGAGGACTCCTCTGAGGAAGAGTCCCACCGAATGGCCCTGCGGCCCCGGGGCAAGGAGGGCCAGAAGAAGGGTGCCCACCACTCTCACCGGCCAGGAGCAGGGGACGTGGTGCTGCTGCAGCGGGAGCTGGCCCAGGGGGACAGCCTCAACAAGCTCGCTCTTCAGTATGGCTGCAAAGTAAGAAACCCCACAGGAGAAGGCACCACCTGCCCCTTGGCCCTGTGTTAAGAGGAACAGAGGCACTCACTGAAGGTTGGGGACCCTTCCTACCTCTTCCTGACCCCCAGAAGTGGGTGGGAGAAGCCGGTTCTAGAGTAAAGGACACTCCTATCTAGCTAGAGATGGAGGGCAGGTGGAATGACCTGTTCATCACAGAGAGAGGGAATTAGGAGTTTCAGGTGATGGGACAGTTCCCTCTCTGCCCAGTACTTCTGGTCTTCCTTGTCCTTCCAAACTGAAATTCTGAAACCTTTTGTCTTTTGAGTACATTTTATTTAACGCATAATGGGCCAGAGATGCCAGGCAGAGTTTATCCAAGATTTCTTTGGTGTGCTTGCCTTTTTTTTTTTTTTTTGCTACTTTTCTGTTTTTAAACATTCCTTGCTAATTGTAGCTTATTTGATTGGTAAATTTTTGCCTTCTCTCTTTCAGAACTGCATGATCTATCCTTTGTATGCTGTGTACCTATATAACCCTGTTTCTCTCTTTAATTATGTTTTTAGCACTCAGAGTGATTAACAATGGCAAAGTAAGTAGGAGGGTATTTATTGAATTGTTGCATTTTCTCCTAGATTCAAACTATTTCATTTTGCTAGCACTGTGCTGCTATTTTCTATGGCTCTCTCCAAGGCTGTATAAGCTACTTGTTTAAAAAATCCTTTTATCCTTGAAGGGTCTCTCATTTATCTAGCAGGGATCAAATGACTCAACATGTTGTGTGGGACTGTTGTTTCCCATGGTATTAAACTGGTCTCCAGGGACACATGCAAGCCTGCTCAGTTGCTAAGTCATGTCCAGTTCTTTGTGACCCTGTGGACTGTCGCCATGTAGACTCCTCTGTCCATGGGATTCTCCAGGCAAGAGTACTAGAGTGGGTTGCCATTTCCTACTCCAGAGATCTTCCTGACCCAGGGATCGAACCTGTATCTCCTGCATTGGCAGGCGGATTCTTTACCACTGAGACACCTGGAAAGCCCCTTGGGACTAATAATTGTCTCTAAATCGTACTGAGATTTTTATTTGATCCTAATAATCAGCTTCTGTAGGCATACTAAATGGTTTATAGAGCAAGGGCTAAAAATTGAGTCCTTTCCTACAAAGACCTGAATAGACGCAGTGGGCTTCTTGAAATGCTGATGTTTAACAAAACCAAAAGAACTATATAATTTATCTAATAAGTGATCAGTTTTCCTATTTGAAGTAAATAAGTTTGATGTTAGCTTATTAGGATCAAAGACAAAAATATCTCAAGAACCTTAAGTTACATGATGTACCCCAATACAATTAAATGGTAAAAGCAATTGCTAAATAATTAAAATAATGAAGATGATTGATTTGAATGAAGTCTGTTGACTATATTTACATTCTAGTTTAAATGGACTTAGGAGTTAAAACCTTAGAATCTATCTCTGATGCTTTTGGTAAGTTTTCAAACAATCACTTGAGGGAGGATCTGTCTTTGACTTACATTTCCCCCTGCTTTTTAAATCTTGAAGTTTGAGTTTGTTATGACTTTGTCATAAACTTTGTTGTGAGTCTTTAAAACTCAGGTCATGTTCCTTTCTCAAGTCATAATATTGAAATGGAAGGTGTCAGTCTGTAGTTTCCAACTTGATGCGTACTCTGTGCATGTTTCTAGTTATAGAAAGTGTTTTGAAAGCCTCAAACTGAATTAACTCTAGGTTGCTTTTATTTTAAAAATAAGTTTATAGGCCATATAGTACATCTGGAAAGGAAAACGTAGTAGAATCATGAGAGCACACCTTTCAAGAAGTTGTTACATATGAACTAGGTCCTAGTGTCGGTAGAGCTGGCTAAGGCTTTGTGTTTGCTGAATGCTGATATCTACTGCAGCTACTAAATTAAATTCTGATGCAGGAGAGAAGTCAGCCAGACAGGGGCACTGTTGCCTAAAAAGTTAAATGCAGAAAGGGCTACAGCCTTCTTTTACCATGAAGTGTTTCACCTTAAGGCTTTTTATTGAAGGCACACTTTAGACAAATAAACAATAAATTCTTTTCCAAAACGGATCTTGAGTTGCTCCAATTTGTAAGTCTGTACAAAAATTTGATGAGTAAGCTGTACATTAAGACTGAGTTAAAGCCAAAAAACAGTTATTCAGCCTGAACTCAATTTTGTGTATAGTTAAACAGTTTTCCAGTGTTCGTCAGATTCTTAAGTGATGTGGGTGTGGACCATCACCCAGGAAGGTTAGGTGCCATTTTTTGGATATTAGTTTTAAACAGCTTTATATATTTTGTGATGTTTGTCTTCATGGCTTTCCTAGGTTGCTGATATCAAGAAAGTCAACAACTTCATCAGAGAACAAGACTTCTATGCTTTAAAATCTATTAAGATTCCAGTGAAAAACCATGGCATCCTAACAGAGACCCGCAAAGAACTTAGACCCCTCCTGAACTCATCCTCAGAGACCAGAGTGACCTTCGAGGAACAGCCAGACCCAGACAGAGCAGCTGTCAATGCCAGCACCTCATCTAGCTCACTGATGGATTTCTTTAAGGGCATTGATCAGAATATTGAACATGCAGTTCAGTCAGAAATCTTTTTGAGTGAAAGTTACTCCATAGAGACCTCCAGTCAGCCACTGCTTCCTGCTCCTCCAAAGATACCGACATATGGTGCAGACTGTGGAATTCAGTGGTGGAATGCTGTTTTTATCATGCTTCTAATTGGAGTTGTTTTACCAGTGTTTTATTTGGTTTATTTTAAAATACAAGCTACTAGTGAGACCCCTAGTATCTTGAATACAACTGCTATTCCTAATGGCTCCATGGCAGGAAGTGCAGTTCCAGGGCAAGCCCCGAGATTAGCAATTCCAATGCCAACCATCCCCTCTTCAGACAGCCAGTTCAGTCAGACCACCCATGGGGGGAACTAGCTCTTGTTTCTAAGGAATCAGGCCAACTTTAGCACTTGGGCTTCTGCTGATGTTGGCCATATCTTAGCATGCTGCTTTTTTTTTTTTTTTTTTTTTTTCCTGTGACATATGGACAGATATCAGAAGTTACCATCATGTTCTCAGTCACATTCATCATGGGGAGTGGACTCACCCAAGCTTGTGGGAGCCAAAACATCAGCATTCTCAGCCTCTTACATCCAGAGAAGAGCGACAGGAGAGACCTTTACACATGGCAAATGCTGCTCCTTGAAGGCATTTAGTGGACTGGACTTGTGTGTCTTCACAATAGCACTATAGGCCCTCAAGTTGGACATGCTTGGAGGGAGATGAATGGCCTTGGTGGATGGACCTGCGTATGGGAGACCCTGGTGTCAGCTTTGTTTGTGTGTTGCTTTGTCCCCTGCCTACTGTGGAGGGATGACTGGCTCTGAAAAATGATGTTTTGTATCTCCCCAGCAAAGACGGTGTGCAATAATGAGATGCCACCCTGTTTCAGTGCGTGATACATTACAGTTGTAACAAGCCCTGCTTCACATTTACACCCAGGTAGCTTTTTTTATGTCATATCTAGAATTTTGAAAGCCCTAAATCGAAACTGCTGTAATATTGAGTAAATAGCAGTTCTGTTCCTCATAATTTTAGAGCTCCTTAATCTGACACACAGGCACATTTTAAGCTTTTCGTGGTGTAGCCAGCACTTGCTGGCCAGAACATTTGAAGGCCATAGCCCAGTTTCACCTGAGGACCTTTTCCATAGTGATTGCTAACTGGATTCCCCAAGTCAGCATCCTTGGAAGGAGCTCTTTCTGATCTGTGTTGAGTGGGGTAGGTATAGGGAGAAAGATGAGTGCCTTATCACCCAGGTCCCAACACATGACATTTCTAAAGCTGAGCAGTCACCAGCCCAGTATCTGCTGGCCCCAGTATGCTCCTGGCAAAGTGGTGCAGGGAAAATGGATGTACTTGCTCTGCTTCCTTGATCCCGTTCTTAGGACTTCTAGAGTTGTACAACAGGATTAGGACTCAGTCACCTTTCTTTGGGTGAATACAATGTAGCTTATTGATGTTAAAATACCAAACACTTAATGTAGAGCCTAGAGGTGACTCTTGCTGTGGAAGACCATAAAAAGAGATGCTTGAGGTTTGCCCATCTTCTTCTCTTACAAGGCAACAGTGGTGTTAAGTTTGGAAGCTCGTGGAGGGCCTGGTTGGCCTCTGAGGCCTTGCTGTTGTAGCAAGCGTGATTGGGGTGAGGGTAGGAGCCTGCCTCGGTCCTATGGAGGAGTGGAGATTGGCCAGGGTGGCTGAGCCTTGGACAGGTCTGCCTCCAGGGAGAAAAACATGATGCTCAAATGCTGAGCTTTGGGCAGATTTAAGGCATTTGACACCTTTGGCCTAGAGATCAGTTTAAAAGAGCTTATGTAAGAAAAGGGGAATGTTGTGGATGAGTACTTGAGATGGGTTTTCAGTTTCCCCTCTCAGTCATGTGAAAAACTGTTTTGTCCTAGGTTCAATTAGCAGATTTAAATCATAAAACTAAATGTTTTCTTCAAAGTCAAACTGGTCTTAAAGTGAACTTGTGAATCAGTGCTACAGGAAATGTTTTGATCATATAAATGCCTTTCTAGTCAAATGTTTGTGTGCTGTGCCCAAGGACCACAAGTTTCTCTAGCATTTTGTCACCATTAATTTCAAAAGGCAGGATGCAGACTCATGAGAAAATGACTTTTGCCAGGCAAAGAAATGTATACTTTTTTCAAATGGAATAAAATAATTTCTTCTGTGAAGGAAAATTGATTCCTCCCTTTTAATTTGGGAATTGGTAATTCAGAATTATAAGATGTGGGATGATGCTGGAGAAAATGGAGTTGTCTGTGTCCAAGAGGTGAGGCCTGCCCAAGGTTTACACCCATGGTTACCCCAATAGGTGAAGAACAAGTGTTAACAAACACAGTCTCACTGATTGGCCACATGACATGCTTTAAAATTGTTTTAGGTATACATAGGAGATGGGGAAATAGTGTCAGACTTTATTTTTTTGGGCTCCAAAATCACTGCAGATGGTGATTGCACCCATGAAATTAAAAGACGCTTACTCCTTGGAAGAAAAGTCACGACCAACCTAGATAGCGTATTAAAAAGCAGAGACATTACTTTGCCGACTAAGGTCCGTCTAGTCAAGGCTATGGTTTTTCCTGTGATCATGTATGGATGTGAGAGTTGGACTGTGAAGAAGGCTGAGTGCCGAAGAATTGATGCTTTTGAACTGTGGTGTTGGAGAAGACTCTTGAGAGTCCCTTGGACTGCAAGGAGATCCAACTAGTCCATTCTGAAGGAGATCAACCCTGGGATTTCTTTGGAAGGACTGGTGCTAAAGCTGAAACTCCAGTCCTTTGGCCACCTTATGCAAAGAGTTGACCCATTGGAAAAGACTCTGATGCTGAGAGAGATTCGGGGCAGGAGAAGAAGGGGATGACACAGGATGAGATGGCTGGATGGCATCACTGACTCGATGGACGTGAGTCTGAGTGAACTCCAGGAGTTGGTGATAGACAGGGAGGCCTGGCATGCTGCGATTCATGGGGTCGCAAAGAGTTGGACACGACTGAGCGACTGAACTGAAGAGATACTGTCGAGCTCACTTTCTGTATGTTTTCTGCATTTGTAGTGTGTTTTGGGAGTTATGTTGTAAAGAAATAAGTAGACTTGTTGGGTAATCTCCAATCCTTTTGATTGAACTGTTGTGCTTAATATTGCAGAAGTCTAGGGAATCTGTCATCAGACAAAGGATACTCCCATCTGGGAAGGCAAGGATGCAAAGACGAAGCAGACACCTTAGGGTCACCAGAGCAGGTCTACCTGGTCACAGCCATGACACAGACCCTCCTCAGGAATTTAGTTCTTTACTTTGCCTCTGTGAATACCTAAATAAGGGAGAATAATATGGGCCCTAAGATGATGGCTCATAGAGGGGATTTTAACATTTTTTCCCAGTTTCATTGAGATATAATTGACATACAGCACTATATGAGCTTGAGATGTACAGCATAATGATTTGACAGATATGTTGTGAAATGATTACAAGTTTAGTTAACATCCATCATCTCGTGTAGATACAAAAAAAGAAAGGAAAAAAAAAACATGTTTTTTTTCCTCTTGTGATGAGAACTCAGGATTTATTTCCTTAACAACTTTGGCATATACCATATAACAGGTGTCAACTATAGTCATCAAGTTGTACCTTATTACTTTTGTAATGCTTCTCATAACTGGAAGTTTATACATTTTGACCATGTCTTCCAGTTTCCTCCCTGACCTCACTCTCTGCCTTGGTAGCTACAAACCTGATCTCTTTCTATGAGTTTCGGTTTTTTTCTTTGCCGGTTTTTTTTTTTTTTTTAGATTTCGTGTGTAAGTGAGATCATACAGTATTTGTCTTTCTCTGACTTATTCCACTTAATGTAATGCTGTTAAGATCCATCTGTGTCCAAATGGCAGGATTTCCATCTTTTTAGTAGCTGAAAAACATTCCAGTGTACGTTTATGTATCACAATTTCTTTATCCGTTCATCCCTCAGTAGACACTTAGGTTGTTTCCATGTCTTGGCTATTGTAAATGAATGCTGCTCTGAACATGGAGGTGCAGATACCTCTTTGACAGTGTTTTGATTTTCTTCAGATATATTCCCAGAAGTGGAATTGCTGGATCATGTTGTAGTTCCATTTTTTAATTTTTGAAGAACGTCTGTATTGTTTTCCATAGTGGCTGTACCAATCTATAATCTCAACAATAGTACACAGGGGTTCCCTTTTCTCCACAACCTTGTCAGCATTTATTATCTCTTGTCTTTTTGACGATAGACATTCTAACTGGTGTGAGGTGGTATCATTGTGGCTTTGACTTGTACTACCCTGATGGTTAGTGATGGAGATAGGTTTTCATGTATGTGTTGACCTTTCATATCTCTCTTCATTGGAGAAATGTCTATTCAGGTTCTTTGCCCATTATAAATTAGATTTTTTTTTTTTGCTGTTGAGTTACAAGTTCTTTATACATTTTAGATATTAATCCCTTATCAGATACATGGTTTGCAAATATTTTTCTCCCATTCCATAGGTTATCTTATCATTTTGTTAATGGATTCTTTTGCTGTGCAGAAGCTTTTTACTTTGATGTAGTCCCATTTATTTTTTATTTTGTTGTTTGTGCTTTAAGTGTCATATCCAAAAAAAAAAAAAAAATGCAAACACTGATGTCATGGAGTTTACCGCCTGTTATTTTCTAGTAGTTTTATGGTTTCTAGTCTTTGAGTCAAGTCTTTAATTGATTTCAAGTTAATAGTTGTGAGTGGTGTAAGATAGGCATCTACTTTCATTCTTTGGATGTGAATATCCAATTTCCCTAGCCCTGATGTCAAAAAGACTGTTTTTTCTCCATTGATTATTCTTGGCTCCCTTGTGAAATATTGCTTGACTCTATATGAATGGGTTTATTTCTGGGCTCTTGATTCTGTTCCACTGGTGTGTAGTTTTAATGTCATTGCCATACTGTTTTGATAACTATAGCTACGTAGCTTGTAATCAGAAAATGTGATGCTGCCTACTTTGTATTTCTTTCTTTCTCAGGATTGCTTTGGTTCTTCAGAGTCTTTTGTGGCTCTGTATAATTTTTAGTACTGTATAGTTTTTCTCTAATTCTGTGAAAAGTGCCATTAAAATTGTGATAGAGACTGCATTGAATCGATAGATAGCTTTCAGTTCAGATCAGTCGCTCAGTCGTGTCCGACTCTTTGAACCCCATGAATCGCAGCACGCTGGGCCTCCCTGTCCATCACTATCTCCTGGAGTTCACTCAAACTCACATCCATCGAGTCAGTGATGCCATCCAACCATCTCATCCTCTTTCGTCCCCTTCTCCACCTGCCCCCAAACCCTCCCAGCATCAGAGTCTTTTCCAGTGAGTCAACTCTTCGCATGAGGTGGCCAAAGGACTGGAGTTTCAGCTTTAGCATTATTCCTTCCAAAGAACACCCAGGGCTGAACTCCTTCAGAATGGACTGGTTGGATCTCCTTGCAGTCCAAGGGACTCTCAAGAGTCTTCTCCAACACCACAGTTCAAAAGCATCAATTCTTCGGCACTCAGCCTTCTTCACAGTCCAACTCTCATATCCATACGTGACCACTGGAAAAACTATAGCCTTGACTAGATGGACCTTTGTTGGCAAAGTAATGTCTCTGCTTCTAAATATGCTATCTAGGTTGGTCATAACTTTCCTTCCAAGGAGTAAGCGTCTTTTAATTTCATGGCTGCCATCACCATCTGCAGTGATTTTGGAGCCCCCCAAAATAAAGTCTGACACTGTCCACTGTTTCCCATCTATTTCCCATGAAGTGATGGGACCAGGTGCCATCATCTTCATTTTCTGAATGTTGAGCTTTAAGCCAACTTTTTCACTCCTCTTTCACTTTCATCAAGAGGCTTTTTAGTTCCTCTTCACTTTCTGCCATAAGGGTGGTGTCATCTGCATATCTGAGGTTATTAATATTTTCCTGGCAATCTTGATTGCAGCTTGTGCTTCTTCCAGCCCAGTGTTTCTTGTGATGTACTCTACATATAAGTTAAATAAGCAGGGTGAAAATATACAGCCTTGTATATTGATGTACTCCTTTTCCTATTTGGAACCAGTCTGTTGTTCCATGTCCAGTTCTAACTGTTGCTTCCTGAAGCATATAGGTTTCTCAAGAGGCAGGTCAGGTGGTCTGGTATACCCATCTCTCTCAGAATTTTCCACAGTTTATTGTGATCCACACAGTCAAAGGCTTTGGCATAGTCAGTAAAGCAGAAATAGATGTTTTTCTGGAACTCTCTTGCTTTTTCTATGATCCAGCGGATGTTGGCAATTTGATCTCTGGTTCCTAAAACAAGCTTGAACATCTGGAAGTTCACAGTTCACATATTGCTGAAGCCTGGCTTGGAGAATTTTGAGCATTACTTTACTAGTGTGTGAGATGAGTGCAATTGTGAGGTAGTTTGAGCATTCTTTGGCATTGCCTTTCTTTGGGATTGGAATGAAAACTGACCTTTTCCAGTCTTGTGGCCACTGCTGAGTTTTCCAAATTTGCTGGCATATTGAGTGCAGCACTCTCACAGCATCATCTTTCAGGATTTGAAATAGCTCAACTGGAATTCCATCACCTCCACTAGCTTTGTTCGTAGTGATGCTTTCTAAGGTCCACTTGACTTCACATTCCAGGATGTCTGGCTCTAGGTGAGTGATCACACCATCGTGATTATCCGGGTTGTCAAGATCTTTTTTGTATAGTTCTTCGGTGTATTCTTGCCTCCTTTTCTTAATATCTTCTGCTTCTGTTAGGTCCATACCATTTCTGACCTTTATCGAGCCCATCTTTGTATGAAATGTTCCCTTGGTATCTCTAATTTTCTTGAAGAGATCTCTAGTCTTTCCCATTCTGTTGTTTTCCTCTATTTCTTTGCATTGATCATTGAGGAAGGCTTTCTTATCTCTTCTTGCTATTCTTTGGAACTCTGCATTCAGATGCTTATATCTTTCCTTTTCTCATTTGCTTTTCGCTTCTCTTGTTTTCACAGCTATTTGTAAGGCCTCCTCAGACAGCTGTTTTGCTTTTTTGCATTTCTTTTCCATGTGGATGGTCTTGATCCCTGTCTCCTGTACAATGTCAGGAACCTCATTCCATAGTTCATCAGGCACTCTATCTATCAGATCTAGGCCCTTAAATCTATTCCTCACTTCCACTGTATAATCATAAGGGATTTGATTTAGGTCATACCTGAATGGTCTAGTGGTTTTCCCTACTTTCTTCAAGTTCAGTCTGAATTTGGTAATTTGAACTCCTGAAATAAGGAGTTCATGATCTGAGCCACAGTCAGCTCCTGGTCTTGTTTTTGTTGACTGTATAGAGCTTCTCCATCTTTGGCTGCAAAGAATATAATCAATCTGATTTTGGTGTTGACCATCTGGTGATATCCATGTGTAGAGTCTTCTCTTGTGTTGTTGGAAGAGGGTGTTTACTATGACCAGTGCATTTTCTTGGTGAAATTCTATTAGCCTTTGCCCTGCTTCATTCTGTATTCCAAGGCCAAATTTGCCTGTTACTCCAGGTGTTTCTTGACCTCCTACTTTTGCATTCCAGTCCCCTATGATGAAAAGGACATCTTTTGTGGGTGTTAGTTCTAAAAGGTCTTATAGGTCTTCATAGAACCGTTCAACTTCAGCTTCTTCAGCATTACTGGTTGGGGCATAGACTCAGATTACTGTGATATTGAATGGTTTGCCTTGGAAACAAACAGAGATCATTCTGTCATTTTTGAGACTGCATCCAAGTACTGCATTCAGACTCTTTTGTTGACCATGATGGCTACTCCATTTCTTCTGAGGGATTCCTGCCCGCAGTAGTAGATATAATGGTCATCTGAGTTAAATTCACCCATTCCAGTCCATTTTAGTTCGCTGATTCCTAGAATGTTGATGTTCACTCTTGCCATCTCCTGTTTGACCACTTCTAATTTGCCTCGATTCATGGACCTGACATTCCAGGTTCCTATGCAATATTGCTCTTTACAGCATCGGACCTTGCTTCTATCACCAGTCACATCCTCAGCTGGGTATCGTTTTTGCTTTGGCTCTATCCCTTCATTCTTTCTGGAGTTTTCTCCATTGCTCTCCAGTAGCATATTGGGCAGCCTCCAACCTGGGGAGTTCCTCTTTTGGTATCCTATCATTTTGCCTTTTCACACTGTTCATGGGGTTCTCAAGGCAAGTGGTTTGAGAAGTGGTTTGCCATTCCCTCTTCCAGTGGACCACATTCTGTCAGACTTCACTATGACCCACCTGTCTTGGGTGGCCCTACACGGCATGGCTTAGTTTCATTGAGTTAGACAAGGCTGTGATCCTAGTGTGATTAGATTGACTAGTTTTCTGTGATTATGGTTTCAGTGTCTCTGCCCTCTGCTGCCCTCTTGCAACTCCTACCCTCTTACTTGGGTCTCTTACCCTGGACGTGGGGTATCTCTCCACGGCTGCTCCAGCAAAGTGCAGCCACTACTCCTTACCTTGGACGAGGGGTATCTCCTCACCTCTACCCCTCCTGACCTTGAACATGCAGTAGCTCCTCTAGGCCCTCCTGCGCCTGCGCAGCCACCGCTTTAAATAGATAGCTTTAAATAATAGAAAATCTTCAATCCATGAGTACAGGATAGCTTTCCCTTTATTTATATCTCCTTCGTTTTCTTTCATCGATAGCTTGTAGTTTTCAGTGTAGAGATATTTCATTTCTTTCGTTAAATTTATTCATAAATATTTCATCGTTTTTGATGCTTTTAAGTGGCATCATTTTATTTCCTTTTCAGATAACATTGTTAGCGTATAGAAACACTATTGTTTCTTTTGTGTCCTGGAACTTCACTGAATTTGTTAATTAAATCTAACTTTTTTTTGGTAAAGCCTTTAGGATTTTGAATATCTAATATCATGTCAACTGCAAATGTTGACATTTCTATTTCTTCTTTTCTACTTCTGGTACTTTTTTTTTTTTTTTCTTGATTCCACTTCTGATTGCTCTGTGTAGGACTTCCAGAACTATATTGAATAGAAGTTTTGGGAGTGGACCCCCTTGTCTTGTTCCTGATCTTATGGGAAAAACTTTCAACCTTTCACCATTGATCATGATATTAGCTGTGGACTTGTCATATTTATGGCCTTTGTTATGTTGAGATACGTTGTTTCTATACCTAATTTGTTAAGAGTTATTTTTTAAAAATCAAGAACAGATGTTTTATTTTGTTAGATTCTTTTTCAGCATCTGTTGAGATGATCATATGATTTTTATCCATTCTGTTAATGAGGTGTATCACACTGATTTATTTGCAAATGTTGGAACATCTCTGCATCTGTGGAATAAATCACACTTAGTCATAGGAAATGATCCTTTTAATGTACTATTGAATTTAGAATGCTGATATTTTATTGAGAATTTTTACATCAGGAATACTGACCTATAATTTTTTTTTCTTATAGTGTCTTTTTTTAGAATAGATAATGCTGGCCATGTAAAATAAATTTGGGAGTTTTCCTGCTTTGATTTTTGAGAATAGTTTGAGTAGGATTGGCATTAATTCTCCTTTAACTGTTTGGTAAAATTCACCAGTGAAGCTGTCTGGCTGTGGGCTTTTCTCTGTTGGAAGATTTTTTATTACTAATTCAGTCTTCTCACTTGTAGTTGGTCTGCAGATTTTCTATTTCTTTCTGATTCAGCCTTTATAGGTTGTCTGTTTCTAAGAATTTTTCCATTTCTTCTAGATTGTCCAGTTTGCTAGCCTATAGTTGTTTGTAGTAGCTCCATGGAGTCTTTATATATCTTTGAATCAGTTGTAATGTCTTTTTTCATTTGTAATTTTTTTGATTTGGGTCCTTTCTTTTTTCCTTGGCTAGTCTAGCCAAAGATTTGTCTAATTTTGTTTATCTTTTCGAAGAACCAGTTTTTAGTTTCTTATCTTTTTAGTCTCTATTTCATTTTTTTCTCCTCTAATCTTTCTTTCCTTTCTTCAACTAACTTTGAACTTAATTTATTCTTCTTTCTGTAGTTCTTTGAGGTGTAAAGTTAGGTGGTTTATTTGAAATCTTTCTTATTTCTTAATGTAGGTGTCTATTGATGTGCGTTTTCCTCTTAGATCTGCTTTCTCTGCATCCCATACATTTTGATATGTTGTATTTTCATTTTGGTTTGTATCAAGAAACTTTTCTGTCTCTCTTTAAAAAGATCATATACCATGATCAAGTCAGATTTGTCCCAGGAATGCAATAATTCTTCCGTATATGCAAATCAATCAATGTGATACACCATGTAAACAAATTTAAAGCTAACCATATGATAATCTCAATATATTCAGAAAAAGCTTTTGACACAATTCAACCCCATTTATGATAAAAAAAACCTCCTCAAAAAATGGGTACAGAAGGAACCTACTTTAACATAATAAAGGTCATATAAAACAAACACAGCAAACCTTATTCTAAACAGTGAAAAACTGAAAGCATTCCCTCTGAAATCAGAAACAAGACAAGGGTACCCACTCTCACCATTATTACTCAACATAATTTTGGAAATCCTGACTACAGCAATCAGAGAAGAAAAAGAATAAGTGGAATCCAGATTGGAAAAAAGAAGTAAAACTCTCACTATTTGCAGATGACAGATTCAAATAGATGGCTGTTTTGCAGATACTGTAAATAGAAAACTCTAAAGATACTATCAGAAAATTACTAGAGCTAATCAGCGAATTTAGTAGCATTGCAGGATGCAAAATCAGTACACAGAAATCACTTGCATTCCTATACACTAAAAGTGAAAAATCAGAGAAATTAAGGAATCAATCCTACTTACTATTGCAACAAAAAGAATTGAATAGGAATAAACTTACCTAAGGAGACATGTAAAGATGCTCTAAAGAACAATATAGCATAAGAACCTGGAATGTTAGGTCCATCAATCAAGGTAAATTGGAAGTGGTCAAACAGTAGATGGCAAGAGTGAAAATGGACATTTTAGGACTCAGTGAATTAAAATGGACTGGAATGGGCGAATTAACTCAGATGACCATTATATCTACAACTGTGGGCAAGAATCCCTTAGAAGAAATGGGGTAGCCCTCATAGTCAAAAAAAGAGTCTGAAATACAGTTCTTGCTTGCAATCTCAAAAATGACAGGATGATCTCTATTCATTTCCAAGGTAAACCATTCAATATCATAGTAATCCAAGTCTATGCCCAAGCAGTAATGCTGAAGAGCAAGTTGAATGGTTTTATGAAGACATGCAAAACCTTCTAGGACTAACACCCTAAAAAGATGTCCTTTTCATCATAGGGGACTGGAATGCAAAAGTAGGAAGTCAAGAAACACCTGGAGTAACAGGCAAATTTGGCCTTGGAATACAAAATGAAACAGGGCAAAGGCCAACAGAGTTTTGCCAAGAGAACACACTCGTCATAGTAGACACCCTCTTCCAACAACACAAGAGAAGACTACACATGGACGTCACCAGATGGTCAATACTGAAACCAGATTGATTATATTCTTTGCAGCCAAAGATGGAGAAGCTCTGTACAGTCAGCAAAAACAAGACCAGGAGCTGACTGTGTCTCAGATCATGAACTCCTTATTGCCAAATTCAGACTTAAATTGCAGAAGTAGGGAAAACCACTAAACCATTCAGGTATGACCTATAGCTAATCCCTTATGGTTATACAGGAGAAGGGACAAATAGATAAGGGATTAGATCTGATAGAGCACCTGAAGAACTATGGACAGAGGTTTGTGACATTGTACAGGAGGCAGGGATCAAGACCATCCTCAAGAAGAACAACTGCAAAAAGGCAAAATGGTTATCTGAGGAGGCCTTACAAATAGCTGAAAAAAGAAGAGAAGTGAAAGGCAAAGGAGAAAAGGAAAGATATACCCATGTGAATGCAGAGTTCCAAAGAATAGCAAGGAGAGATCAGAAAGCCTTCCTCAGTGATCAATGCAAGGAAATACAGGAAAACAATAGGATGGGAAAGACCAGAGATCTTTTCAAGAAAATTTAGAGATACCAAGGGAATATTTCATGCAAAAATGGGCACAATAAAGGACAGAAATGGTATGGACCTAACAGAAGCAGAAGATATTAAGAAGAGGTGGTAAGAATACACAGAAGAACTATACAAAAAAGATCTTCATGACCCAGATAACCATGATGGTGTGATCACTCACCTAGAGCCAGACACCCTGGAGTCTGAAGTCAAGTGGACCTTAGGAAACACCACCACAAACAAAGCTAGTGGAGGTGATAGAATTCCAGTTGAGCTATTTCAAACCCTAAAAGGTGATGCTGTTAAAGTGCTGCACTCAATATGCCAGCAAATTTGGAAAACTCAGCAGTGGCCACAGGACTGGAAAAGGTCAGTCTTCATTCCAATCTCAAAGAATGTTCAAACTATCACACAGTTGCACTCATCTCACATGCTAGCAAAGTAATGCTCAAAATTCTTCAAGTCAGTCTTCAACAGTATGTGAACCGTGAACTTCCAGATGTTCAAGCTGGATTTAGAATAGGCAGGGAAACCAGAAATAAAATTTCCAACACATGTTGGGTCATTGAAAAAGCAAGAGCATTCCAGAAAAACATCTACTTCTGCTTTATTGACTATGCCAAAGCCTTGACTGTGTAGATCACAACAAACTGTGGAAAATTCTGAAAGAGATGGGAATACCAGACTACCTGACCTGCCTCTTGACAAATCTGTATGCAGGTCAGGAAGCAACAGTTAGAACTGGACATGGAACAACAGACTGGTTCCAAATCAGGAAAGGAGTACGTCAAGGCTGTATATTGTCACCCTGCTTATTTAACTTATGCAAAATGCTGGGCTGAATGAAGCAAAGCTGGAATCAAGATTGCTGGGAGAAATATCAGTAACCTTAGATACACAGATGACACCACCCATATGGCAGAAAGTGAAGAAGAACTAAAGAGTCTTGATGATAGTGAAAGAGGAGAGTGAAAAAGTTTGCTTAAAACTCAACATTCAGAGAACTAAGATGGCATCTGGTCGCATCACTTCATGGTAAATAGATGGGGATACAATGTAAACAGTGTCAGACTTTATTTTGGGGGGCTCCAAAATCACTGCAGACCAGATGATGACTGCAGCCATGAAATTAAAAGATGCCTGCTCTTTGGAAGAAAAGCTTATGACCAACCTAGACAGCATGTTAAAAAACAGAGACATTACTTTGCTGACCAAGGTCCATCTAGTTAAAGCTATAGTTTTTCCAGTAGTCATGTATGAATGTGAGAGTTGGACTATAAAGAAAGCTGAGCGCCAAAGAATTGATGCTTTTGAACTGTGGTGTTGGAGAAGACTCTTGAGTCCCCTGGACTTCAAGGAGATCAAACCACTCAATCCTAAAGGAAATCAGTCCTGAATAGTCATCAGAAGGACTGATGCTGAAACTGAAACTCCAATAGTTTGGCCACCGGATTTGAAGAACTGACTCATTGGAAAAGACCCTGATCCTGGGAAAGACTGAAAGCAGGAGGAGAAGCAGATGACAGAGGATGAGATGGTTGGATGGCATCACTGACTCGATGGACATGAGTTTAGCTTGGGAGTTGGTGATGGACAGGGAGGCCTGGCGTGCTGCAGTCCATGGGGTCACTAGAACTGAAGGAGACAAAAAGAGCTGTACAAGACACTGATGAAAGAAATCAAAGTTGACATAATAGATATTACATGACCCTGTGTTGTAAGAATCAATATTGTGAAAATGAGTATACTACCACATGCAATCTATAGATTTAATGCAGTCCCTATCACTTTTCACTTTCATGCATTGGAGAAGGAAATGGCAACCCACTCCAGTGTTCTTGCCTGGAGAATCCCAGGGACGGCGGAGCCTGGTAGGCTGCCATCTATGGGGTCACACAGAGTTGGACACACTGAAGCAACTTAGCAGCAGCAGCAGCATCACATTACCAATGGCATTTTTCAGAGAACTAGAACAAAAAATTTCACAATTCGTATGGAAACACAAAAAACCCCAAATAGCCAAAGGAATCTTGAGAAAGAAGAATGGAGCTAGAGGAATCGACTTACCTGATTTCAGACTGTATTACAAAGGCTGGCACAAAAGCAGAAATATAGATGAATGGAACAAGATAGAAAGCCCAGTGATAACCCCATCTGTGGGCAGCTTATCTTTGACAAAGAAGGCAAGAGTATATAATGGGGAAAAGATAGTCTCTTCAATAAATGTCGCTGGGAGAACTATGTGTAAAAGAATGATATTAGAACACTTCCTAACACCATACACAAAGATAAAATGGATTAAAGACCTAAGTATAAGGTCAGAAATCATAGAATTCTTAGAAGAAAACATAGGCAGAACACTGTATGACATAATCCTAGAAAGATCCTCTATGATCCAGCTCCTAGAATAATGGAAATAAGCACAAAAATAAACAAGTGGGATCTAGTTAAACTTATCCTATGCAAAGCAAAGGAAACTATAAACAAGGTGAAAAGACATCACTCAAAATGAGAGAAAATAATAGCAAATGAAACAACTGAGAAAGGTTCAATTTCCAAAATATACAAAGAACTCATACAAGCCAATACCAGAAAAACAACCCAATCAAAAAATGTGGAAAAGACCTAAAAAGACATTTCTGCAAAGAAGACTTACAGATGCCTAATAAAAACATAAAAAGATGCTCAGCATCTCTCATTATTAGAGAAACGGAAATCAAAACTACAGTGAGATACCACCTGACACTGGTCAGAATAACCATCATTAAACGACCCGCAAACAACAAGTGCTGGAGAGAGTGTGGAGAAAAAGAAATCTTTCACTTCTTGTGGGAATGTGAATTGATACAGCCACCATGGAAGACAGTATGGAGATTCCTTTAAAAACTAAGAATAAAACTACCATATGACCCAGCATTACCACTTCTAGGGATATACCCTGAGGAAACCAAAACTGAAAAAGGTACATGTACCCCAAGGTTCATTGCAGCACTATTTATAATACCTAGGACATGGAAGCAACCTAGATATCCATTGACAGATTAATGGGTAAAGAACCTGTGGCACATATATACAATGGAATATTATTCAGTCATAAAAAGGAACACATTTGAGTCAGTGCTAATGAGGTGGATGAACCTAGAGCCTACTATACAGAGTGAAGTAAGTTAGAAAGAAACAAATATATATTAACACCGACACACAAACATACACATATATATGGAATCTAGAAAGATGGTATAGATGAACCTATTTGCAGAGCAGCAATGGAGTTGCAGACATAGAGAACAGACTTATGGACATGGGTGGGAAGGGAAGAAGGAGAGGGTGAGATGAATGGAGAGAGTGGCAGGAAAGCGTATACACCACCTTATGTAAATAGCCAATGGAAGTTTACAGTATGACTGAGAGCTGGACTGTGAAGAAGGCTGAGCACCAAAGAGTTGATGCTTTTGAACTGTGGTGTTGGAGAAGATTCTTGAGAGTACCTTGGACTGCAAGGAGATCCAACCAGTCCATTCTGAAGGAGATCAGTCCTGGGTGTTCATTGGAAGGACTGTTTCTGAAACTGAAACTCCAATATTTTGGCCACCTCGTGCGAAGAGTTGACTCATTGGAAAAGACCCCGATGCTGGGAGGGATTGGGGGAAGGAGGAGAAGGGGACGACAAAGGATGAGATGGCTGGATGGCATCACGGACTCGATGGACATGAGTTTGAGTGAACTCCGGGAGTTGGTGATGGACAGGGAGGCCAGGCCTGCTGTGATTCATGGGGTCGGAAAGAGTCGATACGACTGAGCAACTGAGCTGAAGGGAACTCAATGCAGGGTTCTGCAGCAACTTACAGGGGTGGGAAATGGTGGGAGGTGGGAGGGAGTTTCAAGAAGGAGGAAACGTTTATTCAGTTCTGTTAAGTCGCTCAGTCGTGTCCGACTCTCGCCGACCCCATGAATTGCAGCATGCCAGCCCTCACTGTCCATCACAAACTCCCAGAGTTCACTCAGACTTACGTCCATCGAGTTGGTGATGCCATCCAGCCATCTCATCCTCTGTCGTCCCCTTCTCTTCCTGCCCCCAATCCCTCCCAGCATGAGTCTTTTCCAGTGAGTCAACTCTTCCCATGAGGTGGCCAAAGGACTGGAGTTTCAGCTTTAGCATCATTCCTTCAAAGAACACCCAGGACTGATCTCCTTCAAAATGGACTGGTTGGATCTCCTTGCAGTCCAAGGGACTCTCAAGAGTCTTCTCCAACACCATAGTTCAAAAGCATCAATTCTTTGGCGCTCAGCTTTCTTCACAGTCCAACTCTCACATCCATGCGTGACCACAGGAAAAACCATAGCCTTGACTAGACCGACCTTAGTCGGCAAAGTAATGTCTCTGCTTTTGAATATGCTATCTACATGGTCATAACTTTCCTTCCAAGGAGTAAGCGTCTTTAATTCCATGGCTGCAATCACCATCTGCAGTGATTTTGGAGCCCCCAAAATAAAAGTCTGACACTGTTTCTACTGTTTCCCCATTTATTTCCCATGAAGTGATGGGACCAGATGCCATGATCTTGGTTTTCTGAATGTTGAGCTTTAAGCCAACTTTTTCACTCTCCTCTTTCACTTTCATCAAGAGGCTTTTTAGTTCCTCTTCACTTTCTGCCATAAGGGTGATATCATCTGCATATCTGAGGTTATTGATATTTCTCCCAGCAATCTTGATTCCAGCTTGTGCTAATTCCAGCCCAGCATATCTCATGATGTACTCTGCATATAAGTTAAGTAAGCAGGGTGACAATATACAGCCTTATATATTGATGTACTCCTTTTCCTATTTGGAACCAGTCTGTTGTTCCATGTCCAGTTCTAACTGTTGCTTCCTGACCTGCATACAGGTTTCTCAAAAGGCAGGTCAGGTAGTCTGGTATTCCCATCTCTCTCAGAATTTTCCACAGTTTATTATGATCCACACAGTCAAAGGCTTTGGCGTAGTCAATAAAGCAGAAATAGATGTTTTTCTGGAACTCTCTTGCTTTGTCCATGATCCAGCAGATGTTGGCAATTTGATCTCTGGTTCCTCTGCCTTATCTAAACCAGCTTGAACATCTGGAAGTTCATGGTTCACATATTGCTGAAGCCTGGCTTGGAGAATTTTGAGCACTACTTTACTAGCATATGAGATGAGTGCAGTTGTGCGGTGGTTTGAGCATTCTTTTGCATTGCCTTTCTTTGGGATTGGAATGAAAACTGACCTTTTCCAGTCTTGTGGCCACTGCTGAGTTTTCCAAATTTGCTGGCACTTTCACAGCATCATCTTTCAGGATTTGAAATAGCTCAACTGGAATTCCATCACCTCCACTAGCTTTGTTTATAGAGATGCTTTCTAAGGCCCACTTGACTTCACATTCCAGGATGTCTGGCTCTAGGCAAGTGATCACACCATCATGATTTTCTGGGCTGTGAAGATCTTTTTTGTATAGTTCTTCTGTGTATTCTTGCCACCTCTTCTTAATATCTTTTGCTTCTGTTAGGTCCATACCATTTCTGTCCTTTATCGAGCCCATCTTTGCATGAAATATTCCCTTGGCATCTCTAATTTTCTTTAAGAGATCTCTGGTCTTTCCCATTCTGTTCTTTTCCTCTATTTCTTTGCATTGATCATTGAGGAAGGCTTTCTTATCTCTTCTTGCTATTCTTTGGAACTCTGCATTCAGATGCTTTTATCTTTCCTTTCCTCCTTTGTTTTTTCACCTCTCTTCTTTTCACAGCTATTGGTAAGGCCTCCCCAGATAGCCATTTTGCTTTTTTGCATTTCTTTTCCATGGGGATGGTCTTGATCCCTGTCTCCTGTACAATGTCAGGAACCTCGTTCCACAGTTCATCAGGCACTCTATCAGATCTAGGCCCTTAAATCTATTCCTCACTTCCACTGTATAATCATAAGGGATTTGATTTAGGTCAGAACTGAATGGTCTAGCAGTTTTCCCCACTTTCTTCAAGTTCAGTCTGAATTTGGTAATAAGGAGTTCATGATCTGAGCCACAGTCAGCTCCTGGTCTTGTTTTTGTTGAGTGTATAGAGCTTCTCCATCTTTGGCTGCAAAGAATATAATCAATGTGATTTCGGTGTTGACCATCTGGTGATGTCCATGTGTAGGGTCTTCTCTTATGTTGTTGGAAGAGGGTGTTTACTATGACCAGTGCATTTTCTTGGCGAAATTCTATTAGCCTTTTCCCTGCTTCATTCCGCATTCCAAGGCCAAATTTGCCTGTTACTCCAGGTGTTTCTTGACCTCCTACTTTTGCATTCCAGTCCCCTATAATGAAAAGGACAACTTTTGTGGGTGTTAGTTCTAAAAGGTCTTGTAGGTCTTCATAGAGCCATTCAACTTCAGCTTCTTCAGCGTTACTGCTTGGGGCATAGACTTGGATTACTGTGATATTGAATGGTTTGCATTGGAAACAAACAGAGATCATTCTGTCATTTTTGAGACTGCATCCAAGTACTGCATTCAGACTCTTTTGTTGACCATGATGGCTACTCCATTTCTTCTGAGGGATTCCTGCCCGCAGTAGTAGATATAATGGTCATCTGAGTTAAATTCACCCATTCCAGTCCATTTTAGTTCGCTGATTCCTAGAATGTTGATGTTCACTCTTGCCATCTCTTGTTTGACCACTTCCAATTTGCCTTGATTCATGGACCTGACATTCCAGGTTCCTATGCAATATTGCTCTTTACAGCATCGGACCTTGCTTCTATCACCAGTCACATCCACAACTGGGTATCGTTTTTGCTTTGGCTCCTTCTCTTCATTCTTTCTGGAGTTATTTCTCCACTGATCTCCAGTAGTTTATTGGGCACCTACTGACCTGAGGAGTTCCTCTTTCAGTATCCTATCATTTTGCCTTATCCTAGTGTTCATGGGGTTCTCAAGGCAAGAAAACTGAAGTGGTTTGCCGTTCCCTTCTCCAGTGGACCACATTGTCAGACCTCTCCACCATGACCCGCCTGTCTTGGGTGGCTTCATGGGCATGACTTAGTTTCATTGAGTTAGACAAGGCACTTTACAAAGAGTCAATCAATGGAAACTCAAATAGTTGCAACACCCTGAAAAACTCAAACCTCAAAGGCTTCTGTGGTGTGTGGTTGCACAGGCAGGGATAGTGGACTCTCAGGCAGGCCCTGCTGGTAGGAATATCCATTGGGACATTTGTTAAAATGAAGGTGTTAGTTGCTTAGTTGTGTCTGACTCTTTGTGACCCATGGACTGTAGCCTGCCAGATTCCTCTGTCCATGGAATTCTCCAGGCAAGAATACTGGAGTGGGTTGCCATTCCCTTCTCCAGCAGGTCTTCCTGACCCAAGGATGTAACATAGGACATTTGTAGCATTTTTTTTTTAATATGTTCATATTCCTCGATTCTGCCTCCTATAATTTACCGAGGAAATAATTATGACATGTAAACAGATTTGATGTACAACTGTTCTTAGTGGTGAGAAATGGGAGGGTGGCCCAAAAAAGTCCAATAGAAGAGGATTAGGTTGAATTCATTTAGCTCATTTATGAAATGGAATAAAGTATGTACAAGCATTTAAAATACTCTCATAGAATCATAGTTAAAGACATGGAAGTGTGGTTATGAATAAAATTCTCTATAAAACAAAGTAAGGGACAAATTCGCACAGCATCACCCTACATCCATCTGAGGTTGTAGAGCAGAATGTTCCTGTAGTTCTTCCTAGGTGACTTTGTCTTATGATTGTGCATTTGCATGTTTAAACTTGCCTCTGCTCCACACATTTGCTCCTGTAATGAGGAGGTGGTGGACCTGCCGAATAGTGGTTGAAGCCACAGGAGCTCAAATCAGTTGCCTAACTTTGAATCTATAGCCATCCCTTTGGATTTGTTGGAAAATTCTGTGACCTCCACAAGCCTCAGCTTTCTTATGTATACAATGAGATCTGAAAAAGAATATATGCATATACATATGTATATATATATACACGCACACACACATATATATATATATAAAATGAAATCACTTTACTGTACACCTCAAGGTAACACAACATTGTAAATCAATAATGTTCCAAAATAAAATAAATAGGATCTAAGACAGACCTTGCTGTTCTCCAGGTGCCTGGCATACAGTAAGCATTCCATAAATGTGGTTTTCATTGTTACCAAGGGGGAAACCATAAAGGCATAAAAGTAGTTTTTCATTAAAAAATGCATTCCCATTCACTCTAACTTAGGTAGCTGGAGGTGGTTTGTGAGGCTCAGATCTGCTTTGATCTGGGGATAGGTGTTTTTAGGTGAGTTTAAGTCTGTTTGTCAACAGCTTTATTTGTGTCAGATTTGATTGTCCCTGGGGGCCAGGGTGTGGGGCAAGTGAAAGTGAAAGTCACTCTGTTGTGTCCGACTCTTTGCGACCCCGTGGGCTGTGCCTGCTGGGCTCCTATGTCCATGGAATTCTCCAGGAAAGTAAACTGGAGTAGGTAGCCTTTCCCTTCTCCAGGGGATCTTCCCAACCTAGAGCTCAAACCCAGGTCTCCCGCGTTGTAGGTGGATTCTTTCCCGTTGGAGCCACCAGGAAGTATTAGCCGACACACTGGAGCCTGATGAGCCAGGCAGGCTGTCACAGGCAGTGTCATCGGGGTCAGTGATCTCAGACTCGGGAGCACCCCGCCTGCAAAGGCCACACCTAGCCCAAGCTCTCCGGTTACCCCAGGCTGGCTTCAACTTGGGGCCGCTCCGTCAGCTCCAGCTTGGCAGGGAATTCACTCTCCAGTTTTAGTTTCCCAGAAGAACAACACCCACAAGACCTCAGTGTATACAGTAGGGTGTTTAAAATTTCATAGACACATCTTAACACTTCTCAGGAGCAAAACCCCGGTACCCCTCCACCCCCACCATTTTCCAATCTGCCTGCTTTTTCTGGTGCCAACCTTTAAACTCAGCTCGGACTCCCCGGGGTGTTCCTGGGAGTTATGCCCAGGGTCAGAGGGCCTATTTAACACTTCCATGGTCCCTGTCTCCTCCCGGTCCCCTGGGATTGGATGGGAGACAGACCTCCTTTGTAATTTTTATATGACTTACATGGCAAAATCATACTACATTAGATACATTAAGTTAGAGGAAACATTAAAATCAACTTCACCTTTTAGCTATTTTTCTTAATGCGACTACTAGAAAATTTAAAACGGCACCCAGCTCACCTTATATTCTTACTGGCCAGTGCTGTCTGCAGTGCCTGAAATCCAGTGTTTAGAGCCGTGCCTTTGTCTGCAGGCCTCTATGTTCTCTAAAGGACCCCAGTTAACATGCAGGTGTCCTGACCATAACATGCAGGTGTCCTGACCATCTGAGGCTTCCCGGTGGTTCAGCAGTAAAGAATCCACCTGCCAATGCAGGAGATGTGGGTTTGATCCCTGGGTTAAGAAGATTCCCTGGAGGAGGAAATGGCACCCCACTCCAGTATTCTTGCCTGGAGAACCCCATGGACAGAGGAGCCTGGTGGGCTGCAGTCCATGGGGGTCACAAAGAGTCGGCCATGACTGAGCACGCGTGCACACCAGTCCTGACCATTTGAGTCAAGTCCAATCTTGGTCAGAATGTCAACAGCAGGGGAGGGATGAAGGAAGGCAGGCATTGTTCCCTTCCTCCCCAGGCACTCAACCAGGACCCTTTAACCTGAAGTCCCATACAGGTGGTGGGCTGGGAGCAGCAAGGCTAGCTAGAAGGTAGGAGGTCTCTCAGATGAAGACTCAGGGGAGCGGTGCCAAGGGAAGCTCCAGGAGGAAGGTGCACTCAGTGATATTTCAGACAGTAGAGTAAGAATGGGCCACCCAAAAGGAACAGGGGCCCAGGGTCTCCACGACAGGTGAAGGAGGGCCCTGGGCTCCTCAGCCCAGCATCCTGCCCAGAAGATTCCTCACGGTGCCCAGGGGGGGGCCACCAGGCTTTTCTGCCTGGAGGGACTTTTTGGCTGAGGTTCTCTGTTACTGCAGGTCAGGGCACAAACCTGTGAAATTTCAGGCACCTCTGGCAATGCCACTCTGCTGGGACTCGTGGGCTACAAAAGCTTTGATTACGTGCATGAGTGTGTCAGGCCCCTCAGCAGTGCTCTTGTTGCCTCCAAACAGACTTCAAGCTAATGCACCTGTATGTACAAAGTAAGTGCTTAAAACCAGGTTGTAAACATCTTAACCCCAGAATTAGAAGCCGGGGGGCTCAGAAAACTTCTATGTAACGGACTTGAATAGGTACTTGGCTAATGCTCCTGAACCCTATCTTCTGCTGCATCTTGAACTGTTTCAGCATCATTTCCAGCCTCACATCCTTTCAGGAACAATGGGCCTCTGTATCATCAGGATTTAACCAAGAAGCAACTCAGAGTATTAATGCTGGAGGGACCTGCATGCAGGGATTGGGGTCATTGGTGATGGATATACAAGCTAGGGACATTAGCCACCATGGTGGAGCCACCATCCCCCTTTCCTGGGGGCCATTGTGAAGAAGTGCTGTCATGGGAGCCCAGGAAACCACAGGTCCTTACTCAGTGGGAGCCAGAACCTTGGAAGAGATGAAATTGCTACCTTATGAAGCAATGAGGGTGAGTGGAACAATATCCTCAAAATTTCAAAGAGAAATTGTTTTCAATCTAGAATGTTTAGACTCAGCAAAACTATCAGTGAACTGAGAAGATGAAGTAGAAGTATTTCTGAATATATAGGATCACTCAGAGTTAACCTCCCATATACCATCTCTTAAGATGCCACTGAAGGATCTTTTACTCTAAAAACAGAGGAGTAAAAACAAGAAAGTGGTGAAAAGGCATCTATAAAACAGAGACTGCATCACAGAAGGAAGGGCAGTGGTGAAGGTGTGCGTGAGGTGAGCAGGTAGGGTGCCACCCACTCTGGATCAAAGGAAGGCAGATAAATCTGAATGTATTGAGAGTGGGAGAGGGGATCAGGTTATTTAAAAAAAATAGACAACTAAATAGATGTTCGAAAAATCCAACAATTACGATTCTGAACAACCCACAGAAACTAGGGCAAGATGCAAAATTTAGAGTGTTATATGGCATGACTCAGTTGTAAGAAGTGGGCTGATCTGCCTGGCAGGTAGACGAGGAGGGTCTCTGTGGTATAGTGGGGCACAGAGCACCCCCCTCCACATTGCACAAACTCAACTGCCATCTGTGACACACAGAAGGAAGGTGACATGAAGAGACACAGGGAGAAAACAGCCAACACAAACCACAGGGATGGGCCTGAAACAGACTCTTCACTCATGGCCCTCAGAAAGAAACAGCCCTGCTGACCTGAGAACTGTAGCCTCTAGAACTATGGGGAAATGAACTTCTGTTGTTTCAACCAGCCGGTATGTAGTGCTTTATTACAGCAGCCCCAGGAAACTGATGCACGATACGAGTACAAGTATTTCTCATCTTCTGAACTGGGAAGTTGCTGCAGACTGAACGATTGTGTTGCCCCCAAATTCATACGCAGAACCTTAATCCCTGATATGACGGTATTCAGAGACAGGGCCTTTGGGAGGTGATTAGGCCGTGAAGTGAAGCTTTCATGAATGGAATTAGTGTCCTTAGAAGGAGAGACTTGAGAAAGAGGATCTCTCTCTGCCATGTGAGGACAACAGCAAGAAGACATCTGCCTGCACACTGGGAAGAGTGCTCTCATCAGGAACTGAACTTGGACTCCCCAGCCCCCAGGACTTCAAGGGACCTTGAGGGATCTGTTCCAGGCCCCTCTCCATGGTTTGTTTTCTCCCTGCATCTCTTCACATCATCTTCCTTCTGTGTACATCTGCCTTTGGGTCCAGATGTCAGTTGTTGAAACCTCCCAGCCTATGGTATTTTTGTTACAGCAGTCTGAGCTAATATACTACCCCAGGACCTGCCCCATGACAGTTGCCCATTGCATCATGGCAGCGCGCCAGAGGTTACTAGTGCTTCAGCTCCCACCGGTGATGGGGTCTTCCTTGCTGGCCAGCAGGTGACCCAGCTCCAAAATTCCAGGAAAAGAGACTCACCAAAATCTTGAAGGAGTTGTTCCCAGAGGATATGAACTTACCACACAAATCCAGTGAGCCCAAGTGGCACAAGGAATGCATAGACAGTAGTGGATGCTATGGTCCCCTGGTCAGGGTGGCTCACAGCTGAGTTTCACTTTGGGAATTACTGAAGGTTAAGTCCCATCCTAGGGGGATCCAGGTGACTGGTTAGCGTAGGGGTAAGACAGGCTGGGACCTGGGGACCTGGGTCCTGGAACCCTCTGCTGTAGTGTTTGCACCAGGACAAACATCTCCTCAAGCAACAACAAAATAAAACTACTTGTTATTGCTGTTCAGTCATGTCTGACTCTTCGCAACCCCACAGACTGCAGCACCACAAGCGTCTCTGTCCTTTACTGTCTCCTGGAGTTTTCTCAGACTAATGTCCATTGAGTCAGTGATGCCATCCAACCATCTCATCCTCTGTCGTCCACTTCTCCTTTTGCCTTCAATCTCTCCCAGGATCAGGGTCTTTTCCAATGAGTCAGCTCTTTATATCAGGTGGCCAATGTATTGGAGATTCAGCTTCAGCATCAGTCCTTCCAGGGTTGACTGGTTTGATCTCCTTGCAGGCCAAGGGACTATCGAGTCTTCTTCAGCACCGCAATTTGAAAGCATCAATTCTTCAGCACTCAGTCTTCTTTATGATCCAACTCTTATATCCATACATGACTACTACAAAAACCATAGCTTTGGCTATATGGACCTTTGTTGGCAAAATGATGTCTCTGCTTTTTAATACATCATCTAAGTTGGTCATAGCTTTCCTATTTGCCATGAAATGATGGGGCTGGATGGCATGATCTTATTTTTTTGAATGTTGAGTTTTAAGCCAACTTTTCCACTCTCCTATTTTCACCTTCAAGAGACTCTTTAGCTCCTCTTCACTTTCTGCCATTAGAGTGATGTCATCCTGACAATCTTGACTCTAGCTTGTGACTCATCAAGCCTAGCATTTTGCATGATGTACTCTGCATAGAAGTTAAATGAGCAGAGTGACAATGTGCCACCTTGTTGTACTCCTTCCCCATTTCTGAACCAGTCAGTTGCTCTATATCCAGTTCTAACTGTTGCTTCTTGACTTGAATACAGGTTTCCCAGGAGACAGGCAAGGTGGTCTGGTATTCCCATCTCCTTAAGAATTTCCCACAGTTTGTTGTGATTCGCACAGTCAAAGGCTTTAGTGTAGTCAATGAAGCAGAAGTAGATGTTTTTCTGGAACTCCCTTGCTTTCTCCATGATCCAACAAATGTAAAGGACTTAAAATAACTATGTGCATGCACAACTGGGGCAAATTATGAACAAGATACAAAAATACCAAAACCACAGCTACCACTTCTGAGGAGCCAGGAGGAAAAGCAGGTACTGTGCATGCCCCTGCGCAGAGCACCCCCAAGGGGACAGGCAGATTACCTAAGCCACCCCTCTGGCCCAACCTGTGGTCCACCCCTACACTCACCCCAGGTAAAGAACCTGCTTGCCCCGCTCAGTGGGCAAGCAAGGGAACATATTGCTGCACATGAGTCCCAGTAAAGCCTTACCTGAATTTGTGGTCTGGCCATCTATCAATTCATTTTGATGAAGGAGGTCAAGAATCCTGGCCAGTAACAGAGGTACAAAGGCCTGTTTCCTGAGCTCAATTCTAGGCAACACTAAAAAGCCTATCTAGCTCCAGCCCTTTGTGCTTGTCAGTGGCTTCCCTCATGAGGTAGTTCCCAAGGGCATTTCACCAGTCTCAGCAACAGAGTCTATTTCCCAGGGAATCAAACTGAGATAATGCTATTTAAGGTGTGAATGAACCATAATTCATCCAACCATCTCCCTGTCAATGGCATTCACTTTGTCTCCTATTTTTCCAATGCACAGTTAAAATCTTGCAAATATAGTTCTATGTACATATGTATTCTTTTATCACTCCGAGTTTGATTGGCAGGAATGGGATTGCTGGATTAAAGAGCATATATCAATTTAATTTTACTAGGTATTACCAGATTGCTTCGCAAAAATGCCACAACCATTCACATTTCAGCAACAACCTTCAGAGAAACACTTTCCCTGCATCCTTGCCCACGATACACAATAACACTTATTTTTAAAATCAATCTGATGGTTATAAAGTGAAATATTATTTCATCTATTTTTTATAATTACTACATTTACTAATTACAAGTTTGAGCACTTTTTAAAAAGCAAATATTTTAAAAAGCAATTTATTTGGCTGCAGTGGGTCTCAGTTGCAGCACACGGGGCCCTTGCATCATGCAAGATCTCTCCATTGTGGCACACGGGCCCAGTAGTTTCAGTGTGTGGGCTTAGTTGCCTTGCGGCATGTGGGATCTTAGTTTCCTGCCCAGGGATCAAGCCTGTGTTCCCTGCATTGGAAGGCAGATTCTTAAGCACTGGACTACCAGGGAAGTCCCGTGTACCTTTTAATGTTGGTCATTTAAATTTGTTCCTCTATAAATTGCTGTGTTGGTTGGGTTAGTTTCAGCCGCTTACAGCAGAAAACCTCCCCAAATAACGGAAGCTTAAACTGGATGGAAGCTTATGTGTCTCCTGTAGAAGGATTCTGGAAGTTGGAAGTACAGGGTTGGTATCATGGCTTTGCTAAATTTTCAGTATCTCCCAGGGCTCTGTTTTGCTCTCTCCACAATGGCTGTGGTCTTCAGCCCCTGTTCCAAAATAGCTGCTGATGCACCAAACATTCATATTCTCATTCTAAGCAGCAGGAGGAGGCAGGCACGAAAGAGGACACATACCCTCCTTTAAGGAGATTTCCTGGATATAACACACAATTCTCCTGTTTGCATATATTGATTCAGAACTCAGTCCAGTGGCTACACTTTGTTGCAAGGAAGGTTGGGAAATTTAGTTTTCCAGTTACCACCTTGAATAAAATCAGAATTTCATTACTGAGAAAGATGGAGATTGAGGAAACGGTAATTGGAGTAAGCAACTAGAAGTGTCTGCTGTAATTGCCTTCTTTTGCCAATACTTTTCCATCTGTCCTTTTGGCTTTTTTTCTTGTCAATACTATGTTAGGTTGAACTATATGAAATTTGTTAATATTTTTCTGTTTTGACCAATGAAAACAGCAAGTTCATATGATTCACCTTAGTAGATATGAACCCTTTGTCTTTTTAACATGGCAAAACTTTTTTTGCCACAGTTGATAATTTGTATACCGGATGTGTTTATGGTTCTTTTTGCCAATCAAAAGTTTTAAATTTCTGTATCATCAGATGTGACTTTGTTGTAGCTTCTGGGTTGCCTGTTTTGGCAGATAAATGTTCATGTACATTTAATGTCCTGTATTTTCTTCTAAGATTTGCATTGTATTACTTTCTCTTTTACAGTTAAATCTTTCATTGTTCTGGAATTAATTTTTGTGTATGATGTAAAATAAGGTCCAATTTGATAGTCTTCATCTGGATGGCCAACTGTGCCAGAACCATTTAATAAGTAGCTCATCCTTTTCCTGCTGGGTTGAAATACCATCTTTGGTGAACATTAAAGGCATATGCACAATGGGATCTATTTGGAAATGTTTTCGGTAACATGAACTTTTAAACTTTATGACTTATTTGAAACAAATGAGCTTCCTGCCCGCCCTTTCTGCCTCTTCAAAGGTGGCTGGTGTGTGACTGGTGATGTTCTGGAGAAGGTCAAATACAAGGCAAGTGGCCAGCTTCTTAAGTCATCCATGTCTTTCTTTTTTCATAACCTGATTTAAATCCTTGGCCTGTGTCATAGATAGTTTTGCAACAGGCCAACATCAGTTTGTGTAATGAATGGCCCATTGATTCACATTCAAGTGAACCACACTCTAGCTTCCTTGCAATGCACCCCAGCAGCCACCTGGGGCTCCACTGTTAAAGGGTACATGGATCTTGTCAGTATGTAGAGTGCTGCCTAAACTGCAGCAATGGTCATGAGCACCAGCTTCTTCCACCCTCAGCACAGCCACCTGAGACAGGCTCTGTTGGTATGATCTCCATTTTACAGTTGAGGAAACTGAGACTTTGGATCACTCAGAGGCAGAACTGGATGTCTAACCACAGAGCCTGGGCAGTTAATGTCATGCCTGTTTTGCCTACTCACAGACAGACAGCAGGGACCCAGGCCCTGGTCTGAACTCAGGTAAGGCTGCTGTGTGGCAAAAGAAGGGCCAGAAGGGTTACATGGCCCTGAAGGAGACATTGACCTGGCTTCTTCCATCTGCTCTGTGGTGTGGAAGAGAAGTGGGAGAGGAAAAGAAATGGTGCCTGCTGGGAGCCAGCATGGGAGATCCCACCCATGGCAAAGGTCATATGGAAGAGCCCTGATGGGCAAAGGAGGGTCAAGACTTGAGGGACTCCCCAACCCCACCCATGACAAGGTCATGCGGGAGAGGCAGATCAAGACTCAAGAGGTCCCCTAGATCTGCTCGAGCATCTACCCCTGAAACCAAAATCTGTCTGTTATACTACACTCTTCCGACATTAACAGGGGCTATCCCCAACCACCTTTCTCTGGAAAATTAACTTAGAGCTCCAGTTAATAGTGTCCTGCATATAAAAGGAGTGTCTCAGGTCAAACCTCTCTGCTGGCAGACTAGCTTGTGTGATAGGATTATCCACACTCCTGCTACTGCGCACATGATTGTTTACAAGCTCTCAACCATAAACAGCACAGAGAGTTTGGAGTATTTTGAAAGTCTTAGCATAGGGTTTTTCTAAAGGTAAAAATCACTTTGGTGAAGGGTTTCATTGCTGAGTTAATGATTGCCGCCAGGTCTCCATATCCTTAGGCACCTGGGAATATGTTAATCAATGTAATTGGAATGTAGAAAAAGAAATATAGTAGTTTTGATGTTAGCAATACTAGACTTTTGAGTTAATGAATTTTCTCTCTGTTATAAATCACTGTACTCCTCTTTCTTTGTTATAAACTGTTGTATCCTTGCTATGTAAGAATGTAACTTTATCACTATCTTAAGACTAAGTAGATCTTAAGGGAAAACAAGTTTTCTGATTGACTAACCTTTATCAATAGAAAGAAAGATGGGCCCATAAAATGTTAATCGGTCTCCAGACCAGAAGATATTGTAAACAAAAGTAAGACCCTTGTAAGAACAAAGATATGTAAAGAACACTCTGTCTTTAGATAAGGGTCAGAGCAGCTGACCCTGCGTGACTCTGCTTCTTACATTTATCTCTATGTACAACTTAAAGTATAAAAGCTTCCCTGAAAAATAAAGCGACGGACCAGGATCAGGACCAAGACCAGTTCCACAAAAGCCTAGTTCCCCCGTGTCGTCTTTTCTTTCTTACTCTCCTTTTCAGGTTAATTCCCATCTGGAGTACAGAGGTCCTCCGTGTTTCTTTGCCTGGGCTTCTAAGACCTGAATGGGAAGGCGCCCTGCGTCTTCATTCCCTTGGGAGACTGGGAGGGCACCTGCGGCCTACGTAAATGGTGCAAGTCTCTTGTCTCGAGACTTTATTGATTTTCTGTGTAAACCAAGGAATATAAGCCTCTTTCTCTCATCTGTTTTCCTAACTGCTATATTCCTTCATCTCTTTCTATATCTCTAAATAAATCATTTGTCTAGGTCACTGACGCTGTCCCCCTGAGGATACCTTGGATCCAACTAGGGCAGGACCCAGGTAGGTGCCCATGGATACGCTTAGCTCAGGCCGGCATCATGTGTGGGAAGATGGTGGCCTGGATGTCCTGGGCTCCAGAGCATCAGACCACCTGCTCTTGTTCCTTTGCTGAGAAGCCACTCTGCCATGTGCTCCCCAAAGACGCTTAGGGGCCCTCCCAATGTTGCACATCTTGTGAGCAGGGGCACCCATAGTCTTTGACTCTGGACTGTCTTTTCAGAGATGTGTATATAGTGAACAGTCTTGGAGGATGGACCTCGTGTTTTTCTCTATCGAGCAAGAGTAGACGTGCTGTCTGGTACCACAGAGATGATTTCTCGCTCTGGGCAGGATTGCTTGAAGTCATTTTAAAAGAATGAGGATTGCTGAACTCGAGGTTCTTCAAAAGTGTTAGTCACTCAGTTGTGTCCAACTCTTTATGACCCCCGTGGATGGTAGCCCTTCAGGCAAGAATACTGGAGGGGGTTGCCATTTCCTTCTCCAGGGGATCTTCCTGACCCAGGGATTGAACCTGGGTCTCCTGCATTGCAGGTAGATTCTTTTTTTTCTCTCTCTCTCTTCTTGTTGTCTTTATTTATTTATTTTTATTTTTTTATTTTTTTACTTTATTTTACTTTACAATACTGTATTGGTTTTGCCATACATTGACATGAATCCACCACGGGTGTACATGTGTTCCCAAACATGAACCCCCCTCCCACCTGCCTCCCCATAACATCTCTCTGGGTCATCACCGTGCACCAGCCCCAAGCATTCTGTATCCTGTGTCGGACATAGACTGGCGATTCGATTCTTACATGATACTATACATGTTACAATGCCATTCTCCCAAATCATCCCACCCTCTCCCTCTCCCTCTGAGTCCAAAAGTCCGTTATACATATCTGTGTCTTTTTTGCTGTCTTGCATACAGGGTCGTCATTGCCATCTTTCTAAATTCCATATATATGTGTTAGTATACTGTATTGGTGTTTTTCTTTCTGGCTTACTTCACTCTGTATAATCGGCTCCAGTTTCATCCATCTCATCAGAACTGATTCAAATGTATTCTTTTTAACGACTGAGTAATACTCCATTGTGTATATGTACCACAGCTTTCTTATCCATTCATCTGCTGATGGACATCTAGGTTGTTTCCATGTCCTGGCTATTATAAACAGTGCTGCGATGAACATTGGGGTACATGTGTCTCTTTCAATTCTGGTTTCCTCAGTGTGTATGCCCAGCAGTGGGATTGCTGGGTCATAAGGTAGTTCTATTTGCAATTTTTAAAGGAATCTCCACACTGTTCTCCATAGTGGCTGTACTAGTTTGCATTCCCACCAACAGTGTAGGAGGGTTCCCTTTTCTCCACACCCTCTCCAGCATTTATTGCTTGCAGATTTTTGGATCGCAGCCATTCTGACTGGTGTGAAGTGGTATCTCATTGTGGTTTTGATTTGCATTTCTCTAATAATGAGTGATGTTGAGCATCTTTTCATGTGTTTGTTAGCCATCCGTATGTCTTCTTTGGAGAAATGTCTATTTAGTTCTTTGGCCCATTTTTTGATTGGGTCGTTTATTTTTCTGGAATTGAGCTGCATAAGTTGCTTGTATATTTTTGAGATTAGTTGTTTGTCAGTTGCTTCACTTGCTATTATTTTCTCCCATTCAGAAGGCTGTCTTTTCACTTTGCTTATATTTTCCTTTGTTGTGCAGAAGCTTTTAATTTTAATTAGATCCCATTTGTTTATTTTTGCTTTTATTTCCAGTATTCTGGGAGGTGGATCATAGAGGATCCTGCTGTGATTTATGTCGGAGAGTGTTTTGCCTATATTCTCCTCTAGGACTTTTATAGTTTCTGGTCCTACATTTAGATCTTTAATCCATTTTGAGTTTATTTTTGTGTATGGTGTTAGAAAGTGATCTAGTTTCATTCTTTTACAAGTGGTTGACCAGTTTTCCCAGCACCACTTGTTAAAGAGATTGTCTTTACTCCATTGTATATTCTTGCCTCCTTTGTCAAAGATAAGGTGTCCATATGCGTGTGGATTTATCTCTGGGCTTTCTATTTTGTTCCATTGATCTATATGTCTGTCTTTGTGCCAGTACCATACTGTCTTGATGACTGTGGCTTTGTAGTAGAGCCTGAAGTCAGGCAAGTTGATTCCTCCAGTTCCATTCTTCTTTCTCAAGATTGCTTTGGCTATTCGAGGTTTTTTGTATTTCCATACAAATCTTGAAATTATTTGTTTTAGTTCTGTGAAAAATATGGCTGGTAGCTTAATAGGGATTGCATTGAATTTGTAAATTGCATTGGGTAGTATACTCATTTTCACTATATTGATTCTTCCGATCCATGAACATGGTATATTTCTCCATCTATTAGTGTCCTCTTTGATTTCTTTCACCAGTGTTTTATAGTTTTCTATGTATAGGTCTTTAGTTTCTTTAGGTAGATATATTCCTAAGTATTTTATTCTTTTTGTTGCAATGGTGAATGGAATTGTTTCCTTAATTTCTTTTTCTACTTTCTCATTATTCGTGTATAGGAATGCAAGGGATTTCTGTGTGTTGATTTTATATCCTGCAACTTTACTATATTCATTGATTAGCTCTAGTAATTTTCTGGTGGAGTCTTTAGGGTTTTCCATGTAGAGGATCATGTCATCTGCAAACAGTGAAAGTTTTACATCTTCTTTTCCAATTTGGATTCCTTTTATTTCTTTTTCTGCTCTGATTGCTGTGGCCAAAACTTCCAAAACTATGTTGAATAGTAGCGGTGAAAGTGGGCACCCTTGTCTTGTTCCTGACTTTAGGGAAATGCTTTCAATTTTTCACCATTGAGTATAATGTTTGCTGTGGGTTTGTCATAGATAGCTTTTATTATGTTGAGGTATGTTCCTTCTATTCCTGCTTTCTGGAGAGTTTTTATCATAAATGGATGTTGAATTTTGTCAAAGGCCTTCTCTGCATCTATTGAGATAATCATATGGTTTTTATTTTTCAATTTGTTAATGTGGTGAATTACATTGATTGATTTGCGGATATTGAAGAATCCTTGCATCCCTGGGATAAAGCCCACTTGGTCATGGTGTATGATCTTTTTAATGTGTTGTTGGATTCTGATTGCTAGAATTTTGTTGAGGAGTTTTGCATCTATGTTCATCAGTGATATTGGCCTGTAGTTTTCTTTTTTTGTAGTATCTTTGTCAGGTTTTGGTATTAGGGTGATGGTGGCCTCATAGAATGAGTTTGGAAGTTTACCTTCCTCTGCAATTTTCTGGAAGAGTTTGAGGAGGATAGGTGTTAGCTCTTCTCGAAATTTTTGGTAGAATTCAGCTGTGAAGCCGTCTGGACCTGGGCTTTTGTTTGCTGGAAGATTTCTGATTACAGTTTCAATTTCCGTGCTTGTGATGGGTCTGTTAAGATTTTCTATTTCTTCCTGGTTCAGTTTTGCAGGTAGATTCTTTACCATCTGAGCCACCGCAGAAGCCCTCAGCTGTGACACAAATCCACCAGATGCAAAGAAGCCAACTATACCTGCCTTGGCATCATCTCATGGAATTTGTGAGTACAGTGGGTTGAATCACGTCCCCGCAAAAGACATATTCAAATCCTAACCCCCAGTACCTGTGAATGTGACCTTATTTGGAAATAGGATCTTTGTAGATGTGGTCAATTTAAAATGGGGTCATACGGGATTAGGGTGGGCCCTAATTCCAATGACTGGTGTCCATATGAGAAGAGCCATGGAGGAGATGCAAAGGAAGAAAGCCACGTGAAGATAGAGATGGAAATTGGTGTGACGCCACTCCAAGCCAAGGAGTAGCCAGTGAACTCCAGATGCTAGGATGCAGGCACGGAGCAGATTATCCCTCAGAGCCTCCAGCAGGGCTCAACCCTGCTGACCTCTTGATTTTGGACCTGTGGCTCCAGAACTGTGAGAGAACTAATTTGTTGTTCTAAGCCACAAAATTGGTGGTGATTTGTTGGGGCAGCCCTGGGAAACCAACACAGGAGGGCAAGAGGAAATGGTGCTGACAAGGAGCTTATGGTGCTGCTGCACTGTGAGCAGCACAGCCCCTTTCCTCTGATCCAGGCTTGTGTCTTCGGGGAGCATCTAAGTATCTGTGGCAGTCTGCTTGTTAGCTTGCAAGTAGGGTGAAATCTCAGATCCTTTTTACATCTGGACAGTTTTTGCTAGTGAGGATGGGATGATGGAAGAGACAGAGCTCTCTGAAGACAGAGGACCAAGGCTTCTGAGGGCTGGGTGAGGGGACATGCGGAGGCTCCCTGGGGCCTGGTGTATGCTTTCCTCCAAATGGGTGAGGGATGAGGGAGTAAGGGCCCCCACTGTTCTACCTGTTGATAAATGTTTAGAGGCTGAGCAATGAGGGGTAGGAGAGGAAGAAGCAGCTGGAATGGCGCTCTGCATGTTGCTGACTCTCCTCTGGGAGCGAGGAGGATGGGGGGTGATCACCACACGGAGCAGCTCCAGCCCCACATCAGTGTGGTTATGACTGCTGAGTCAAGGAGTCTGCAAAACTGAGTGCAATGAGAGGGAACTTGCTATTCAGTATTGAGCTTAGGGTGGACTCAAAACAAGTTCCTTTAGCTGATCCTAGTCCTGTATTGGCCACTTGAACCTCAAAGTAAATGCAAAACTTGTTAACTATGCAGATAATCATGATGGTGTGATCACTCATCTAGAGCCAGACATCCTGGAATGTGAAGTCAAGTGGGCCTTAGAAAGCATCACTACGAACAAAGCTAGTGGAGGTGATGGAATTCCAGTTGAGCTATTTCAAATCCTGAAAGATAATGCTGTGAAAGTGCTGCACTCAATATGCCTCCCAAAGAAAGGCAATGCAAAAGAATGCTCAATCTACTGCACAACTGCACTCATCTCACATGCTGGTAAAGTAATGTTCAAAATTCTCCAAGCCAGGCTTCAGCAATACGTGAACCGTGAACTTCCTGATATTCAAGCTGGTTTTAGAAAAGGCAGAGGAACCAGAGATCAAATTGCCAACATCTGCTGGATCATGGAAAATGCAAGAGAATTCCAGAAAAACATCTCTTTCTGCTTTATTGACTATGCCAAGGCCTTTGACTGTGTGGATCACAATAAACTGTGGACAATTCTGAGAGAGATGGGTATACCAGACCACCTGATCTGCCTCTTGAGAAATCTGTATGTAGGTCAGGAAACAACAGTTAGAACTGGACATGGAATAACAGGAAAAGGAGTATATCAAGGCTGTATATTGTCACCCTACTTATTTAACTTATATGTAGAGTACATCATGAGAAATGCTGGACTGCAAGAAGCACAAGCTGGAATCAAGATTGCTGGGAGAAATATCAATAACCTCAGATATGCAGATGACACCACCCTTATGGCAGAAAGTGAAGAGGAGCTAAAAGCCTCTTGATGAAAGTGAAAGAGGAGAGTGAAAAAGTTGGCTTAAAGCTCACCATTCAGAAAACTAAGATCATGGCATCCGGTCCCATCACTTTATGGGAAATAGATGGGGAAATAGTGGAAACAGTGTCAGACTTTATTTTTTGGGCTCCAAAATCACTGCAGATGGTGATTGCAGCCATGAAATTAAAAGACGATTACTCCTTGGAAGGAAAGTTATGACCAACTTAGATAGCATATTCAAAAGCAGAGACATTACTTTGCTGACTAAGGTCCATCTAGTCAAGGCTGTGGTTTTTCCATTGGTCATGTATGGATGTGAGAGTTGGGCTGTGAAGAAGGCTGAGCACCAAAGAATTGATTCTTCTGAACCGTGGTGTTGGAGAAGACTCTTGAGAGTCCCTTGGACTGCAAGGAGATCCAACCAGTCCATTCTGAAGGAGATCAGTCCTGGGTGTTCTTTGGAAGGCCACCTCATGCGAAGAGTTGACTCATTGGAAAAGACTCTGATGCTGGGAGGGATTGGGGGCAGGAGGAGAATGGGATGACAGAGGATGAGATGGCTGGATGGCATCACTGACTCGATGGACGTGAGTCTGAGTGAACTCCGGGAGTTGGTGATGGACAGAGAGGCCTGGCGTGCTGTGATTCATGGGGTTGCAAAGAATCGGACATGACTGACTGACTGAACTGAACTGAACTGATACAGATTTCTCTGTCCCTTTCTGCCCCCAACACCTCTCATCCTCTCCATTCTGACCTCAGCCACTTTAAAGAAAAAGCTGAGTATTCTGGGGAGCTTCAGAGGAGAGAGGAACTCAAAGTTTTATGGCTCTATGGGATAAAGATGCTCAGGTTATCATACCTGTTTTGCGGGGTAAGGAGGTGCACATATTCCACTGATGGGATTTGGAGTCTTCCTCATTGAGGAAACTGACTGCCCTGGTGTGGCTCTGCCAACTGCCTTAAATTTAACTGAAGGGAGGTGGCATCCCTTGCCAGACAGCCCTAACCATGATTTGATGGATGTT
This sequence comes from Ovis aries, assembly GCF_016772045.2. NCBI lineage: Eukaryota > Metazoa > Chordata > Mammalia > Artiodactyla > Bovidae > Ovis > Ovis aries. The sequence continues at coordinate 6,183,949 of NC_056071.1, read as the reverse complement.
CCTCTTCACCTTGGTCCCCTTTGTCTACGTTAACAGTGAATGATGGCCCAGGTACTGCATTTCCGGGCAGTCATAGGTTAACTCAGCAGGCCTGGGTTGCCCAAACTCTGCACATTCCAAAGGTCTTCAGAATTGGCCCTTGACCAGCTCTTGGGGGTAACCTCTCAGATCCTTCAATATCCTACCTGAAAAGAGTGTCTTTGGTTACCAGGGACCTGGGGCCACATGTGGCAGAGTTAGCAGTGTGATTTATGGTGGGGGCTTGGGCCATGTTGTATCAGTTTGACCTCTGGCAGGTCGGAGATGAGTGACTAAGGTCAGGCACACGGACACTCCATACCTATGTAACTGGCCCTCAATAAGAAAAACCTAGACACCATGGTTCAGGTGAACTTCCCTGGTTGACAATACTTTCCACCTCTTGTTGCTTTTCACTGCCAGGGAGAATTAAGCACTGTCCATGTGATTCTACTGGGGGAAGACTGACTTCACTGCCACGGTGAAGTTTATGCCTGGTTTCTCCTCGGCTCTACCTTATGTACCTTTTCCTTTGCTGAGTATAACCTATACCCCTTTGCTTAAAAAAAAAAAAATTGTAACTATCACAGCATTTCTGAGTCCTGTGAGTCCATCTAGCTAATCATTGAAATTGAGGGTGGTTTTGAGGACAACCTGGCTCAATACTCCACACTAACCACATCTGGATATCTTCCCTAAACACTCATTTGGTGGAGTAGACAAATGCCAACCAGCTGGGGTGTGGACAAATAGAACACATAAAACATATGGCCTGTGGCCAGTAATCCCTCCAAAACAAGGGATCACTCAGTTATTCAAATGCAGCTTGGACCTGGAGGACAGGTTGAAGGCTCTGCCCCCTGTACCCCGACTGACAGAGGTTTCACTAGATTGTTGGTAACAGTTGTAAACATATTTTCTCTTTAAGGACACGATGCATGCCTCGGAATCCCACTTCTTATGTGGAAGGGAGGCATTGACTTGTATCTCTTCCCCAAACACAGGCACTTGCACCCTAGAGCTATCCATACAAGACCTCAAGGAAACACCACCAGTAGATCTCGTGGCCCTCCAGTGACTTCAGAGATCTTTATCCAGTGAGATGACCCTAGGTTTCTGAGGGAAGCTTCCTTGATGGTTATTCAAGTAGAGCCTGCAGGCAGTTTTCCATGTACAAAGTATACACCAAAGAAGGGGTGGTGCAGTATTTGCCACTGACTTTAGCTAAAATGATCAGTAATGCCACCTTGGCCATGAAAGTGTTCTACCTCAATGTTGGTGTGACTGGAATGGCATCATCTCATTAGTTCAGTTCAGTTCACTCTCTCAGTCATGTCCAACCCTTTGCTGCTGCTGCTGCTGCTAAGTCGCTCAGTCGTGTCCGACTCTTTGCGACTGAATGAATTGCAGCACGCCAGGCCTCCCTGTTCATCACCAACTCCTGGAGTTCACTCAGACTCATGTCCATCGAGTCAGTGATGCCATCCAGCCATCTCATCCTCGGTCGTCCCCTTCTCCTCCTGCCCCCAATCCCTCCCAGCATCAGAGTCTTTTCCAGTGAGTCAACTCTTCACATGACATGGCCAAAGTATTGGAGTTTCACCTTTAGCATCTGTCCTTCCAATGAACACCCAAGACTGACCTCCTTTTGAATGGACCAGTTGGATCTCTTTGCAGTCCAAGGGACTCTCAAGAGTCTTCTCCAACACCACAGTTCAAAAGCATCAATTCTTCAGCACTCAGCTTTCTTCACAGTCCAACTCTCACATCCATACATGACCACTGAAAAAACCATAGCCTTGACTAGATGGACCTTTGTTGGCAAAGTAATGTCTCTGCTTCTAAATATGCTATCTAGGTTGGTCATAACTTTCCTTCCAAGGAGTAAGTGTCTTTTAATTTCATGGCTGCAATCACCATCTGCAGTGATTTTGGAGCCCCCAAAATAAAGTCTGACACTGTTTCCACTGTTTCACTATCTATTTCCCGTGAAGTGATGGGACCAGATGCCATGATCTTCGTTTTCTGAATGTTGAGCTTTAAGCCAACATTTTCACTCTCCTCTTTCACTTTCATCAAGAGGCATTTGAGTTCCTCTTCACTTTCTGCCATAAGGGTGGTGTCACCTGCATATCTGAGGTGATTGATATTTCTCCTGGCAATCTTGATTCCAGCTTGTGCTTCTTCCAGCCCAGCGTTTCTCATGATGTACTCTGCATATAAGTTAAAGAAGCAGGGTGATATATACAGCCTTGACGTACTCCTTTTCCTGTTTGGAACCAGTCTGTTGTTTCATGTCCAGTTCTAACTGTTGCTTCCTGACCTGCATATAAGTTTCTCAAGAGGCAGGTCAGATGGTCTGGTATTCCCAACTCTCTCAGAATTTTCCACAGTTTCTTGTGATCCACACAGTCAAAGGCTCTGTCATAGTCAGTAAAGCAGAAGTAGATGTCTTTCTGGAACTCTCTTGCTTTTTCCATAATCCAGCGGATGTAGGCAATTTGATCTCTGGTTCCTCTGCCTTTTCTAAAACCAACTTGAACAATTGGAATTTCACGGTTCATAAACTGCTGAAGCCTGGCTTGGAGAATTTTGAGCACTATTTTACTAGTGTGTGAGACGAGTGCAATTGTGCAGTAGTTTGAGCATTCTTTTGCATTGCCTTTCTTTGGGATTGGAATGAAAACTGACCTTTTCCAGTCCTGTGGTCACTGCTGAGTTCTCCAAATTTGCTGGCATATTGAATGCAGCACTTTCACAACATCATCTTTCAGGATTTGAAATAGCTCAATGGGAATTCCATTACCTCCACTAGCTTAGTGATGCTTTGTAGTGATGGTTTCTAAGGCCCACTTGACTTCGCATTCCAGCATGTCTAGTTCTAGGTGAGTGATCACACCATCGTGATTATCTGGGTCGTGAAGATCTTTTTTGTACAGTTCTTTTGTGTATTCCTGCCACCTCTTCTTATCTTCTGCTTCCGTTAGGTCCATAGCATTTCTGTCCTTTATCGAGCCCATCTTTGCATGAAATGTTCCCTTGGTATCTCTAATTTTCTTGAAGAGATCTCTAGTCTTTCCCATTCTATTGTTTTCCTCTATTTCTTTTCATTGATTGCTGAGGAAGGCTTTCTTATCTCTTCTTGCTATTCTTTGGAACTCTGTATTCAGATGCTTATATCTTTCCTTTTCTCCTTTGCTTTTCGCTTCTCTGCTTTTCACAGCTATTTGTAAGGCCACCCCAGACAGCCATTTTGCTTTTTTGCATTTCTTTTCCATGGGGATGGTCTTGATCCCTGTCTCCTGTACAATGTTACGAACCTCATTCCATAGTTCATCAGGCACTCTATCTATCAGATCTAGTCCCTTAAATCTATTTCTCACTTCCACTGTATAATCATAGGGATTTGATTTAGGTCATACCTGAATGGTCTAGTAGTTTTCCCTTTCTTAAATTTAAGTCTGAATTTGGCAATAATGTGTTCATGATCTGAGCGACAGTCAGCTCCCAGTCTTGTTTTTGCTGACTGTATAGAGCTTCTCCATCTTTGGCTGCCAAGAATATAATCAATCTGATTTTGGTGTTGATCATCTGGTGATGTCCATGTGTAGAGTCTTCTCTTGTGTTTTTGGAAGAGGGTGTTTGCTATGACCAGTGTGTTCTCTTGGCAAACTCTATTAGCCTTTGCCCTGCTTCATTCCGTATATCAAGGCCAAATTTGCCTGTTACCTCAGGTATCTCTTGACTTCCCTGGTGGCTCACACAGTAAAGCGTCTGGCTACAATGCGGGAGACCTGGGTTCGATCCCTGGGATCGGAAGATCCCCTGGAGAAGGAAATGGCAACCCACTCCAGTATTCTTGCCTGGAAAATCCCATGAATGGAGGAGCCTGGTAGGCTACAGTCCAGGGGGCCACAAAGAGTCAGACACGACTGAGCGACTTCACTTTCTCTTTCACTTTTCAGGTATCTCTTGACTTCCTAGTTTTGCATTCCAGTCCCGTATAATGAAAAGGACATCTTTTGTGGGTGTTAGTTCTAAAAGGTTTTGAAGGTCTTCAGCTTCAGCTTCTTCAGCATTACTGGTTGGGGCATAGGCTTGGATTACTGTCATATTGAGTGGTTTGCCTTGGAAACAAACAGAGATTATTCTGTCATTTTTGAGATTGCATCCAAGTACTGCATTTTGGACTCTTTTGTTGACCATGATGGCTACTCCATTTCTTCTGAGGGATTTCTGCCCACAGTAGTAGATATAATGTCCCATATATCTAAATTCACCCATTCCAGTCCATTTTATTTCACTGATTCCTAGAATGTTGACGTTCATTCTTGTCCTCTCCTGTTTGACCACTTCCAATTTGCCTTGATTCATGGACCTGACATTCCAGGTTCCTATGCAATATTACTCTTTACAGCATCGGACCTTGCTTCTATCACCAGTCACATCCACAACTGGGTATTGTTTTCGCTTTGGCTTTACCGCTTCATTCTCTCTGGAGTTATTTCTCCACTGATCTCCAGTGGCATATTGGGCACCTACCGACCTGGAGAGTTCCTCTTTCAGTATCCTATCATTTTGGCTTTTCCTACTGTTCATCGGGTTCTCAAGGCAAGAAAACTGAAGTGGTTTGTGATTCCCTTCTCCAGTGGACCACATTCCATCAGACATCTCCACCATGACCCATCTGTTTGGGTGGCCCCACATGGCATGGCTTCATTGTATTGAGTTAGACAAGGCTGTGGTCCGTGTGATCAGATTGGCTAGTTTTCTGTGATTATGGTTTCAGTGTGCCTGCCCTCGTGCAACACCTACTGTCTTACCTGGGTTTCTCTCATCATGGACGTGGGGTATCTCTTCACGGCTGCTCCAGCATAGTGCAGCCACTGCTCCTTACCTTGGACAAGGTGTATCTCCGCATGGTCACCCCGCCTGACCTTGAACATGCTGTAGCTCCTCTTGGCCCTTCCGCCGCTGACTTTCAAGACCACCTCTGAAGTCTTGGAGTCAGATTTACTTTAGAACTCCAAAATTTTGATTTTAGACATGGTTTTAGAAGCTTTTATTATATAAAACCCTGCTAGGATACAGAGGAACATCTTGTTAACAAGCACATTTTTATTTTTGCAGCAAATATATGAATAGATCTACCAAGTGGGATTAAATGAAGGATATAAATGTCCTCAGCTCAATGTAGTGAGGTCTTGTCCCCAGTTTATTAAACTTTTTTTTTTTCATTTTTTGGAGACCTTTTTGTGTTTTGAAATTGTTGACCTGTATTATCACAGTCATTTTACAGATGAGCAAACAGATGCAGAGAGGTGAAATAACTCGCCCAGGGTCACAGAGCTAAGGCCCAAATCGAGATTCACTCAGCCATCTGGCCCAGAGTACTAGGTTTGTCCTCATTTGTGACTTGCTGCCTTTGCAATGGCACAGTTGGTGATAGACCCATCTCTGGCTGGAAGACGTCCCCTGAGTCCCTCCCAGCTAAGAGTGAGTGCTCTGCCTTTGTTGCATGTGGGGGTCAGGTTGCAGGCTTCTCATATGGCTGGCTTCTGGGGGATCTCTGTCCTCCCAGGAAGAACCAGCCAGGCCCGAGGGCTCAGGGCTCAGCAACCTGTAATTCTGTGCTGTGGGAGCCCCAGGCAGCCTTAGGCAGCCCCCACCTTTTTGAAACATACTTCCCAGACTCTGGCTTCCATCCCTGGATTACAGATGGATGGTGTTCCCACCACCAAGCTTGGGTCATTTGCTTTGCTCAAAGGCCACGTATTATTTACTTATACCACTGCTTGGACTTTTCAGAAACTTAAAATCCCCTCACTCTATAGGACTTTTCTTTTGTGGCTCTGCTGGGGACAGTGGCAGTGAAAAGAGTGAGTAGACCTGTAATCCATATGGGAGCGTAACCCTGGCTCCAGCTCCCCTACCAAGAGTTGCTCCTCCTCTGGTCATGCCCTCTGCGGGATGGAAGAGCTTCCATCCTCCCCTGGGCGCATGCAAGTGGTACATGACTGCTCTCAATCAAACCATCCTCTGTGTTGTCTCCATTTATGATTATTTTTTTAAGATCTGGATGCCAGAATTGGCAAGATTATTGCTAAAGTACAATATGGCAATAATTGGGGCTGAGTAGAATGTTTTTGACATCTTCCACCTTCCTGACCCACTCCTGCTCTCGCCTGCTACAATCTTGATGACCTTGCTTTAGAAACCTAAAGCAATGGTGGAGTCAAGTAGAAACCTATGGGCTTTCACGGAGGGGTGGGGCGGTGGGGGGAGGGGGGGACTCCCAAGCACATGCCTGCAGTATCCCAGTTGGAAATAGTCTTTTCTAAAGTATTATGTCCATGACCCACACCATCCTTTTGACACAGGACTCATCTCCACATCTACACCTGAGATCTGTTTTAAAGAAACCAGTCCTCCCCCATAGCACATTGACAGTGCCCTTCGCTCTTTCCCAGCTCACCTTTTGCCATTTTGTAAGATGCCAGCTCTGACCTTCATGGCCCAATCAACTTCACAGAAATGGACATATTTGCAACAGTTCGGAAAACAGTGCCCTTGACTGGGAGCCCTCTGAGGACGGGGCCCTCTGTGACTGGCCCCGGGTACGGCACACAGCAGCGCTCTGTGAAGGTTTGAGGATGTTAGGAACAAGGAGAGAGGCGGGGCGGGGTGTGGTGGTGGAGGTGTCAGAGAGTCTGTGAGGTGTTATCATAATGAGAATTATAAAATGCGGATGTCCCTTGTTGCTCAAGCTGTCAGAAAGTTCAAGCAAAATCAAAAGCTTACCCCAAAGACTAACTTAACTCTCATAGTTTTTCACTTTTTAATTTTATTTACCTATTTATCTATGTCAATTTTGTGAGTTGCTTCATGTTCGTTAAAAGCAAAAAAACCCTGGGTATTTATAAACAAATACACACATAACAATAAGCAAGTGGATATGTTGCCAGTTTGGAAGCACATCCCTGGATTTCTACTTAGACCTCTTTCTCAGTCTGGCAAAGGTCAAGTTCCCAGTCCTCCTGTGAGGATGCCTGAGGCTTCTGTGTGTGTGTCCGTCACTCAGTCATGTCCAACTCTTTGAGATCCCATAGACTGTAACCGGCCAAGATCCTCTGTCCATGGAATTCTCCAGGCAAGACTACTGGAGTAGGTTGTCATTCCCTTATGCAGGAGCTATCCCTGACCCAGGGCTTGAATCCTGGTCTCCTGCATTGCAGGCAGATTCTTTACCATCTGAGTTACCAGAAAAGCCTGGTAAAGGTCAGGTTCCCAGGCCTCCTGTCAGGATGCCTGAGGCCCTTACTTCTGTTAGAAAAGGCAGGGTTGATCTCTATTAAATTAGATCCCAAAGGTTCAACCTTCTACTTGGGCTGCTGCCCTGACAATAAATGCAGAGAACTTCCTCCCAGCACTGAGGCAAGTAACTTCTGCTATTTGCAAACCCCTGAATTGCCCCGGGACCTTCTGGAGCTGATTCAGGAAGCTGTTCAATGAACCCTGAGGCTAGTCCTCACCCCTTGCTTGAATGTTCTCCACACCTGGTAAACCCTCAAAGTTCAAAGCCGGTCAGTGTCACTGGCACAAGATGCCTGCATTTTAATGGTAACTAGCTGTGGACAAGATCCAAAGGGTGAAATGTCAGCAGCTAGGGATGAGCAGCACAGCTTTGTTGTTCAGCTGCTCAGTCATGTCTGACTCTTTGTGACCCCATGGACTGTAGTATGCCAGGGATCCCTGTCCTTCACCATCTCATGGAGCTTGTTCAAACTCACATCCATTGAGTTGGTGATGCCATCCAACCATCTCATCCTCTGTCATCCTCTTCTCCTGTTGCTTTCAATCTTTCCCAGCACCAGGGTCTTTCTAATGAGTTGGCTCTTTGTAACAGGTTGTCAAAGTATTGGAGCTTCAGCTTCAGCATCAGTCCTTCCAATGAATATTCAGGACTGACTTCTTTTGGGATCGACAGGTTTGATCTCCTTGCAGTCCAAGGGACTCTCAAGAGTCTTCTCCAACACCACAGTTCAAAAGCATCAATTCTTCAGTGTTCAGCCTTCTTTATGGTCCAACTGGAAAAACAATAGCTTTGACTAGACGGACTTTGTCAGCAAAGTAATGTCTCTGCTTTTTAATATGCTGTCTGGGTTGGTCATAGCTTTTCTTCCAAGGAGCAAGCGTCTTTTAATTTCATGGCTTCAGTGAGCACCCTGCAAATTAATCTATGGAGGTGGCTACCTTCTCAAGTGTATTTGACAACTCATTTATAAGTAAATGGAAATCAGAGTTTAGCTGTGTTAACAGAAATGTATGCATCTTATTATACCAAATAAGCCTAATCAGATGATGACATTGAATATTATGGCAAACTTCCCTTTCTTGAGAGTTGCACTTGGGGGGCAGACACAGATTTTACTGGCTAGCCCAGGCCCTGGGTGTCCCCCCTAACTTCCTTGTCCCTTAGCCTCCCTCAGGTAGGGCGCTGACCTCATCCGTCCTGCCTGCGAGTCCTCCTCTGCCAGGCTCTCATTCCTGTTCCAGCCGGATCATCTCATGTCCTTGTACATCTCCCCTTGGTTCTACCTGGAACACCCTTTTCCTTTAGTCTGCTGGAGGAGTTCTGATTTCCTTCTCAAGACTCAACTATGATGTTCTCTGAAAAGATCCCTAAACTCTCCAGAAAGAGTTCAGAAGATCCCTGAACTCTCCAGAAAGAGTTCACATCCCTGCTCTGGCTCACAGTGGGTGGGCCACAGGGAGGGGGCAGGAGGAGGCTGTGACACAAAAGTGCCCATGGCTGCTGTCGCTGGGGGAGATTTTGGCTGTGTGGCCTCCAGGGGTGATGACACAGCTCAGAGCAGTGGGATGGATGGACCAGGATTCCAGGGGACAGAGCTGCCCCATCTGCTGGCCCTGCATGACCCTGTGCAGACATGGAGGAGGAAGCACAGCCCTCCACAGAGAGGGCTGGACAGCCCAGGGCACTCAGATCATGCCTAGGGATGGTGGTCTCATAGTCGTGGGAGGAGGCATGGCCTGGAAGAGCACGTCCTCACCTGTCCCTCCTCACCTGGAGCTGATGTAGATGCAGGAACCCCACACCTCCTTCCAGTCAGGAGGAGGGTGGCCCCATTTCAGAGTCATTCTTGAAATTCTCAACACTCCCTTTGGCATCTGCACAAAACCCAGGTTAAAGATTCTAGATGTCATGACTGATGGCACCTGGGCTAGGCTGCTAGCCCTTAATTAGTGTTCCCATCCGGGAGTCTGTCCTGTGCCTCTGTGATGGCTACAGCTGTCACAAAGACCATCTATATTCACACAAAGCACAATCCACAGCTTCCCTTTCTGCATTTCTAAGGCCCAGCCTGGTGCCTCAATGACAAGCATAGCAAAGGTTTATTGACTGACTGAGTGAATGAAAAGTTTCAAAGCTTCCTGTTGCCTCAGGAAATTTTCATCAGGAAAAGCAACTTCAACAGAGAACTGTTGGAGGATGGCCTGCTCTGTCTCTCTGGACCCTAAGCCCTCCGTGGCTGAGGAAGTCTGTGTCTGTCTGGGATGTGGTAATGGACCACCTGCCTGCAGCCGTGCCATGTTGTGAAATTATGGAGACATTTTTTACTTCCTGTAGGTTGCCTCCTGTGGCTATCACCAGGTTATGGCTTGGATGGGCAAGAGAAGAGCTGCTTAACAGCCCCTTGGGGGCTGTTAAAAGGAGAGTCTGGCCCCAGTAGCTCCTCAGCAGATATTATCCTGCTGTACATGGCTTTCCCGATGCAGGTCCTACTGCTGATGGGATAAGAGGCTTCCTTCCCTCCCAAGGGTCGCTTGTGGCACTCAGGGGCATCTGTGACTCTACTGGAATGGCATCTTCTCGCTGGGAGAGGAGCCTTTGTGGAGGGATTGGATGGCATGCTGTTTGTGAGGGAGTCAGGAACAGATGCTAAGGTCTGCAGAGGCAGCAGGGCAGGAGGGGCAAGGGGGACCGTGGTGACTCGAGCCAGGGGAAGGGGTGGTACATAAGGGAAGGAAGCAGGCCAAGGCGAGCGCAGCGCCTGGCCCTGTGGAGGAGTTCCCGCGAAGGGAGCACCGCATGAGGACCACCCTCAGAGGACCTGGCGGGGCAGCAGTGGGTAGGCACCACCCCCTTGACCAGGTCACTGAGCCCTTACCTGTGCCAGGGGGTAGGGGTCCGCTACATGAGTGCTTTATGCTGCAAGGGAGGCCAGCACGATCCTCCCCAGTTTACAGATGAAGAAACAGAAGCTCGGAGCCTTGTTCCAGCTCAGTCCATCCATAAATGTGTCTCAGCCCTATAAGCTGAGGTCTCAGAGAAAGAAAGGGCAGTGTCTTCTGTGACTTGTGGAAGACTTGGAGACCGTCCCACAAAATGCTTTGTAAACATCCTAATGTTTTTCTTTGACTGGGGATTTCCCAGAGAAAAGCCATTTGATATAGATCTCCAGGTTTTAACACTTTCTCTAACTCTTGCTTGGGTCAGTGGTTGTGGAAAAGTGGTTTTTATGTCAAAAAACTTATCAGTCTCAGATCCAGGTTCCCCTAGGGGAGGGGCTGTCCAGATCTTTCCTTCGCTGTGAGGGGTTGAACTGTGTCCCCTAACAATGCATACGTTGAAATCCTAACTCTCCCCAACCCTTAGAATGTGGCTGTACCTGGAGAAAGGATCATTGCAGATGTAACCAGTCAGGTCATACTAGAGTGGGGTGGCCCCAAATCCAAAATGACTGTTGTCCTGATGAAAAGGGGAAATTTGGCCCCAGAGACAGACATGGACAGAGAACACCGTGTGAACGCGAAGGCAGAGGCTTCTTCGTGAGGGGATGCCTGTGCAAGATAAGGGCTGTGGAAGGCTGTCGGCAGTCTCCCTCACGGCATCAGAAAGAATCAACCTGCCAACACCTTGTTCTCAAACTTCCAGCCGCCAGCACCGTGAGAGAATAGATCTTTCTTGTTGAAGCCACTCAGTGTGGGGTACCTGTTCCAGTGGCCCTAGGAAGTGGATAATAATCTTATCACACACTCCATGGGCCCAGCAGACCCTCAGGCTCCCTGCATGGAGTTTCTCTGATGGGGACCCAGGAAACACCATATTGCTTCCCAGAGGTGCTGACAAGGCCTTCTGGGCTGCTATTGCCTCCACTGCCATTGCCTCCTGTCTGCTACGGCTGACTTTCCCTCTTCATCTTTTCCCAAAAAACAAACTTGGCCCTCTCCCAAGGCTCATTAATCTCTGTGTTTAGGGAAGCTCAGCATATTATATAAATGCTTTCCTTGCTGTTGAAAGTATGGCTTCTTGAACCTCAGGGTCCTTGTGTCATGTTGATTATCCTGAGGAAGTTTCCAGCCCTCCCTTTCCAAACAACTGTTCAGCAGCTTCAGTGTGCAGCAAGGCCCCCTTGGCACCCCACAACAGCAGGAGGGGCTGAGAGGTGCCCTCTTCCCTTCTAACAGAAGCACTTTCAGAGAATGTCATACATTCCAGTTAGATGCTTTAAAAGATGTCCCTATGGCTGAGAATCCTTTTGAATTAGCAACATGAAAACCACAAGGTTCCCCAGCTGTCAGATCTAGAGGATCCATCCCATAGGCACTGTAAGAAATGACACGCATAAGGAGCTACTGGTTAGTGTCCCTCACCAGGGCTTGGTTTAACAAACTGCACATCCATGCAAAATAGCTTAAGAAGTGAAGAAGCGTTTTAGGAGCAGGTGAGCAAATTACCCAAGGTATTGTTAAATGAAGAAACAGGGCGCAGAATAGAGTATGTTACAACTTGTATAAGGAAGACAGTGGGGGGGGGGGGTGTTCAAGTATAAATTTGTATTTCCTTCTATTTGCATAAAGAAATAGTGAAAGGCCAAGTTGAAAATTAATGAAAGGCATTATGAAGATTAATTTTATGTGTCAACTTGGCTATACGATGGTACCCATGTGCGTGTTTATTTGCTCAGTCATGTCCAACTCTTTGCGACCCTTTGGACTGTAGCTGGACAGACTCTTCTGTCCTTGGGATTTTTCAGGCAAGAGTACTGGAGTGGGTTGCCATTTCCTTCTCCAGGGGATCTTCTTCACCCAGGGATCAAATCTGCTTCTCCTGTGTCTCCTGCTCTGCAGGCAGATTCTTTACTTGCTGAACCATCAGGGAAGCCTACCCATGGTACCTAGTTATTTAGTCAAACATTAGTTTAGAACCTGGTGTGACGGCATTTTTTAGATGAGATTAACATAAAACCCGCAGATTTTGAACAAAGCAGATTATACTTCTTAATGTGGGTACAAAGACTGAGGTCCCCCATGAAAGAGAGAATTCTGCTTCCAGACTGACTTTGGATTCAAGGTGTAACATCAGCTCTTTCCTAGAGTTGGCCTCTAGCCTACTGGTCTATCTCACACAATTTGGACTTGCCGTTCCCTCACAACTGCATAAGCCAATTCCTAAAAATCTCTCTTCTCTCCACTCTCTTTCTCTCCCTCACTTTTTTGTGTTTCTCTGTAGAACCCTGACCAATACAGGCACTGGGCATGCATGCTGAGTCATGTCCAGCTCTGTGACCCCATGGACTATGGCCTGCCAGTCTCCTCTGTCCATGGGATTTTCCAGGCAAGGATACTGGAGTGGGTTTCCATTTTCTACTTCAAATACAGGCGTTACCTATGTTAAACTACTGCGGTCAGGGTAGAAAGTAGGAGTGGGATTAAGAAGGCTAGGACTAGAGCAAGATTGCTCACTGTATTCTTTTTTATATCATTTTTGAAGCATATGCATGTATTACCTATTAAAATTCTAATAATGAAAGAACTTAACAGATGAATGGATAAAGCAGATGTGGTATATATAAATATTATTGTTGTTTAGCTGCTAAGTTGTGTCCAACTCTTTGCAGCCACATGGTCTGTAGCAGGCAAGGCTCCTCTGTCCGTGAGATTTCCCAGGCAAGAATACTGGAGGGGGTTGCATTTCCTTCCCTAAGGGATCTTCTTGACCCAGTGAATGAACCTTTGTCTCCTGCACTGAAAGCAGATTCTTTACTGCTGAGCCACCAGGGAAGCCTGTGGTGTGTGTATATATATATATATATATATGTGTGTGTGTGTGTGTGTGTGTATATATATATATATATATATATATATATATATATATATGGAATATTATTTGGCCAGTAAAAAGAAGGAAATCTTGCTATTTGTGACAATATGGATGGACTTTGAAGGTATTATGTTAAATGAAATAAGTCAGACAAAGATAAATACTATATGATCTCACATATATGCGGAATCTAAAACAGCAAAACTCATAGATAGAATAGATTGGTGGTTGCTAGAGGTGAGGGGTAAGTGGAATGAGTGAAGGTGGTCAACAAGACATAATGTACAGTGTCTATAGTCAATACTGTATTGTATATTTAAAAGTTGATAAGAGAGGAAATAAAAGCTATAATCACAAGAAAATAATTTGTAGCTATATGAAGTGATGGATGTTAGCTAGACTTATTGTGTGACCACACTACAATGTGTACATATATCAATTGTTATATTGTATACCTAAAACTAATACAGTGTTAAATGCTAATTATATCTCACTTTTTTTAAAAAAAGGGAAAAACGCTTAAGAATGATGGGCACACAGCTTGTTGAGAAAAAGTTGTTTCTAGAATAAGTTGGGAGGTGCAGCAACTTTCCTTGTTATATGGCAATCTGGGATTTTCTCTAGAGCACACGGTGACAAGCGGTCCGGGGCTTCCCAGGTGGCACTAGTGGTAACAGAACCCACCTGCCAATGCAGGAGACCTAAGAGACCTGGGCTTGATCCCTGGGTCAGGAAGCTCCCCTGGAGGAGGGCGTGGCGACCCACTCCAGTGTTCTTGCCTGGAGAATCCCATGGACAGAGAAGCCTGGTGGGGTGCGTTCCATCCGGTCTCACAGAGTTGGACATGAATGAAGTAACTTAGTGCATCAAAAGAGGCTCCAAGGAGGCTAGGCTCAGTGAAAGATAAAGAACTCTGGGTGTGTGGAGCATCACATAGACCCCTTCATCCTCCATTTGGAGAAGGTCAAACATAGCACCAAACATGTACCTGTCTTGAGTGTCTGCAGAGGTGTCAATCAGCGCCCTTCTATTTAAAAATGTCCAAAGAACTGGCCATGGTTTTGCGTGGTGTCATCACAGTGCACCCTACCTACCCTCAGACCCACCAGCATCTCCTGAGAACCTGCCCCTTGCCGGACACCCCATTAAGCCCAGGGACTCAACAGCAAGAGAGACACCACTTATCCTCATGGGGCTCACGGACTAAAGGAGAAGACAAGAGATAAAGTAAACATGATGGATGGTGAGCTGCTCTGGGAAGACAGAATACAGGCTCCTAGGAATAAGAGGTTGTTGTTTTTTTTACATAAAGGAGGAGAAGGATGGCTTACATGGGCAGAAGGCATGAGAAGATGAGAAGGAACTAGGCTGGTGATGATTCCAAGGAGGAGGGACCCCCATGCTGTAGGTCGAGGGATGCAGAGGAGGTGCAGACACCTGTCCCCTTTCTGCTCTTCAGGTGCCTGAGACATCAGGGTGATTGAGGACAGGGGAGAAACCGAGGCCTGGAGGAGAAGTGAGCTGTCCAAGTTTCCTTGGCTCCCACCCCTGCTGGATGTGGGCACCCTGCTGTGCATGTGTGCATGCTAAGCTGCTTCAGTCATGTCTGACTCTCTGCAACCCCATGGACTGTAGCCCTCCTGGCTCCTCTGTCCATGAGATTCTTCAGGCAAGAATACTGGAGGGGTTGCCATGCGCTCCTCCAGGAAATCCCGACCCTGGGATCAAGCAGCCATCTCCTGCGGCTCCTGCACTGCAGGTGAACTCTTTACTGCTGAGCCACTGGAGAAACCCTGGGCGTCCTGCTATGTTTCCTGCTAATTCAGCAGAGAAGTGGTTCTCTGCTCATGTCCTTTTGCAGCTTCTGGAATTTTCCTGAAAGGCTAGAACTTGAGAGACTGAGCTCACACTTGGCTGCCCGTGGGTTCTGGAGTCAGAACTGCACCGGGTCAAACCCTGGCTCTGACACTTCTAGTTATATGCCCTTGAATTGGTCATGGAACTTCTCTGGGCCTCAGTTTCCCTACCTGAGCAATGGAGGATTGTTAAGAGGATTAAGTATGAAATTGCAGTGTGTGATATGCTATAGGTCTTCTCTGTGTGAGAGCCACTGTATGCTCGCTGTTCATGACATTTTCATAGCAAATGAAAAGAAACGAGAGAGCGTGTG
Source organism: Ovis aries (assembly GCF_016772045.2). NCBI lineage: Eukaryota > Metazoa > Chordata > Mammalia > Artiodactyla > Bovidae > Ovis > Ovis aries. The sequence continues at coordinate 6,168,635 of NC_056071.1, read as the reverse complement.
TGAGGGGAGGGCACAGGAGAGGTTTTGTAGGTGAAATCTTGAGAGGAGATTTCAACAGCTTCTTTCGAGCCTCTGAAATGGGAGATTCCCTCCGAGGACAGTTCTGGAGCCAACATCTCTGGGAACCCCAGGGGGTTAGAAATGTAGACCCTCAAGGCCCACCCTCAAGAACACTGAGCCGGAATCTGCATCTTAACACCCAGGGTGTGCACCTCAACTCTAGCTGAGGAGCCTTGCTCTCCTACTGGTACCCAGGCACTATGGCCTTGGTCAGACTGGCCCCTGTGCTGGCTCTGTCCTGAGTCAGCACCCCCAGTGCCTCTCTGGGTCACTCTCAGGAGTGCTTTTCTGCTTCGCTTGCTGTTGCCTCAGGCATGCCCTAATTCACTGTCCTTTGCAGACCCCTCCCTCCCCAAACAATGACTCAGAGAGTGGGAGAGAAGGGGCCTTGGCTGTGGGGACCATGTGAGTGTGAGGAGAACCCATTTCCTGCTCTCCTGGGGACAAGGGATGGGCAGACATGTGTGCCCTGAATGGGTCCAGGGATAAGGAGCCTTGAGCCCTCTTTGGTCTCAAGGGTTTTGGAGGGAGGTTCCCTAGAAGAAGTCAAGCCCTCAAGGCTGAAAATGGGGGTGTGATATGTCTGGGAAGAAATAGGGACCTCACTCAGGCCAGGACTCTAAGCCCTCAGAGGGAGCAGAAGAGCTCCTCATGGAGGAACTTGGGCAGAGGAACAGAAGCTTTGGGACCCCTGGAGTGGAGAGGAGTTTTAAATGGGAATTTGAGAGTAAAGACGTAACAAACCGACAGGACTGAGTCGTAATCCTTAAAATGAGTGACTAAAGGAGGTTGAACAGTTATAGCTCCCCAACAACATCTTAAGGAACTGCTACCCAGTGGGGAACAGGGGGCTCTGCAGTTGGTGGCTGATGCTGGAGGAAATAGGCCATTTCATGGATAAACTATGCCTCAACTGCATGGCCTTGTTGACCTGTGTTGAGCACGAAATGGTGGATGAGGACTGAGGGTCCTGAAACTGGATCAGTAAATAGCTCTGACCTTCAGAGCCATGTCCCTTCCTCTGGGCCCTTCCCACCCACTCCTGCTCAACTCTTCACCTGTCCACAGAGCCCTTTCTTTCAGCCTGAATAAAGGCTTTATCTTCCTGCCACTACCATTCCCTAGGACCACATGTATTCATCAGGAACTTTCAGAGAAATAGAACAGACACACACTCACTCACACACACAGACATACACACACACACACTCACACACACAGACATACACACACATGATAAGGAATTGGCTTACACAGTTATAGAGGTTGACATCTCCAAATCAGGAGTTAGCAAAAGGGCAGTTGACGGTTTGGCTCCAGTTGTAAGGCCAGTAGGCCTGAGACCCAGGAAGAGCCAATGTTTCAGATCAAAAGCTCCAATATCCCAGTTTGAAGGCAGTAGGTAGGTAGGAGGAATTCCCTCTTACTCAGGGGAATATCAGCTTTTTTGTTCTATTGACACCCTCAATAGTTGGATGAGGCCCACCTGCCTTGGGGAGGGCAATCTGCTTTACTCAGTCTACTGATTTAAAAGTTAATCTGATCCAAAAATCCTAAAGCACATATTTAGAAAAGTGTTGACCGAATGTTTGAGTACCCTGTGGCCCAGTCAAATTGACACAAAAAATTAACCATCACATCCTCAAAACAACTAAGCAGAAACCGAAACTTTTCCCCAATCATGGCTTCCTGCTGGCCACTTTCCCTTTCTTCTCTTGGTTCTCATCAAACTTCTAGAAAGGTTGCTTTCCCTTGCTCATCCATTTCCTCAACACCCTCCCCTCAGTCTTCTGCCTCTGGCCTTGTCCTTGAGAGAGTGACTCATGCTTCATTGCCAAATCCAGTGGGCACTGGCAGTCTCATCTTATTTGACCGCATAACTTGTCCCAAATCAAACCCCTCTTCTTCCTTTCCCTTCACACAACTAATGGCACCACCACAAGCCCCATTACTCAGAAAATCCAGTCATTACCACCCTCTCCAACTTCCCTTGCCCAGGGTCAATGGTGTATCAACTCTGCCAACTGGGCCTCTAAATCCCCATCATAGCCATTCCTTCTCACCAACACTGCAAGATGTCCCGTACTACTTATTTCTTTCGCACCTGCCTCCCATACCTTTCTACACATCCAATGAAATGGTCTTCCTAAAATATAATTCATTTGTACTCCCAATCCCCCACCATTGGTTTTGCACTGTCTACTGGACAAAATCCAGATTTTTCCTTGGCACAGACTACAAAGCTCTTACAGATCCACTTTTTCATCTTCATTTTCCCACTTTCTTTCTGGAAACTATCACACAGAATTTCCCACCGTTCTATGAAAGTGTCATGCCCTTCCATATATCTACATACCCTCTTAGCTCATGCCATTCCCTCATCCTGGATTTCCTTTTTACCTTTTGTCTGCCTTGATGTAAATGCCTAGAAACAATAAATATTGGAGCAGAAAAAAAAAGAGAGAAAATAGAAGAATGATAGAGAAAATTGATGAAATAAAAAGTTGGTTCTTTGAAATGATCAAAAAATGACCAAACAAGCTAGGCTGACCAAGAGAGAAAAAGAGACAATTCAAATGACTAAAATCAGGAATTACATAGGTGATTTGACTGCCAACCTTCAAAAATAAAAAAGATTAGAAGGGAATAACACAATTATATGTTAATAAATTACATTAGCTAGACAAAATGGACAAATTTCTAAAAAGACATGAACTTTTGAGAAGAAGAAATAGAAAACTGAAAAGATCTGTAACAAGTGAAGCTTCCAAAATAACAACAAAAATCCAAGGCCAGGTGGCTTCACTGGTGAGTGAGTTCTATCATATGTTTAAAGAATATATAATGTAAATCTTTTATAGACTCTACCAGAAAATAGAGAAGGGAGCCCTTCTCAAGTCATTCTATGAAGTCAGTTCAGTTCAGTCACTCAGTTGTGTCTGACTCCTTTTGACCACATGGACTGCAGCATGCCAGGCCTCCCTGTCCATCACCAGCTCTGAGTTTACTCAAAACCATGTCCATTGAATCGGTGATGCCATCCAAGCATCTCATCCTCTGTCATCCCCTTCTCCTCCTGCCTTCAATCTTTCCCAGTATCAGGGTCTTTTCAAATGAGTCAGTTCTTCGCATCAGGTAGCCAAAGTATTGAAGCTTCAGCATCAGTTCTTTCAATGAATATTTAGGATTGATTTCCTTTAGGATGGACTGGTTGGATCTCCTTGCAGTCCAAGGCACTCTCAAGAGTTTTCTCCAACACCACAGTTCAAAAACACCAATTCTTCAATGCTCAGCTTTCTTTATAGTCCAACTCTCACATCCATACATGGCCACTGGAAAAACCATAGCCTTTACTAGACGGACATTTGTTGACAAAGTAATGTCTCTGCTTTTTAATATGCTATCTAGGTTGGTCATAACTTTACTTCCAAGGAGTAAGTGTCTTTTAATTTCATGGCTGCAGTCACCATCTGCAGTGATTTTGGAGCCCCCAAAAGTAAAGTCTGTCACTGTTTCCCCGTCTATTTGCCATGAAGTGATGGGACCAGATACCATGATCTTAGTTTTCTGAACGTTGAATTTTAACCCAACTTTTTCACTCTCCTCTTTCACTTTCATCAAGAGGCATTTTAATTCTTCATTTTCTGTCATAAGGGTGGTGTCATCTGCATATCTGAGGTTATTGATATTTCTCCCGGCAATCTTGATCCCAGCTTGTGCTTCATCCCAGTTCAGCATTTCTTATGATATACTCTTCATATAAGCTAAATAAGCAGAGTGACAATATACAGGCTTGATGTACTCCTTTTCCTATTTGGAACCAGTCTGCTGTTCCATGTCCACTTCTAACTGTTGTTTCCTGACCTGCATACAGATTTCTCAAGGAGCAGCTCAGGTGGTCAGGTATTCCCATCGCTAAGAATTTTCCAGAGTTTGTTGTGGTTCACACAGTCAGAGGCTTTGGCATAGTCAATAAAGCAGATGTAGATGTTTTTCTGAAACTCTCTTGCTTTTTTGATGATCCAACGGATGTCGGCAATTTGATCTCTGGTTCCTCTGTCAATCCAGCTGGAACATCTGGAAGTTCATAGTTCATGGTTCACGTACTGTTGAAGCCTGACTTGGAGAGTTTTGAGCATTACTTTGCTAGTGTGTGAGATGAGTGCAATTGTGCAGTACTTTGAGCATTCTTTGGCACTGCCTTTCTTTGGGGATTGGAATGAGGTTAGTGTTACTCTGATACCAAAACCAGACAAAGACTTCACAAGAAAACTACAAACCAGTGACACTTGTGATTGATGTAAAATTCCTCAACAAAATACCAGGAAACCGAATCTAAAAGGTTATAAAAAGGATTATAAACCATAATACAGTTGGATTTGTCCCAAGAATCAACATATAAAAGGTTGACTCAACATATGAAAATCAATCAATGTAATACACATATTAAGAAAGGAGAAAACTCACATGATTATTTCAATAGACACAGAAAAAACATTTGATAAAATTCAACACTTTTTAATGAGAAACACTTTCAACAAACAATGAATAGATGGGAACTTCCTCAATACGATAAAATGGCATCTGTGGGAAACCTGTATCTAACACCATGATTATTAATGAAAGACTGAAAGCTTACCATTTAAAATCAGGGACTGGACAAGAATATCTGCTCCTGCCACTTCTATTCAACATTGTTGTGGAGGTTCTATCTAGGACAACTAGGCAGGAAAGTGAAATAAAATGCATTTAGGCTAGAATTAAAGAAATAAAACAGTCTCTATTTGCAGATGACATGATTTTGTGGATAGGAACCACCCCCTTCAATCCGTGAATAAACTAAGGAGTGAATTAAGAACTAAGGAGTGAATTAAGCAAGGTTACACAATACAAGGCCAATATATAAAACTCAGTTGTGTTTCTATGTGGTTGCAATGAGCATTTAAAAAGTGATATTAAAAAACAATTACATTTATAATATATTTGAAAGAATAAAATACTTCAGAAGAAATTTAACAAAAGAAGTGCAAGACTTGTACACGAAAAACACAGAACCAAAAAGGACCTAGACAGATGGAAAGCATCTCATGTTCATACATTTAACAACAGAATACTTTTAAGGTGGCAATTCTCTCCAACTTGATTTATGGATTTAATGCAGTCTTTCTCAAAATTTCACTTGTCTTTTTTATTATAAGTATAGACAAGCTGATTTTATAATTCATGCAGAAATTCGTGAGACCATAATAGCCAAAATAATATTGAAAACCAAGAAGAGATTGGTAGACTTATAATTTCATTTTCAAAAACTTACTACAAACTTACTGTACAAATCAAAATTAGCCTAAGAATAAACATATAGATCAATGGAATAGAACTGATAGTCTAGGAAAATCTTCACATTACAGGTCAATTGATTTTTTTATAATCAGGGCCATTCAATAGACAAAATAATAGCCTTTTCCACAAATGGGACAACGGATATCCACAGCAAAAAAAAAAAAAAATCATTTGCATCTCTACTGCACACCATACACAAAAATTAACAACGAACCAAAAATTTAATTTAAGAGCTAAAACTATAAAATTATTAGAATACAATATAGGTAGAAGAATTGTGACTTTGGATTAGGCAAAGTTTTCTTAGATATAACACTAAAAGCACAAGCAATCAAAGTAAAAATAAATTGGATTTCATACAAACTAAAAACACTGTACAAACAACTTAGAAATGGACAAAGGGTTTGAAGAAACATTCCTCCAAAGACAACATAGAAATTACCAATAAGCACATAAAAGAGTCTCAACATCATTAACCATTAGGAAATGTAAGTCAAAACCACAATAACATCACTTCACACTCTTTGGGATAGCTATAAAAAAAGTGCCGACAAGTATGTGGAGAAACTGGAATTTTCATACAATGCTGCTGGAAAAGTGAAACGGTGTGGCAGTTGCATAAGAGTTTGGCAGACAGGACACAGAGGTCCTTTATCAGGTTGAGAAAGTTCCCTTGTCTCCCTATATTATTAAGTGTTTTCATCATGAAAGGGCATTATAAAGTGTTTATTTTAAATTTATTGAGATTATCATATGTTTTTTCCTTTTATTCTATTAATATTTAATTCCATGAATTCTATCAATATCTAATAACATTCTATTGGTATGTGGTATGCTAAAAAATGACACCTCAAAGATGTCCAAGTCCTAGTTTCTGGGCCTGTGAATATGTTATTTTATGTGATAAAGGGGAATTTGCAAATGTGATTCAGTTAAGGATTTTGAGGTGGGGTATTTTCCTAGATTATCTGGGTGAAATTAATGTAATCTCAGAGGTCCTTATAAAAGCAGAGTAGGAGGATCAGGGACTTCCCTGGGAGTTCAGCTGGTAAAGAAGCCACCTGCACTGCAGGAGACACTGGTTTGACTCCTGGATTGGAAACACCCCCTGGAGAAGGGCATGGCAACGCACTCCAGTATTCTTGCCTGGAGAATCCCCAGATTCTCCAGGGGACAGAGGAGCCTGGCAGGCCACAGTCCATAGGATTGCAAAGAGTCAGACATGACTGAGCAACTAAGCACAGCACAGCACAGGAGGATCAGAGTCAGAGAAGGTGGTGTGATGCTGAACAGAGGGAGAGAGAGATATTTGAAGATCCTTACGATTTGTGTTGTTTTTAAGCTAGTAAGTTTGTGGTGATTTGTTATAGCAGCAATAGGAACTGATACAGTTAACACCAACAAATTGTTGTGTGTTGAACCAAGCTTGCATTCCTGGGATAAATCTCACTTGGTCATGGTGTGCCATCTTTTAATACACTGCTGAAATCTGCTAGTATTTTGCTGAGGACTTTTGTGTATATATTCACAGGGAATATTGATCTATAGTTTTTCTCTACTTGTGATGTCTTCATATGGTTTAAGGTCAAGGTAATATGTCTGGGTTCATAGAATGAATTAAGAAAAATTTCGTTTTCTATCATTTTGGAAAAGTGTGTGAAAGATTAGTGCTAATTTTTCTGAAACATCTGGGAGAAGTCTTCAGCGAAGGTCCTGGACTTTTCTTTGTTGAAAGTTTTTGATTATTGGCTCAATCTCTTGTGGATCTATTTAGATTATCTACTTTGTCTTGAATTAGTGTTAGTAGTTTGTGTCTGTCCAAAATTTTCTCCATTTCATCTATATTATCTAATTTTTGGTATTCAATTATTCATAATATCCACTTCTAATCCTTGATATTTCTATAAGTTTGGTGATAAAGCCACTTCTTTTCTTGTTTTAGTCATTTGAGTCTTCTGTTTGCCTATTTTCTGGTCATTCTAGCTAAAACTTGTTAATTTTGTAACTCTTTTTAAAGAATACTGTTCGTGCAGTTCTCAAGGCAAGAATACTGAAGTGGTTTCCCATTCCCTTCTCCAGTGGACCACGTTCTGTCAGACCTCTCCACCATGACCTGTCCATCTTGGGTGGCCCCAACGGCATGTCTTAGTTTCACTGAGAGACAAGGTTGTGGTCCGTGTGATCAGATTGGCTAGTTTTCTGTGATTATGGTTTCAGTGTGTCTGCCCTCTGATACCCTCTTGCAACAAATACCGTCTTACTTGGGTTTCTCTTACCTTGGACGTGGGGTATCTCTTCACGGCTGCTCCAGCAAAGCGCAGCCGCTGCTCCTTACCTTGGACGAGGGGTATTGCCTCACTGCCTCCCCTCCTGACCTTGAACGTGAGTAGCTCCTCTTAGCCCTCTTACGCCGGTGCAACCGCAGCTCCTTGTGCCTAGAGTTGCTACTCTCGGCCACTGCCTCGACCTTGGGCGTATGGTAGCTCCTCTCGGCAGCCTCCCCTGACCTTGGGCGTAGGGTAACTCATCTCGGCTGCGCTTCTGCGTGGTCAGTCGCACTGAAAGATGAACTCCCCACGTCGGTAGGTGCCCAATATGCTACTGGAGATCAGTTCAGTTCAGTTCAGTTGCTCAGTCGTGTCCGACTCTTTGCGACCCCATGAACCGCAGCACACCAGGCCTCCCTGTCCATCACCAACTCCCGGAGTTCACTCAGACTCATGTGCATCGAGTCAGTGATGCCATCCAGCCAACTCATCCTCTGTCATCCCCTTCTCCTCCTGCCCCCACTCCTTCCCAGCATCAGGGTCTTTTCCAATGAGTCAACTCTTCTCATGAGGTGGCCAAAGGACTGGAGTTTCAGCTTTAGCATCAGTCCTTCCAATGAACACCCCAAACTGATGTCCTTTGGGATGGACTGGTTGGAATCTCCTTGCTGTTCAAGGGACTCTCAAGAGTCTTCTCCAACACCATAGTTCAAAAGCATCAATTCTTCAGCGCTCAGCTTTCTTCACAGTCCAACTCTCACATTCATACGTGACCACTGGAAAAACCATAGCCTGACTAGATGGACCTTTGCTGGCAAAGTAATGTCTTTGCTTTTTAATATGCTATCTAGGTTGCTCATAACTTTCCTTCCAAGGAGTAAGCATCTTTTAATCTCATAGCTGCAGTCACCATCTGCAGTGATTTTGGCCCCCCCCCCAAATAAAGACTGACGCTGTTTCCACTGTTTCCCCATCTATTTCCCATGAGGTGATGGGACCAGATGCCATGATCTTAGATTCCTGGACGTTGAGCGTTAAGCCAACTAAGGATCAGTGGAGAAATAACTCCAGAAAGAATGAAGGGATGGAGCTAAAGCAAAAAAAACAAACAAAAAAACAACCACCCAGGTGTGGATGTGACTGGTGATAGAAGCAAGGTCCAATGCTGTAAAGAGCAATATTGCATAAGAACCTGGAATGTTAGGTCCATGAGTCAAGGCAAATTGGAAGCGGTCAAACAGGAGATGGCAAGAGTGAACGTCAACATTCTAGGAATCAGCGAACCAAGATGGACTGGAATGGGTGAATTTAACTCAGATGACCATTATATCTACTACTGTGGGCAGGAATCCCTTAGAAGAAAGGGAGTAGCCATCATGGTCAACAAAAGAGTCCAAAATGCAGTACTTGGATATAATCTCAAAAATGACAGAATGATCTCTGTTCGTTTCCAAGGCAAACCATTCAATATCATGGTAATCCATGTCCCAACCAGTAACGCTGAAGAAGCTGAGGTTGAACAGTTCTATGAAGACCTGCAAGACATTTTAGAACTAACAGCCAAAAAAATGTCCTTTTCATTATAGGGGACTGGAATGCAAAAGTAGGAAGTCAGGAAACACCTGAAGTAATGGGAAAATTTGGCCTTGGAGTACAGAATGAAGCAGGGCAAAGGCTAATAGAGTTTTGCCAAGAGAATGCACTGGTCATAGCAAACACCCTCTTCCAACAACACAAGAGAAGACTCTACACATGGACATCACCAGATGGTCAACACCAAAATCAGATTGATTATATTCTTTTCAGCCAAAGATGGTGAAGCTCTATATAGTCTCAAAAACAGGACCGGGAGCTGACTGTGGCTCAGATCATGAACTCCTTATTGCCAACTTCAGACTTAAATTGAAGAAAGTAGGGAAAACCACTAGATCATTGTATGACCTAAATCAAATCCCTTATGATTATGCAGTGGAAGTGAGAAATAGATTTAAGGGACTAGATCTGATAGACAGAGTGCCTGATGAGCTATGGATGGGGATTCGTGACATTGTACAGGAGACAAGGATTAAGACCATCCCCATGGAAAAATAATTCAAAAAAAAGCAAAATGGCTGTCTGAGGAGGCCTTACAAATAGCTGTCAAGAGAAGAGAAGCAAAAAACAAGGGATAAAAGTAAAGATATAAGTATCTGAATGCAGAGTTCCAAAGAATAGCAAGAAGAGATTAAAAAAAAAACAACAAACTTTCTTCAGTGATCAATGCAAAGAAATAGAGGAAAAAATACATAATAGGAAAGACTAGAGCTCTCTTCAAGAAAATTAGAGATACCAAGGGAACATTTCATGCAAATATGGATTCAATAAAGGATAGAAATGGTATGGACCTAACAGAAGCAGAAGATATTAAGAAGAGGTGGCAAGAATACACAGAAGAACTATACAAAAGAGATCTTCATGACCAAGATAATCATGATGGTGTGATCAGTCACCTAGAGCCAGACATTCTGGAATGCAAAGTCAAGTGGGCCTTAGAAAGCATCACTACAAAAAATGCTAGTGGAGGTGATGGAATTCCAGTTGAGCTATTTCAAATCCTGAAAGATGATGCTATGAAAGTGCTGCACTCAATATGCCAGCAAATTTGGAAAACAGCAGTGGCCACAGGACTGGAAAAGGTCAGTTTTCATTCCAATCCCAAAGAAAGGCAATGCCAAAGAATGCTCAAACTGCCTCACAATTGCACTCATCTCACACGCTAGTAAAGTAATGCTCAAAATTCTCCAAACCAGGCTTCAGCAGTACATGAACTGTGAACTTCCAGATGTTCCAGCTGGTTTTAGAAAAGGCAGAAGAACCAGAGATCAAATTGCCAACATCTGCTGGGTCATCAAAAAAGTAAGAGAGTTTCAGAAAAACATCTACTTCTGCTTTATTGGCTATGCCAAAGCCTTTGACTGTGTGGATCACAATAAACTGTGGAAATTCTGAAAGAGATGAGTATACCAGACCACCTGACCTGCCTCTTGAGAAACCTATATGCAGGTCAGGAAGCAACAGTTAGAACTGGACACGGAACAACAGACTGGTTCCAAATAGGAAAAGGAGTACGTCAAGGCTGTATATTGTCACCCTGCTTATTTAACTTCTATGCAGAGTACATCATGAGAAATGCTGGGCTGGAAGAAGCACAAGTTGGAATCAAGTTTGCTGGGAGAAATATCAATAACATCAGATATGCAGATGACACCACCCTTATGGCAGAAAGTGAAGAGCCTCTTGATGAAATTGAAGGAGGAGAGTGAAAATGTTGGCTTAAAGCTCAACATTCAGAAAACTAAGATCATGGCATCTGTCCCATCACTTCATAAGAAATAGATGGGAAAACAGAGGAAACAGTGTCAGACATTATTTTTTGGGGGTTCCAAAATCACTGCAGATGGTGATTGCAGCCATGAAATTAAAAGACGCTTACTCCTTGGAAGGAAAGTTATGACCAACCTAGATAGCATATTGAAAAGCAGAGACATTACTTGGCCAACAAAGGTTCATCTAGCCAAGGCTATGGTTTTTCCAGCAGTCATGTATGGATGTGAGAGTTGGACAGTGAAGAAAGTTGAGCACCGAAAAATTGATGCTTTTGAACTGTGGTGTTGGAGAAGACTCTTGAGAGTCCCTTGGACTGCAAGGAGATCCAACCAGTCCATCCTAAAGGACATCAGTCCTGGGTGTTCATTGGAGGGACTGATGTTGAAGCTGAAACTCCAATACTTTGGCCACCTCATGCAAAGAGTTGACTTACTGGAAAAGACCCTGATGCTGGGAAAGATTGGGGGCAGGCAGAGAAGGGGATGACAGAGATGGCTAGATGGCATTACTGACTCGATGGATATGGGTCTGGGTAGACTCTGGGAGTTGGTGATGGACAGGGAGGTCTGGTGTGCTGCGATTCATGGGGTTGCAAAAAGTCAGACATGACTGAGTGACTGAACTGAACTGAAACTTTTAAGAAATTTTAAAATACATTTGCTCTTGCTTTTCAGTTCTTTGCTTTGTTTATTTTCACTTTCATTTTATATTACCTTACATATGATTGCTTCCGTTTAGTTTAGTCTTCCTTTCTAGTTTTGTTCATTTTTTGGCCATGTTGCATGGCTTGTGAGATGTAGGATCTTAATTCCCTGAACATCGATTGAACCCTTGTCAGTTATAGCATGGAGTTCTAGCACCTGGACTAACAGGGAATTCCCTCCTTTCTAGTTTCTTGACATTGGAGGATAGGGTATTGATTTGAGATCTTTCTTCTTTTTTGACATAGACATTTGTAGCTATGGATTTCTCTCTGGGCACTACTTAACTGCATCTCATAAGTTTTGGAATGTTGAGTTTTCATATTCATTCATCTCAAATAATGATAAAAGGGGCAATTTTATCATCAAAGTATGCTCCAATTTCCGTTGTGATTTCTTCTTAACTCATTGGTTACATAGGAGTGTATTTAATTTTTACATATTTGTTGATTCCCTAAATTTCTGTTATTGATCTCTAATTTCATTTCACTGTGGTACGAAAAGATGTTTCTTATGATTTGAATCTTTATAAAATGTAGTTAGACTTTTTTACTGGCCTATATATGGTCTTGCCAATGTATACAAGTGTTCCACACATTGTTGTTCAGTCACTCAGTCCTGTCTGAACTTTTGTGACCCCATGGACTGCAGCATGCCAGGCTTCCCTGTCCCTCACCATCTCCTGGTGTTTGCTCAAACTCATGTCCATTGAATCGATGATATCATCCAACCATCTCATCCTCTGTCATCCCCTTCTCCTCTTCCCTTTAATCTTTCCGAGCATCAGGGGCTTTTCAAATGCAAAGAGTTGGCTCTTTGCAAAGATGCAGAGAGTTGGCTCTTTGCATCAGGTGCCCAAAGTAGTGGAGATACAGCTTCAGCATCAATCCTTCCAATGAATATTTGGGGTTGATTTCCTTTAGGATTTATTGGTTTGATCTCCTTGCTATCCAAAGGACTCTCAAGAGTCTTCTCCAGAACCACAGTTCAAAAGCATCATTTCTTCTCTATGTACTTGAGGACAATGTGTAACTGAATTGGATGGAATATTCTATAGAATTTGTTAGATTTAGTTGATTTATAGTGTTGTTCAAGTCTTCTGTTTCCTTATTGGTTTTATATCTAGTTGGTCTATCCATTATTGGAAATGGAGCATTTAAATCTCTAATTAATATTGTTGAAGTTTCTAGTTTTACCTTATATTCTGCCGGTTCTGCTTCATGTATGTTGGGACTCTTGTTAGGTATGGATATAACTGTTAGATATTCTTATTGAATTGCCACTTTTATCATTATAAAATTTATTCTTTGAGTCTAATAACAACTTTTGTTTTAAAATCAATTTTGTCTGATACTAGTATAGCCACTCCAGCTATCTTATGGTTAATTTTTCATGGTATATATTTTGCTACTCTTTTGCTTTCAACCTATTTGTGTCTTTGACTCTAAATTTCTTGCAAGACTGATATCTGAGGTTATTGATCTCTGAGCCTCAGATATGCAGATGATACCACCCTTATGGCAGAAAGTGAAGAAGAACTAAAGAGCCTTGATAAAAGTGAAAGAGGAGAGTGAAACAGTTGGCTTAAAAATCAATATTCAGAAAACTAAGATCATGGCATCTGGTCCCATCACTTCATGGCAAACAAATGGGGAAACAGTGACAGACTTTATTTTTTTGGGCTCCAAAATCACTGCAGATGGTGACTGCAGCCATGAAATTAAAAGATGCTTCCTCCTTGGAAGGAAAGTTATGACCAAACTAGACAGCATATTAAAAAGCAGAGATATTACTTTACCAACAAAAATCCGTCTAGTCAAGGCTATGGTTTTTGCAGTAGTTATGTATGGATGTGAGAGTTGGACTATAAAGAAAGCTGACTGCCAAAGAATTGATGCTTTTGAACTGTAGTATTGGAGAAGACTCTTCAGAGTCCCTTGAACTGAAAGAAGCTCCAACCAGTCCATCCTAAAGGACATCAGTCCTGAATATTCATTGGAAGGACTGATGTTGAAGCTGAAGCTCCAATACTTTGGCCACCAGATGTGAAGAGCTGACTCATTTGAAAAGACCCTGATGTTGGGAAAGATTGTAGGTGGGAGGAGAAGGGCTTGATAGAGGATAAGATGGTTGGGTGGCATCACCAACTCAATGGACATGAGTCTGAGTAAACTCTGGGAGTTGGTGATGGACAGGGAGGCCTGGTGTGCTGCAGTCCATGGGGTCGCAAAGAGTCGGACATGACTGAGTGACTGAACTGAAGACTGACATGCTATAAATTCAGGATATAGTTGGGTCATCTTTTTTCTTTTAATTCATTCTGACAATCGTTGACTTTTAATTGAAGAGTTTAATCCATTTATATTTGATGTAATTACTAATAGGGTAGGATTTACATCTTCTGTTTTGCTATTTGTTTCCTATATGTTTTATGTCTTATTATTCTTCTATTCCTCCATTACTGTCTTTTGTGTTAACAAGATATTGTCTTCTAGGAGTTTTATGGTGTCATGTATCATGTTTAAGTCCTTAATCCATTGTAAGTTTATTTTTATGTTTGGTGAGATCATATGCAAAACATTCTCTGACATAAATCAATACCAATGTTTTCTTAGGTCAATCTCCCAAGGCAATAGAGATAAAACCAAAAGCAAACAAATGGGACCTAATCAAACTTACAAGCTTTGGCACAGCGAAAGAAACCATAAACAAAATAAAAGATAATTTACAGAATGGGAGCAAATATTTGCAAACAGTGTGACTGAAAGGGATTAATTTCCAAAATACACAGACACCTCATACAGCTCAAGAACAATAAAAAAACAAACAGCTCAATTGAAAAATGAGCAGATGCCCTAAATAGACATTTCTTCAAAGAAGAAATGCAAATGGCCAATAAACACATGAAAAGATGCTCAACATCCCTAAGTATTTCTTGTTCAGTCACTCAGTCATGTCTAACTCTTTGTGACCCCATGGACTGCAGCATGCCAGGCTTCCCTGTCTTTCACCAACTCCTGGAGCTTGCTCAAACTTATGTCCATGGTGTCGATGATGCCATCCAAGCATCTCATCCTCCGTTGTCCTCTTCTCCTTCTGCCTTCAATCTTTCCCAGCATCAGGGTGTTTTCGAATGAGTTGGCTCTTTGCATCAGTTGACCAAAGTATTGGAGCTTTAGCTTCAGCATCAGTCCTTCCAATGAATATTCAGGGTTGATTTCCTTTAAAATTGACTGGTTTGATCTTGCAGTCCAAAGGACTCTCAAGAGTCTTCTCCAGCACCACATCAAATCTTTGGCACTCTGCCTTCTTTATGGTCCAGCTCTCACAACCAAATGTGACTACTGGAAAGACCACAGCCATGACTATACGGACCTTCATCCACAAAAGAATGTCTCTGCTTTTTAATACATGGTCTAGGTTTGTCATAGCTTTCCTGCCAAGAAGTAATTGTCTTCCAACTTCATGGCTGCAGTCACCATCCACAGTGATATTAGAGACCAAGAGGATATCTGTCACTGCTTCCACCTTTTCCCCTTCTATTTGGCATGAAGTAATGGGACCATATGCCATGATTTTAGTTTTTTTAATATTTAGTTTTAAGCCAGCTCTTTCAGTCTCCTCTTTTACCCTCAAGAGGGTCTTTAGTTCCTCTTCCCTTTCTGCCATTACAGTGATATCATTCACATATCTGAGGTTGCTAATATTTCTCTCAGCAATCTTGATGACAGCTTGTAACACAGCCAGCCCAGTATTTCTCATGATATGCTTTGCATATAAGTTTAATAAACAGAATAACAATAAACAGCCTTGTTGAACTCCTTTCTCAATCCCTAAACCAATCAGTTGTTCCATACAGGGTTCCAACTTTTGCTTCTTGATCAGCATACAGGTTTCTCAGGAGACAGGTAAGATGGTCTAGTATTCTAATCTCTAAGAGTTTTCCACAGTTTGATATGATCCACACAGTCAAAGGTTTTAGCATAGTCAATGAAACACAGGTAGATGTTTTTCTGGAATTCCCTTGCTTTCTCTATGGTCCATCGAAGTTTGGCAATTTGAGCTCTGGTTCCTCTGCCTTTTTAAAACTCAGCTTGGACAGCTGGAAGTTCTTGATTCATGTAATACTGAAGCCTAGCATGCAGAATTTTGAACATAACCTTACTAGCATGGGAGATGACTGCAATTGTCCTGTGGCTTGAACATTCTTTAGTACTGCCCTTCCTGGAAATTGGGAAGTGTATCGACCTTTTCTAGTCCTGTGGCTACTGCTGGGTTTTCCAAATTTGCTGACATATTGAGTGCAGCACTTGGATAACATAATCTTTTAAGATTTTAAATAGTTCTTCTGGAATTCCATTGCATTCACTAGCTTTATTGATAGCAGTGCTTCCTAAGGACCACTTGACTTCACACTCCAGAGTGTCTGGCTCTGGGCGAGTGGCCACACCATCAAGGTTATCTGGGTCATTAAGATCTTTTTTGTACAGTTCTTCTGTGTATTCTTATTCTTTTCATCTCTTCTTGGTCTCTTCTGCTTCTATTATATCTTTATCATTTTTGTCCTTTATTATCTCTATCTTTGGATGAAATGTTCCTTTACTATTTCCAATTTTGTTAGAGATCTCTAGTCTTTTCCCTTCTGTTGTTTTCCTCTTATTTCTTTGCATTGTTCACTGAAGAAGGCCTTCTTGTCTCTCCCTGCTAGTCTCTGAAACTCTGTGTTTAATTGGGTGTACGTTTCCCTTTCTCCCTTGCTTTTCACTTCTCTTCTTTCTTTGGCTATTTGTAAAGCCTCCTCAGACAACCATTTTGCCTTCTTGATTTTCTTTTTCTTTGGAATGGTTTTGTTCACTGTCTCCTGTACAGTATTACAGGCCTCTGTCCATAGTTCTTCAAGCACTCTGTTTACTAGATCTAATCCATTGAATCTATTCATCGCCTCCACTGTATATTCATAGGGGATTTGATTAAGTCATACCTGGCTGGCTTAGTGGTTTTCCATGCTTTCTTTAGTTTAAGCCTGAATTTTGTTATGAGAAGCTGATGATCTGAGCCCGTCAGCTCCAGGTCTTTTTTTTTGCTGACTGTATACAGCTTCTTCATCTTCAGCTGCAAATATTGTAATAAATCTGATTTCGGTATTGACCACCTGGTGATGTCCATGTGTAAAGTCGTCTTTTGTGTTGTTAAAAAAGGGTGTTTGCTATGACCAGTGCATTCTCTTGGCAGAATTCTGTTAGCTATCACCCTGCTTTATTTTGTACTCGTAGGCCAAACTTGCCAGTTATTCCAGGTATCTCTTGACTTTCTACTTTTACATTCCAATCCGCTATCATGAATAGGACATCTTTTTTTGGTGTTAGTTCTAGGAAGTCTTCTAGGTCTTCATAGAACTGATCAACTTCAGCTTCATTGGCATTGGTGGTTGGGGCATAGACTTGAATTTCTGTGATGTTGAATGGTTTGGCTTGGAAATGAGCTGAGATTATTCTATTGCTTTTGAGTTTATACCCAACTACTGCATTTTGGACCCTTTTGTTGATAATGAGGGCTACTCCATTTCTTCTATGGGATTCTTGCCCATTGTATAAAAGGGCAAAAAGATATGACACTGAAAGATGAGTCCCCAGGTGGGAGGGTGTCCCATATGCTACTGGGGAAGAGTGGAGGAGATTAACTGCTAATAACTCCAGGAAGAATGAATTGGCTAGGCCAAAGTTGAAATGGTGCTCAGTTGTGGATATGTCTGATGATGAAAGTAAAATCCTATGCTGTAAAGAACAGTATTCTTTACAGTTCCAGTATAGGAACCTGGAATGTTAGGTCCATGAATCAAGGTAAATTGGCCGTGGTCAAACAGGAGATGGCAAGAGTAAACTTTGACATCTTAGGAATCAGTGAACTAAAATGGATGGGAATGGGTGAATTTAATTCAGAATTACCATATTATTCAGCAATTCCACTCCTGAGCATATATCCAGACAAAATTCTAGTCCAGAAAGATACATGCACACCTCTGTGCATAGCAGCACTATTTACAATGGCCAAGACATAGAAACAAACTAAATTGTCCATTGACAGATGAATGGATAAGGAAGATGTGCTACAGACATGCAATAGAATACTGCTCAGCTATAAAATAATGACAAAATAATGCCATTTGTAGAAGCATGGATGCAACTGGAGATTATCATACTAAGTGAAATATGTCAGAAAGAAAGGAAAATACCATATGATATCACTTATATGAGGAATTTAAAATACGACACAAATGAACCTATCTGTGAAATGGAAACAGACTTAGAGAATAGAGACCAGACTGTTGGTTGCCAAGGGTGAGGGTACTGGGGGAAAGATGAGTGGGAAGTTGCGGTTAGCAGATGTAAGCTATTATATAGGGAATGGATAAATAACAGGATCAGGAGCACAAAGAACTATATTCTGTATCTAAACCAAATGAAAAGAATATATATAAGAAATGAAAGTGAAAGTCACTCAGTTGTTTCTGACTACGTAGCCCACCAGGCTCCTCCGTCCATGGAATTCTCCAGGCAAGCATACTGCAGTGGGTTGCCATGTCCTCCTTCAGAGGATCTTCCTGACCCAGGGACTGAAGCTGGGTCTTACATCTCCTGCATTGTTACACAGGTTCTTTACTACTAGCACCAACGTTAACTATGAAAGAAAGTGAAAGTGAAAGTCGCTCAGTCGTGTCCGACTCTTTGTGACCCCATGGATACAGTCCATGGAATTCTCCAGGCCAGAACACTGGAGTGGGTAGCCTTTCCATTCTCCAGGAGATCTTCCCAACCCAGAGATTGAACCCAGGTCTCTCAAATTGCAGGCGGATTCTGTACCAGCTGAGCCACAAGCCCAGTTAACTAAGGGAAGTAAAGTTAACTATACTTCAGTAAAAATGTTTTATACTTGCTCAAAAAAATAGGATTGTCCGGTGTACCATTTTAAGTCCCTTATCTTTTTTTTTTATTATATATAGTTGGAGTTTATTTTCTTAGTGGTTACCCTAGGAGTTACCATTAACATCACAATTTATAACAAATTTGTTTGGAATTGTTCAGTCACTAAGTTGTGTCTGACTCTATGCGATTCCATCAGCTGCAGCATGCCAGGTGTCTCTGTCCTTCTCTGTCTCCTAGAATTTGCTCAAACTCATGTCCATTGCGTCAGTGATGGTATCTAACTATCTTATTCGAAGCCACCCACTCCTCCTCTTGCCCTCAGTCTTTTGCAGCATCAGGGTCTTTTCCAATGAGTTGACTCTTCACATCAGGTGGCCAAAATATTGGAGCTTCAGCTTCAGCATCAGTCCTTTCAAAGAATATTCAGGACTGATCTCCTTTAGGATGGACTGGTTGGATCTCCTTGCTGTCGAAGGGACCCTCAGGGGTCTTCTCCAGCACCATGGTTTGAAAGAGTCAATTCTTCCACACTCTGACTTCTTTATGGTCCAACTTTCACACCCATACATGACTAGTGGAAAAAACCATAGCTTTGACCTTTGTCAGCAAAGTGATGTCTCTGCTGTTTAATATGCTGTCTAGTTTTGTCATAGATTTTCTGCCAAGGAGCAAGTGTCTTTTAATTTCATGGCTGCAGTCACCATCCACGGTGATTTTGGAGCCCAAGAAAATAGTCTGTCACTGTTTCCATTATTTCCCCATCTATTTGCCATGAAATGCTGGGACCAGATGCCATGATCTTAGTTTACTGAATGTTGAGTTTCAAGCCAGCTTTTTCACTCTCCTCTTTTACCCTCATCAAGAAGTTCTTTCAGTCAGTCAGTCAGTTCACTCACTCAGTCATGTCTGACTCTGCGACGCCATGGACTGCAGCACACCAGGCTTTCCTGTCCATTACCAACTCCCAGAATTTACTCAAACTCTTGTCCATTGAGTTGGTGATACCATCCAACCATGCCATCATCCTCTGTTGTTTCCTTCTCCTCCCACCTTCAATCTTTCCAAGCATCAGGGTCTTTTCAAATGAGTCAATTCTTTGCATTAGGTGGCCAAAGTATCGGAGTTTCCACTTCAGCATCAGTCCTTCCAATGAATATTCAGAGTTGATTTCCTTTAAAATTGATAGGTTTGATCTCCTTTCAGTCCAAGGGACTCTCAAGAGTCTTCAACAGTATCAGTTCTTCAGGGCTCAGCTTTCTTTATGATCCAACTCTCACATCCACACATGACTACTGGAAAAACCACAGCTTTGACTAGATGGACCTTTGTTGGCAAAGCATTGTCTCTGCTTTTTAGCAGAGGTTCTTTAGTTCTTCCTTGATTTCTGCCATTAGGTGGTATATCTGAGGTTGTTAATATTTCCTCCAGCAATCTTGAGTCCAACTTCTGTTCATCTAGTCTGGCATTTTGCATGATGTACTCTGCATGTAAGTTAGATAAGCAGGGGTAACAATATACAGCCTTGATGTATTCCTTTCCCGATTTTGAACCAGTTTCATATCCAGTTCTGTTGCTTCTTGTCTTGAATACAGGTTTCTCAGGAGAAAGGTAAGGTGGTCTGGTATTCCCATCTCTTTAAGAATTTTCCACAGTGTGTTGTGATCCACACACTCACAGGCTTTAGCGTAGTCAATGAAGCAGATGTTTTTCTTGAATTCCCTTTGTTTCTCTGTGATTCAGTGAATGTTGGCAATTTGATCTTTGGTTCCTCCGCCTTTTCTAAATCCAGCTTGTACATATGGCAGTTCTCAGTTCACATATTGTTGAGCATAGCCTTACTAGCATGAGAAATGAATGCAATTGTCCAATAGTTTGAACATTCTTTGTCCTTGCCTTTCTTTGGGACTGGAATGAAAACTGATCTTTTCCAGTTCCGTGGCCACTGCTGAGTTTTCCAAATTTGCTGGAATATTGAGTGCAGTGCTTTAACTGCATCATATTTTAAGATTTGAAATAGTTCAGCTGGAATCCCATCAACTCCACTAGCTTTGTTGGTAGTGATCCTTCCTAAGGTCCACTTGACTTCACACTCCAAGATGTCTGGCTCTAGGTGAGCGACTGCACCATCATGGTTATCTGAGTCCTTAAAATCTTTTTTGGATAGTTCTTCTGCGTATTCTTGCCACCTCTTCTTAATCTCTTCTGTGTCTATTAGGTGCTTACTCTTTCTGCCCTTATTGTGCCCATCATTGCATGAAATGTTTCCTTGGTGTCTTGAATTTTCTTGAAGAGATCTCTAGTCTTTCCCATTCTGTTATATCCTCTATTTCTTTCCATCATTCACTTAAGAAGGCTTTCTTATCTTTTCTTGCATTTCTCTGGAACTCTGCATTGAGATGGGTATTTCTTTCCCTTTGTCCTTTGTCTTTTGCTTCTCATCTTTTCTCAGTAAGGCCTCCTCAGACAACCACTTTGCCTTCTTGCATTTCTGTTATTCTAGTTTGGAATAGTACCAATTTAATTGTAAAAGTATACAAAAACTTTGCTTCTGCATAGCTCATTCCACTCTTCCTTTCTTTATGCTCTAATTGTCACAAATTACACCTCTATACAATATGCACCTATCAACACAGACTTAAAATTACTGTTTCATGCAATTGCCTTTTAAATTATAAATGAGAAGAAAGTTACAAACAAAACAATCAAATTATATTGGAAGACAACAATATAAGACTAACACAAGTCAGTGTAGGCTACTGTAACAAAATGACATAGACTGAGTGGCTGAAATAACATTCATTTCTCCCAGTTCTTCAGGTTGAGAAGTCCACGTCAGGGTGCTGGGATGGTTGAGTTTTGGTGGGGACCTTCTTTCTGGCTTGTAGATGGGCACTTTCTAGCTGTATCCTCAACAGGGTGAAGAGATCTCCTGTCTCTTCTTTTTTGTTCAGTTTAGTTCAGTTGCTCAGTCGTGTTCAACTCTCTGTGACCCCATGAATCGCAGCACGCCGGGCCTCCCTGTCCATCACCACCCCCGGAGTTCACTCAAACTCACGTCCATCGAGTTGGTGATGCCATCTAGCCATCTCATCCTCTGTTGTCCCCTTTTCCTCCTGCCCCCAATCCCTCCCAGCATCAGAGTTTTTTCCAGTGAGTCAACTCTTCGCATGAGGTGGCCAAAGGACTGGAGTTTCAGCTTTAGCATCATTCCTTCCAATGAACACCCAGGGCTGATCTCCTTTAGAATGGACTGGTTGGATCTCTTTGCAGTCCAAGGGACTCTCAAGAGTCTTCTCCAAGACCATAGTTCAAAAGCATCAATTCTTCTGTGCTCAGCTTTCTTCACAGTCCAACTCTCACATCCATACATGACCACTGGAAAAACCATAGCCTTGAATAGACGGACCTTTGTTGGTAATGTCTCTGCTTTTGAATATGCTATCTAGGTTGGTTATAACTTTCCTTCCAAGGAGTAAGCGTCTTTTAATTTCATGGCTGCAATCACCATTTGCAGTGATTTTGAAGCCCCCCAAAATAAAGTCTGACACTGTTTTCACTGTTTCCCCATCTATTTCCCATGAAGTGATGGGAGGGCCATCACAAAGGACTCAAGCTCATGACCTAAACTAAAGCTAATTACCTCCAAAAGCCCCATCTCCAATTATGATTCCACCCCACTGGGGATTAGGGCTTTACATATGAATGCTGGGTGATTTGTTGTTGTTCTTTTGTCACTAAGTTGTGTCTGACTGTTTACAACCCCATGGATTATAGCCTGCCAGGCTCCTCTGTCCATGAGATTTCCCAGGTGAGAATACTGGAGTGGGTTGCCATTTCCTTATCCAGGGAATCTTCCTGACCCAGGGCTCGAACCTGTAATCTCCAGCATTGTAGGTAGATTCTTTACCACTGAACCAAGCAAACAAATTTCCATTTCATAGCAACTGCCTTTTATATTTATCTATGTAATCACTGCAGATGGTGATTGCAGCCATGAAATTTAAAGATGCTTACTCCTTGGAAGGAAAGTTTTGACCAACTTAGACAGCATATTAAAAAGAAGAGACATTACTTTGTCTACAATGGTTCATCTAGTCAAGGCTATATTTTTTCCAGTGGTCATGTATGGATGTGAGTGTTGGACTATAAAGAAAGCTGAGGGCAGAAGAATTGATGCTTCTTAATTGTGGTGTTGGAGAAGACTCTTGAGAGTCCCTTGGACTGCAAAGAGATCCAACCAGTCCATCCTAAAGGAGATCAGTCCTGGGTGTTCATTGGAAGGACTGATGTTGAAGCTGAAATTCCAATACTTTGGCCACCTGATGCATAGAGCTGGCTCATTTGTAAAGACCCTAATGCTGGGAAAGATTGAGGGAAGGAGGAGAAGGGGACAACAGAGGATGAGATGGTTGGATGGCATCACTGACTCAACGGATATGGGTTTGGGTGGACTCCAGGCATTGGTGATGGACAGGGAGGCCTGGAGTGCTGCAGTTCATGGGGTTGCAGAGTTGGACATGACTGAGCGGCTGAACTGAACTGAACTGAACTGATGTAGTTACCTTTACCAGTGCTTACTTCTTTATGTGGATTCACATTTCTTTGCCATGTGCCTTTTTTGCTTTCTGTTCATTTCTCATCACTAATTCATCTTCTTTATCCACAACTTCAGGCAATGTTTTTTTCATCCTATGGGCCTCTAAGTGCTTCACTTCCTATCTGTGCAACCACTGACCTCTGCTGCCTTCCAAGGCTGCCTTCTGTCCCTGCCCTCATCCCAGATGCAATGTGTAGACATCTATTTCTCAAGCTGTAGGAACATAACCCACTTGAGGGAAAACTGACTTACAAATACAATATTTACCATGTTGTCTCTAGAAGACTGTACTATGCCAGCCAATTTCACATAGTTAGTAACCATTAAATAAAGCATTTGTCCCCTTGAGTGGTTATTAGGCTCCAGCAGGGATGCTGTAAAACACAGAGTAGGCTTAGTAATGGGTTTCTGGTAGGAGCAGACCACCAGAGCTGGCCATTAGCACCACATTATTCAGGGCCATTGTTAAAGAACTAATCAATTGTGAGTCAGAGTTTGAGCCACACACAACTTATTCATGGCATGGTGTCACCATTAATCATGTTCCAGAGTGCTCAGAAAAGACTAAAATGAGCTAAAAGTCGAAGGTTTAAGGTTTCTTGAAACAAAGCTCATTTAATAATATTCATGAGTGGATGACGTATTGTGGTAACCAGTCCTTGGTATTAGTCCAATTCCATTGGTGATCCCAGGGGCTAGATAGCTGCCCAGATGCTGAGTTTTCTGGAAAATAGTGATTAGTATTCAACATAAGTCTGGGGAGAAACCATACACAGCACATCTTGTATTTTCAAAAGCTCTAAATGGAGACTAAGTGAGAAGGAGAGGTTTAAGATTTCCACATAAAATCCAAAAGTTGTATTAGGCTGGAGAGAAGGGCCAGATTTCCTTGCAGTTTGGGACTTAATTCCTCAGAGCCCCAAAGGACCGGAAACTTTGGAGCAGCAAAACACAAAGCGAGCTTGGATTTGCATACTGCTCAGGCACTTTTTAATGCTGCTTGTCCAGCTACTATTATTATCTTGAACAATAATGCCAACTACCATTTATTTGGATCTACTGTGTACCAGACTCTGTCGTAGGCTTTTGACCTTGCTGTACCAGGCTTTTATAGACATCAACATATATAGTTTAACTTCAGAGCAATCTTTCATGGTAGGTTGTGTTCATTTCAGTTCAGTCGCTCAGTCGTGTCTGACTCTTTGTGACCCCATGGACTTCATTAGGTTGTATTATCCCCACTTTAAGATGAGAAGACCATGCACCGCACATATCTGTGGTATTAAACACACAAAAATTCCATGGGTGGAATGATCATGAAGCATCTTATTGCTGCCTCTTCTTATTCCTGTAAATCCACTCTGAGATGCTGATTCTTCTCCTGACCCTGGATGAAAATTTTGGCCCATGAATTTTCTGATCTCTTCTAGGTAATAAAAGCAGTTCTCTGGTCACTTTCTTAAGTCAATTTAAGGTGTGAAATATAGTCTCAATTCAGTAATAAAAATATCTAGTTCACTTAATAATCCAAACTCTGAACTTATTTAAAGTTGAAATGACTCCTTCTCCTGTGGCTTGGGCTGCAAACCTGCTTGGGTCCATGATAAATCTCTTTGAGCTTTCCCCACCTGGGCCTTATTCTTCTTCTGTGGGAATGGGGAGGATGGAGAGGAAAGGGAAGCAGAAAAGTTCGGGCCACTTGCCCGCCACTTGGCAGGGTCTCCCTGCCACTTGCCGGGGTCCAGCCCTGGTGGATCCAGGGTAATTCGAAGTGGAGACAGAGTTGGCACCCTAGGAAAAAGCTATTTAATTAGAACTATAAAGAGAGATTAGAAAGGAATAGTGTAGTAGGAAAATTAATGGAGAAAAAGAGGCTGAATAACTTGGTTTACATGGGATACCAATAAAGCTTCGGGACAAGAAGCTTGCACCACCTACATAGGCCACTGGCACCCACTTGAATAGCAGGGGGTGCCCCTCCTTGGGCTCCCTCTCATGTGGATCTTAAAAGCCAGGGCAAAATTAGCAGGCTTGGTGAGCACCCATGCTCCAGATGGGAATTCAGCCAGAAAAACAGAGAACAAGAAAGAACAACATGGGGGACTCAGTCTTTCCAGAAACTGATCCGTTTTCTTTATTTTCAGGTTTGCTTATATACCTTTTGTTACACAAAGAGACAAATGGAAATTTTAAAGTCACACAGGGGTCAGCAGTCCTGACCTTTATCAAAATCAGGTGCTTCATATAAATGTATACAAAAAGGTCTTAGGGGTTTTACATCATCTTCTGGCCAGGGGGCCTACTAACATTTTATGATCCTTTCTTTCTGATAACTGTTAGTCAACCAGAAACTTATTTTCCAGGGGTGATTTTTCTTAAACCAGGTACCACCCCCCGAAGGTACTAGATAAAGTTGCATTCCTACAGGGTGAGGGTGTAGTGGGTTACAATTAAGAAAGGAATTTACTTAGCCTAAGGTTAACATGATTAATCTTAAAGGTTAGTACTTATTTCTTCTATATACTAGTTATATTCATTATAAGGGCAGGGAATATGGAGACTTAGCAGCAAATATTGGCCCAACAAATGAAAAACCCTTCACCAATATAATTCCTAATCAACCCACTATACTAATAATTTCTAACTTCCTAAAAGAATTTGCCTTTAGAAAGTCTAAAACATCTCTTGCCTCTCACGGTTGGGAGGCTGTAAACAATCACATGTGGCCGGACAAACCTGTACAGGTAGGCTAGATAACCTTCAGAGGAGTTCGTAAGTTGAAACACTCTTGTCACGCGTCAGGAATTTTTATTAACTGGAGCTGTAGGTTAACTCCTTCTCCGAGAGAGGTGATGGGGGAGAGCCCCCATAAAGTCAGAGGTGTAGGTGAGAGCATAAAACAATAAAGTAGGCAGACTCTGGTTTTGGGGGTAGATGCTCGGGAACAGGGGGTTTCCTGAAGCATGATCCCACCTTTGCGTATGCCGAAGCCTCCTTCCTCATGACTTTTGCCACGGGCGGAGTTCCCCACGCTGGCTCCCGGCATCCACTGATGCAGCTATGGGGTTGAAACATCCTTTGAGCCTTGACCTTTCTCCTACAGCATATTCACAGGTTGTTTGGAGATACGCATACACACATCACTCCATCATCTGCTGGGATCTTTCACCTACATCCTGCTGTGTGGGAGACCTACCCTTTTCCCTTGTGGCTCACATTTGTTCTTCGGTTCCTGGGATGTTGACAGGTCACAGTTGTTGTGGTCCCCTCAAACCAGACAGTCTTCTTGAATAGAACCCAGGGCCCCTACCCTGGCCCTGTTTCATTTAAAGCCCACACATTCTGACACACTCTGGAAAGTCAGGCTGATCCTACTGCAGTTACCTCTCATTTGCTCTGCCATCAGAACAGCTAGGCAGGCTGCTAGGAACTGAATTGTGTTCCCCTGCCCCATTCAAATGTTGAAGTCCTAAGCCCCAGTATGACTGTTTTTGGAGATGGGGCCTACAAGGAGGTAATTAAGGATACTAGTAAAGTAATGCTCAAAATTCTCCAAGCCAGGCTGCAACAGTACATGAACTGTGAAATTCCAGATGTTCAAGCTGGTTTTAGAAAAGGCAGAGGAACCAGAGATCAAACTGTCAACATCTGCTGGATTATCGAAAAAAGCAAGAGAGTTCCAGAAAAACATCTATTTCTGCTTTATTGACTATACCAAAGCCTTTGACTGTGTGGATCAAAATAAACTGTGGAGGATTCTGAAAGAAATGGGAATACAGACCACCTGACCTGCCTCTTAAGAAACCTATATGCAGGTCAGGAAGCAACAGTTAGAACTGGACATGGAACAACAGACTGGTTCCAAATAGGAAAAGGAGTACGTCAAGGCTGTATATTGTCACCCTGCTTATTTAACTTATATGCAGAGTACATCATGAGAAACACTGGGCTAGATGAAGCACAAGCTGGAATCAAGATTGCCAAGAGAAATATCAATAACCTCAGATATGCAGATGACACCACCCTTATAGCAGAAAGTAAAGAAGAACTAAAGAGTCTCTTAATGAAAGTGAAAGAGGAGAGTGAAAAAGTTGGCTTAAAACTCAACATTCAGAAAACGAAGATCATGTCATCCGGTCCCATCACTTCATGGCAAACAGATGGGAAAACAGTGGAAACGATGGCAGATTTTATTTTTTGGGGCTCCAAAATCACTGCAGATGGTGACTGCAGCCATGAAATTAAAAGACACTTCCTCCTTGGAAGGAAAGTTATGACCAACCTAGATAGCATATTAAAAAGAAGAGACATTACTTTGCCAACAAAGGTCCATCTAGTCAAGGCTATGGTTTTTCCAGTAGTCATGTATGGATATGAGAGTTGGACTAGAAAGAAAGCTGAACACAGAAGAACTGATGGTTTTGAACTGTGGTGTTGGAGAAGACTCTTGAGAGTCCCTTGGGCTGCAAGGAGATCCAACCAGTCCATCCTAAAGGAGATCAGTCCTGAATGTTCATTGGAAGGACTATTGTTGAAGCTGAAACTCCAATACTTTGACCACCTGATGCAAAGAACTGGCTCATTGGAAAAGACCCTGAGGCTGGGAAAGATTGAAGGCAGGGGGAGAAGGGGACGACAGAGGATGAGATGGTTGGATGGCATCACTGAGTCAATGGACATGAGTTTGAGTAAACTCTGGGAGTTGGTGATGGACAGAGAGGCCTGGTGTGCTGCAGTCCATTGGGTCACAAAGAGTCAGACATGACTGAGCAACTAAACTGAACTGAAGGAGGCCTTAAGATGGGGCCTGATCTAATAGGATTAGTGTCATTATAAGATAAGAGACAGAGTACTTATTAACACCCTTCCTCCCTCCATCTCTCTCTTTCCCTCTTCTTTCCTTCTTTCTTTGTCTCACAACATACCAACAACCCTCTCCAAAGAATTCCTTTAGTTGTTAGTGCTTTCAGATGTAAGTGAGTTAGTGGTTTAAGAGACATGTTTTGACTCTAGATTTGACAGTTTTGGCCAGGCATTTGATCTTTCTAGTGACACAAATTCCCACTGTAATGCTGTATTATAAATAGCCACAAGAAGCTAGACCTGTGTCTTGAATCCAGGTCTCTTTAAGATGTGGTCTTTCCACAATTATATTGCACTGATCCCTGAATGGCAAGATTCCAGACCGCAAGCTCATGAGGCAGGACTGTGCCTGTCACATTTCGACTCCTGACGCGCTTGGCACAGAGCCTACACTACTGTGCAGGTGATGTCAGCTAGCATGGTGCCTGGCACACAACAAGTAATCAATGAATATTTGTTAAAGTTGAATGAATCTCGACAGCCAGCTCGCCAGGACCAGAATGAGGGACTGGGAATCACATAAAGATGCCAGAGTCTTCTGGAGGGTCCAGGGAGGTGTTTGTGAAGGGAACCTCCATGGGACACAGCTGGGAAAAGTTACCACCTGCACATTTACCACAAGGCTGGACGGGCCCGGGGCCACCTGGGTCCAGCTCACCTCTTGCCCTGCTTTTTCCCAAGCATACATGAGCCATGTCTTCTAGGAGAAAATCTCAGAGGACAGAAGCACACTGCTGTGAGCAGGCTGGCGTTGGCTGCCTGGAGGAGCGAGCCTCTGTCCCGGGCCTAGACGTCAGGGCCTCAGCCATGGTTTGTAGATCAGCCTTGGCCCTTGGCTGAGGCAGAAGGGGAAAAACCAAGAGAAGCACAGTTAGGAGAGGGGCCGGAGGTCTTTGCTGCTTTCACTTTCACCCCTAGTGTGCTGTGTGACCTTGGCAAATATCTGTACTCTCTAAACAAGCTGGGGAGTGGGAGTCTGCTAGCTAATGCTTTGCATATGTATGTTGCAAGGAATAATGAGACAGGTTCCATAACTGTATTTTGTCCTTGAGGGACAAACAGTTCAAACTATTTATTTTAGGAGAATGGCCTAACCAACTCCTCTCGCTCAGCCCAGGAAACCCCCGGCAATCCTGGCATGGGCTCTCAGAAGCAACAAAGCCTAATTAGGTGTCCTTTCCTGCCTGGAAACCAGCTAGCCAGCTCCATGCAGATGGCAAAATGCTGTTGATCAGGCATTCAGGGTCCCCTGTGTCTGACCACAACCACCTCTTGTCCTCATTCACTTATTGAGAAGTCTTTATTGAGCCATTAATCTTCACCAGGCTCAGTGGGCCTGGAATGCAGAACTAGGAACATACTGGTCTTTGCATCTCTGGGTTCAACTCCCATTATGCCCACAACACTATAGTCTGAGTTCCAGCAACTTTCTACCCATCTCTGTTCCCCTGCACAGCCTGTCCCTCCTGCTCAGAATGCCCTTTCCTCTCCTATGCCTGCCAAATCCTTACTTTCCTTCAGTGTCACTCTCTGTTCTTGATATTTTGTGAGAGGTAACGATAAGAGTACCTCCCTGGCTGGGGCATTCCTGCTGTGAAGGTGACTGCGTCGCCTCTGTCTGTACAGTGACGTCCATCTGTAGAGTGATGGATACCCCTCACTGTCATTACTCTTCATTTGGGTAATGAAGAATGAAGACAGTAATGTCTCTTCATTACTCAAAGCTGATAAGACTTCATTTTGAGGTTCTTTCACCCCAAAAGCTGTCTCCAGACCTAGATTCTGCAGCCAGAATTCCTTCAGGCCTCTTGGGGGTGGTTTTGAATTCTGATAAGGTAACGTGCATTGTGGCTTACAGGAACCTGTAAGAGTCTAGAGTAGGAGACAGGAGGTCCGAAGGGCCAGGAAATGAGATAGAGTAAATAGTTTGGTGTTTGATTTCCTAGTGTTTTTCTAAGGAGAGCCACCAAGTATCAGGTGCATTTCTCACCCTGGAAGGAAGTGTAGGCCGCGGGTCAGCTGAGGGCAGGCTGGCTGAGCGCGGGAGATGGCCACTGATGACTTGCTTGGACACAAGCCTTTGACCTTTCTGCTTCCCTTCCGTGGCACACAGACCCCAGAGTGTCCACCTGTGGGTGCTGCCTGCATCCTCCTGAGAGTCAGGACCATTTTCCTCTTCTCGTCCTATTGTAAAATACAATGTACTCCTAGAATACATGACGTACAGCAAGACTGACTGACCAGGAGATGACTGCAAGTGACAAGAGGGTTTGTGACTCACAGTTCCCAGGAGAGGGGAGCAGGCCAAGCCACTCAGGGCTGTACGGGAAGCCCTGGGGCCCGTCAGGAGTCAGAAAGTGTGGGGGGCAGATATGGGGAAAGGTTTTTTCCTTTTTTTGGCAAAAGCCTTTACTGAGGTTTCTATTGGAAGAAATAGGCGAGGCAGGGTAGACTGCCTTAGGATTGCCTGGTTAAAATGATTTCAGCTGCAGAGGGGTCTAGGACTGTGATGTGCTTAGTTGCTCAGTCATGTCTGACTCTTTGTGACCTCATGGACTGTAGCCCACCAGGCTCCTCTGTCCATGGGGATTCTCCAGGCAAGAGTACTGGAGTGGGGTGCCATGCTCTCCTCCAGGGGATCTTCCCAGCCTGGGGACTGAATCCAGATCTGCTGCATTGCAGGCAGGTTCTTTACCATCTGAGCCACCAGGGAAGCCTAAGGGCTGTCCCTCATTATCCAGCACCTGACCCTGGGGTGCTCAGGCAGCTGGAGAGTGGCCCAGAGTGTGAGAACCTGATGGAGGAGGTGGCTGGGAATGTGGGCTGTGGACCGGTTGGTTTTCGTGTGAGGAGCACGCTGTCAGGAATTGGCTAACCTTGGGAGGGGCATTCCTTTCAGAGTCAGCGGGACCCCAGATGTCAAAGGACCAGAAAACAGAAAAGACACGGCTGATACACGTCTCACCCTGAAGCACATGGCTCTCTGGCCTTTGCGGGTGTGCACTCCAGCACTGGTGGCCTGGACATCCTTCACAGACAGGCACAGCCCCCATGTCACTCCCCAGCTGTGCCTTGAGTGGGGGACCTGGGACCATACCCCAACAATGCTCAGGCCATGGGCTTTGGGAGACTCCGGGAGACAGAAGGGAGAGGTCGTGGGGCCCTGAGGGCCATGAGGAGGAGCTGTCGGGAGGAGGACCCAGGGCAGGGGTGTGTGTGGGTGCAGGGACAGGAGGGAGGGGGCGGCATTCAAGGGCACAGGTGAGAAGTGGTGTCCCTGCCTGGGATTACTGTGCCACATGAAAGAGAGCAACTCAGGTGAAGGTGAAAGTAGATAACATGAGATTCTTAGGAGCCAGCGTAATTCAAAGAATTGTACCTGGAGTTACCTATAAGATTGTGCTGAGAAGACTGATGTGGCGTTGCTGGGCCCCACCCCATGGCCAGAGGCTGGGCCGAAGTGTTGTCCAGACAGGCCAGAAGAAAAGGAAATAGAGCAGGATCTGCAAGAGAACAAGTTTTGTTAGTTTCGTTAACTATCTTTAACCATGTCGCATCTGTGGGCTTAAATATTCACAACCTAAAAGTTGAGAGCCACGTCTGATTTGGTGGGAGTTTTTAGGACTTCAGGCCTGGGAGACAATATCTCAGGTAACCCTGAGAGAACTGCTTCTAGGAGGAGAGGGAGGATTCAGGTTATTCAGAGGTTTTGCAACAAAGGGCAGGTGGTCTGAACATCAAAAATTATTGTTCATTAAAGAAAACCAGATATCCCACGTTAAGGAATTTAGCACTATTTTATGAATGGAAAGATGCAAGAGTCTGGGCTCACTGAAATCATTCCTTTGATATGTACCTCAGCTGTCGAGGCAGTATACTTTTCATATCTTGAACTTACTTTCCTTGGGGCTCACCTTTGGGAGTGGCTGCAGTCTGATGGCCGCTAGATGGCAGGTTTTCTTCCCTTTCTGAGTTCCCTCTGGGCTCACAAGCTCACCATCCATGGTGGCTGCAATTGCTGGTGACTATGACATCCTTGTTAACTGATAAGGCAGGAAGTATTCCATTTCTCACATCTCAAAGAACGACAGGAAACTGCCTCCACTGGAGTGTGCAAGGACAAGGTGTTATTGGGGCAGAAAACTGTAATCTATAGAGCCAGCCTCAGACTGGTGACCCTCATACTCCAGGCTCAGACACACTTCCCACTGTGTCATTGAGAACAAGCAGAGGAAAGGGGCACCATTGCTGACCCAGGGGCCCAGAGGGCCCGAGTGTTTTAGCCAGTGGCAGTGAACAGAGACCCGCCTGGCAGAGATGGGCTCAGTGCCTCCCTGAACACTGAGCTTACAGTGCCACAGTGAACTGGCACTGGCAGTCCATCCCGGGAAGGACTGTCCTCTCTCGTGCAGCCTCTCCTCTGCCAGTGGGCTCTTGCCCAGCCAGTGTTCTGCTGGGCCTGAGACTGAGCCTGGGGAGGTCCAGGTCCTGCCTACAATAGCTCTTGGCCTCACAGGGAGACAAGTGACCGCTGGCTCAAATGCTAGGATCTGAGTCAGAGTGGCCAATGCACATCAGAGGGTGCAGGGAGAGGAAGTTTAGGTCGAGGGTACAGCTGTGGATAGGCTAGAGATCTTAGAGTGCTTACAGCAGGGCTAGCAAATATTTTCTGCAGAGTCACATGTTATGCATTTGAGGTTTTGCAGACTGTACAGTCCTCCTCCTGGGCTCTGTCATTGCTGTGCACGAGCAATTGCAAGAGACAGACTAAGAGGTATACGTGGCTTATTCCAAGTAAACTTTCATTATAATGACAGCCAGTGGGAAGGGACTGGCTGGTGGGCCATAGTTGGGCTTCCCTAATGGCTCAGACAGAAAATCTGCTTACAAAGTGGGAGACCTGTTCAATCCCTGTGTCGAGAAGATCCCCTGGAGGAGGAAATGGCAACCCACTCCAGTATTCTTGCCTGGAGAATTCCATGGACAGAGGGGCCTGGTGGGCTACAGCCCATGGGGTCACTTTCACTTTAGGAGCCCTGGTAGCGCAGATGGTAAAGAAAGTGCCTGCACACAGACTCCTGGCTTGGAGAGTTGGGGGCTCACAGGCAGGCCTGGGCAGTGTTCAAGAGAGGGACAGAGGGGCTGGTGAGCCAGGGATGCCTTTGAGCAGGGAAGCAGTAAAGGGAGGACTTACTAGATAGCAGTCTTCCAAAGGTCATCTTAGCATTGGTGTGGCAGCCGGTGGCTGCTGCAATGGGCCTGAAGCAGAACAGTGACCCTGAGGGTGGGGAAGAGGGGCAGACAGAAGAGAGTTTAAAGACAGAAAGTGACAGCCTCGGGCTGATTCTCAGGTTTCTGGCTTTTGTATGAATGGATGGATCATGGGGCCACAAACATGCAGATGGAGCCTGTCAATTATGGGAGACTCTGGAGGACAGTGCTGGCTTCCTTTTAACCTATCTTTAAAAAATTATTTATTTGTAATAGAATAATTGCTTTACAATATTGTGCTGGTTTCTGGTTTCTGCCTTACATGAACATGGATCAGCCATAGGTATACACATGTCCCCTCCCTCTTAAACCTCCTTCCCACCTCTGACCCCCCCCCCCCAACCCAGGTTGTCAGAGAGCCCCAATTTGAATTCTGTGAGTCATACAGGAAATCCACACTGGCTATGTGTTTTACATATGGTAATGTATATGTTTCCATGCTACTCTCTCCATTCATCATACCCTCTCCTTCTGCCCTGTCCCATATCCGTAACCGTTCTCTATGTCTGCATCTCCATTGCTGTCCTGCAAATAGCTTCATCAGTAACATCTTTCTAGATTCCGTATTGTGTGTTAATATACTATATTTGTTTTTCTCTTTCTGACTTACTTCACTCTGTATAATAGGATGTAGGTTGATCCACCTCATTAGCACTGACTCAAATGCGTTCCTTTTTATGACTGAGTAATATTCCATTGTGTATATGTACCACAGCTGCTTTATCCATTCATGTGTTGATGGACATCTAGGTTGCTGCCACGTCCTTGTTGTTGTTCAGTCGCTCAGTCGTGTCTGACTCTTTGCGACAACATGGACTGCAGCCAGTCGGCTTCCCTTTCCATCATCAACTCCCAGAGCTTGCTCAAACTCACGTCCATTGAGTTGGTGATGCCATCCGACCATCTCATCCTCTGCCACCCCCTTCTCCTCCTGCCTTCAACCTTTCCCAGCATCAGATTCTTTTCAAATGAGTTGGCTCTTCACATGAGGTGGCCAAAGTATTGGAGCTTCAGTCTCAGCATCAGTTCATGTCCTAGCTACTGTGAATAGTGCTGCAATGAACGTTGGGGTACATGTGTCTTTTTCAGTTATGGTTTTCTCAAGGTATATGGCCGGTAGTGGGATTGTTGGGTCATATGGTGGTTTTATCAGAGAAGGCGATGGCACCCCACTCCAGTGCTCTTGCCTGGAGAATCCCAGGGATGGGGGAGCCCGGTGGGCTGCCATCTATGGGGTTGCACAGAGTTGGACACGACTGAAGCGACTTAGCAGCAGCAGCATGGTGGTTTTATTCCTAGGTTTTTAAGAAACCTCCATACTGTCTTCCATAATGCCTGTATCAGTTTACATTCCCACCAACAGTGCAAGAGGGTTCCCTTTCCTTCACACCTTCTCCAGCACTTATTGGTTGTAGTTTTATATATATATATGGCCATTCTGACTGGTGTGAGGTGATATCTCATTGTAATTTAGATTTACATTTCTCTAACAATGAGCAATGTTGAACATCTTTTCATGTGTTTATTAGCTATCTTTATGTGTCTTCTTTGGAAAAATGTCTGTCTAGGTCTTTTTCCCTTTTTTTGATTGGGTTGTTTGTTTTTCTGTTATTGAGTTGCATGAGCTACTTGTATATTTTGGAAATTAATCATTTTCAGTTTTTTCATTTGCTATGATTTTCTCCCATTCTGAGTGCTATCTTTTCACCTTGTTTATAGTTTCCTTTGCTGTAAAAAAGCTTTTAAGTTTAATTAGGTCCCACTTGCTTATTTTTATTTCCATAATTCTAGGAGGTATGTCATAGAGGATCTTGCTGTCATTTATGTCATAGAGTGTTTTGCCTTTGTTTTCCTCTCAGAGTTTTATGGTTTCTGGTCTTACATTAAATCTTTAATCCACTTTGAGTTTATCTTTGTCTATGGTTTTAGGAAGTATTCTAATTTCAATCTTTTATGTGTAGCTGTTCAGTTTTCCCAGCACCACTTATTGAAGAGACTACCTTTTCCCTGTTGTATATTCTTGCCTCCTTTGTCAAAGATAAGGTGTCCATAGGTATGTGGGTTTATCTCTGGGCTTTCTATCTTGTTCCATTGGTCTATATTTCTGTTTTTGTGCCAGTACCATACTGTCTTGATGACTTTAGCTTTGTAGTATAGTCTGAAGTCAGGAAGGTTGATTCTTTCAACTTCATTCTTCTTTCTCAAGATTGCGTTGGCTATTTGGAGTCTTCTGTGTTTCCATACGAATTGTGAAATTTTTCATTCTAGTTTTGTGGAAAATGCCATTGGTAATTTGATATGGATTGCACTGAATCTGTAGATTGCATTTGGTAGTATAGTTATTTTCACAATATTGATTCTTCCAACCCAGGAACATCTTTCTGAAAGATTTCCTCTTCATTCTTGATTTTTTTGCAGTTTCACTGTGACTGTAAGGTATGGATTTCTTTCTATTGTTCACTACTTGTGATGCCTTTTGATATGAGGACTCATGTCTTTCTACATAATGCTTGGACCTTCTAAGTTGTTATCTCTTCCAATATGGTTCCTCTGCTATTTCTTCTGTTCTTTACTCTGGAGTCCCTGTTAGACAAAAAATGGACACCTTTCAAGGTATATTGCTCTTCATCAATTTTCAAAAATTTCATTTAAAAATTCCTTTGCTTCTCTATACTAGTTCTGGGCTAAAATTCTTCAATCCTACCTTCCACTAATGAATCCTCTGTTTGATTCCTTTATCTCCAGAGTTTATCCAGTGTTTTGAAGTTTTCATTTTCATTTTTGACTTTGCTTATCATTTCTGAGTTTTCTTGTTGTTTTTCTTTCTTTTCTATTTGATTTTGCCACACGACTTACTGTTTCTTTAAAATGTATGTTACTCTTTGATTTGTCTGTTTGAAAATCCCAAAATAGCTGTGTAAAGTTCCAGCTTACATCTTCAACTGGCTGTGTGTAGACAGATATCCACCCATCACAGCCAAGGAGCTTGGTCTGCACAGATAAAACCACCCAGGACTGTTCAGTGTGGTCTGACCCCTCAACACACTGGGAAAGCCCAGATGATGTCATCATGAAGTGGCTTTTGTGATGTCAGAAGCACAGAATGCACTTGAGGGTATGAGGGAGGCACGCCAGTTTTGAGAACTTGGCTTTGCTGAGTTAGACCCATCTGAAAGATAGTGGATCTGATTTCTTCTTGGGCTGAAGTTTATCCTGAATTCAGAGCCAATGGCTCTATTACCTTTGAACCAACTTAAATATTTTTCCACATTTGGGCAGAGCCACTGTTTGCCAAAAGAAGGTACAACTTCATAGTGTTGTGATTCTCTGAGGACAGGGGACTGTGCATCATTCATCTCTCCTTCACCCTGCCTGGACCGCACTGCTCAATAATTTAGTGGCTTATGTTGTAAAGTGATGGTTTAACATATGAATCATGGTATACATTTTATATATCAGCACTTATATACATTCAGATGGGTGTAGCAGCAGCCTTTGGAGCCTCTGTCCTGACTGAGCGGCATGGAAGCAGCGATGCTGCTGACTGAATCACTCTCAGGCCAGTGTTTTATATGTGTGTGTTTGTCCACTTGGTATGTATAGAATAAAAACAGAATATATCATAATGTGCATGGATATATTACATGCTTATTTTGTAAAAAGCAATACCAGCAAAAATCATTAACATCAAGTCAACACTGTTGCAACACTTACAACAGGCTCTCTTCCGTTTGTTGTTTTCAGTCACCCAGTCATGTCTGATTCTCTGCGACCTTGTGGACTGCAGCACGCCAGGCCTCCCTGTCCCTCACCATCTCCTGAAGTTTGCTCAACTTAATGTCCATTGCATTGGTGATGCCATCCAGCCATCTCATCCTCTGATGCCCTCTTCTCCTTCTGCCCTCAATCTTTTCCAGCATTAGGGACTTTCCCAATGAGTTGGGTGTTTGCATCAGGTGACCAAAATATTGGAGCTTCAGCTTCAGTCCTCCCAGTGAGTTTTCAGGGTTGATTTCCATTAAGAATGATTCAATCTCCTTGCTGCCCAGAGGATTTTCAGGATTCTTCTCCAGCAAAGAGAATTGAAGGCATCAATTCTTTGGTGTTTTGCCTTCTTTATAGCTCAGCTCTCACAATGATATGTTAACATATAAGTTAAACAAATAGGGTGACAACAGACAGCCTGGTTGTACTCCTTTCTCAATCTTGAACCAATCAGTTGCTCTATACAGAGTTCCCTTTACTGCATCCCAATTTAATAAAATGGCATTTGGCTTCCACTGAGGTTTCCAGTGGGAAGACCATAGCTTTGACTATACGGACCTTTGTCAGCAGGGTAATGTTTCTGCTCTTCAACACACTGTCTAGGTTTGTCATAGCTTTCCAGGCAAGAGGCAAACATTTTCTAATTTCCTGGCTGCAGTCACCATCCACAGTGCTTTTAGAGCCCAAGAAGAGAAAATCTGTCACTACTTTCACCTTTCCCCCTTCTATTTGCATGAAGTAATGGGGACAGATGGCATGATCTTGGTTTTTTTATAAATATTTAGTCTTAAGCTGGCTCTTTCACTCTCCTCTTCACCCTCATTAAGAGGCCCTTTAGTTCCTCTTTGCTTTCTGCCATTATAGCAGTATTATCTGCCTATCTGAGGTTGCTTATGTTTCTCCCACCTATCTTGATTCCAGTTTGTAACTCATCCAGCTTGCCATTTCTCATGATGTGCTCAGTTTAGTTCAGTTCTTCAGTTGCGTCCAACTCTTTGTGACCCCATGGACTGCAGCACGCCAGGCTTCCCTGTCTATGACCAACTCCTGGAACTTGCTCAAACTCATGTCCATTGAGTCAGTGATGCCATCCAATTATCTCATCCTCTGTTGTCCCCTTTTCCTCCTGCCTTCAATCTTGCCGGCATCAGGGTCTTTTCCAGTGAGTCAGCTCTTCACATCAGGTGGCCAAAGTATTGGAGCTTCAGCTTCAGCATCAGTCCTTCCAATGAATATTCAGGACTGATTTCTTTTAGGATGGACTGGTTGGATCTCTTTGCAGTCCTAGGGACTCTTAAGAGTCTTCTCCAACACCACAGTTCAAAAGCATCAATTCTTCAGTGTTCAGCTTTCTTCATGGTCCAAATTTCACATCCATACATGACTACTGGAAAAACCATAACTTTGACTAGACAGACCTTTGTCGGCAAAGTAATGTCTCTGCTTTTTAATATGATGTGCTCAACATATAGGTTAAACAAACAGGGTGACAACAGACAGCCTGGTTGTACTCCTTTCTCAATCTTGAACCAATCAGTTGTTCTATATAGAGTTCCCTTTACTGTATCCCAATTTAATAAAATGGCATTTGGCTTCCAGTGAGGTTTCCAAATCTTTCAGTATTTGATAGGTCAACAATTA
Source organism: Ovis aries (assembly GCF_016772045.2). Classification (NCBI taxonomy): domain Eukaryota; kingdom Metazoa; phylum Chordata; class Mammalia; order Artiodactyla; family Bovidae; genus Ovis; species Ovis aries. Next base: position 6,129,841 of record NC_056071.1, on the reverse strand, counting down.
TAATCATATGTTGACTTTGCAATATATTCTTTTAATGATGTGTTAATACATAGCAATCTTTGGACAGAACTTGCAGAAATGCTGTTTTATAACTATCAACTGACACCTTAAATCTAACCTCCATGGTGAGAAAACCAATAGCTGGAGATATATCATTAGCCAAAGGATTGCTGAAGGTGTGATTGGCACATATAGAGTTGAGCTACAAATGAGACCCCAGAGACCTCTAAAACTTCTAAAGAGCAGTTAGTTTGCGAGGATCCTGGATAAGTGGTTTGAGAGTAAAATTTTAAAGGGTGCTTGGTCATCTAAAGGCTCTGTGAATATTCAGTCCCTAGAGAAGTTTATCATTCCTTGGGGCCTTGGTGGAAGTTCTTACAGGGACACAGAGTCAGAAGTAGAAAGTCATTTGAAATTGGAAAGAGTGGGGAAAATTCAGGCAGTGGAAAGAGAAGGAAGAGGAAAGGAGAGATGCATATAGGGAGAATAAATAAGTAAATGCCAGCCCAAGAAGGAGACAGAAAGCGAGGTAACAAGATGGAAAGCATGAATAAGAGAGAGAGGGAAGGCGAAACATCACGGAAGAAGCAGGAAGGAGCCCGCTGGAAGCTGGAAGGACGCTTCGGTTTCCCCCGAGCCTCACTTAAGCCAACTGCCATGTCTGTGCGCATGCGCGGTGTACTGGGCTGCAGTACTGGGCGGGTCCCCAGGCAGCCCTGCTAGTGTGCTGGGCCTTCTCATTGCTCTATCAGAAAGGGGATTTTCTTCGGCTCGCCTGGGCTCTATCTGCCAAGGGGCCCTTTGATTCACTGGGTCATTTACATTTTTCTTAGAGTGGTATGGGTTCCTAGGACCTGAGTATCTAGTCTTTTCCAAGGGAAATCTCAGTGTTCTAAGAAATTCCAGGAGGAAACTTTCTAATCTTCTGGTCATTTTTGAATGTTATACCCTGTAATGCTGAAGCTGCTCAGGATCTGAAAGCGGTTATTTTTGAGAAGGCTTCAGAGCCGAGGGAATGCCAGTGCCATGGTGCACGGGGAGGGGGTGGGGGGGCACGTGATTAGAGTGGGCCTGCTCGCAGAGCCCCACGGGGAGCACTCCTGTAGCGCAAGAACCCGGCCAGGCACGGGCCTTGTCCGGGCTGAGTCCATGAACCTCGTTGAGTTAAACTTTTATTCCAGAAACACCAGATGGTGGCACCACAACAAGCTTTGCAAAATCCTCAGCAAACCAGGGACTTTCTCTTCCTCCTGAGTCCGTCAACTCTCCTCTTTGAAAGATGAAAACGAAAGAAAACAGCTTCCAGATCACCATGGAAACCACCTGAAAACACCTGTCTCTGTTGGCAAGGGGTGGTTGACAAGGGGGAGAGTTTGAAAAACAGCCAACATCTTGTTCTCATGACTTACAGCTAGTTGTCCAAATATTTGTATCATTTAAGCCACATGCAAAAGACTCATTGAATTCAGAGTGCGCTATTCTTGTCCAGTATAAACATCTTCTGGTACAGTCCTGAACGGATCTGAAAAGAACCAAGTCATAACCAACAGAGAAGAAGCACGCTCACTCGGGGCATGCCTGTGCTGGGAACCAGGGGTCCAGCCATACACAAGAGGACCTGTTTTCTGGCCTGATGAAATTCACTTTCTAGATGGGAAAACAGGCATGATGTAAGTTTGAAAGTTTACAAACTAGCGATAGGTTGGGACAAGTATCGAGGAGGGAGGGAAGACGGCTGTTGGGCCAGGGAGCCCACCTGAGATGGAGTGCTGGGAGCAGCTGTCTGCTGGATGATATTTCAGCTGCCACACAGAGGGTGACAATGATCAGCCATGGGAATATCTGGGGGCTGGTGGGGACACTGCAAAGGGAGGGAAAGACACCTGCAAAGGCTCAGTGGTGGTGACGAGGGTAGAGGAGCCCGACAGAAAGGGGACTGTGGGCTGGTGTGCATGTGTGTGTGTGTGTGTGGATGCGGGTGGGAGAGGAGGACATCAGGGGCCCTGATCACACTGGGCTTGAAATGCGAAAATTCCAGGGGCGAGTAGCTAGTGAAGGGTTTTCAGTGGGGAAGGCCAGGATTTATGTTTCTGAAGTCTTACTCTGACTAGGGTGTGAGAATGTACTGGAGTCAGGCGGGAAGGAAGTCATCAGGAAGCTTTGGTGGGGTCGCGGGGCGAGGTCACAGTGGTGGCAGCGAGACAGGAGGCAGCAGACAGATCAGAGACTTAACCTGGAGGCAGAACAAATGGTATTTGTGGTTGTGTTAACTTGGGATGGAAGCAAAACTGAGGAGACAAGGGATGACCCTGAGCTATTGATGGACAGTGTCTGATCCTATTGGACAGTGTCTGACACTGAGATGGGGAAGCCTCCAGAGTAAGAAGACCGTGTGAGAAGAAGGAGACTGCAGCGTCCAGGTCTGAGGCCTGCAGTGGGCGCTGCGGTGTGCCATGGACGCCCCTTATGGACCGCCTACCCCTAGCTTCCAGCACTGTTGGCCGACTCCCAGCTGAGCCCATCCCGGCCTCACCCTTCATGTAGGGGAACTGACTTTTGTGCAGTTCAAGGCTCTCTGTGGGACCAACTGAGCCCCTGTTATGATCACTGGAGAGTTCCTCATGTCCCTGTGCCCAGCCCAGCTTCTCTCAGTCCCTCATGTGCCCAGGGGCACCTGCCATGAATATTCTGCCCACACACGTCCACACATCTTAGTTCCCAAGAACCCAAACTAAGACAGTTAGTTCCAGGAACCAGAAATTCTAGGAATTTAAAATCCTATGGGATTTTAGAGCTTCATCACCTGCCAGCTATAAGGATGCCATGCCCTTGGCATCTGAGAAGGGTTATGATTAAAACATTGACTGGTGGTGCAACATCTTGGTCATCTGAGAGAAACAGGGAAATAGAAATTGTAAAGCAAAGAAATTCAATGACTGTTGCTGAGCATAATGGATGCGCTGGAGAAAGACAACAAATATGCTGAGAATGATTAATCGTTAATTTACCTGCTGCACATGGGATCCAAGTTGACATTGCTGCTGGGGCCCAGATGTTCTTCTGGTCCCCCTTTTAGAGTGAAGGGGGATGGGGTTCATGCAATAAATGGAGTCCTGGTTAGAGTTTGGTTCACAGTGGGCCCAGTGGGCCTTTGAGATCACCCAGTGATCATTTCCTGTCCCTGAATATACACTTGGAAAGGATGAAACCTGGTCCTTGGCCTGTGGGAGAGAGAATTGTTATGGGAGGACAGGTTATATTGTGAAACTGTCTCCCTCTCCCCAGGCAAGACAGGAAGTCCACGACAATATTGTGACCTGGCGAGACAGGAATATTTTAGTGAAACACTCCAAGACCTCATCATATCCCCCTGTAAGTCAGTCTGGGGTTGGGTCCTGTCACGTGACAGTGGACTACCGCAATCAAAACCAAGAATGACCCCCTAACTCACTGCTGTACAAGGCTAACAAGGTTAACAAGGCTCAGACACAAGACACACGCCTGTTGAGCTGGGGAGCACACTCTTTCCCATCCTTTTAGAAAGGAGACCCAGTTCACATTCATGTGTGTGAGACACCAGTACCCACTTATGCTCAGTCTTTCCCCGGGCTATGTTAACTCTCCCACACTCTGATACAGCATAGCCCTGAAAGGCCTGGACTGTACCCACCTTCCACAGAATCCACGTTGACCCACTGTGCCCATGACATTAAGTTAATCAGACCAGGTAAAGAAGAAGAGGCCTTAGTACAGCATCTGCCCTCTAGAGAGTATGAGATAAGCCCCAGGGAGAATCAAGCAGACATCACATCAGTGAAGTTTTTAGGAGTCCAGTGGTCTGGGGTATGTTAGAACATCCCTCTTCAAGGAAAAGGGCGCTTGACAGAAACTTGCTTCCCTTTCCATTAAGAGTGGATTACAACAAGCAGCGAGCCTCTTTGGGGCTGGAGGCAGCCCAGGGAGAATCATTCACCGGGAGCAGGGCTGAGTCTAATGGGGCTGGCCACATGAGCCAGGCTGGAGCCTGACAGTGACTGCAGAGTCACTCAGAGCTGAGCTGGACAGTGACTGCAACATGCTTCCCCCTCCCGTCCGTTTTAAATAGGGGGTATCTAGAGTGGTGCTCCCAGGCCATCCCACCATTTTCTCTTGGGTGTTGAGAAATGGGTGGAGATAATCTCTCTTTTGAGTTCACTGCTCTTACAGTTGAGAGAGAAACTGCTTCAGAAGCTGTACCTGAGGATCCTGGTGGGTCTCACCTGCACTTAACTTGGATGAGGCGATCCTGGACTGGGAGCCTGAACATGATGCTGAAATAAGATGAGGCTTTGTGGGGAGGGTGGCGGAGGGATGAATGCATCTGGCATAAGGATGGGGTGTGTGTGTGACTATTCCCTCAAATGGCCACAGCAATCTTTCCCATCTTATGCACTTGTCCAGAACCTTTCCATTCTCTGAGCAAGAGGTGGACCCTTTGACCCTCCCCTTGAAGTTAGTGGGCCTTTGTGAGGATGGTGGAAGTGAGGCTGTGTAACTTTTGAGTCATCATATAAGGGGACATAGTTCTCATGAGCATCCCCGTTGCTCAGGATGTTTGCCGCTGAGACTCTGCCATCATACTTCAGGGTTGCTAAGCAGCCCCTTGTCAAGGCCGCTTATAGGTGTTCTGGTTAGCAGTCCTAGCTGAAGCTCTTAAGGCTGGCATCAGCGGCCAAATTTGAAAGTGCCTGAGTCTTCTGGTAGTCCCAGGATCTACTTGTCCTCGGAGCCTCCCCGCACGATGCCACATGGAGCAGAGGTGAGCCATCCCACTGACTCTCCAGACTGGAACCCCTCTGAAGGGCCATCCCAGCCCTGGGGCTTCCCGTGGAATTGCCTGTGCATGCGCAGAAGGCATGCGGAGGCTGAGAGAGAGGCCAGGAAGGAAGAGACTAATTTGGGAGACACCAGAATGTCAGTGGTTGTAAAAGCCTTGAGTGGGTGACATGACTCAGGGAGAAAGGAGAGAGAGAGAACGGGGTTTAGGACTGAGCTCTGGAGCACCGTCATCTAGAGAGCTGCTGGAGGAAGAGGAGCTAGGGAACAGAGGAGGGGAAGTCAGGAGAGGGGGGCATCCCAAAGGAGAGGGTTGCTGAAGATGTCTGTAGGTCATGCCCAGAAGGTCACTGGGGACCTGTCAAGAACAGAGTCCGTGCAAGGGGCAAAAGCCAGGGGAGAGGTCTGGAGAAAGAATCAAAGTCTGGAGGTAGAGAGGGAGTGCGGAGAGGGAGTGCGGAGAGGCAGTGGGAGCTCAGTTGCATATATGAGGGCTGGCCTTCCGTGAGGACTAGGTCAGCTGTCAGAGGAGGAGGCTTCAGATGCAGGCAGATTTGGGTCTAGAAGTAGAAACATAAGGGCTTTTCCAAAAGTCTTTGCAGATGGCGAGTGCCACTGGAAAGGATTTCAGTGCCAAGCCTTCTAGCCTGTGTCCAGAGGGCAATCAGTAGACCCACAAGGGAAGTCCTGACCTTTCCTTCTCAGAGTTCCTGCGGCTCTCTCTCGTTCTCTCTTGTCCAGGACTCCAGGCTTGTCTGAGGGGCTGGGGGCACCAGAGCAGGTCTTTGGTCCATTTGTATTCTCGGTGGCTCTAGGAAGTGCTTGATTCCTAGTGGAAGCTCACCCAACACTTGCTGATCGCTTGCTTGTCAGTTTCATTCTATCACTGGAATCTAAGCAGCTTATAAAGAAATTATATAGCATCAGAGCTGTTAGACGTTAACCCACCAGAGAGATCAGAACTCTCAGGGCAAGGAGAGGGTTCTAACAGGTCCTGGAGGCAGGTGGCTGATGGTTCGTGGGAGTTAATACAAACTATAGGTTTCTTGGTGATGGGGGAACTATGGGGATTAAACAAATGGTCTTTATTTTGTGAAACTTCTGGGTGTTGCTCCAACATTAAAAAGAGGCGTTCTGTCTAATGAAGCCCTGGGGGAGTTCTTTCCCCTTGATGCCAGGAGGAGCCAGTTCCCCCAGGGGCAGGTGCTGTGACAGCCCCGCTCCCTGTCAGGCCCAGCGAGGCTCCAGAGGTCCCTGCTGACGGCGTGGTGCCCGTGCTGAGCCTGCAGCCTGGGAGGTCAGAAGGGCCAGGTCTGCCTCACACCCTCAGGAGGGGAGCCGTCAGCAGGATTAGGAGGGGGCCTAAGGGTTGAAAGGGCAAGGTTGTGGGGAGCAGGCACCCATTTTGGTGTGACGGGGCCCCCTACAGAGGGGTCCCTGAGCCCCCATGGAGCCTGGGAGAATCCGCCAGCGAGGGGGCTGCTCTGTGTCAGACTCTCAGATTCACGGTGCAGCTGTCAGACCTTCGTGTCTCCACCCAGGGTTCTGGAGGTGCACAGGGGAGGCCCAGGACTGAATGGTTTGCTAGCACTCCCTGGGGGAGACACAGCCACCCACCAGAACTGCCTTTACCAGCGACCTCTGACAGTGCCCACAGCTGTGGTCGGCAGGTTGCGGTTCCTTGCAGCCAATCCCAGGCAAGCAAGGTGACCGCCGCAGAAGGAAAGGACACAGCCTTCCTCCGCCAGCCCTCGAGGACTGGTTTTTGTCTTTTACTTCACAGACAGATTAACGTTGTTATGGAAGAACATTTTATTAAACATATTCAACTCACTTCCAATGAAATGATTAATTTTTCATTTACAGTGGTGTCCAATGTTTGTCTTCTGTTCTTTTTTTTCCTTTCAAACCAGCACCAAAAAGTAAAACAAAAATACCATGGGTACAGTACGTAAGTTAACTAATGGAAAATATATACATTTGACTCTGAAATGAAGAAAAGAGAACAAAGCAATGATATTATTGCCATTGAGGATCTTTCCCTGTGTTCTGATAATATCAAGCCATGGTCAACCAAGACGGTTTCATTTGCACCAATGAAATAGCACCATAAGATTGTGAGAGTCTGTAGTTAGTAACACATTTGTGCAACCAAAAAGGTACAGTACTTGAGTGACAGTACGGGGTATTGTTACTAAAGAAACATCGCTGTTGCAATGACAGGGTTTCATTGTCTTCTGTACAAAGTGGAGCAAGAATGCCGTGATGGCTTCACCGAGATCAACCATTGCTTGTGCCGTGAACAGAAGGCGGGCTGGTGAATTTCAGAGTGACAGTGCCAGCAAGAGCTACAAGAGCTCAGAAAAACCCGAACTTTGGGGAACCAAAGGGATGTTTAACGATAACTGGATCAATCACTTGCATTCTGAGGGTGTGGGGCCCTTGCCAGGGGTGTCCAGTTGATACGGCCAGGGTGGCCAATGGGGAGACTGAGAAGCACCAGGAAAAGGGCTCACCTCTGGGCCATGCACAGGCCTGCCCAGCTCGGGTGGGCCCCTGGTTCCCATACAGACAGCATGCAAGGCTGCCCTGACTTCTTGGCTGGCTGCCCTGATTCCGCTCCTCAGCCCCTGAGGCTGAGAGCTTTCCGTCCATCCATGGTAAAGCACAGCTCATCTGGGGCTGGGGGAAAACTAAGCCCTAGCTCCCCAAGGCTTTGAGGGCCTTGGGGGAGCCTGCTGACGGCCAAGCCGGAGCAGGGAGGACAGCGTTGCTACACAGGCCCTGGGCAGCCGCAGGAGCTCACCCTGCAGATGGGCTGCCCCAGCCTGGCACCCTCCGGGGTCTTTCCAAAGAGCACCTAAGGAGATTTCTCAACACTTCTCACAGATTCAAGTGGAACTGAACAGATGCCCGGCCATCCGACCACTTCTCTGTCTCCGGGGTAGTAACAATCAGAAAGCAAAACAAGCCTGCAGGGCAGGCTGGACAGGGCAGAGTGTCTCTTTCTTTCTGATTTAAGCTGACTCCAAAGTTGTGACGTCAAAAACACAAACACAGATACATAAACACAGCACCAGTAAATCAAGAAGCACTTGGAGATGATCCCGTGGAGATTAGCCTAAGTAAGATCCCCTCTGAAATAAGGGAGGAGAGGGTGGGTTTTTCATGATAAAGTCCTTGAATAGAAGCACCCATCAAATACCCACCAGGCTGGCCAGCAGACCAGACCTCCCAGCATGTCGGGTCCCCTTCCCCCAGCTTCCCCGGCGGGCAGGGTCCTACCATCTTTTGCGCTTTCACACACTCCTGTCATCTTCCTGCGTTCAGAAGAGGGCCCAACCATGTTTTGAGGGGTAAGGTGACCGTAGGAAGCAAACGCCTTCTGCAGGCTTTTCTGTCATCCTTGCCCCACTAACGTGGGTCAGTAACGACAGCATGACAGTGACGATCACTGCATGGTCTGGACCACAGGAGAGCGGGACGAGCGCACAGCCATCCTGGGCAGGGGGCACTCCTCTGCCAGGTTGGGTGGTCCTGGAGGAAACCCGCCCCGTGTCAGGGTGAAGCACCAGGTCTGAGCCTGAGTCAGTGCTTCCAAGAAGAATCAACTTCAGATAGATGGCCAGGGTCAGCAAGAAGCCTTCTCTAGCGGGTGCAAAGCTTCCTGACCTCTGGCTAGGGCAGAGGTCCCTGGGAGCAGAGAGGGAGCGCCTTATGCTCACAAAGCTGCGCTGAGCTCACCTCTGTGCAGGCAGCAAGCCCAAGGCTAGACCGGCACGTGCCTCCGCGCACAGCACCTTGAGGGGCGGCTCTTCTGTCCCCCTGTGTGGGGGACAGCAGAGATCTGAAAAACTAGCTGCGTCCTCTAACCCGGACACCACTGGAACATTCTCCCCCATGTGGCTGCTGTGCAGAGCTACATAGGCCTGGCATCCTTGGTGGTTCACAACACTCAGCCTCCCAGGGACAAGACCTCTGAGGAGAGACCCAGGACCTAGAGAGCATGTTCCCTGACCTGGCGCAGGGCCACGTGGCGTCCTGGTGGTGTCCGGGGAGCTCCGGCAGCACCCCCTCTCCAGAGAAGCCTCCTCCCATCCAGAGCATCACTGGCTTTGAGAATAAAGCCTGTTTTTAAAGGAAAGCATCTCATTTTTGGGGATATCCTCCCCCCGCCCCCACCCCCACCTCGCGGTACATCGAGCACTGGGAATTCAAACGTCAGAGGAAAAGTCAAGACAGGGGCGCCCGTGACGTCTCTCTTGACGACCGTCTGTCAGAGGTGTTCCCTTTGAGGTACGTGGAACTTAGAAATTACAATTATTTTGTGACTCATGCCTATTTTTTTTTCCTTAACGTAGAAAGCCATCCAGTGGCTGTTAACAATATATTAAGTATAAAAGCACTAAGCAAACGTCAAGTCCGCTCTCAAGTTCTATGCAGTCGGATTCTCGGGACAGCCTCCTGGGTGAGCCGCGGTGTGCCTCGGTGGGTCCCGGCCGCAGGACCGGCGGGCTCTCAGGTGGGTGGGCTTTCATCTAGCCGTGGCGTCGGGACGCAGACCTCGCGCTGGAGCATCGCAGGACCAGCGGGCCGCCTGTCAGGAGCTCGGCGGCGGGGGCGGCTGGCGCATCTTGTTCGCATAGAAGTCCCTGCACGTCTGGCAGCAGCGCTGGTACCACCGCATGTCCTGGCAGAGGTTCTTCTCTCGGATGACCCTGCAGTACACTGTCCATTGGTCCCGCGTGCATTTGTAGGTCAGGGCAGCTAAGGGGACGGTGGAGAGAGAAAGCCTAGGGGTTACGGGTGCCTGCGGATGACACTCCCGGGCCGCCCTCCCCCACGTGGATGCGGGAGCCCTGCGCAGACTGGGGGGACCACGCCCCTGCCAGGGCTGTAGCTTTCACAAGGGACACTCTGGGTCCAACCTGACCATTTCGGGGTTCAGTGCTCCGGCTGCCTCCGCAGTGCGAGGGCACTGCCCCCTGCTTCCGAGCTAAATGGCATCCACAGTCATTTTACAGGAGAGGACGCCATCTGTTGGCATTTATAAATCAGAAGGGCACAGCGAGTGGACATCCAAGGGCCCACAAAAGCACACAGTCACAGCACAAACAAGTGGCCTGAATCTGCCTGCTCTCGGTCACGCAGAGAGACACTCCTGCCTGAGCGAGGCCTCTGGAGGATACCAAGGAGGGCTGTGCAGGCCAAAGCCTGGCGAACACCTCGGCAAGCTTGAAGACCCCCAGTGAAGCTTGTTTGGAAACCCCTTCACATTGGTGGCACCCCAGCATTAGGGAAAGGGGCTCTGGGTGGGAAACTGTTCCCGAAGGATTTCTATTTGGAAAAGCAGAAACTCTTTTAGTGGAATCATCAGATCAGCGCTAGACATTCTTCTTTTGGGGCCACCACTGGCTGGGGACGTGGCCAGGTAAAGGGCTGGGTTTGGAGCACTCAGGGCCAAACTGCTCACACCAAAGCTCCCTGCTGAATTAAAGGCTCCGATCTGTCAACACCTCTGCTTTCTTCTTGAGCATTAGCTTCAGGAGCATTCCATGTATGTATCACCCAGATTTCATAAATGACACCCCCGGATCCTTCATTTCCTGAGTAAGCACCTCCCTTTGCCTTCTTCATGCAGAGAATCCCAAAACATTTGAGGAGCATTCTCTCATGTTGCCCTTTGTTGGGAGAGGGGCTCACGGGTTTGAGGCATCTTTTTCATGACAAGGAATGAAATTCCATCTCTGAAACCTCAGATCCTCTCCAGAACTGACACATGTTGGCCTCTCCAGAGCTCAACTAAAGCCCAAGGAGCACACTTTCTGGCTTATAGAATTCCCACCGCCAGTGAGGACTCACTGGCCAGGGGGTGCAGCAGCCCCAGGAGCGGGGGCTCAGCAGAAGCACTCACCGAGGCGAGGGGAGGTGATGGTGTTCACGTTGATCTTGTCATTGCAGACTTCCTGGTGGCACTGTCTGTAGGCAGCTGGCTTGGAGAGGGCAGGGCACTCGTTGCCGTGGCGCCCGGTGACCCTGTGCATGCACTGCACCACCCGGGACTGCAGGCCCCTCCCACAGGTCGACGAGCACTGCCGGAGACAGGGAGGCGTGGGCTGGGGCAGCGGAGCTAGGAGCTGAGCTCGGGCTGAGGGGCTTTGACGATGCCACTCCTGGGTCTGGCCCCTGCCCGTCATTCCTAAGTGCTTGAAATAATCGTTGTACAAGAGGGCTTGGCTGCTTACCAGTAGCCTGATGGAAAACTGTTTCAAGATGTTACAGACTGCATGTCTGGGTCCCCTCCACCTCCAAATATTTACATGTTGAAGCCCTAATGCCCCTGTGTGTGTTAGTTGCTCAGTTGTGTCCAATTCTTTGCAACCCCATGGACTGTAGCCCACCAGGCTCCTCCATCCATGGGGTTCTCCAGGCAAGAAAACTGGAGTGGGTTGCCATTTCCTTCTCCAGGGAATCTTCCCAACCCAGGGATTAAACCTGGGTCTCCCCCATTGCAGGCAGATTCTTTACTGTGCGGGTGACCCGGGAAGCCCTAACCCCCAGTGGGATGGTATTTGAAAGTAGGTCCTTTGGGAGGTAACTGGGTTTAAATGAGGTCATGAGGGTGGGGCCACCATGATAAGATTAGTGTCCTTATAAGAAGAGGGAGAGCAATCAGGGTTCTTTTTTTCCACCATGTGAGGACACATGAGAAGGCGCCTGTTTGCAAGCCAGGAAGTGGTCACTCACTAAGAGCCAAATATCCTAAGCACCTTGACCTCGGACTTAGCCTCCAGAACTACGAGAAATAAATGTCTTGTTATACAAGTCACCCAGACTGCAGTACTTCTTTACAGCAGCCTGAGCTGACTAAGACACATTGCTGAAATATTAATTTATGCTCATCGCACCTCACCTCTCACCCTCTCACTCCTGTTCTGGAGAACCAGCTGGGCTTTAAAATTCTCCAGATAGTGAGCAGGGTGGCGTGCTGGCACCCAGGAAGGGACTGAACCTGATGACCACAGGGATGTCCCTGGCACTTTGTGCCACACAAGGCTCCCAAGTATTTGCCCAGCCCTGGGTGTAGGGAGGAACCCAATAATCATGGGGTTGAATTTCCACAAGGCTGGAAGGGTGGGGCTCAGAATTAAGTAAAGATACAGGAAAAGAAGAAGTGCAACCTTTCTTGCAAGATGGACTCATGGACTAATACGGGGGCTAACAGTTTCAATTTAGACACTCAGTCCCTAGTTCTTGGCATTTCCAGCATTTGCAGATAATCACAATGGTATGGTCACTCAGCTAGAGCCAGACATCCTGGAATGTGAAGTCAAGTGGACCTTAGAAAGCATCACTACAAACAAAGCTAGTGGAGGTGATGGAATTCCAGTTGAGCTATTTCAAATCCTGAAAGATGATGCTGTGAAAGTGCTGCACTCAATATGCCAGCAAATTTGGAAAACTCAGCAGCGGCCACAGGACTGGGAACGCTCAGGTTTCATTCTAATGCCAAAGAAAGGCAATGCCAAAGAATGCTCAAACTACCTCACAATTGCACTCGTCTCACATGCATTGAGTTAAGTAATGCTCAAAATTCTCCAAGCCAGGCTTCAAGCTGGTTTTAGAAAAGGCAGAGGAACCAGAGATCAAATTGCCAACATCCACTGGCTCATCGAAAAAGCAAGAGAGTTCCAGAAAAACATCTATGTCTGCTTTATTGACTATGCCAAAGCCTTTGTGTAGATCACAATAAATTGTGGAAAATTCTTCAAGAGATGGGAATACCAGGCCACCTGACCTGCCTCGTGAGAAATTTATATGCAGGTCAGGAAGCAACAGTTAGAACTGGACATGGAACAACAGACTGGTTCCAAATAGGAAAAGGAGTACGTCAAGGCTGTATACTGTCACCCTGCTTATTTAACTTCTGTGCAGAGTACATCATGAGAAAGCTGGGCTGGAAGAAGCACAAGCTGGAATCAAGATTGCCGGGAGAAATATCAATCACCTCAGATATGCAGATGACACCACCCTTATGGCAGAAAGTGAAGAGGAACTAAAAAGCCTCTTGATGAAAGTGAAAGAGGAGAGTGAAAAAATTGGCTTAAAGCTCAACATTCAGAAAACGAAGATCATGGCCTCTGGTCCCATCACTTAACGGGAAATAGATGGGGAAACAGTGGAAACAGTGTCAGACTTTATTTTTCTGGGCTCCCAAATCACTGCAGATGGTGATTGCAGCCATGAAATTAAAAGACACTTACTCCTTGGAGAGAAAGTTATGACCAGCCTAGACAGCATATTCAAAAGCAGAGACATTACTTTGCCAATAGAGGTCCATCTAGTCAAGGCTACGGTTTTTCCTATGGTCATGTATGGATGTGAGAGTTGGACTGTGAAGAAAGCTGAGCGCCAAAGAATTGATGCTCTTGAACTGTGGTGTTGGAGAAGACTCTTGAGAGTCCCTTGGACTGCAAGGAGATCCAGCCAGTCCATTCTGAAGGAGATCAGCCCTGGGATTTCTTTGGAAGGAATGATGCTAAAGCTGAAACTCCAATACTTCAGCCACGTCATGCGAAGAGTTGACTCACTGGAAAAGACTCTGATGCTGGGAAGGATTGGGGGCAGGAGGAGAAGGGGACGACAGAGGATGAGATGGCTGGATGGCATCACTGACTCAATGGACGTGAGTCTGAGTGAACTCTGGGAGCTGGTGATAGACAGGGAGGCCTGGCATGCTGCAATTTGTGGGGTCGCAAAGAGTCGGACATGACTGAGCAACTGAACTGAACTGAAAATCCCCAGTGTCGTTTGGCAGAGCATCCCGCCCTCCCATAGAGAGGCCTTGTAAGACTATGTGTTCTGTCTCCTGCCCTTCTTCTGGTTCCCCCTTGTGCTCCTTTAAAGTGTTTTACAGGGAACCTGCCGGGTATCCAGCATCAGGATTCCCTCCCCCAGTCCTGCTTGCCAGCTCCTTGCCCTCACTTGCTTTCCTGGGAGCCCCTAGAACCGTCTCTCCATTAAGTTGTTCAGCTCCTGGCCAGAGAGCCTGGTCCCCACACACACTTTCTTCATCTGAGGTCCACTAACCTGCACACAACCTATGGTTTACAGGGTTCTGAGAGCACTCTACATAACTTGACTAAAGCAAAGACCACAGGTGCAGCAGCCCAGTCGGGGTGGACATGGGCACCTAGAGGTGAGAGAGGGGAGCAAGGCCTCTCTGAATCCCACGCGCAGTGAGGATGCCAGGCGCTATCTGCATCACGTGTCTCCCCATTTCTCCCCTTGGTCGCCCCTGGCCTGTGCTGGAGGAAGGGGCTTCTCCAGGGCCTGGGAGGAACCCTCCTGCACAGGCTCAGTGCGGAGCCCTTCATCTATGAGAAGCGGCCATCATCTGTGCTCCCAAAGGGGCTTTTGCGCCCCAGGTGAATTCTTCTGCTTTCTAGTCTAACAAGCAAGATCACAATGTTTTTTTCACTTTAGAAAGATGAAAGGCTCAGAGGGCACAGCGCCCTGATGGGCCACAGTCTTTCCAAACCATAAACGACATAGGAAAACCACAATGCCCTCTTCCCCCACCTCCTCTGCTGAGGGTCCTGGCACGTTCAAATCAGAATGAGGATGAGATGGCTTGATGGCATCACTGACTCGATGGACGTGTGTTTGAGTGAACTCTGGGAGCTGGTGATGGACAGGGAGGCCTGGCGTGCTGCAGTTCATGGGGTCACAAAGAGTAAGACACGACTGAGTGACTGAACTGAACTGAACTGATGTATAGTTAAGCTTCCTAGGTGGCACCAGTGGTAAAGAACCTGCCTGCCAATGCGGGAGATGTTTAAGAGGCACGGGTTTGATCCCTGGGTCAGGAAAATCCTCTGGAGAAGGGAATGGCAACTCACTCCAGTATTCTTGCCTGGAGAATCCTATGGACAGGGGAGCCTGGCTGAGTCATATACAACTGAAGTGACTTAGCACAGATGTATAATTAAGCAAGAATAGACATCCACCTGCAGTCCCAAATATTAAGTTTATATAGAGTGATGTGCGCATGCCAAGGCACTTGAGTTGTATCCAACTCTTTGGGACCCTATGCACTGTAGCCCTCCTCCAGGGGATCTTCCTAACCTAGGGATCAAACCCATGTCTGTCATATTTCCTGCACTGGCAGGCATGTTCTTTATCACCAGTGCTACCTGGGAAGCCCAGACAGGTAAGAGGTGTGCTCAAATACTAGAAGTGAAGCCTTTCATTCAAAATTATTCTTGGAAAAGAATAAATTGCCTAAGTAACAACAAAACCTCTCACAGTTCAAGACAGGGGGTAAGGGGTGCCCTCAATTATTTGTAGCAAGATCAGCTGGGGGTTCAAAGAAAAAGAGAGGCAAAGTAATTTAGCTTTTTTCTCCTCGAAGTAGGACATTATAATCAGTTAAATTATGAGGGAGGGTGGTGTAAAAATGTTTAAAAATAACTTGAAAGTAATCTGGGAAGTGGCTATCCACAGAGACTGGAAGTCCACACCAACAGGGTAAGTGAAGGAGACGGCCCAGGGTCTTGCGTGCTTAGTTGCTCAGTCGTGCCTGACTCTTTGAGACACCATGGACTGTATGTAGCCCACAGGCTCCTCTGTGCATAGGATTCTCCAGGCATGAATCCTGGAGTGGGGTGCCATTTCCTACTCCAAGGGATCTTCCCAACCCAGGGATTGAACCTAGGTCTCCTGCATTGCAGCCAGATTCTTTACTGTCTGAGCCACCAGGGGAGCCCGGTTCAGGGTCCTAACACAGTGCAAAGTCCTATGAATGAGAGCAAAGCATTGACTGTTCGAAGTCATGCCAACACGGAGCAAGGTTACCCAAAGCAGAGCAAGGCCATGCCAACCTTGTGAGGGAATATCCAATGAAAAGAGTACATCCAAAATAGGCGGCATCTCAGTGGACGGGGCCGGCAGTGCCCTGCACACTGGCAAACTGAACAAGGGATCAGAAGGTAGAGTGAGTGATGAAGACAGATGCTGCAAATACTAGGATGCACTTCACAAAACTGCTTAGATTCAACTGTTTTCGACTCCATAGGAAATAGCAATTTTATCAGGTTCAACTTCATAATACAATAAAGACAGAGAATAGCAGTATTTCTAAATTAAAACATAACATGTAAACTTTAAATATGAACATATAATTACATGACTAAGTTACATATTTTAAGTAGGCATTTGACTAGTCCACCTACACCATTAAAGGCTTTTATATTTAAATTGCTCATAAATTTTTTAAAGCCCTGCTTCCTGGGAAAGCATGTGTGTGAAGCCTCATTTCTGTGACTACTGGGTACTTGGGGAAGAGGGGTTCATGTGTGCTACTGGACGGACCACTGGGCCTTGTGGCGTCTTGACCTGGCTCACCGGTGCCACCTGCTGTGGGAGACACAGCAAGAGGAAGCGCGGGGTGTCCTGGTGCTCCCTGGAGAAAGAGGTGGGTAGGCCGTGGTGGGTTTTCTGGGTCCCCAGAAAACTACACAGGCTAACAGAGAAGGACCTGGGACTCTGGTCTCACGTTCATGGGCCCCCTGACTGCTAGGTATGCAGACGGGCACTTCCTGCCCAATGCTGTTTGCAGGTGTCATTATTATTTATGTGCAATCAGGGCAAGGGCTCAATCCTCTGGACCTACTAAAATCACATGCAGAACTCACTCTTCTGGTGTGAAAGGACCAATGACCGTTGTAAAAATCAAGAGCCTGGGGCAACCTGGAAGACTAATCTCCCCTCTGAGAGTTCTTAGTCTTGTTTATTAACATGCTCTGGGGCTGGGCTGGGGCAAAGCACTTGGGACACCTCCTGCCTGTGTACGCAGCTTGTTCTGTCTGTGGGCTCACCTGTAGGATTCCACCACAGTGTGGAACATTTTACAACCATCCACTGAGATAGACGGCTGTCAGAGTCTTGCCCAAGGTTACAGGTAGTGAGTGGGAAAGGAGGGACAGGACTCCAGCTGCCCCATTCCACGGACCGAATTTCATCTTCCTGTATGCATTAGAGATTGTACTGGATGGAGCTTCTATGGGGGGCCAGGAATCAGAAAAACAGGTGATTGCCCAGATCCACCATTTCTCTGTTATTTTTCCTAGCTCAGTCACTGATGTTTTTCCCAGTCTGTAAAAAGCACTGCCCTATGAGATCTCAGAGGGTGTCTCCAAAGTTCTGCACAGGCTCCAGCATCTGTTCTCACGGCTTTCAGCACCTCCATGAGGCAGGGCCGGGCCTGATGCTCAGCTGCTGTGGGGCCTGCTGAGATCCTGCAGATGCCACTCCTCATAGGGATCTGACTCGAGGCTAGATAGCATATTGAAAAGCAGTGACATTACTTTGCCAACAAAGGTCCGTCTAGTCAAGGCTAAGGTTTTTCCAGTGGTCATGTATGGATGTGAGAGTTGGACTGTGAAGAAAGCTGAGCACCAAAGAATTGATGCTTTTGAACTGTGGTGTTGGAGAAGACTCTTGAGAGTCCCTTGGACTGCAAGGAGATCCAACCAGTCCATTCTAAAGGAGAACAGCCCTGGGTGTTCTTTGGAAGGAATGATGCTAAAGCTGAAACTCCAGTACTTTGGTCACCTCATGCAAAGAATGAGGAAAAGACTCTTTTTCATTGGAAAAGACTCTGATGCTGGGAGGGATTGGGGTCAGGAGGAGAAGGAGACGACAGAGGATGAGATGGCTGGATGGTATCACCGACTTGATGGCTGTGAATTTGAGTGAACTCCGGGAGTTGGTGATGAACAGGGAGGCCTGGCATGCTGCGATTCATGGGGTCGCAAAGAGTCGGACACGACTGAGCAACTGAACTGAACTGAACTGAACTGAACTGATATCTCAGCTGGTAAACAATCTGCCTGTGATGCAGGAGACCCTGGTTCAATTCTTGGGTCAGAAAGATCCACTGGAGAAGGGATAGGCTACCCACTCCAGTATTCTTGGGCTTCCCTTGTGGCTCAGCTGGTAAAGAATCCTCCTGCAATGTGGGAGACCTGGGTTCAATCCCTGGGTTGGGAAGATCCCCTGGAGAAGGGAAAGGCTACCCACTCCAGCATTCTGGCTTGGAGAATTCCATGGACTGTATAGTCCATGGGGTCACAAAGAATCAGACACGACTGAGCGACTTTCACTTTGGGTTATGCAAGATTTGTTCTGACTCAGAAGAACATTTGAGAACGTCAGGTGTCTACATAGCCTCCTGGGAACGGGGGCTGATCCAGCCCCGCAGAGGCTGTTTCGAGCCTCAGGTGAGGAGACAGACAGGTTACAGAGTAGCCCGTACAGAAACCATCCCATTTTTGTTCAGTATCTATGGGAGCGTATGTACGCATATAAAAGTTTGGAAGACAAACCATTGAAAAAGTTTACATGTCATCACCTGGTTTGTGGGG
This sequence comes from Ovis aries, assembly GCF_016772045.2. Lineage (NCBI taxonomy): Eukaryota > Metazoa > Chordata > Mammalia > Artiodactyla > Bovidae > Ovis > Ovis aries. Next base: position 6,111,599 of record NC_056071.1, on the reverse strand, counting down.
CTAGTTTTTCCTTCTGTCTTTCCAACCAAGATGGAATCACCTACATAATTAAACACAAAAATGTAGAATTCTACTAAGGACGCTCTGGTGCAGCTGCCACCTTCCAGGCCTGTTGCATTTTCATCTGGGCCAGGGGAGTGCCTCAAATGGCCCTGACCTAAAATCCACGCATATCTACCCACTCCTTGGCAGGAGTTTCAGCAGGGATGGTCAGTGCGGGCAGGACAGGCCTGTCAGCAAGCTGCATCCCCCCTTACTAGCAGTCAGACCTCAGACAAGTTACTTCACCTATATGGGCCCTGGCTTCTTTATTTGTAGCTTGAGGATAATAAAACCTTTCTTGTAGGATGATTTCCAGGGTTAAAGACAGCTTAGAACAGGTGCCTGGCAGGGAGTCTCAGATGGACAAATGCTGCTACTATTGTTAACAACAGCAAGCACAGGTCTAAAAGCAGAGAGAGCTGGCCAGGGGTCCCTGGAGTCGAGGAAGGTGCCCTGAGCCACTGGCCTGCTTAGCAGGTGCAGACATCCACACTTGCCTGGCTCTCGGCAGTGATCGGGCAGCACGGCCACATGGCGTGCAGGAGCACAGTTAGAGGGTGACTTGGCCCCGAAGACACACGTGATTCCAGAGAGGCTGCAGGGCTGCATCCCTCTGTAACCTGAGCTCGTGACATTAAGGGTAACAGGCACAGATGATGACTCTCGCCTCTGTCGGCCTCTGCTCAGCCACTGTTTTAAGTAAACAGCGAGGAGACAGCAGTGTCTCCTGATAGCACTGAATTAGCCCCAGGCATCACTGTGAAGCCATTTTTTAGGCTTTTAAAAACTAAGCAAACAGGTCTATAAAAAGCAGATCTGGCCTTTTGTGAGGCACTCTGTCACTGCTGGGTAGTCGTTTGAAGCCACTCTTGACATTAACATTGAATGTGGCTCCCCAAGCCTCGGGAAACCAAGACAGAAGAGGAGCAGGAATAAACCCCCCGGGAGAGCTCCTTCCAGATGGCCTGAGTGTGTGCAGACCCCTAGGCCCCGTCTCCAGCAGTGCCTGCAGCGGCCCACCACACACAAGGCCAGGGGGCCTGCCATCCATCCTGCGGGTGGCGATGACGATGATGCTGGTGGGGTTGGCAGCAGGAGAGCGGCAGGGCTCACTCTGCCCACCCGCCTGCCGGTGCTGGGTGTGAGGCTCATACCCATTCTCATGAGTCCTCCTTAATCTTCATGCTAATGGCCAGTAGGGGTGGGGAGGCGCTCAGAACACAGCAGGTGCAGAATCACCATTTCCCTGCAGGAATGGGGTCTGCAGGGCACAGTACTCCCTTCAGGGAGGCAGAGCGCAAGGCTCAGAGCATCCACATCCTCCTGCGATGCAGCCCCAGGCCCCCACCCAGCTGCTGGCACACCTCCCGGACACTCCTCCCCGCAGGGCGGGACCAGGCCTCTCACCACCAGGGGCCTGGCTCCAGGACACCTTCACCAGGGCGAGCTCCTCTCCACTCCTCCCAGCTGTGACATCAAGACTATACATGACACCAGATCAGAAAGCGATGTTATGAGAATCAGCTAAAGGAAGTTGTAAACATCCAGGGAAGAGGAAAACGCGCGCATACAGGAGCACTGGATCCTACAGAGCGGGGGACGGGCAGGGGCTCCTGACACAGGCTCTGGGGTGAGCAGGAGATGGGGCGAGTGTGCACTAGTGCAAGGATGAACCCTCAGGTCACGGTGTGCCCACACCACTGAGCCATCCTCTGAAGGGCAGGACAGTGAGGGGGCTGTGGAAGGAGTCCTCTTACAGGAACTCCATTTTCTGCTTGTGTCTAAAAGGCCCTGGGATGGTAAAATGTCAAAAGATGTTTTGACAGATTTCCCCCCAGACTTGGCATGAACCATAAAAACCTCAGAAGCTGTTGAAACCTGAAACAACACGTTTAAACAATGATGAAAATCCCCACCATCTTTGCTCCTGCCTTGAAACTAGAAATGCTTTCACACACACACACACACACACACACACACACACACACACACACACACACACACACACACACACACACACACACACACACACACACACACACACACACACACACACACACACACACGTTCCTCTTTCAAACTGTTTCTGAAATCCTCGAATGCTTGAATCCTAACCTCAGCCTTAACTTTGGGTTCCCCCGTCTCTGAATTTGCAGCCTGCTGACCTACAGGTTCTGTTTGGGACACTATGGGACCGAGAAGGCCGAGGTCACCACCGTGACCTGCAAGGATGGGTTGTCCCAAGAGCTCTTGCTTCTTGTTCCAGACGGGCGCTGTGAGCACAGAGAGGGCTGCAGGGGCTGGCTCACTGTCCCGCCCTGGGCAGAAGCTGCCACCAGTGTGGTGACAGAGCTCTCCCAGCTCCTCAGCGACTGTTAGAAAGGCCGTCCACCCCTCCTACAGAGGATGGCCCAGGTGCCCAGCAAATGCTGCACAGCTGTCTCCTGCCCCGAGCCACGCTGTCCTCATGCAGAGCACATGCTGTTTCATGGGGTTCAAACCACATTCAAAGAACTCATCTCCTAAGGCATAAATAGTTTACAAGACACATGATTCGGACCAGAGATGAGAGCCCTGGGTATCCGGGATAATGCTGGTGAAGATGATGATGATAAAAATGCCAAAGCCAGGCAGTGTCTTAGGTGCCTTATATGGATGCTCTAGGAAGTGGGCACCTCTGATGCCATCTGACAAAGGATGACTCTGCTTCAAGGTTATGGCATTGGGACAGCAGGGACATGCCCCTGTGTTGTCCTGCAGAGGTGCCCTGCTCTGAGGTCACTGACAGAGTGTGTCAAACTGAAGTGTTTTTTTAGGGATGGCAGCTTCTCTGATTCAGTGACTAGGTCTATGGTTAAAACCTAGGCTGGCATGTGAGGCAGGCACCCCCCACTCTCTGACCTCTGATTCCACACAAAGGAGGCTGATCTGAGGAAGCACAAACGTGAACTAAGGACAGCAGGGGGACAGAGGGGGCAAAGGCAGAGGCCTTCAGACTACAGCTGACCCTTGAACAACGTGGGTTATTCCCCCAAGTACTCAGTTCCTCTGAGCCGAGGATGCCACCTGGACCACGTACACTGCAGTATTGACTGTTGGAAAATATCTGGGTATATGCGGACCCTGCAGTTCAGACCAGCACTGAACAAGGGTCAGTTGCATTCAGCTCACTCCCATGCAGGCGCCTCACCTGGCAATTCCAGGGACCCTGCTGCCCTACACAAGTTCTTCTCTCTCACCTGAGCAGGTGTGGGCCGTGGACTTTTCTTTAACTTCATGACCCAGTGGCCAGCTCTGCTCCCCCTGACAAAATGCTCCAGACCAAAGGGGAGCTCCCTCCTGCCCACTCAAAAAAGCACTGACGCCTGGTGACTCTCCTTCCGCTGCTGCCTACACTCCTGAGAGCAGTGTGGGATGGAGGACTTCCTGATCCCTGTCTGCAGGGTTTCCCTGGTGGCTCAAATGGTAAAGAACCCGCCTACAATGCAGGCGACCTGGGTTCGATCCCTAGGTTGGGAAGATCCCCTGGAGAAGTGAATGGCTACCCCCTCCAGTAGCCTTGCATGGAGAATTCCACGGACAGAAGAGCTTTATGATCTATAGTCCTGGGGTCGCCAAGAGTCTGACATGACTGAGCAACTACCTTTTGTGGGTTTCCCAGATGGTGCTAGTGGTAAGAACCCTCCTGCCAATGCAGGAGATGTTAAGGGACTCAAGTTCGATCCCTGGGTTGAGAAGCTCCCCTGGAGGAGGACACGGCAACGTGCTCCAGTATTCTTGCCTGGAGAATCCCAAGGACAGAGGAGCCTGGTGGGCTATGGGGTCCATGGGGTCACAAAGAGTCACACATGACTGAGCAACTCTTTCACTTTCACCCGCTTGCAGAGTGCTGGCTGTCTATGTTATACAGTTTCACACATCCCAGAAAAGGGCCCTGGTGTCTCCAGTGCCTCTCATGCCTGCTCTTGGATGCTCAAGTTTCTTTTAATTAGGACTCAACTGCTTATTTTACAGATAAAGGAAGACGACATGCATGATTGTCTGTAGAGACAATAGATTTATACTACAGTGTAAATGACTAATACAAAACCCTGGGGAGAGCAGGTTTTGATTGATGAGTTGGAGAGAGAGTGGATAAATACTTGGCTTTACAACAAGCTTAAGACTATGCTGGTTAGATCTGAGGCATATAATAGTTCATCTCCTTCCCATTTCAAATTAAAAACCCAAGCCTCTGACATTATGCATTTAAAGGAAAGGTGGATTAAGAGCCAGAAGGCAAGGACCGGACTCTTAGCCCTGCCATTTTCTAGTTATGTGACCTCCAGAAAAAAATCTCACATCACTACTCTGAGCCTCAGTTTCTTTACCTGTAAAATGGGGATAGGGTCAAATGAGAGAATGTGAGTGCAAATGCTTTGCAAATTCTAGAGACCTGGTGAATGTCAGGACCACGGTCAATGGTCCCAGCAGAAGCAGCATCGCTCTCCACTAGCACTCCATTCAGGGCCGCCCGCTGGCAGGGGCTGTGTTCATACCTGCCAGGGGGCTCCGTGAGGCCTAGCATCTGTAGCTGGCTCTCTGTCTCCTGGATCTCCTGGGCACTGTCCATCTCGTCCCCTCAGTGCCCAGCACAGACTGGCACACAACAGGAGCTGGCTGAACCACACTGAACTTGGCTACAGGCCTACAGCAAGTGGGTGTCCCTACTGGCCCCGCAGGCCAGCCTTGCAGGGCTGGGGGAGCCGTCACGCCCCAGCACAGGAATTGCGGGCTTCAGAAGTGGTGAAAAGCTCTCTGGAACAAGCCCCTTCATGACACAAGGTCTGTCTGTTTCTAAGGCCATGGAACTCGAGCTCCCATCCCTCTGCCCACAACCCCAGAAGGTATCTTCCTGCTATTCTGGGAGGGCACCGACATGGCCCTGTTTGAATGAGACACTCTCCCTGATTTCTTCCCGGGGCTCTGCGACTGCAGGCACGTGCATTTTTACAGCTTCATTTGGTCTCCTACGGCCTCTGGGACGTGCTGGGGCTCAAGTGTGAGTGGCACACCTGGGGCACCACCAAGGCCTCAAGTCAGGCCAGCCCCCTTCCAGGGCACCTCCGCCGGCACCAGGAAGTCAATGGCCACTTTGATCTTTTTGGTAAAAGGGGACATACTCTTAGAGCCAGTTGCTGCTAAGCTAAGTCACTTCAGTCATGTCCGACTCTGTGTGACCCCGTAGACGGCAGCCCACCAGGCTCCCCCGTCCCTGGGATTCTCCAGGCAAGAACACTGGAGTGGGTTGCCTTTTCCTTCTCCAATGCATGAAAGTAAAAAGTGAAAGTGAAGTCGCTCAGTCATGTCTGACTCTTAGCGACCCCATGGACTGCAGCCTACCAGGCTCCTCCATCCATGGGATTTTCCAGGAAAGAGTACTGGAGTGGGGTGTCATTGCCTCAGTGGTCTTCATTAAAACACCATCTATTATAATCCCTCCAGAATAATTTGTTTCTAATTATTTCAGTGGTGATTAATGCCTCTGGTCTTGAAACTGTAACATCTCAACTTTTGATCAAAAGTCACGCTGCTCTAGAAAGAAATGTGATTTCCTCCTTTCCCGGTTTCAGGAGCCCTCTCTTCCACACTCCCAACTCCCCACCCCTCGTTCATTCTACCACCAGGTTGAAGATGTAGGCCCAGCATTTAGTGGGAGAAAACAATGATTCCCACAGATCTGGAAATAGCTTACATCCCAGGAGGGCAGGCAGCTGCAAGGCAGTTTCCACACAGAGCAGAGTGGTACTAATGCCCTCCGCAGGGCTGGGAAAGTGAAGCAGGTTTTTGGATAGGTCTCTAGTTAGGGTTCAGCTGTTTGCTGAGGGTGGGGGAGGGGAAGGGGCCCCAAATGTCCTCCAAGCCCGCCCTGCCTCAGCCAGGCTCTGGTTGCGGCTCTCAGGCCCCCTCACCCAGCTGGAGGAATGGATGCTTGGTCCTGCTCACTTCAGGAAGTCCAGGACGGTACCTGCGGCTTGTCCTTGGGCTGGCCCATCCATCACCTCCCTGGAGACAGGCTCATCTTTCTCAGCAGCACCTCTGGGTCAAGTGATGGGAGGCTGCTTGGAAGGAAGATGTCAAAGCATCCAGATACACTGCACCGGGGGTCTAACAGTGCTCGGACTTCTTTCCACTTTCCTTCTGGGGAACTTGTTTGCTGCCTTCAAAGTCTGGCACGTGGCATCTGTCTGGATGCCGGTTAGAGGAGGGTTACCCACAATGACTGGATTGAAAGCGCATCAGACTCCAATTGTGGGACAGCTTAGATGGTAAAGCATCTGCCTGCAGTGCAGGAGACCTGGGTTCAACCCCTAGGTTGGGACGATCCCCTGGAGAAGGAAAGGGCAACCCACTCCAGTACTCTTGCCTAGAAATATCTCATGGGTTGAGAAACCTGGTAGGCTACAGTCCATGGGGTCACAAAGAGTCAGACATGACTGAGCAACTTCACTTCAAAAATAACCTATCAATCAAAAAGCAAATCCAGGCTGAACAAGTGAAAATGTTAGGGGACCATCATCCCCTGGAATCTGCTTCCATCAGCGTGGTCACCCAGTGAGTGAGAATGAGGGCCCCATGGGACTTGTATCCCTCCCACGTCTCCAGAGCAGACACAGGGAAGCAATAGGCGGATCTCTTCTCCTGTGCTGGGAAGGATGGGGGAGGTGTGTGCCAGAGCACTCAGAGGTGGCAGCTGCAGAAGGGGGTAGGGGCGAGCAAACAGTTGGGGTCGGAGTCTCTTGGTTTAGTTCTATGTGGTCACTATCCCCACCAACCCTTGTTTCCAGTGCGCGCGCACACACACACACACACACACACACACACACACACACACACGGTTCAGGTCTATGCGGTCTCCATCCCCACCAACCCTTGTTTCCAGTGTGCACACACGTGGGCATGCACAAACACACACACGCTACCTTCCAAGTCAGCGTCCCTATAGTTCTCAGCTTGGAAGAACGAGCCTGCCCTGAGCCCTGGCTCTGGCCAGACCTGCTGGGGAGGGAGTGGCTGGCACCAGTCCAGGGCTTGCCCCAAAGGCTGGGTGCACACCAATTTGAAGCCACTGGATGCCAGCCGTGGGCAGAGGCCCTGTACATCCCCTTAGTCTCTCTTGTTCTCACTGCCCAGCTGATCAAGCTGGCTGTGGCAGAAAGTAGGCACTGCAGCCTTCTAATATCTTAGTGTCCAGAAGGCCAGGAGGCGTTATGCTTTATGGCTTGGCTAGGAGGGTGAAGGCCAGCTAAAGGTTCTACTTCCCTGGAAGCCATGCACAGTGGGCTGTGTGGGGGCAGTTTGCCAGAATGTGCGTCCACGTTCTCGGCCAAGGAGGGGCCAAGTGCTGAGCTGAGCTCCTTAGCATTCTTCACATCCATCTTTGGACATTCTTGCTGCTCCTGGGGAGCTTATAGCACTCAGGAAAACAAAACATCCATCTGGTCCTCAAATCCAGAGTGATCAGAAGCTCTGGCAAGGCATCCACACAGCATGGCTGCCATGGGGACTCAGGACCCCACCGTGTGTCCACCCGGTAACGGAGCTCTGAACTGGGGCTTAGGAGCCTGGACTCTGTCAGAGAGCCGGGGCCGAGCCGCTTAACCCCTCTGCACCTCTGCCCCTTCTTCTGTTACGCAGGGATCAGCACGGGAGAGGGCTGCTGGCGCAGGGGTCACTGCACAGAGGAACCAAGGCTGGGGCCCCAGACCCCCAAGGCCCAGCCGATCCCTCCTCACCTCTCCTCCTGCCCGGGGACACCCGTGACCACAGGTGTTGCCCTTTAGCGGTACAGGCTGCATTCAGGGTGTGACCACAAGGACCCTTTGAATAACGACAGCTTTATTCTAATTCACACCTGGACATATGGAGTCCAGACAACGCTATTCTGCCTGGCCAGACAGATAAATTAAATCCCAAAGTGCCTAGGGGAGCCTGGGGAGACACAACGGCCCCTGCTAGGCCCCAGGTCACGAAGGCCATGTGCAGATGGAGGTGAGGTTGCCAGATTTCCGTAGAAAGGCCCAAATCCAGATTGCCAGGTGAAATTTCCCATTTTTTAACTGTTAGCAATCAATTCTCAGACAAGGCAATGGCACCCCACTCCAGTACTCTTGCCTGGAAAACCCCATGGACAGAGGAGCCTGGTGGGCTGCAGTCCATGGGGTTGCTAAGAGTCGGACATGACTGAGCGACTTCCCTTTCACTTTTCACTTTCATGCATTGGAGAAGGAAATGGCAACCCACTCCAGTGTTCTTGCCTGGAGAATCCCAGGGATGGAGAAGCCTGGTGGGCTGCAGTCCATGGGGTCACTAAGAGTTAGACATGACTGAGCGACTTCCCTTTCACTTTTCACTTTCATGCAGTGGGGAAGGAAATGGCAACCCACTCCAGTGTTCTTGCCTGGAGAATCCCAGGGATGGAGAAGCCTGGTGGGCTGCAGTCCATGGGGTCACTAAGAGTTGGACATGACTGAGCGACTTCCCTTTCACTTTTCACTTTCATGCACTGGAGAAGGAAATGGCAACCCACTCCAGTGTTCTTGCCTGGAGAATCCCAGGGACGGGGGAGCCTGGTGGGCTGCCGTCTATGGGGTCACACAGAGTTGGACACCTCTGAAGTGACTTAGCAGCAGCAGCAATCAATTCTAAACTGTTCCCACCAGCGTACGGCCTTCGAGCATAGATATCAATGGAAGCAAAGGAGGAGCTTCCAGTTACTGAGACCAAAAGGAAACAAACACACTCCAGGTTCTCACTGGAAATTTTCATCAGAAAATCAGACAGGAGAAACCTTACAGCATTTGGAAGAAGGTTCTAGAACACTCATGGAAGGTTCTCAGGGGGTGACAATGGTATCCACCTTGAGTATGGGTCAAGGATATCAGATGAATGAATAAGGGAATAGCTAGCAGGGAACTTTCATTCACTTGAATGCTGTTGAACTCCCCTGCCCCGAGGCTCTGGGAGATGGCCTCCTTTCCTCAACCCAGGGCCCTGTGCTTTCCCTTCAAGCATCATCCAGCCCTCGCCCAAGGGCCCTGGGGACAGTGATGCTCTGTCTGCCCACAGCACCTCTGTGTCTGCCTGGGGACAGACTCCCAACCGCTGAGGAGGCTCTCTCAATGGCTGGTGACCAAGCCCACTGCAGGATGCATGGGTCCCCTTGGCATTCTTCCCTGCTTTGGGGGTTCTCGGGCCCTTCTAAATGGACCCTGTATGGGTTCACCAGCAGGTGTGGAGTTGGGAGAGAAAGTGAATTCAGCTGGTGAGACTGGGACCATCTGGTTGAACTGGGGCCCATGGTGAGAGGGCTGAGCCTCTTGAGTCACCTCCACTTCCTGGGCGGGATGGATGCGCAGGCACTGTACTCACCTTGGACCAGCTCCCAGTTTTCCACTCGTAGCAGCCGGAGTAGTCCTCACAGGGCTCCTCGGCTCTCGGCCTAGTGGACGCATCGCATTTTCCTTGGGAGTTGGTGCACGTCACAGTCCGTTTCTGTGTGCCTTTGCCACAGCTGGAAGAACACTGCAAGACACCACTCGGAGACTGAATCCAGTCCAATCCAGTCAGGTCCATCCACACCTGTTAAGTGCCTACCAGGTGCCAGCCCCAGCACTGAGGATACAAGGATGAGGATGCTATTTTCTGTCCTTGAAAAGCTCCTGGCCTTTTTGAGTCTTATGCACACGGTCCTACTCTGCTCCTCCCAGCTGGCCTCCAGGTCCTGTGCTTGGCCTGAGCCATTCGGGAGTAAAGGCACCAGTTCAGGGGTGGCGGGAGGGGAGGAGATGGAGAGCAAAGCCCCCAGCGACTCTCACAGAAGGTGCCTGCAAGCCCCTGGGTTTCATGTGAACGCCAAGAATGGTAACAGGGTCATGCTCCTTGTGCTATTTCACTTCCTGGGAAACAGGAAGAGATGGTGTGGGCAGGGGACCCAAACAGAGGAGTGCCGTGTGAATCCTCAGAGTTTCCCACACCCCTAGGCAGCAAGATCCATGGAAACAGGAACAGAGCTGGAGAGGCGACAAGGCACAGACGAGGCAGACCTGGGGGGGTGGTCTGGAGCCCAGTTGGGAGATTCCCAGCCCTGCCCTCTGGGCTGGAGATCGGCTGGTGCCTGGCTGACACGAGTGAATTCTTACTCATCTCAAAACAAAGCATGAGGGAACTCAAACCCTGGCTCTGTAACTACCTGGAGGGGTGGGAGGGGTGGGAGGTGGTGGGGAGGTTGAAGAGGGAGGGACACATGTATACCCGTGGCTGACTCAGGTGGACGGACGCCAGAGGCCAACGCTATATTGTGAAGCAATTCTCCTTCAGTTAAAAATAAACGAGTTTGGGGAAGAAAAAAACAAACCACAAAGCACGAGGAAGAGAGGACCCTTGACCCTGGGAGACACAACTGACTTGATCAGCAAGCAGAGGTGACCTGGTCGGGGAACCTGGGGAGCCCACCCTCTGGTCACCGTGTGGGGAAGCCCAGTCCCCACCACGGAGACAAAAACACAGCCGGCAGAGATGGTGGCCGAAGGCCGGGTTCTGTCCAATGCACAGACACGAAGAGACCTGGGAGATCTGGAGGGGACTCCCTCCCAACAGCTGGGTGGGGCTCCCACCAGCCGCAGACGCACGAGTGGAGCCCCAACAACTCTAACTTCGGTTCTCACACTTGCGTGATTGAGAGGGTACATAGTGGTTTTTCTTGAGCTACAACAAACGTGACTTTTCACAAGTTCCACTACGTCCACTGGAAAAATGCACATAAAGGACAAATGTCGTTCTTATATATTTGTTATTAATATTTATCTCAAAATGCTATCTAGTTTTATTTTCCCTATGAATTCAACCTAGCTCTCCATCTGAAGGTCCTATTCTTGTTTTCTTTATTTACTTTTTTGAGACGAATTTAAACTGGTTTGTTTTAGAAGAAATACACGTTTCACAGGTCATTATGGTATCATTGAGGGGCAGGGGGTTGGAAGAGCACTTGCATTTGATCTTGTGTGTGAGTTTTAAAGGGACTTCAGATACAAGGAGTCAGTCCCTGGCAGGCTTTACGCACAGGCCTCCTGGGGCAGGAGGCGTGGGGCCAGGGACCCTGTGTTAAAGGGCTCACCTTCAGACCAGTTCAGCAACTCCATTCTCACCATCTGCCTCATGGGCAGTTCCCTGGTACCAGCACCCACACCATCGGCTCTTTCTGCAACTAGGGGCCTACTCACCACTTCTGCTTGAGTTCCTGCTTTGTCTCTCTCTACTCTGCGTTCCTTGCCTCGTCCCTTGAATTTCAAACACTCAACACCAAGCCCACTTCTTGACCAAATCCTGGTCTGGCCCCTTTTGACCAGCAGCCTGTTGGTGGAAAAGCCTTTAGGGAGGGCACTGCTGCAGGCTGGGGTCACCCTGCAAAGGGACCTGGGAGGGTGATGTTCAGTTTCTCTCTTGGTTTCTGACCCAGGGGTGCGAAATCAGAAGTCAAAGACAGGAGACAGTTGCTACCTTTTGCTTCCTTTTAATATTTGTTCCTTATTCTGATGCAGTGGGGAAGAAGCTGGGGACTCCTGGTGCCAGTGGTCAACACTGCCAGCTGAATACAAGCAAGCCCAGCAATAAAAACTCACCCACTAGAAATTTAAACCCATTTGTTTCCAGAAGTGTTAGAGGGACTTCCATATGTGGTAAAGTGGTAAGGATACCAATTTTGTGAGCATCTCAGGGAGGAAGACTTGATTGTGCATCAAATGTTTAGAAAGAAGCATTTTGAGCCTTGGCTGAGGCAGAATTAGACTGATGGGTGTGGATACTATTTCAGGATTAGCATCAGGCAACACACAGATACAGAAACAGAGATGGAGAAATTTCTTTAAATCTTGCTCCAACTGTCTTACACTTTCCAAAATAGACCTCTTCAATACTATAATGATAGTTGATTATATCAGGCTTGTTTATTTTGGTTAGAGGCATTTTTTTCTTTTCCCTGTAAGAGTCCTATAGGTGGAAAATTTACGGTTTTGGTCTGATTAAAACATAAATCTTATTCGGATCAAGAAGCAGGTGATCAAGGTCCTAAGCTCATGGCAAGGGAGACTACACACTGCCCCTAGCTTTCCAATTACCCTCCCTAAAAGCCCACTGAATGTTAAACTTCTTAACCTAGGTACATGTAAAGAGAAAAAATTAAAAAAAATTTAAACTCTGTTCTTTCCCTAAAATATCTTAAAGGGTAGGCAAAAACCTCCCCTCTTTGAACAGGTACATGTCAGGATCTGACTAAAAAGTAAATTCAGTCACCCAAGGGCAGACTTTTCCTTCATTAAAAATGGGCTGAATACTTTCTTATTCAAAATAATTCCAACTGTTTGGCAATAAAAAGGAACTTTAAAAATACTTTCCACACTGAAGAGTGTCTTGGATTTAGCCCTTCTGACTTTCCTAGAACACGTCTGATGGAAGACCTCAGGGAAGCATGCCCTTTATTCAGCTATTTTTTTGGTTTGTTTGTTTTATAGCCAAACAATCAAAATCATTACTGCAAGTTCACTGCAAAGCCTTGAAGGATGATATTACCAAAGATAAGATATTTCCAGGATCAGTCTTCAAAGTTAAAACTTAAGGCTTAATTGAACCTCTTTCCAAAATGTTACATGGCATGAGATCCGTGACTCCAACTCACACACTAAAAGCTGTCTCTCCCAGCATCCACCTGCCTCTTGCAAAGGTAACTCCACCAAGACTGCTGTGGAGCTGAAGGGAAGTCTTTGAAAGCACTTTCCCAACCTAACCACCCTATAGTTACAGAGTGCGCAAAAGAGATGAAAAGGTATCTATTTGTCTACCCACCTACCTATCTCCTATCCATCCAACTATCCATCCTTCCATCTATATTTACAAGAGAATTCTCACAGCAAACAAACCAAACAGTACTGTGATATATATTATAAAAAATACACTATCCATGGTTTTTTGGCCATGTTGAAACATCAGATGGAATTTGACAGTATGTGACCCAGAACAAAGCTTTGAGCTGCTCCAGGGTCTGGTGAGGATATTCCTCGGGATGTGTCACAAACAGCACGGAGGGAAAGGGGCCATTCTGGGGTCCCTGCAGATAAGGCTCTGGGGCCTTGGTGATGGTCTCAGCACTGAGGGCAGCCCAGGCACCCACCTGTGACCACTCTGATGCTTCCCAGATGGACAGGCAGTCCTGGCCCTCGCAGCTCTGCACTGGTGATGGCCGGGGCACGGGGCAGTAGAGGGGCCGGGTGGCAACGTGTGTGCCGTTCTGCAGCTGGTACACGCAGGTCACTTCCCGGTGCTGGATGCCCTTCTCGCAGGTTGCTGAGCAGGGGCTCCACGGGCCTGCCACCCACCTGCCCAGAGAAAGACAAGACAGTGAGAGGACAAAGGGCCTTCCAGACAGATCACGGGATCGCAGGCCTGCTGTGGGAGGGAAGGAGGCAGACGCAGCTTTGCAGTTGTATTTGGTGACAATTCCAGACTATCAGAGCTGTCTGAGTGGTTCAGTGGTCTTCTCAGCACAGAAACCCTTCTGACCCCACTCCCCATGTCAGACTGTTACTGTCCCTACGTCACCATCCTGCTGTCTTAGGCCATCTTTGTTCAGGTGTGATGGACACGAAGCAGGCCACATCCCAGCAGAAGCTTTGGGTGACTCTGTGGCTTGTGTGTCTCTCTCTCTTTCTGCTCTCTCTTTCTCTCTCTGTTCTCTGTGAGAACAGCATGTCCAATACAGGGGCTGCCCCACCACTGGGCTCTGTCATACATGATGCTGCGGTATGCCACTGAGATTCTGGGGTCGTTCATCACTGCAGCAAAAGGTGACCGGCAGAGCCCTTGACAGAGGATGCCCTAGCCCCAGCTCAAATACAACAGGCCTCCCCACTTTCCAAAGGGTGGCAGGCCCTCTTGAGGAGGCAACTCAGGATGGCCAAAGTCTCTCTAGAGTGGCTAAGCTCCTGAGGCCACCAGCTGAAAGTGCTCAACTATGACTTTTTCCACATGCCTAACATTTCAATGATCCCAACTCTGTCAGGTCTCTGCTGCCCTTACAGTGCTGGAAAGGAGCCAGGCAGTTTAGGAATCATTTCTCAGGACACAAACAGGGCTTTGAATGTCCTTTCAGAGACTCTCTGTGCTGTGGTCCCTGGCATGCGTGTGTGCCGAGTCACTTCCATCATGTCTGACTCTTTCTGACTCTGTGGACTGTAGCCTGCCAGGCTCCTCTGTTCATGGGATTCTCCAGGCAAGAATACTGGAGTGGGTTGCCATTTCCTCCTGCAGGGGATCTTCCCAACCCAGGGATCGAACCCACATCTCCTCCATTGCAGGTGGGTTCTTCACCACCAGTGTCAGCTGGAAAGCCCTTGTGAGGCCCCAATAGTGGCAGTTCCAAGAGCTCATTGCTTGACAAAGCAGCGTTGCCTGGAGGATCAGTGCTGATAACCACTCAGTTCTCACAACAGTCAGACCCAGATCCCACCTGATGAGGCCATCCCCCTTGGAAACATCTAGGTGCTGGTGATGAGTCAGAGAATGAAACAAAGCCTGCCTCTGAATCTTGGGGATAGAAAGTAAACTGGTGAGCAATATACAACAGAATACAACATAATGTAATAGAGCGAATGAAAGCTGATTGAAGGTGAAAGTGTTGGCTGCTCAGTCATGTCGGACTCTTTGCGACCCCATGGACTGTAGCCTGCCGTATGACATGTTCTATACCACAGACACAGAGAGAATGTGCCACGCCGTAATAAGTGCTTCAGAGGAAAGCAAAGCAGCATGGGGCGGATGGGGCAAGGCGAGGGTTAGCACTATATTATCCAAGGTGGGGGATGGCCTGCCATGGGCAGCACCTGGGAGGAAGTGAGGCAGGAGCCCCGTGCTTTCTGGGAGAAGATGTAGGCAGAGCACACTGCAGGTGCAAAGGCCCTGGAGGCGGTGTGTGCTGGCAGGGCCGAGGGCAGCCAGGAGCAAGCATGGCCAGGGCGGGGGTGAGAAGGAGAGGGCAGGACCCGAGAGGCCGCAGGGGGAGGTCATGCCGGGCCTGGCG
Organism: Ovis aries; assembly: GCF_016772045.2. Classification (NCBI taxonomy): domain Eukaryota; kingdom Metazoa; phylum Chordata; class Mammalia; order Artiodactyla; family Bovidae; genus Ovis; species Ovis aries. The sequence goes on along the minus strand of NC_056071.1, from coordinate 6,096,448 downwards.
GGCTGCTGCCTCCTGCTTGAATAAGATGCAGTCTGGGGGTGTTTAGAGAGAGGAGGGCACGCCCCTCCAGGGCCACCCTGGCTCCGTGCGGCAGTGAGCCTACAGTGGGTGGAGGCTGCAGGGAGGGCATGGAGGAGGCCACTGCAGTGGTCCAGGTGGGAGACAAGGGTGGCCTGGACCAGATGGGGCGCTGGAAGATGTTGGACTAAGTTTTGAGCAGATGGGACTACCCGGTTCCATCCCGACATGGTTCCTCCTCATCCTTTAGGGCAAGCTCAGGCCACCTCATCTAGAGCTCATTCCAGACCCCTTGGCAGAGCTCACCACTCTGTCCTTCACAGCCCATGGACTAACTGCAGTGATGCTCCTCTCATCAGACCCCTTGCTCATGCTATGAAGATGGAGACGCAGTGCCAGGCTTGGGGGTGAGGATAAGCAGCACACCCCCTGCAGACTGCTTATGGCAGTGCCTGGCACACTGCCTTATAACGGAACCAGTAGTGTCATTATTCTGTGTCTCCTTGGTGGGAGATGAAGACTTCACAGATGACATGCAGCCTTGCTCCCATTTCAGTGCCTGACAACTGCTTGAACACTTCTGAAAGACATGAACCAACTTCTACCCATTTCTCCTAGTCCTGGTCTTTAGAGTATAAGAATTCCTCCTCAAATATCTGAAGATAGGTCTTTGGTTCCCCCTTTAAGTTTTCTCTTCTCTTGATCAAAATAATGTACAGATTCTCAATCTGTTGTAAGTCTCAAATCAGTCACTGCTGTTCTTAAAATGATTGATATGTCACGGATAGAATGGTCCAGATGTGACCTGAAAGTGGCGAGAGAATGTGCAGGTTTTCTCTTTAAGTGGGGACTTGCTTTCATGAATGCACCCCAACTCTGCGCCATTTCCTTTCTTTCTTAAAGCAACCACACTAACCTCTGCTAGCACCTATTACGTTTTTCTCTCAAGAACTGACTCTCAGCTCCCGGGAGCCAGCACGGGAGATCCCACCCATGACAAGGTCATGCGGAAAGACCTGACGGGCAAGGTGGATTAGGACTCGAGGGATCCCCTGGACCTGCTCGAGCATCTACCCCCAAAACAGAATTTGTCTGTCTTACTATCTTATGCTTTTTGCCAAACTCTTCTGATATTAATGGGGGCTGTCCCTGACCACCTTTCTCTGAAGGAAATCAACTTAGAACTCTAGTTAATAAGTCTCCTGGGCATGATAAGAGTATTTCAATTCAAACCCCTTTGATAGCTTTCTAACTTGCCTGATAGGTTTATCCAGATGCTTACAACTACGCATGTGATTGTTTACAGCCTCCCAACCACAAGAGGCATGGGGACCTTAAAACACTCTAGGAATGTAGAGCCTTTTGAGGAGTTAAAAATTATTAGGATAGAACTGGTTAAGGGTTTCACTGTTGAGCCAATACTTGCCACCAAGTTTTCATATCTTTTGTTGTGTACCTGGGAGTGCATTAATTAATATAGTTGATATATAGAAATATAAGTAAGCAGCCTTGATATTTACATTAAACCTTGAGTTAATAAATTCCTTCCTTGTTATAGCGCACCACACCTTTGCCCTATAGGAATGCAACTTTATCCAGTGCTTTCAGGGAGTGGCGCTAGACTTTAGAAGAATCACCTTTAGAGAAAATAAGTTTTCTGGTTAACTAACCTTTATCAGAAAGAAGGGTCATAAAATGTTATTAGGCCTCCTGGCCAGAAGATGATGTAAATCACGTAAAACTTTTGCATATGGAAAGGTATGCAGAAAGAAAGCCTGGTCTCGATAAGGGTCAGGACTGATGATTGTGACTCTGCATCTTCCATTATTCTCTATGTGCAGCTCAAGGTATGTAAGCTCCCCTGGAAAATAAAGTTTTGGGGCCTTGCTCACTGAAGCTTGGTCTCACTGTGTCTTTCTTTCTCTTTATTTTCAGGCTGACTCCCTGGAGCATAGGGGCCCTCTGAGTTCACTTTCCTGCCCGGGCTTCTAAGACCCACGTGCGAGGGAGCCCAAGGCGGGGCACCTTCCACTATTCAAGAGGGCATCTGTGGCCTACGTGAACAGAGCAAGTCTCTTGTCTGAGGCTTTATTGGCTTTCTGCATAAACCAAGGAATATCAGCCTCTTTCTCTCCTCTGTTTTCTTAACTGCAACATTCTTTCTTTATCTCTCTCTATATCTATATCTCTCTCTCGCCTCACTGTCCACGCTTCGGATACCCTGGATCCAACTGGGACTGGGCCCTGGTACACAGCCAAATCTCCTTCGTCCTGACCTTTTGCAATTAACTTTGCAAATATAAATGTTAGGTTTTAGGTGAAGACCTAGGTTTTAGGTTGAGGTCAGGTTGTTGTGCTGACCTGTGAAATGGCTTAGAATCCTGCTGCTGCCTTTTGTATTTGCTGTGCTTCCCAGGGCTGAGCCCAGGGAAGCACAACACATCCACACTGTGGGATACTCATGGGATACGCAAACACTGCCGTGTCATACTCATGGGGCTATCATTGCCCTCGGCATGCATGCCACTGCCATGGGTGCCAGCTTCTCCACTTCTGGGCACATAATCAGAGCATGTGCTCTAGGGAATGTGGGTACCAACTCTGTTCACACAAAGGTCACATCCAGGAGACAGGGAACTGCTAGCAGGGCTCAGCAGTCCAAGCCCACCACTGGCTACAAAAGTCAGGTCTGTGGGGGTCAGATTCCTGTAGAGCTGGGAGGGACTGCCAGCCCCTCAGGTCTTTCTCTCCTTTACCTCTGGTGTCTGTTGTGTGCTATGCTTAGTCGCTCAGTCATGTCCAACTCTTGTGACCCCATGGACTCCTACCAGACTCCTCTGTCCATGGGGATTCTCCAGGCAAGAATACTGGAGTGGGTTGCCATGCCCTCCTCCAGGGGATCTTCCCACCCAGGACTGAACCCAGGTCAGTGTTTGATCAGAATCTTTACCATCTGAGCCACCAGAAGCTCGTACTTTTCAAAAGGATGACAGGATGGAAAAGAGCTCATGTACCCCTTGTCCTCTTTCCAGAAGAATCCTAAGATCCATCCCTGCCTGAAACATGTGCCAAGCCACTGACAGAAGGGCTCTGTGTCGTGGGCATACCTGCTAAGGGTTATTGGAACTATTTTTCAGCTGGACCTTCTTGCTCTTGAACTTAAGAAATACCTTGGTGAGGAATGGGGATGAAAAGTGGCCTCCCTAAGACTTTGCTTTTGGTGACAGAAAGAAACCACTTCTGCTGAAGGGCTCAGCTGCACGAGGCCCACGTGGGACAGGAGATGACATCACATGCCTGGACATCACAGTCAAGTCCCATCGATTCCAAGTCTATTAACTGGAGAAGGGCCAACAGTTCCACACAACAATATGTACCACAATTACAATGCAAACCTGAGCTTTTTTCACTCATATCCTCTAAAAATCTTAACAGCGACATTCACTAGCCGAGTTTGAGTTAGTAGTTCTTCTTAAAAGCAATAAAACTGTAATTCTTGATGAAGCCACCATACTACTTCCATAATTCAGGTTCCTCCCCCATTCCCACAGGGTCAGGTCAGCCTCTCCTGTCCAGCCAACACAGACACATCTCCTTTGTACGAGTGCCAAGTTCAATCATTCTAATCAGGTAGTTTTCCGCCTTTATCTGTGGTTTCACTTTCCCCAGTTTACTAGCAGTCAACTGCAATCTGAAGACATTAAGTGGAAAATTCCAGAAATAAATCATAAGTTTAAACTGTGCGCTGTTCTGAGCAGTGGGATGAAATCTCCCACCATCCCAATCAGTCCCACCTGGGATGTGAACCATTCCTTTGCCTAGCTTATCCACACTGTATAGGCTCCCTGCCGCTTAGTACAGGAAATACATAGTATGTAAATACCTGCAGGGTTCAGTACTATCCTGGGTTTCGGGCATCTACTGAGGGCTTGGGGTGTATGGCCCATGGATGAGGGGGGACTACTAGATTTTGGACAGCTCTGTTACTACCTGACACCCTGTTTTTTGTTTTGTTTTATTTTGTTTTGTTGCTGCCGCAAACTGCTATAAACTTAAGGGCACCCCAAAATACAGACTGATTATCTTGCACTTCTGGAGGTAGAAAAACTGATGTGGATCTCAAGGGGCTAAAATCAAGGTGCTGCATGGCTGGTTCCTTCTGGAGACTCGAGGAAGACTGGGCTTCCTTGCCTTTCCCAGCTTCTACATGCTGCCCTGAGTCCCTGGCTGGTGGCACCTTCTTCTGTCTTCAAAGCCAGCAAATCAGGTAGAACTCCTCTCGCACTATGTCACTCCAACCTTCTCTTCTGCATCCCTCTTCTGTTTTAGGACCCTTGTGATTACACTGGACCCACTCAGATAATTCAGGAAAAACAAGCTGACTGGAAACCTGTATTAATTTGCTAGAGCTGCTGCGAAGAAGTAACACAAGCTGGGTGGCTTAAAACAGTTCAGTTCAGTCGCTCAGTGGTGTCTGACTCTTTGCGACCCCATGGACTGCAGCACGCCAGGCCTCCCTGTCCATCACAGACTCCGGGAGCTTGCTCAAACTCATGTCCATCGAGTTGGTGATGCCATCCAACCATCTCTCCCTCTGTCATCCCCTTCTCCTCCTGCCTTTTATCTTTCCCACTATCAGGGTCTTTTCCAATGAGTCAGTTCTTATCATCAGGTGGCCAAAGTATGGGAACCTCAGTTTCAGCATCAGTCCTTCCAATGAATATTCAGGACTGATTTCCTTTAGCATTGACGGGTTGGATCTCCTTGCAGTCCAAGGGACTCTCAAGAGTCTTCTCCAACACCACAGTTCAAAAGAATCAATTATTTGGCACTCAGCTTTCTTTATAGTTCAACTCTCACATCCACACATGACTGCTGGAAAAACCATAGCTTTGACTAGACGGATCTTTGTCACCCAAGTAATGTCTGTTTTTTAATATGCTGTCTAGGTTTGTCCTAGCTTTTCTTCCAAGGAGCAAGCATGGCTGCAGTCACCATCTGCGATGATTTTGCTGCTGCTACTGCTGTTGAGTCGCTTCAGTCATGTCCGACTCTGTGTGACCCCATAAACGTCAGCCCACCAGGCTTCCCCGTCCCTGGGCTTCTCCAGGCAAGAACACTGGAGTGGGTTGCCATTTCCTTCTCCAATGCATGACAGTGAAAAGTGAAAGTGAAGTTGCTCAGTCGTGTCTGACTCTTCGCGACCCCATGGACCGTAGCCTACCAGGCTCTTCTGTCCATGGGATTTTCCAGGCAAGAGTACTGGAGTGGGGTGCCATTGCCCCCCAAAATAAAGTCTCTCACTGTTTCCATTGTTTTCCCATTTATTTGCCATGAAGTGATGGGCCCAGATGCCATCTTTGTTTTCTGAATGTTGAGTTTTAAGCCAGCTTTTCACTCTCCCCTTTCACTTTCATCAAGAAGCTCTTCATTTCCTCTTTGCTTTCTGCCATAAGGGTGGTGTCATCTGCCTATCTGAGGTTATTGATTTTTCTCCTGGTGGCAATCTTGATTCCAGCTTGTGCTTCATCTAGCCTGGCATTTCTCATGATATATTCTTCATATAAGTTAAATAAACAGGGTGACAATATACAGCCTTGATGTACTCCTTTCCCAATTTGGAACCAGTCTGTTGTTCCATGTCCAGTTCTAACTGTTGCTTCTTGACCTGCATACAGATTTTGCAGGAGGCAGGTACGGTGGTCTGGCATTCCCATTTCTTTAAGTTTGGCATTCCCAAACTCTTCCACAGTTTGTTGTGATCCACACAGTCAAAGACTTTGGCATAGTCAATAAAGCAGAAGTAGATGTTTTTCTGAAACTCTCTTGCTTTTTCTATTACCCAATGAATGTTGGAAATTTGATCTCTGGTTCCTCTGCCTTTTCTAAATCCAGCTTGAACATCTGGAAGTTCTTAGTTCACGTACTGTTGAAGCCTTGCTTGGAGAATTTTGAGCATTTCTTTGCTAGTGTGTGAGATGACTGCAATTGTGTGGTAGTTTGAACATTCTTTGGCATTGTCTTTCTTTAGGATTGGAATGAAAACTGACCTTTTCCAGTCTTGTGGTCACTGCAGACAGAATGAAAATCACAAGCACAGAAAAGTAACCAAAATGACCACATGGACCACAGCCTTGTCTAATCAAGGAAACTATGAGCCGTGCCATGTAGGGCCACCCAAGACAGATGGATCAAAATGGAGAGTTCTGACAAAAACGTGGTTCACTGGAGAAGGGAATGGAAGCACCTCAGTATTCTTGCTTTGAGAATCCCATGAACAGAATGAAAAGGCAAAAAGATAGGACACCGAAAGATGAACACCCCAGGTTGGTACGTGCCCAATATGCTACTGGAGATCAGTGGAGAAATAACTCCAGAAAGAATGAAGAGACGGAGCCAAAGTGAAAACAACGTCCAGTTATGGATGTGACTGGTGATGGAAGTAAAGTCCAATGCTGCAAAGAACACTATTGCATAGGAACCTGGAATGTTAGGTCCACGAATCAAGGTAAATTGGAAGTGACCAAACAGGAGATGGCAAGAGTGAACATCGACATTTTAGGAATCAGTGAACAAAAATGGACTGGAATGGGTGAATTTAACTCAGATGACCATTATATCTACTGTGGGCAAGAATCCCTTTGAAAAAAATGGAGTAACCCTCATAGTCAACAAAAGAGTCCAAAATACAGTACTGGATGCAATCTCAAAAATGACAGAATGATCTCTGTTCATTTCTAAGGCAGACCATTCAATATCACAGTAATCCAAGTCTATGCTCCAATCCACTAATGCTGAAGAAGCTGAAGTTGAATGGTTAAACGAACCTACAAGACCTTCTAGAACTAACACCAAAAAAAGATGTCTTTTTCATCATAGGGGACTGGAATGCAAAACTAGGAAGTCAAGAGATACCTGGAGTAACAGGCAAGTTTGGCCTTGGAGTACAAAAATGAAGCAGGGCAAAGGCTGCGAAGAGAATGCATGGGTCATAGTAAATACCCTCTTCCAACAACATAAGAGAAGACTCTACACATGGACATCACCAGATGGTCAACACCAAAATCAGATTGATTCTATTCTTTGTAGCCAATATGGAAATGCCCTGTGCAGTCAAGCAAAAACAGGACGGGGAGCTGACTGTGGCTCAGATCATGAAATTCAGACTTAAAGAAATTAGGGAAAACCACTAGACCATTCAGGTATAAGCTAAATCAAATCCCTTATAATTATACAGTGGAAGTGACAAAAATAAATTCAATGGATTAGATTTGACAGACAGAGTGCCTCAAAAACTATGGATTGAGGTTCATGACATTGTACAGGAAGCAGTGACCAAGACTATTCCCAAGAAAAAGAAATGCAAAAAGGCAAAGTGGTTGTCTGAAGAGGCCTTACAAATAGCTGAGAAAAGAAGAGAAGTGAAAGGCAAAGGAGAAAAGGAAAGATATACCCATCTGAATGTAGAGTTCTAAAGAGAAGCACAGAGAGATAAGAGAGCCTTCCTAAGTCATCAACACAAAGGAATAGAGGAAAGCTATAGAAAGGGCAAGACCAGAGATCTTCTTCAAGAAAATTAGAGATACCAAGGGAACATTTCATGCAAAGATGGGCTCGATAAAGGACAGAAACGGTATGGACCTAACAGAAGCAGAAGATATTAAGAAGAGGTGGAAAGAATACACAGAAGAACTCTACAAAAAAAGATCTTCATGACCGAGATAACCATGATGGTGTGATCACTCACCTAGAGCCAGACATCCTGGAATGCAAAGTCAAGTGGGCCTTAGGAAGCATCACTATGAACAAAGCTAGTGGAGGTGATGGAATTCCAGTTGAGCTATTTAAAATCCTAAAAGATGATGCTGTAAAAGTGCTGCACTCAATATGCCAGCAAATTTGGAAAACTCAGCAGTGGCCACAGGACTGGAAAAGTTCAGTTTTCATTTCAATCCCAAAGAAAGGCTTAAAACAACAAGAATTTATTCTTACAGCTCTAGCGGCTGGAAGTAAAAAAATTAAAGTGATGGCAGGGTGGTTTCCTTCTGAGGATTCTGAGGAGTCTGTTCCATGCCTGTCTCCCAGGTTCTGGTAACTCTATTTGGGGGAGACCTATAACAACCTAATTCCACCTGCAGCCCTAACTTTCCTTTGACATGTAACCTAACATTTTCATGAGTTCCAGGGATTAGGATGTAGACATCTTTGATGGTCACTAAGTATACATCACATTAACAGTTCTGAGAAATTTATCTTCTATTCAAAATTCAGTTTCTATTCAAGTCTTAAGACTTAAACTAGGTAAAGATCTCATGCAATCTGCTGAAATGTGACTGTCTCACAAAGAGACAATGGCATCTTCAGGATCACATTCTACTAACACAGTTATTCTAGGTTGAATATAAAGTGAATCTCCAACATGGATAACCAAAAAGAACACATTTGTGGGTCATTCATTTTCAGCAACTTCAAAGCGTGAAAAAGTGTGAGCTGTTGTATTTCAACATAACAAGCGTTTAAGATAGCAAGTGGTTTGTCTGTGGGGTCAGTTTTATCCATCTCCAAAATGGGTCAGTAGTAAGGATCTGGCATTGACTGAGCACCTAGTCTGTGCCTGTCTCTGAGCCAGGAAAGTTCTTTACAATAGCTAAATTAATTGAGGTAAGGTGCCTGTATGTGTTTGCCTGAGCATCTGTCGTAGAGACATGCAAATTCCAAACACAGAATCAAATATCCTACAGGTAAAATACCACAGCATAAAAAGGATGTGAAACAGCTCCGAAGCTCCAGGAAGCTGCAGGGAGGTTAAAGAGATTTTGGCTACTGGATGGCTACTTTGTCCAACCTCATCCCCTCTGTCCTCCAGACACATGGGTGTCAACTTCATGCCAATCCCTGAACCAAGGGCCCAGGCACTCAGCTCAGCGTCCCCACCTTCACAAAGCTCAGTCAAGCGTGTGGTCCTTGGGGGAGAGGGAAACATAAAAACAGGCAGTGTCATCACTATCTGATAAGTGCAGTGGACGAAATGGAGCTTGAGCTGGGTCGTGAAGGTCAAAATGAAGTTGGTCAAGCAAAGAAACAGGGCTCAGGGCTCTGAGAGCGAGCACCTACCCATGAAACGTTGAGGAGCAACTGTGAGTTTGGGATGACCAATCCTAAAGGATACTTCAGGGTGGGCAGGAGGAAAGCTGCCTTGGGGGTCTCCGGTGATCGTGTACCCTGGGGCAAGATGATGGGTTTCACCAAGGCAGCAGAGAAATGGGAAACAGGCATGCTGATACAAGCCTATGAAAAGGTGGAGCTGACAGGGCTGTGGGTACATGGGGTCATGGAGAGAAAGGAGGCAAGAGTCAAGCTCAGGATTATGACTGGTCGAGAGGATGCTGCTGGTGCCTCCACTGCGAGGGAAGAACACAGGGAGGGGAGTTGACCTGGGGGCGGAAGGGGGTTATTAGTTTCAGGTGGCCGCTAGGCCACTCAGTGGCGCTGGGAAGGGTCTGCAGGTGTGGTTCTGGAGGTCAAGGGTGCCATCTGATGGGAGACACAGGGTTGGAAGTCTAAGGCAATAAAGTCCTGGTATACAGCAAGGGTAAGAACGACTAACGACTCATCCGGGGAGCTTACACTGGAGGACAGAGGGCAGGGCTTGGGGAGTGCAAGCACCTGGGGTTGGACTCAGTCATGGAAGGTTCTGAGGAGTGGGAGAAGAGGTGATGAGCAAGGCAAGTGAGGGCAAGTGGACAGTGCAAGAGGCACCAAGAAGGGCCTGGCTGGATGAGGCTAAAGAGCATCCCTGGATTTAGCCAGGAGGCGGCAAAGCTGATTGGGGGGAGGACTGGGGAGACCAGTCGCCAGCATCGTAAGTGCAGAATGGATGAGGATGAAGAGGAGATGCTGGCACTCTTAGCAGATTTGGTTTGATGCCTACAGAGTGGGATCCACAAACCCTCAATGCTGGGGTGACACTCCACCTTTGGAAACTAGACCTAGAGGTCAGCAAGATGTCCCATGACTTGGGAGCCTCTGGTCAAGCAAGCTGTATATGGGCGAGAAGATGAGTGAGGGTGTGAGAGGGGACACCTACATGAGAAGGGGATGCTGAGAACAGCCGAGGGCTGCGAGCAGTGGCTCACGGAGCCACCTGTCTGGACCTGTGGGCCACCCTGCCCACTGGCAGTGCCTCGTGGAAAGTCATCTGGGCCAAACGGCAGAGCAGATGACTTGTTGGAGACCTGGGTCGTGTCTGAGAAGCTGGAGGCCAGCTGGGGAGGGCCTGGTGTGGAGAGCATCGTGAGGAGAAGACTGTGTAGCCCACCAGGCTCCTCTGTCCACAGGACTTCCCAGATAAGAATGTGTTGTACTTAGTTGCTCAGTCACGACCAACTATTTGCGACCCCATGGACTGTACAGTCCACAGAGTTCTCCAGGTCAGAATATTGCAGTGGGTAGCCTTTCCCTTCTTCAGGGGATCTTCCCAACCCAGGGACTGAACCCAGGTCTCCTGCACTGCCGCTGGATTCTTTACCATCTGAGCCACCAGGGAAGTCCAAGAATACTGGAATGGGTAGCCTATCCCTTCTCTGGGGGATCTTCCTGACCCAGGAATTGAACCAGGGTCTCCTGAATTGCAGGCAGATTCTTTGTCATGGAGCCACCCGGGAAGCCCTGCCCAGGCCATTTACACTGCCATCTTGCCTTCGACCAACCAGAATGCCCAGAGGAAGGCAGCTCAGGGCCTGCTGGGCTTGCTTCACAGACGGAGGAACCAACTCAGAGAGACAGCAACACTGGCCCAAAGCCCACCAGTTATTAAGTGGGTGAGTCCTCTGTGCCCCGACCCAGGGACTCCCTTTTTGTATTTACACACTCGGGCTCTGGTTAGGGGACACCTGACCGATTTCATCAGGATGCCCCAAGGGTGAAAGATGCCCACTTACTAGAGCCAGACATTCTCAAAGTCTCAGCAGGTCGCGTTCAGGATCCTGGGATCAGACGGGCCTGGCCTTGAGTATTCCTTCCACCAGCTTGCCAGCTGTGTGACCTTGGACAAGTCAGTACTCAAGCCTCTGCCAGGAGGTCAGCCCAGGCCTGGCGCTCTGAGGGCCTGATAAATATCAGCTGCTATTACTGCTAGAACTATTATTCTCGGTCTAGACATCTGTCTTATTCAGAGGAACTGCTGTTCCTCAAAGCCCTCTGGAATGGCTCGTCTATGTGGGCATTTGGAACCAAAACAAACTCATTTGAATTTTTAGAAAATTTTCAATAAATCTGTATGATTCAGATGACAGGAATATGAAGAACCTGCTTGAGTGCTGAGTCCTGTAACTCGGTGTGCTTTTTTTTCTCCCCGCTCTGAGCCCCTCTCATCCATAAAGCAGGACTGGATGCTGACCTCACAGCAGGTAAAGGCCCCAGGGGGATGCCCACAGGAGAGCCCCAGGGACGGACATCTCCTCCCTCTCCCTCTGGGGCAGGGCTGCTGCATGCGGGACTGTGAGTGTCCGGCCAAGGTCAGGCCAGCAGAGTTCTGCCTTCCGCGGATGACGGCTCTCCCAGGACACCCAGGCTGTGCTCACCACGTGCACCGCCGGCCTGGGCTGAGCAGACGTGGCAGAGGCCGCTGGCCTGGAGCCGGACCTTCTGGGCCTCATCCCAGAAACACCACGGAGGACGCAGCAGCGGCAGACGCCGCGTCGGCCCGGGTCACTCTCACAGCTCAGGGCCGGCTACAGCCAGCAGCTCTGTTATGAGAACAATCAAAACATGCCTTTAACATGTGCCATTTAAAGTCTCCGAAGATATGTGGCTGCTTTTATTGAGCAGATGTCCGTGAGAGGAGCGGGGCTGGAGGGGGCAGCACGACCAGGACTTAACAGGCTGGGCTGCGAGGTCCTCCCAAGGGATGGAGGGGGACACCTCACAGCTGCACACGAAGTTTCAACGCAGCATTTCTCCATTTAAAACTTGAGAATTATGGGTTCTCGTATATATTTCCTTGAAAAGGAATTACTATCCACATATTTGTTTTTTTACAGGAGGAAATGAGAGCCTGCAGTGGGTGACTGGGAGAGAATACCCGGGCCTGTGCACGTAAGCTTCTGCTAGAGGACATTAGTCCTCCCTGAAAACCAGGCTGGGTCAGTCTGAGAACTTGCCAGGCTTCCCTGAAAAGGTTCTTGAGTCAGTGTGGTTAGTTCTCATGTGCCAGGGAAAGGAAGAGAAAGGAAGGAGGAAGAGAGCGGGAGGGAGGGAGGGGCAAGGAAGGAAGAGGGGGCAGGGAAGGGGGGAGGGAGGAGGCAGGAAAGGGGGGAGGGAGGGAGGGAGGGGCAAGGAAGGAAGGGAGGGAGGGGGCAGGGAAGGGGGGAGGGAGGAGGCAGGGAAGGGGGGGCAGGAAAGGGGGGAGGGAGGGAGGGAGGGGCAAGGAAGGAAGGGAGGGAGGGGGCAGGGAAGGGGGGAGGGAGGGAGGGAGGGGCAAGGAAGGAAGGGAGGGAGGGGGCAGGGAAGGGGGGAGGGAGGGAGGGAGGGGGCAGGGAAGGGGGGAGGGAGGGAGGGGCCAGGGAAGGAAGGCTTTGCTAAAATACAACTTAAGGGAACATGTTCCAAGAGTGGTTTCTCTAGATATTGTACCAGCTAACCATTTTGGGAGCTTCCTATGTACCAGGCAATGTTCTGAGCACTTAACATGATTAGAATTATTTGATCCCTGTAACAATCCTACGGAGAGCCATTCTACAGATGAGGAAATCAAGGCACGGAGAGCTTAAGTGGCTTGCCCAAGGTCATACATTAGCAAGCAGAAGCATGATTTTAACAGTTCCACTGAGACCTAATTCACATACTCTACAATTCATCCACATAAAGAGAACAATAATATTCTGAGTTGTGAAATCACCACCATAATCGATTTTAGCACATTTTCATTACCCTCCAAAGAAAGTCTACAACTCTTAGCTGTCATCTCCCAATACATACCCCCTCCCACCCCTCTCCGCCCTAAGCAATCACTACCCTACTTTTCGTCTCTATAGACTTGCCTCTTCTGGACATTTCATATAAATGGACACATAACATGCGGTTCTTTGTGCCTGGATTCTTTCACTGAGCATGATGTTTCCAAGGCTCATCCACACGAGAGCACCTATCGGTATTTCATTCATTTTTATTATTGAATAATATTTGACTGTATGGATATACCATATTTATTTATCAGTGTATCAATTGAGGGATATTTGGGTTATTTCCACATTTCAGCTATTACGAATAATGCTACAGTGAAGATCAGTGGATAGCTTTTGTATGGACATGTGTTCTCACTTCTTTTGACTATTTACCAAGGAGCGGAACTGCTGGATCATATGCTAACTCTATGTTTAACAATTTAAGAAATTCCAGACTGTTTCCAAAGCAGCTGCACCATTTTGCATTTCTATAGTAGCATGTGAAAATCTAAATTCTCCACACTAACATGTGTGTGTGTTAGTTGCTCAGTCATGTCTGACTCTTTGCATAGCCCATTGGGCTTCTATGTCCATGGGATTCTCCAGGCAAGAATACTGGAGTGGGTTGCCATTTCCTTCTCCAGGGGATCTTCCCCACTTGGGGATCAAACCTAGGTCTCCTGCATTCCAGGAAGATTTTTTTTTTTACCATCTGAGCCACCAGGGAAGCTACATTCCCATACATTTTTGCTATTATCTCTCATTTTGATTACAGCCATCTTCGTGGGTGTGCAGTGGTATGCCATTAATTTCATGTACTGTGGTAAAATATGTACAAAATTTACCACTTGTAACACTTTGCAGCGTACATTTCAGTAGTATTAAATACATTCACATTGTTGTCCAACCCTCATCATTATCTCCAAAATTTTTCACCTTCCCAAAATGAATTAATTAGATTCAAAAAACAATAACCTCTATTCCCCGGCTCCTCTATTTTCCCCCTGCTCCCGGCAACCACCATCAACCTTCCTGTCTCTATGGCTTTGTCTGCTCAGGTACCTCATACTAGCGGAGCCACACAATGTTTGTTGTTTTGTAACCGCCTCAGTTCACTAAGCATAATGCCCTCAAGGTTCATCCAGGTTACAGCATCTGTCAGAACTCCCTTCCTGTTGAAGGGTGAATAATACTCCATTGCACATGTGTGTAACACGTTTCATTTGTCTGTCCAGAGAGGAACACTTGTGCTGCTTCCGCCCTTTGACTATTGTGAATAATGATGCTATGAAGATAGCTGTACAAATTTTTGTTTGAGTTCTTTTTTTTTTTTTTTAATTCTTTTGGGTATATACCCAGAAGTAGAATTGCTGGATCATATGGTAATTCTGTGTTTAAGTTTTTAAGGAATCGCTGTACTGTTTCCCACAGTGGCTGCACTATTTGACATTTCAATCAACAGTGTTCAGTTCAGTCCAGTCGCTCAGTCATGTCCAACTCTTCGTGACCCCATGAATTGCAGCACACCAGGTCTCCCTGTCCATCACCAACTCCTGGAATTCACCCGGACTCACGTCCATGGAGTCAGTGATGCCATCCAGCCATCTCATCCTGGGTCGTCCCCTTCTCCTCCTGCCCCCAATCCCTCCCAGCATCAGAGTCTTTTCCAGTGAGTCAACACTTCGCATGAGGTTGCCAAAGGACTGGAGTTTCAGCTTTAGCATCATTCCTTCCAAAGAAATCCCAGGGCTGATATCCTTCAGAATGGACTGGTTGGATCTCCTTGCAGTCCAAGGGACTCTCAAGAGTCTTCTCCAACACCACAGTTCAAAAGCATCAATTCTTCGGTGTGCAGCTTTCTTCATAGTCCAACTCTCACATCCATACATGACCATAGGAAAAACCATAGCCTTGACTTCTTTGGAAGGAATGATGCTAAAGCTGAAACTCCAGTACTTTGGCCACCTCATGAGAAGAGTTGACTCATTGGAAAAGACTCTGATGCTGGGAGGTATTGGGGGCAGGAGGAGAAGGGGACGACCAGGATGAGATGGCTGGATGGCATCATGGACTCGATGGATGTGAGTCTGAGTGAACTCCGGGAGATGGTGATGGACAGGGAGGCCTGGCGTGCTGCGATTCATGGGGTCACAAACAGTCAGACACGACTGAGCGACTGAACTGAACTGAACTGACTAGACGGACCTTAGTCGAAAAAGTAATGTCTCTGCTTTTGAATATACTATCTAGGTTTGTTATAACTTTTCTTCCAAGGTAGAGGGTTCCAATTTCCCCATATCCTCACCAACACTTATTTGCTGTTTATATATATATATACACACACACATATATAAGCTATCTACAGGGGTACAAAGTGGTCCTCATTGTGGTTTGATTGGCATTTCCCTAATGATTAGTGATAATGAGCATTCTTTCAAGTACTTACTAGCCATGTGTATATCTCCTTTGGAGAAATGAGTGAACATTTTCTTTGCCTATTTCTTAATTGGGTACCATTTGTTGTTTAGTTATAGGAGTTCTTTAGATATTCTGGATATTACTTCTTATTAAATATATGACTTGCAAATATTTTCTCCTATTCTTTGGGTTGCCTTTTCACTTTGTTGATGAGGTTCCTTGATGCTCAGTTTTCAAATTTGATGATGTCCGATTTGTCTATTTTCCCTTCTGTTGCCCATGCTTTCTGTCATATCTAAGAAATCATTACCAAATCCAATGTACGAAGCTTTTTTCCTATATTTTATTCCAAGAGTTCTAACTTTAACTCTTATGTTTAGGTCTTTGACCCATTTTGAGTTTATTTTTGTATATAGTATAAGGTAAAGATTGGTGGGAGAAATATCAGTAACCTCAGATGTGCAGATGTCACCACTCTTATAGCAGAAAGCGAAGAGGAACTGAAGAGCCTCTTGATGAAGGTGAAAGAGGAGAGTAAAAAAGCTGGCTTAAAACTCAACATTCAAAAAATAATGATCATGGGATCTGGTCCCATCACTTCATGGCAGATAGATGGGAAACAATGGAAACAGTGACAGACTTTATTTTCTTGGGCTCCAAAATTACTACAGATGGTGACTGCAGCCATGAAATTAAGATGCATACTCCCTGGAAGAAAACTATGACAAACCTAGATGTCATATTAAAAAGAAGAAATGCTACTTTGCTGATAAAGGTGCTTATAGTCAAAGCTATGGTTTTTCCAGTAGTCATGGTATGGATGTGAGAGTTGGACCATAAGGAAGGCTGAGCACCGATGAATTGATGCCTTTGAACTGTAGTGTTGGAGGACTCTTGACAGTCCCTTGGCCTGCAGGGGGATCAAACCAGTCACTCCTAAAGGAAAACAGTCCTGAATATTCATTGGAAGGACTGATGCTGAAGCTGAAGTTCCAATACTTTGGCCACCTGATGGGAAGAACTGACTGACTGGAAGACACTGATGCTGGGAAAGACTGAAGATGGGAGGAGAAGGGAATGACAGAGGATGAGATGGTTGGATGGCATTACCAACTCATTGGACATCAGTTTGAGTAAGGCCCGTGAGTGGGTGATGGACAGGGAAGCCTGGTTTGCTGCAGTCCATGGGGTCACAAAGAGTCGGACACAACTGAGCGACTAAACATAAGGTAAAGGTCCAACTTCATTCTTTTATATTTTGATATCCATTCTTCCCAATACCATTTATTGAACTTTATTATGGCTTTGATTTTTGAACTCCTTGATGACTGATGATGTTGAGCATCTTCTCATGTGCTTATTGGCCATTTGCATATCTTCTTCTGAGAATGTCTACTCAGATAATTTACCCATTTTTAAATTGGTTTTTTATTATTGAGTTGGAAGAGTCATGGATGTGTGTTGTTTCAATCACTCAGTCGTGTCCAACTCTTTTGAAACTCCCATGGACTGTAGGCCACCAGTCTCCTCTGTCCATGGGATTTTCTAGGCAGGAACACTGGTGTGGGTTATCATTTCCTACTCTAGCAGATCTTCCCAACCCAGGGATTGAACTCATTTTTCTTGGGTCTCCTGTATTGGCAGGCAGATTCTTTACCACTGTGCCACCTGGGAAGCCCAAAGAGTCCTTGATATATTCCAGTTAAAATGAAGTGAATTGAAGTGAAAGTTGCTCAGTCATGCCCGACTCTTTGCGACCCCATGGACTATACAGTCCATGAAATTCTCCAGGCCAGAATACTGGAGTGAGTAGCCTTTCCCTTCTCCAGGGGATCTTCCCAACCCAGGGATTGAACCCAGGTTTCCTGCACTGAAGGCAAACTCTTTACCAGCTGAGCCACAAGGGAAGCCCAATAATACTGGAGTGGGTAGTTTATCCCTTCTCCAGCGGATCTTCCTGACCCAGGAATCAAACTGGTGTCTCCTGCATTGCAGGTCGATACTTTACCAACTGAGCTACCAGGAAAGTTAAAATGATCTTCTCAGATATATGATTTGTGAAAATGCTTTTCTCCTTTTGGTTATCTTTTCATTTTCTTAAGGCTTTGAAGAACAAAAGTTTTAAATTTTTATAATGTCCTAGTTTATTTTTTCTTCATAACTTGCATTTTTACTTTCATACCTAAGAAACCATCACCTAATCTAGAGTCAGGAAGATTTACGCCTAATGTTTCCTTGTTTTATAGCTTTAGCACTTACATTTAGTTGACTGATCCATTTTGAGTTCACTGTTGTCTATGGTATGATCTAGGGATCCAACTTCTGTTTTTTGATGTGGACATTCAGAGTCTCAGTTCCATTTATAGAAAAGTCTGTTCTTTTTCCATTGGGTTGTTCTGGTATCCCATGTTGAAAACTAACTGATAGTAAATGAGAGAATGTTTATTTCTAGATACTCATTTATATTAATTGTTCTATATGTCTGTCTTTATGCAAATACCATACTGTCTTGATTTTTCTAGCTTTGTAGTAATTTTTTAAACTGAGAGGCATAAGTCCTCCAACTTTGTTTTTATTTTTTTTTAAATTGTATTGACTATTCAGAACCCTTTGCAATTTCACATAAATTGTAGGATCAGCTTGTTCATTTGTACAATAAAGACAATTGGAATTTTGATAGGGATTATGCTTTGTTAGTAGATCAATTTGTGGAGTATAGTCCTCTTACCAATATCAGGCTTTCTACTGGGATGCATTTAGATATTCATTAACTTCTTTCAATAACGTTTTGTCATTTTCAGTGTTTAAGTCTTGCAGTTCTTTTGTTAAATTCATTCCTAAGTATTCTGTTGTTTTTGATGCTACTGCAAATGGAACTGTTTTCTCCATTTCCTTTTCAGACTATTCATTGCAAGGGTGTAGGAAGAGAATTGATTTTTGTCCATCAATCTTACATTCTATAACCTTGGTTAACTCATTTGTTAAAAATAACAAGCCCCAAATGGCTTGTATCATTTGCCACACCCACCACCATGACAGCAAACCAAGACTTAATTGCAGTTTCAATCCCTTCCAGAAATATGACCTTTAAAAGAGTCAATCTGAAGTTTCCTGATCAACACTAGTGAGGTAATGTGCATGATAAAGCCCTTCCCTTCCCCCAAAAGAAGATGGCCTGGACTAAACCAGTCTTCGTGTGTGTTAGTCACGCAGCTGTGTCCAACTCTTTGTGACCCCATGGACTGTGGACTTCCAGGCTGCTCTGTCCATAGAATTCTCCAGGCAAGAATACTGGAGTGGGTTGCCATTCCCTTCTCCAGGGGATCTTCCTGACCCAGGGATCGAACCCATGTCTCCTGCATTGCAGGCGGACTCTTTACCATTTGAGCCACCAGGGAAGCCATCTCTACTTGTTAATACTTCATTGCCCCACCCTCTTCCTGCCAGTAAATACATTCTACTTAGTATGGCTCCTTGGAGCACTCTTCTAGTCACTAGCTGAGATGCTGCCCGATTCAAGAACTGTTAAATAAAGTCAACTAGATCTTTGAGTTAACCAAGCTGAATTTTGTTTTTCAGCATGTACATTAGTTCTAGTAGCTTTTTTACTGGATTCTTTAGAATCTTCTATATAGAAGATCACGTCATCTGCAAATATATGTGGTTTTACTTCTCTAATCTAGATGCTTTTTTTTTTTTTTTTTGACTAATTTCCCCGGCTAGAACCACCAGTACAATGTTGAATATAAGTGGTGAAAACAGATTCTTGTCTTATTCCTCTCTTAAGGGAAAGCATTTAGTCTTTCACTATTAAGTGTGATGATATCTGTGGGGTTTTTTTAGGTGCCCTTCATGAGGTTGAGAAAATTCTATCCTATTCATCGTTTGTTGAAAGTTTTGATCATGAAAGAATATTGAATTTTGTCAAATACTTTGTGTGTGTGTGTGTGTTAATTGAGACAATAATGTGGTTTGTCTTTTATTCTACTGATGTGGTATATTACATTATTTGATTTTCAGATAAGTTTCCACTTGATCATGGTATGTAGTCCTTCTCATATTGCTGGATTCCATTTACTAATATATTTTGAAGATTTTTGTGTTCTATATTCATAAGTGATATTGGCATGTAGTTTCTTTTCTTATTATATCTTTGTCTGGTTTTGTCATCAGGGTAATACTGGTCTCATAGAATGAACTGCAAAGTGCTTCCTTTTCTACTTTTAGGAAGAGGCTACTAAAAATTGATATAAATTCTTCCTTAGATGTTTGGTAAAATTCACCAGTAAAACCATTTGATCCTGGGCTTTTTTCTGTGGGAAGTTTTTGATTATTAATTCAATCTCTTTACTTGTTATGGGTGTGCTCAGGTTATCTATTTATTCTTGAGTCAGTTAAAGTAGTATTTCTAGGAATTTTGCCTGTTTCATCTAATTAATACAATTTTTCATTACACCAGAACATTTTTAGGTTTTCAGTATAGTAATGCAAAATGTCCAGATAATAATGGGAAGACGTAGAGGCTGTTTGAGGGTCACATACACTAAGGATGCTGTCTTGTTTAGGAAGAGGCTGGTGATTCTAAATACTTTGGACTTTACTGAAATGCTTATAGTTAAGGTACAGGGGTCACATTTAAGAGTAGCTATCAAAAGAACATAAATATAATCCACAGCTTCCCAAAAATAGGGAGAAAAAAGAAAAATTGTTAGTTCTGAATATCTTATAATTTCCAATATCATTTCCTCCAAACTCATGAACTACATATTTTTTAATTTCTAAAAATATAGAAAAAAGTAGGTCACTATCTTTTTACTGCTTATTTCCAGTGTAATTTTCTATGGCCAGAAAGAATAGTGTGTTTTATTATCTTGGTTACCATAAATACAGCCTTATCAATCAGTGGGAATGGGGTGAACTAGCCTTGATATAATGCAGAAACAATAGGTTATCATATGGAAGAAATTAATTCATTGTCTCAACTCAGACTATACAGAAAAAGGAATTCTGGATGCGTTCAGTTCAGTTCAGTTCAGCCACTCAGGCGTGTCCCACTCTTTGCGACCCCATGGACTGTGGCTCGCCAGGCCTCCCTGTCCATCACCAACTCCTGGAGCTTACTCAAACTCATGTCCATCGAGTCAGTGATGCCATCCAACCATCTCATCCTCTGGATGAGTTAAAGCCTTCTTATATGCACAAAAAAGCCAATCCTTAAAAGTTCTGAAAAAATACATAGGAAAATATATTTGCAGTTGTAAGGTCAGGAAGGGATTGTGAAACAAGACAAAAGAAGGACAATTCCTAAATTAAAAATTAACCAATTTAACTAAATTAAAGATGAAAGCTCCTACTGAAAGACCTCATAGGTGAAGAGAGATGCCTCAAATAAGGGAAAATATAATCCAAGGTGTATGAGGAAGCTCATAATCAATTGGTAAAAGATAAGTAGCCCAACAGGATAATGGGCAAAGAACAGGAGGATAAATCACAGAAAAAATATAAATATCCTCTTAACATGTGAAAACACTCAACCTCACTACAGCACAGGGGAATTTAAAAAAATCAAACAACGAGGCACCAATTTCTCCCTACCAGATGGCAACGCTACAAAGTCTGCTGCTGCTGCTGCTGAGTTGCTTCAGTCGTGTCCGACTCCTAGCGACCCCATGGACTACAGCCCACCAGGCTCCTCCGTCCACGGGATTTGCCAGGCAAGAGTACTGGAGTGGGGTGCCATCGCTTTCTCCAACAAAGTGTGACTAAACTAAATTTGTTCACAACTGGAGCAATGAGAGCCGTTATGGTGCTAGTGACAGGGTAATGCTAGGCAAGCCTTTGGAGAAAAGCTCGAGGTGTGCAGACCTACAACTGTGTAGCCACCCTTGTAGGGACACAACTTGCACATGTGTCCAAGGAAACTGGACAAGGATGTTCACAGCATAGGTGTTTATTAGCTAATCTCAGACTTTCCTACACTTCTGAACATTTTTCATAAGAAAAATGCTTGCACAACCCAGAACCAGGTCAGAGGCACTAACTGACCTTGACTGCTGAGAGTGGCGGCATCTGTGGTCAGCTGAGAATGAACGTGGTGTCTGTCCCGGGAGCTGCCAGGCTCCAGTCTACTGTTGCCATGTGGGTCAAGTATTGCCACATCTTTCCTTTTAAAAAATAATGTTGAAAGCTCCGAGTCTTACTGCAATCTCTTGATTTTTAAAGTATTGGAAATGAACTCTAAAACCTTAAGACGCCTATGCAGGCCAAGCCATGTCTGCTGTGGAATTCAGTTCTGCCTCTGGTCTGGGACTGCCCACTTAAATTTTCCAAGGAGGCAGCTCTGGTGGTTCTGAACCTAAACCAGGAAGGCTGGATGCGCATCTTCCTGTGGCTCTGGTCTGAGAGGCCACTCTGCACCTCTGTCTTGCCACATGGGTCCTCCCGCAATGCTTTGTCCCCACATTCCTATTACACACACACTCTAATTTGTCTTTTGGTTGGCTCAATATGTGTGTCCCAAGAATTCTGTCCTGAGAAGATGAGGGAAACAAGACTCCCCCAGATTTATGATGTGATGCAGTTTTCCCAAGACAGCAGTCTGAGCGGTACCAGTCGGAAACCAACACCAAAGTCTTGAATCCAGGGGGCTGCAGAGATAGCCGGAGGCCTGATGGACGCCGCAGGAGCCCCTGCCCAGCTGGCCCAGTGGCCCAGCCCCACCAAATTATTCAACGTGCAAACATGCAAGCAGGCCTCCCCGACATTCCAGCCCCGCCGCTGCCTCACACTGGCTAGGAAAACGCTCAGGATTTCACAAGACTCTCTGAAAACGTTTCTGGGGGAGTTCTCCAGAGCTGGAGCGAGTCACAGCCCTGCGTCTTCTGGAAGGGGCACAGAGGGGAAAGGCCGTTGTGTGCAGAGGGACAGGGGCAGGGCTCCAACAGGACCAGTCTGCAAACCTGGCTGACGCTGGCTCCGAGCTGGCCCTGCAAGGGTTCTGGCCCGGGGCTTTATGAGTGAGGGAATGTACAGCACCGCCCATGTCCCCACCCACAGCTCCCTTTAATTGCAAACCTCCCATTTGCTCTCTGAGCCCCTCCTGCCAAAGGCGCTTCCCGACTCCCCCAGAGCAGACAGGAGCCGGCCAGGGCCCTGGACAACAGCCTCCACGGTGACTCTTTGTTGGTCTATTTTGAATTGCTGGTACCGCCTAATGTGCTGCTGGGTTAGAAGTGGTGGCCCTGCTGAGATGGTTTGGAAAGGGTGGTGTCTGCGTTGAGCCTGGGAAGAGATTCCCCGGGGGAGACAGACATCCAGGCCAGAGCCACGTGGAGACAGCTGGCAATGTGGTGCCCCAGTCCTGCTTGGTGGCTGGCATCCTGCAACGTCTTCCTTCCCGCACTGACTAAAATGACGCAGGGTCTTCAGTGAGCATCCCTTGTCATGCCAATCCTTAGTGCAGACGGCAGCTCCGACACTCCTGACCCTGGCAACTGCCCTGCCTGATTTGTACTGGTTCCTCCTTGACTTCTCAGATGCCGGGAGCTCCTGCTGCTTGCCTTCTACTTCTCTGAAGCCTCCTCCTCCCCTGTTTTCCAAGGAGTGCCGGTCCTAACCTTGTTCAGCCTTGGGCTCCTTTGTTCCCACGGCCCTCCTTCCTTCCCTTCCCTTTCTTTTCTTTTCCCAGAGCTAACTCATGATATGATTCCTGTATGTATCATGATGCATAGACCTCCCTGCTCTCCACTTCGGAAACTCCAGGACTTCGTGACTGGCAGCCTGAAGGACATCAGGGGTCCCACACCTCTGGTTCTGGACGGGCAAGGTCATAAACCATACCTCCTTGCCCCACTGCCAAGACTCTTTTCAAGAGACCAGCCATGCAAGGTTAGAGGGCAGCTGCTAAGTGCCACCAAGCCAAGCCCCTTGAGGGATCTCAGATCTGCCTCCCTTCTCCATTTCCATGGCCACCTTGCCTGAGGTATTGTAACAGTCTCCTAACTTGCCTTCCCACCATGGAATCTCTTTTCTCTTCCAAGTAATCTACGCACCTCTGCCATGGCATTAGTTATGTGACTTCCTCACTCTAAAACCTTCAATGGCTCCCTAGGGCCTACTATCTTTCACATTCTGAAGTCACACTCAAGGCCCAGCCCAATAACTTAGTCATTCCTTCAGTCCAGGCTCCTCCATCATTCCACTAGGGACTGAAGATGTTTTCATGAGTATAAACAGGCAAACAAAAATAAGACACTGCTCTAAAACAAATGAAAATTAGGTCAGATCAAGGCAGCAGGACTAGCCTTACCCCCTGGCTTTGGTTGGCCTCATGTGCTCCTCCCTGTGTTTAACATTCCCTGACCTGGAGACATGGGCACTGAACCCTCTGCCTGCACAGCCTCCTCACTTGCTCAGTTGGCCAGTTTCAAGAGTCTGCCCCTCTAGGAGCTCTTCCAGAGGTCCCACATGTGCCCTCTTCTGCCTCTGGTTCCCAGTCTGAAGGATACTCTTTCCCCCAAGAATATCCTCACCTTGTTGTGGCTGGGAACCTCCTAGGAGGCAAGAGGTTTGGTTCTAGTTTGGGTTCACTGGCTAAGTGTTTGATGACTTTGGCTGCTGAACTTCCCACCTTTGCTTTACCATGTGAAATGGGGTGATGGGGTGAATGGCTCCTATTCATTTCTCACGTGGACATGCCAGCACTTGATCACACATGTCAACCTGTTATCATCTTGTGCCCCCCTTCTGGATGGACCTGGGTCTTAGTGGGCTCATCATTGAATAGTCCAGGATCTGTATTTCCCATCCCATACACTTACTTTAGCACATTGCTCACAGTCCTGCCTACCTTCTCCTCAAGGGTGGATCTCATTAAGGCTGTGTGTTCTGAGAACACCCTAAACCTTGGCTCCAGCACTCTGGAGAGACACTGTGTATTAATGCTGCTGGCTAATAAAACCACCAGCAGTTTCCTATAAAAAGTTACAGTGGGATAAATCTACAATAAAATATTCATGCCCTTTATTTCACTTCACAGAAAGATTCAAACATCCCAACCAAATGGAGTCACAGCAGATGCTGGGCAGATGTTCTTCAGTCAAGGGAATGAGAGACAATGATTAGTCTCAATTAAGTTCTCAATAAATTATGTAACAGATTCCTTTAGCCACTCAGCCCTGAGTGGTTTGCTGGGCCAAAGTCAGTGAACCGGGTCCAAAACTATTTAGAAACTTTGGATTGCTTTGGACAATTCATGTTCTGAGTAGACTGTAGGGAATCTTGGCATGAGAGGAAATAATGAATACCATAACCACTTTCAATTGAAAATAATAATTTGTTAATAATTTTAATAGCTAATGAGCTACAGAAACTGTGTTCCTGAGCCCTCCAAGTAGAAAGTAAAGAGGTTCATTTTATTTCTGGCATTATTAAGTCAATGGTATGAAATCCCCCTGTGAACTTTTGAGATTTTTATTCAGCAAGTACTGTGTCAGAATGATCTATTTTCACTAGAATATTGCTCCTTCTCTTTGATTTGTAAAAGCAGGTTCCTAAGTGTCTGTCCTGCAAAGGCAGCTCTATCTAATTGAGCTTTAAGGATATCCCACCAACAGGCACACGAGACTGGCCACACTCTACTCTGCCATCAAGAACCAGAGAAAAGAGACTTCTACTGCAAATTTTGCTGGACTGAGTTCCATGACATCTTCTCCCTCCTCCAAGTGTTGCATGTTGTCAATTTTAACTTTTAGGCGAACAGAAGAAAATTTTATTTAGAAAATTGTAGAGAATGTCCCAGTCCTTGGCAAAATGTTTGGGGTCACTCAGAGTCCAGACTCCCTTCCCTCTGGCTCTCAAAGGCCTGGTCCCATTTTGCTGTAGATGATTCTTGTCTCTGGCTCTTCTGAGAGAAAGCTTCTAGCACAGAGCCTTATGCTTATTAAGGGTGTAACAAATGTTTTTTGAATTTAATTGAATTCCATGATTGTCAATAAAGAAAATTGAGAAGTGATCAGGAGCTTCCTAACATGATCTTTGTGTTGGTCCCCAGGGTATCTCTTGTCTACACTTTCAGTCATATTAGGAATCTCTTCTAGAGTCATATTTTTTGTTTACTTAGCAGAAATGACAAATATAATTTATGTACATTGTTCAAAATCTGAAAGGTACATAAAAACATAAAGCAAGAGAACTGAAGAACATACATGGTCCCAGTCTTTTCCTAAACATATTTTCTTTAAAGATACCATATTATAAACAAGTCTGTAAATATTTGGCCTATTTCTCTCTGATAGGAGAAACAATTCCTATGTGATCAAAAATATTGTCTCGAGTGATTTTTAATGCTTGCATAATGCTCCATTGTATAGAGCGAGCCATTTTATTTAGGTAGTGCATACTTGGACATCTGGGTAGTTGCCAATTGTGTCCATAATTTGGATGATTTCTAGAAGGCAAAAGTTGAAGTCCTGGATCCAAGGTGATGAGTGATGCCTTCTGAAGACTGGCAGGGACTGTGTGGATCTGTGCATGATGGGGAGCTCATTCCACTATGGCCAGGATGTCTGTCCCACTAGCCTGCTGAAGCGCCAGAATAGGGGTGCTTGTTCTCTAGATGATGACACAAAGTTCACAAAGGCACTGGGGCAAATCCTCCCAGGTATCTGAAAATCCCTTCAGATACTCTGAAATCCTTCCAGGTATTCCTTTAGTTTTCTTTTTTTTTTACTAATGTACATAGCCTTTCAGTTGTTCTTCACGAGGCAGCAGTGTCTGGGCCTCTCACCCTTGACCGCCATCTCCTGCTGTGGACATGGCCATCCCAGCCAACTCGTGCCCTAGCATGTGGCCTTAACAAATACACTCTTCAGTTATAACCTGAGCAGCTTCAAGTCAGTAAGCAATAAACACACACTAACTGGGCCCCTCTGTAAGCAGATGCTATGTGCTTTAGTCTCTGCTCGGTTCCTACTAAGAGGAGGAAAGGGAGGCTCATGCGAAGTGGCCTGCTCGGGCTTACACAGCCAGTAAGAGATGAGCTGGCTCCACCCAGGTCCCCTGGGATGTGGTACAGCTACTGCTTCCTGCTACCCTGATGCATCCACACAAATCTTGGCTGGGCATCTTACCCCTGCCCTAGTCACGAGCTTTGCTACCCTGATGCATCCACACTGATGTTGGCTGGGCATCTGACCCATCCCCTAGTGACGAGTTCTGTTACCTCAACATGTCCACACCGATCCTGGCTGGGCATCTGACCCGTCCCCTAGTCACATGTTCTCCCACAGAGATCAGGGCTAGGGCTGCCCTGTGCCCCTGTAAGTTTTTCTCACCCGGAGGAAGCTCTGAAAGGTGGAGAGGAGACTCTTCACCAAATGTTATCCTCAATTGGTGCTCAGTTAAGGTTGTTAAATGAGTGAACAAAGGAACAGCTTTAAATGCCCAGGCTGAGTTTAATGTCAGTGGACATCTCCAGGTCTCTGCACTTTTGAGTTACTTCCTTTTGAGCCAAATGTGGGTTTTGTATCCTATAAATTTTAATTTTCAGGTAGAGGGGACCTTTGTTCTTAAAATTTTTTTCATTAATTTCCAACTCCATTGATTTGTGATCAGAGGCTACTATCTGTACTATTTCTAGGAACCTACTGATGTTCTCTTTGTGCATTTGAGAAAAAGGTGTGTTCTCTATTATCAGGGTATACTACTTGGTATATATGATTTATATTATTGATTATGTTATTTAGATCTTTCATATCCTTTCTTATTTTTTATTTACTTGCCACTTAGTCTGTCTTATATTAATAGTCACCTATATGCAATAAATTTCTGTCTATATTTCTTTGCCTTTCCTGTGGTTTAGGCTTTACATAGGTAGTTGCTGTGTTATTTGGGACATAAATATTCATTACTGTTATATCTTCATTGTTCAATATGCCTGTCTCCATCTTTGTTTTAGTTTTACCTCTACAATTAAACATTTTAAAATGTTCACCATCAACCCTTTTATCAAAGTGTCCCCAGTAACCTCTCAGTTAAATGAAGAGCATCCTATCATAGTGGAGTTGGCAGACTATGGCCTGAGGGCCTGATCCCTTCTGACATTTGTTTTTTAAATAAAGTTTTACTGGGAAATAGCCCTACCTATATATCTATTGTCCATGGCGGTTTTGACGCTACCATGATAGAGTTGAATAATAATGACAGAGATCACATGGCTTAGAGAGCTAAAAAATTTCATATCTTTAGTTAATAGGAAAAAATCGCCGGGTCTTGGCCTGGTAGAGTCCTTAAGAAGGGCTCATGGGTACAGTAGCCTAAGCTTCTGCCCAAAGGACAGTTTTGCTAGCTATAAAACCTTCAGTGCACATTCTTCCTCTCTGTCTGCTGTCCTTAGAATCACTGAGAGCCGGGAGTCTGTATGCTATTCCCCGGAACCACAAGGAGTGGGTGGGGGACGGAGTTGACGGGGAGTAGACTGGGTGCTGGGTTCTGAGAGGAGCCCTACCACTCAACAGCCACAAGTTTCTGTGGAGCCTCCTGATCACACAGCATCTCCCACCACAGAGCCTGGCCCAGACGAGTCACATGACAAGACTCTGACAAACTCTGCAGGCAGCGCTGCAGACATACACCAGGGGCCTCCCTGGACAGACAGAGGAGACCTGGGTCTAGCAGCAGCTCCATGGGGACAAGCCATCAGTCCACCTGTTTTCCTGCTTCATCCATAGTGATACCATGGAGACTTGCTAAGTGTTCTGCTGACCTGACCCACCACCCCATTAACACTGTCTGACAGGCACTGAGTGTTCTCATTAAACCCTCGCTCATTTAGGGCACACACGCAAGCCTTCTTTTCTAAAATGCACATAAACCACCTGTCTAAATCATTGATTTGTCCTCTAGCTGTGCCAGGGGTTGACAAAAGGCTGAGGCTACATTCCTTGGACTTGCCCATTTATGCATTTGGGAAATTGAAATCCACCCTCAGACTTTTGGCTCTTCTCTCATCAGCCACGATTTCAGAGAACCAGTCGGCAGAGTCTTGGAGATAACATCTGTAGAGTTCTGTAGCATCTTGGATTGAATTTCCTCCTGGAATGGGGTTTTTGGATACTTCTGAAAAATCGTGATGATGACAGTGGTCATAAAAATGACATATTTATCACTTACTGTGTGCCAAGAACTGTCCTAAGCAATTTATTTCTATTAACTCATAATTCTCATGACAGCCTTATGAGATGGGTGCTATCTATGTTCCGTGTTTATGGAGGCAAGTGGCCTGGTTGAGGTCCCCAGCAGCAACTGTGAAGCTGGGACAGGCCAGCAGCTGAGTCCTCATTCTTGAACTTGGACACACAGTTTCCTGAGGCTCGAGCTCCACCGTCTCTGTACTACTCCTGGCTGCCATGCTCTGGTGCTTTCTTTTATCTGTCCCAGTTTTCATTCCATTCTTTTTGTTGAAAAGCAGCAGGATTTTGGTCTTACTGGGGCTTATCTTCCAGTTTTTACTTTGAAGGTTAGTTTAATAAAAAACAAAAAGCTATCTTTGTAGACACTTTGTAAACAGGGATCAGCTTGCAGGCCTCTGCCTGTCTGGCTTGAGCTATCTGCTGAGGTTTCAAACTGTTTTCTACTTGTGCTTGCTACCTGCCTCTTTCTCTTGTCTTCTTAGGTCTTTACATCCAACTCATCCAGGGCGGCCAGGTGGCCCCTGGCTCTGCATCTGTCCCCCTCCCCCTTTGTCTGATTGGGCCTGTCCATGATTATGGCATCTAAATAGAATCTTCCAGAATTTCCCCTACCTGCTGAGCTGTGTTGACCTTCTTTAGCTATGGGATCAGGACTAACTCTACTCTGACCTTTATTTATTCTCTTTTTTAAAAGCAGAGGGGTCTTTGCTGAACCTTGCTCAGAGTTCCCTGTCCTGACTGTGGCAAACTGCAGAGTGATAGTCAGTCATTGCTGCCCAGGGTTTGGTTACTGTTCTCCAATGACTCCTCCATCCTGGTGTAAGATTTAAAGTCAGAGTGATGAACACTTGCACAGCATCCTTTATCTTCTGAGAGAAGAGAAAGTGGGGAGTGCCTTGTCTCTAAACTTGGGTGACCAGCTGCCTGATCTCCCATCTCTATCTCCAGTCATGGAGTCTCTGCTGTGCAAGGCCTGGAGCCTCCAAGAGGGTTCCACCTGCATTTGACTTGGGTAGGGTCTCTGGCCCCAGCTGCCCTCTGGACCTCCTAGTCCTCCAGCCCCCAGAAGATAAGATAACTATCTTTCCTTCCCAGATTAGCCACATACTTGTTCTACTGGGTGATTTTTGTGTCTGCTGTCAAGCTCAAGTCACAGAACCCAGCTCACCAGTCTTGGTTGTTTTCATCATATTTCTTGAGTTAAAATTTCAAGTAACCTTTGTTACCGTATGCCAGGGGCTCATCGTGTGGTACCCGCACCTCATTATTGGAAGATTTGTTTGAAATGCAGAATCTCAGATCCCTCCCTAGATCCATTGAATCCGAAACTATAGTGGTGGGCCAGACATTCTGCAGGTCAGTAAGACCCTGGGGGATCCCGTGCCCTGAGGATCATCCCCTGAGGTTCAAGCCTGTCTAGCTCTTGGAGAATGGCTGGCCCTGAGGTTACCGTCTGTCCTCCCTGACAACTCACTGGGCAGATGCAGCTGAAAATTTTCCCTCCCTGCTCTCAAGATTTAGTGTCAAGCTCACTCAAAGTGGCCAGGAAGTGCTGGCTCCCAGGAAACGAATTAGGAGTCATGAAAGGGAAACATGCCCAAGCCACGTGCTTGGTGTGGGCCAGAGCACATTCATTACCTCTGCAGTGCTAATTTCTGCTCTCAGAGCCATAAGAAATTATGTACTTATATTTCACCAGGCTCCTTCCTTCAGCAGTATTTAAATCCAAACACAGGTTAGCAGGCAGAGGTGCTGGCAGGAGCCAGCATTTCACATCCATCCGCATCAAGCAGAAACTCATCCCTCACTCCCACCACCCACCTCTCCAGCCCACTTTGCACTAGAGCCACAGAGGGGGACACATATGGAAGTTTCCAGTCATGCACCAAGTCATAATCCAACTTTGGGGTCTGAAAGATGCTGAAACCCCTTCCATAACCCCTTTTCCTTCGCAAGTTCTACCCTTGTCCTACTGATAGTATTATCTGAAGTCCACAAATTCAGAGCTCAGAGACATTCATAAAGTTAGAAATGAACCACTCAACATAGTTCTGCTGTTTTAATTTATCCTAAAATACATGTAAATTATGTAAACTTCTTCTGATAGGAAGGGGAATGTTAGCATATACTAGGACCTTCCACCAAATCTTCATTACCTGCAAAATACCACTATAGGTTATTTAAATTGTATAGTTACACATTGTACTATGTCTGTGTGCACACGTGTGTGTGGCATTTTCAGAAATGATGGACAACATATAAATGCTGGCCTCCAACAACTGGCTGATGTTTACCACTAATAGAGTTTTGTAGCTGAGCAGTCGTGATGGTTTTGGCTAGTGTTCACTTGGGATGGAGGAATTCATAGGTATTACTTCACCTGATTGTCTCAAGACTTCTATGAGAGAGGTTCTCATTTCCCAGTTTATAGGTGCTAAGATCAGGTGACCTGCCCACAAGTTTGCCTGTAGCTAGTGGTGGCTCTGGTACCTGAACCTGTGCCTGCCTTGACCAAGTTCATGACCTCAGTAACCCCCACGTGAGGCCACCTGGGATATTATGGGGAGAGCTTGTCATTCTTTAGCACCTGAACCTAATAAGTTGGGTGCCCTGGTTCTTCCACATAATAAGGATATAATGCTCTTTTTCCCCACCTTTAAAACAAATCTATTTAAATAAAGGCCACAGTAAGGCATGATGGGTGAAGGAAAGATTTAAGAGGCTTCTGCAGGAACTGATGCTAGTAGAACAGAATGAGAAGGGCTACTGGGAAGGTTCAGGGTTGAGTCAAAGTCAGAGTCAAGTCAAGGTCAAGTCAATGTTAAGTGGGGCAGGACACAGCATGGATAAATCCACGATGACTGTTCTGCAGGAAGGTGAAGGATTTAACCACAGGGTCCCAAACCAGCCTCTGACTTCCACTCTTCTGTCACTGGAGCATGTGCCCCGCACCTGCACTGGTGTGCAAATACTCACGGTCTTGGAATGAAACCTCGTTTTCAACACAATGCTGCTGACCATGAAGGTGAACAATTCTGGACGACTGAGGTGCTTTCCCTCCACCAGTACTAAACAATCCATTCATCTGTTCAAATGACTCACCAGCCCTCCTAAACCCTGGGTGCTGTTGGGCACAGGGGAGAGAGAAGCATAGCCAAGTTTCCAGTGCCCACCTGAGTCATGACAGGTGCTCTACAAATGTTTCTTGAATGAATGGGACATTGACAAGGACCTTGCCCTTGTGAGAAGAAAGAGAAGGGGAACAGTAAACAAAGGGCTGACACAGGTATACCACCCATTCATGGCACCCTGGCTAGGTGAGGTCATTGTTCAGCCCCAGTCACAGCTATGGGTTTGAACCCTCAATGGGCAGGTTTAGCTTCTTACCCAGAAAGACTGTGAACCTGGGCCACGGATGGCCTCTCACCTGTCCAGTGCCTTTAACTTATGCCGCTGCTCCCTCCAGTCTGAGGGTCCCTCCCAGTCTCTCTGAGCCCAATATCACCTGACTGGGGGCCAACAGGAGAAGGCAATGGCACCCCACTCCAGTACTCTTGCCTGGGAAATCCCATGGACAGAGGAGCCTGGTAGGCTGCAGTCCATGAGGTCACTAAGAGTTGGGCACGACTGAGCGACTTCACTTTCCCTTTTCACTTTCATGCACTGGAGAAGGAAATGGCAACCCACTCCAGTGTTCTTGCCTGGAAGATCCCAGGGACGGGGGAGCCTGGTGGGCTGCCGTCTGTGGGGTCTCATGGAGTCGGACATGACTGAAGTGACTTGACAGCAGCAGGGGGCCAACAGGGAACCGTAGGGCATACACAGGACAGCACCCCTACAAGCACCACACCTGCACCCCAACACTGTACACACACAGAGGCTTCCTGGGAAGCCACCTTCACATCTGAACCCCTCATCTTAGATAGCAAAATTCCTGAATTTTAGTTTCTTATCTAGCAAGGGTCCAGATAACCATAAGAACAAGTCAGAAAATTAAGCAGCTATAGCATTTAGCATAACTGCTCTAGTGTTTAATTTTAAAATTGTAAGTTTCATAGTGTAGTCTAAAGTCAGGAAGGTTGATTCCTCCAGCTCCATTTTTCTTTCTCAAGACTGCTTTGGTTATTCAAGGTCTTTTGTGTTTCCATACAAATTGTGAAACTATTTGTTCTAGTTCTATGAAAAATACCATTGGTAGTCTGATACAGATTGCTTTGGGTAGTATACTCATTTTTACTATATTGATTCTTCCAATTCAAGAGCATGGTACATTAATCTATCTGTGTCATCTTTGATTTCTTTTATCAGTGTTTTATAGTTTTCTGTACACAGGTCTTTTGTTTCCTTAGGTAAATTCATTCCTAAGTATTTTACTCTTTTCTTTGCAGTGGTGAATGGGATTGCTTCCTTAATTTCTCTTTCTGATTTTTCATTGTTAGTATATAGGAATGCAAGGGATTTCTGTGTATTAATTTTATATCCTGTGACATTACTATATTTATTGATTCAGTTCAGTTCAGTTCAGTCGCTCAGCTGTGTCTGACTCTTTGCAACCCCATGGACTGCAGCACGCCAGGCCTCCCTGTCCATCACCAACTCCCAGAGTTCACTCAAACTCATGTCCCTTGAGTTGGTGATGCCATCCAACCATTTCATCCTCTGTCATCCCCTCCTTCTCCCACCTTCAATCTTTCCCAGCATCAGGGTCTTTTCAAACGAGTCAGCTCTTTGCATCAGGTGGCCAAAGTATTGGAGTTTTAGCTTCAACATCAGTCCTTCCAATGAACACTCAGGACTGATCTCCTTTAAGATGGACTGGTTGGATTTCCTTGCAGTCCAAGGGACTCTCAAGAGTCTTCTCCAATATCATAGTTCAAAAGCATCAGTTCTTCCATGGTCATTATAAATGATGCTAATTTATTGATTAACAGTAATAAATAATGCTAATTTATTTATTGATTAATTTATTGATTACCATAGTAATTTTCTGGTGGCAGCTTTTTCACTCTCCCCTTTCACTTTCATCAAGAGGCTCTTTAGTTCCCCTTCACTTTCTACCATAAGGGTGGCATCATCTGCATATCTGAGGTTACTGGCATTTCTCATGACAATCTTGACTGCAGTTTGTGCTTCATCCAGCCTGGCATTTCACATGATGTACTCTATATATAAGCTAAATAAGCAGGGTGACAATATATAGCATCGATGTACACCTTTCCCAATTTGGAACCAGTTCATTGTTCCATGTCCAGTTCTAACTGTTGCTTCTTGACCTGAATACAGATTTCTCAGGAGGCAGGTAAGGTAGTCTGGTATTCCCATCTCTTTCAGAATTTTCCACAGTTTGTTGTGATCCACACAGTCAAAGGCTTTGGCGTGGTCAATAAAGCAGAAGTAGATGTTTTTCTGGAACTCTCTTGCTTTTTCTATGATCCAACGGATGTTGGCAATTTGATCTCTAGTTCAAAATCAAAAATAAAAAAAAATCAAAATCTGCATTTCTAAATCCAGCTTGAACATCTGGAAGTTCTCGGTTCATGTACTGTTGAGGCCTCACTTGGAGAATTTTGAGCATTACTTTCCTAGTATGTGAAATGAGTGCAATTGTGCGGTAGTTTGAACATTTTTTGGCATTGCCTTTCTTTGGAATTGGGATGAAAACTGACCTTTTCCAGTCCTGTGGCCACTGCTGAGTTTTCCAAATTTGCTGGCATACTGAGTGCAGCACTTTAACAGCATCATCTTTTAGAATTTGAAACAGTTCAACTGGAATGGAATACTACTCAGCTATGCATTTGAGTCAGTTCTAATGAGGTGGATGAAACTGGAGCCTATTATACAGAGTGAAGTAAATCAGAAAGAGAAAGACAAATAGGGCATATTAACACATATACATGGAATTTAGAAAGACAGTTACAATGACCTTTCATGCAGGGTAGCAAATGAGACACAGATGTAAAGAACAGGCTTTTGGACTCAGTGGGAGAAGGCAAGGGTGAAATGATTTGAGAGACTAGCTTTGAAATATGTACATTACTGGACTTCCCTGGTGGCTCAGACGGTAAAGCATCTGCCTACAATGTGGGAGACCTGGGTTCAATCCCTGGGTCAGGAAGATCTCCTGGAGAAGGAAATGGCAACCCACTCTAGTATTCTTGCCTGGAAAATCCCATGGACGGAGGAGCCTGGTAGGCTACAGTCCATGGGGTCACAAAGAGTTGGACATAACTGAGCGACTTCACTTTCTTTCTTTTATGTACATTATCACATGTAAAATAGATGGTCAGCACAAGTTTGATTCATGAAGCAGAGTACCCAAAGTAGGTGCTCTGGGACAACCCAGAGGGACAGGGTGAGGAGGCAGGTGGCATAGGTTCAGCATGGGGGGGACACATGTATATCCATGGTTGATTCATGTTGATGTATGGCAAAAACCATCACAATACTGTAATTACCTTCCAATTAAAATAAGTAAACTGCTTCTTTAAAAAAGGTTAAAAAAAATAAAATCATGAGTTTCACTTCCAGACAAGGGAACCACCATGGGTCCCCTACAACCCCCTCTGAACCCAAGGTCACTACAATGCCATCTGCTGACCTCTCCTGTTCCACTTTAAAATATCTACTTACAGGTGCCCTGGTCAAAAAGGGTTCTTTTTTCATGCCGTGGTAGAAGTTAGTTGTATTACTTTGAAAATGAAAATGACATAGCAGAAAGTACGAAAGATTTAAAGTAGGAAAACCCTGGTTTGAGTTCTACCTGCTATGGGTATGACCCCTGAGTAAGTTACTCAACCACCAAGTGTCTTGAAATCTTCATCTGTAAGATGGGGTGACAACCCCAACTTCCCAGCCACTCCCCACCATCTCTCCTTGCTACTGACAGGCAGGGACAGACTGGCTCACTCCTACCCTACCCTGGATTTCTGCCACCTTCATAATTTACATCTTAGCAAGAAGAACACAGGTCCTCAGTTTCAAGATTCTCTGTTTCTACAATAAATTCGTTCTCAAATATTCTTTTGAGAGAAAAAACCATTTCTCTGGGATTTATAGGAACAAACTGAATTCGCAGTAGGAAAGCAAAAGGACAGTGAATAGGGCTTAACCAGCAGCTGATGAGATCACAGCCTGGCAGCATTTCTTCTCAGCCATCACACCTGATCAGATTACACTCCATTACTGGCATTTGTGTTGGTACGATTTGGGGGTTAAAATAACCAGGAGAAGCTTGGGTTTGGTAACAGGTTGTACCACACCCAGGGACTCAGAGTTTGGAAAAAAAACTCTCATGCTTTGAGAATCACATGGCTGCTGATGTTGAAAGTTCACATCCAAGAGTAACATTCCCGACAGGCTGCCTTTCTCACCAGGACACAGGAATTTTCCAGTACAGTAGCCTCCTGCTAATAGACTTGCCGGCACTCATCCTAGCTGGACAGCGTCCACTGGATGGTTGTTCCTAGTCTTGGTTTGATCATGATGTCAGCATGTCTCTATGTGTTTGGGGTGGAGGACACGTCTGCTGCTTTTGCCTGCCCAGTGTCGCCTTCCTTTTTCTGATAAGAACACCTCAGTTTTCCTTTGGGTGTCTACATCATGCCACTGGAGGGCATGTGAGCCAAGCCAGGCCCATCGGATCTTCTCCAGGAAGCTGGACTCTCAGTGGAGCAGCTCCACTGCAGTTGCCTCTGAGAATCCCTCTCCAAAATGCTTTTCACCATTGCTTCAATTTGGGGAGCTCTTCCACATCCTATTTATATATGCTTGTCTTTTTGGTATAGTTTTAGATTCAATTCCTGTTGCCTGGGATCAAAAACCTTGATGTTCTTGAGTCCAGCACGTTGCTTTCCCAAAGACAATGTCCAGTGAGATTTAGAAGTTGGTGGCCTCATTCATTTTGGGAGGCTGGTGGAGCAGGAGTTCCTTTTGCAGCCACATGCTGAGTGAAGCAGGTAGTCCCACCCCACTTGATCATCTTCAGTGGGAGGAAGAGGTCGATGGAGTATACTCTTCAGGTGCAGAC
Organism: Ovis aries; assembly: GCF_016772045.2. Classification (NCBI taxonomy): domain Eukaryota; kingdom Metazoa; phylum Chordata; class Mammalia; order Artiodactyla; family Bovidae; genus Ovis; species Ovis aries. The sequence continues at coordinate 6,059,852 of NC_056071.1, read as the reverse complement.
ACGTGGCACCCTGAGCAGTCCATCTTGTTGGGTAGGGGTACCTTGAGTCTCCTGCTGGAGCACCTGCCTCTAGAAGCTCTAGGAAGGGTAGTTTTCAAGATCAAAGTTCTCCTGGGAAAACAGCACAATTCTCATAGTGATTCACAGAGCACAGTGGCACATCAAAAGTGTGTCAGTGAGGGACTGTACGGTCATAAGTCCCATGTGTCTCTATGTAACCGGCACTTCTTTTTCTGCACAACCACAGGGAACTGCCTCCCTCTAAACTTTCCATGGGCCCTGCAGTGGCAAGAACAGACATTCTATTTTATTATTTTTATTTTTTAGCTACATATCATCAATATCCTTTTAAGAGAAAATGGAGCATAATTTCAGTGGGCTTCCCACTGGTGGCTCAGTGGTAAAGAATCCACCCACCAATGCAGGAGATGTGAGTCTGATCCCTGGGTCAGGAAAATCACCTGGAGAAGGAAATGGCAACCCATTCCAGTATTCTTGCCTGGAGAATCCCATGTATAGAGAAGCCTGGTGGGTTACAGTCCACAGGGTCACAAAAGAGTTGGACATGACTTAACAACTCAACTCCCCAGTGGCTCAGCCAGTAAAGTGTCTGCCTACAATGTGGAAGACCCGGGTTTGATCCCTGGGTCAGGAAGATCCCCTGGAGAAGGGAATGGCAATCCACTCTGGTATTCTTGCCTGGAAAATTCCATGGACAGAGGAGCCTGCTGGGCTACAGTCCATGGGATTGCAAAGAGTCAGACCTGACTGAGTGACTAACACCTAACAACTCAACAACAACATAATTGCTTTGCAGTGCTGTTCGTTTCCACTGTGCAACAAAGTGAATCAACTGCGTGTATACATATATTCCCTCCTTCTTGAGCCTTCTTCCCACCCACCCCATCCCACCCCTCTCCATCATCGCAGCACACAGAGCTGAGCTCCCTGCGCTATCCAGCAGCTTCCCGCTAGCTCTCTATTTCACACACGGTAGTGCATATATGTTAGTGCTACTTTCTCAGTTTGCCCCATCCTCCCCTCCCTCTGCTGTGTCTGCATGTCCATTTTCTGTGTCTGCATCCCTATTCCTGCCTGGCAGGTAGGTTTATCAGTACCATTTTCCCAGATTCCACATATATGCATTAATATACAATATTTGTTTTTTCTTTATCTGACTTCACATTGTATGACAGACTCTAGGTTCACCCACATGACTACAAATGACCCATCTTCATTCCTTTTTCTGTGGCTGAGTAATATTCCATTTGCACCTTATTCTTGATCTTAGGCGTAAAGCATTCAGTCTTTCATCATAAAGTATGATGTTAGCTGTGGGTTTTTGTAGATACAGAACATTTTGTAGATATCTGTATGTATTTGTAGATACAGAACATTTTGTAGATACCAGGCTTAGGAAGTTCTCTTTCAATCCTAGTTTGTTCAGTGGTTTTTTTTTTTTAAATCATGAAATGGTCATGTATTTCGTCAAAGTCTGTTTTCGCATCTACAGAAATGATCATTTTGTTTAAAAAACTATTTATTGATAAAGTATATTACATTAATTAATTTTCAGATGATATACCAACCTTGTATTCCTGGGATAAGCCCTATTGGTTATGGTGTATACCATCCTTTTATTATGTTGCTGGATTCAGTTTGCTTGTGGTTTTTTTTTTTGCATCAATATTCATGAGAAATATTTGGTTTGTAGTATTCTTTTTCCTTGTGATGTCTTTGTGTGGTTTCAGTATCAGGGTTTTACTACCCTCATAGAATGCACTGGAATGTGTTCCCTACTAATTCATCTTTTGGGAAGAGTTTGTGAAGGGTTGGTGTTAACTCTGCTTTAAATATTTGGTAGAATTCATAAGTGAAGACTTGCAGTCCTGGACTTTTCTTTGTAGAAAGTGTTTTGATCAGTAGTTTAATCTCTTTGTTTATTATAGGTCTATTCTTTCTATCCTTTATTCAGTTTGGGTAGCTTGCATCTTTCTAGCAGTTTGCCTATTTCATGCTCATTATCTAATTTATTGACGTACAGCTTACTGGCATACAATTGTTCATAGCATTCCTTTACAGATCTATTTTATTTCTGCAAGGCCTGCCTTGAGGCATGAGGGATTTTAGATCCCTGACCAGGGATCAAACCCGTGTTCCCTGCAGTGGAAGCATGGGGTCCTAATCACTGTACTGTCTGGGATTCCTCTTCTTTTTAAATATAGTGTTTACTGTAATACATTTCTCCCTAAAGTTTGCTTCTGTTGCATTCCCTAAATTTTGGCATGGTGTGATTTCCTTTACATTCATCTGAAAGTATTTTCTAAATTTTCTATGATTTCCCTTTCACTCACTGGTTATTTAGAAAGCGTTTTGTTTAATTTCTATGCATTTATGACTTTCCAAAATTTCTTTCTGTTGTTGAATTCTAATTGTATTTTTTTCTTGTAATTGTGACATAAAAATCAGATGCAGATATTGAGTACTTAATAACTCAGGAAAGAGAAGGCCCTCCTCAAAGGCCCCAGGACCACATGGAAAGCATTAGTTAACAGAATTTGGTTACCTGTGAAACTGGTATCTGGGAAGTCTCTTGCCCTCTGATGATCAAAGGGAGGGATATTCAAATGGTCAAAGAGTTTAAGTATGGAAGAAAGGAAGAAAACAGAAGCTTTAAGACAAGACTTTGGAATCCTTTCTTTCTCCAATGTTTCCTACTTTAGACAAATAAGTAAAAGCTTCAAAACAATACTATTTAATTTAAACACAAGTGAGGTTCTAGATACTTTGGCCACCTGATGTGAAGAGCTGACTCATTTGAAAAGACCCTGATGCTGGGAAAGATTGAGGGCAGGAGGAGAAGGGGACAACAGAGGATGAGATGGTTGGATGGCATCACTGACTCAGTGGACATGGGTTTGGGTAGACTCCCGGAGTTGATGGACAGGGAGGCCTGGCGTGCGGCAGTTCACGGGGTTGTAAAGAGTCAGACACGACTGAAATGAACTGAACTGAACTGAACTGAGGTTCTAGAATTTGGGTAGTGTCAGAAAGAAGTTTTGGAATTCTTTCAACTAAACTTTTCCTCACCATTCACATACTACTGAATAGGCATACAATGGATCACTGATGCTATTCTCCTTTTTCCCCCTCAGGCAATTTTCCTTTATTTCACAGGGACTGTGGGGCACCCCTCATTCCAAGCCTCTAACCACCTGTTCAAGTGTCTGGACGGTGGCTGAGCCTGAAAGACAGGAGCAGCACTCCAGTGATTCCGAGGTTCTTACTGCTGCCTGCAGGCCCCGCCCACCCTATCTGAGAGCTCTCCCCAGTAGCGGGCTCCTGTTTGGCCACATGGCAGTGCCCCAGGCGGCCTCCTCCACTCTCCTACATTCAAGGCACAGTGAACAGAGGAGTGACTATTAGACTTACGTATTTTATTTTAGAGGAAAGCAGAAAAGCAAAAAAAGCTTTAAGTTTTAGACTAGCTAGAAATGGATTAAACAATGGTATCTTTTCAGATATTGGCAGTACCTTAGGGCCACATGTTACAGGCTTCATTCTTAAATCAGGATCACATACACACACAGACCATGCTTTCATAAAAACATGAGGAATTACATTCAGTTTTAGCCTAAAATGAAGCAAACTGGATAAAATAATTGAGCAAAGAGGACAAATTTAAAATCCAAATACATTTCCTTGCAGACAACTATTCAATTCAATTCTGTTGCCAGTAAGATATTGAATATTCTTTCTTGAATCACCCTAATTCAATGTACAGTACAGTATGTACTGCCTGGGAAGAAATTCAAATCATAAATACTATAGGGAAATATCCAATAGCTCAGAATGGCCTTTTCAAGTAGCCAATAAGCTCTAAAAGACTGCGAAAATATTAAATCCGGTCACACATGGGCTATGTGTTCCAGACTGAGCACATCTTGCTGTCATAGGCCCCCCTGCTCCAGGACTACCTGGAACTGGGTCTTAAGGAGTTGGCACACAGGGCTGCTTGGGCTGCTCACTGAATGCCAGATGACGGCGGGGCCTCTTCCCTGCAGACTGTGGTCGGCAAGGTGAAGGCTGCTGGCCACAGTCACAACAGCTGAGCTGATCTGTGATTTCTGCCTCTCCTGCCAATGTCAGGTCCAGGTTTGCTGATGTGTTTGTGCTGCTGTGCAAGATACTGGAGAGAGGCTGTCTGCCCTGCATGTCAGATTTAGACTCCACAGGGTTATGGCAGGGTTTGGGAGAAGGATCCACAGAGCGAGGGGCAGGATTAGAATAAAGAGGTGTTAATGGTGTGAGTTGGGAAGGTAAAGGAAACTGTCGGGAACTCAGTGGAAAAAAAAAGGTAAAAGAAAATTAAAGGGGGGTCAGGGGAAATAAAAAAAACCAAGGGAAAAAGACAACCATCTCTGTTGTTTTAAAGGTCAAAGAGTAACAATAATACTGAAAGACTCTTTCATCTTGCCAGATTCAACAGCACTCTACATTTTGGCTTTTTAAATAACGTTTACACCATTGGGTTCTGGGTTCTTCTTAAAACCACAGGCTCTGACTTCCAATCGTGCTTACTCCCAACCCCCTGAAGCACCTGTTTTTTCCAGACCGCACACTTCTCCAAACCCCACCCCCTGACCTAAGTTCAGTTTTCATTTATGATTTTATCTCTCTCTGTCTGGCACTCATTTTCTAAGATACTCACTTCTCTTCACTTACTAGCCTGAATCCATATTACTCTATACTTTTAAGAAAGATTCATGACAGCTAGACCATGCCATGCAATAATTCAAGTTTTACTGTCTAAATGTGTGTGTGTATATACAAAATATCTGTACATAATACACACATATATATATATATTGTGCATGTGTGTGTATGTATATAAATAAATAAAAGCAGCATTTGCAAGAGTTTTAAAATCTATCAGATCACACATTTCTTTAGCCAAACAATAAACACTCTGTGATGAGTCATGATACTTCACTTTCAAGTGTCCACTTTAAGAAACAGTATGAAGTCAGATGGTTCAAAATAAGCAAACAAGCAAACCAACAAATACAAGCAGTCTGGCACGGCGGAGCCTGGTGGGCTGCCGTCTATGGGGTCGCACAGAGTCGGACACGACTGAAGCGACTTAGCAGCAGCGGCAGCAGGATAGGCATCCGGGAATTTCTTTTCTAGGCTCTGAGGCAAATTCCAGGTGCTATCTTCTCTTTTATCAATTTTATTTCCTACTCTGTTTTTGCAAATTCAATTCATTCTTCCAGTCTGGTGTATATGACTTCACAGAGTTGGAAAGGGAATGAAAGGGGGTGGGACCAAAAGGAGAGTGGTGGGAAGGAGAAACCTAATGTTGATCAAGTTTGTTGTTGCTGTTTGGCTGACAGTAAAGACTTGGCCTGTCTTTCACTTCTATATACATTGGTACCAAAAGCAAAGTCAAGTGAATTTATTCAATAAACATATATTGAATAAATGAAATCACCGACTCTATACTGTGTGCTGAGGGGCATGCTGGATGGTTATAAAGAGAGTACTGGCTTCCCTGATGGCTCAGTGGTAAAGAACCAATGCAGGAAACACATTGGGTTTGATCCCTGGGTTGGGAATATCCCGTGGGTTTGATCCCTGGGTTGGGAATATCCCCTGAGAAGGACATGGCAGCTCACTCCAATATTCTTGCCTGGGAAATCCCATGGACAGAAGAGCCTGGTGGGCTGCAAGGCCATAGGATCGCAGAGAGTTGGACACTGACTGAAGCTCGTGAACACACATACTGAATAACTGGGCAATGAAAAGTAACTCAGTATAACAAGGTGCCCTCCCTTGTATGATAAGAGAATACATTCCCTGAGGTGGTGCCTTCAGAGCTGAGGCTGTGATCCCATCATCTCAGTGGGCAAAAACAAGGGTAGGCAATAACTTAAGGCAAACTGTCATTCATGGGCCAAGGCTGGCCTGCAGATTGTACAGCCCAGGAGCTAACAATGGTTCTTACGTTTAACAGGGTTATAAAACAAGACAAAAAACAGACAGCAGAAATCATACACGGCCTACAAAACAAAAATATTTACCCTCTAGCCTTTCACAGAAAAAGTTTTCTAACCCTGTTCTAAAGAGACACTAAGATTGGAGAAGGAAATGGCACCCCACTCCAGTACTCTTGCCTAGAAAATCCCATGGATGGAGGAGCCTGGTAGGCTACAGTTCACGGGGTCGCAAAGAGTCAGACAAGACTGAGCATCTTGACTTTCTTTTCTTTCTTTCTGAAATTGCTGTTGTTCAGTCATTGTGTCCAACTCTTTGTGAACCCATGGACTGTAGCACACCAGGCTCCTCTGTCCTCCACTGCCTCTTGGAGTTTGCTCAAATTCACGTCCATTGAGTTAGTGTTCAAACTGGTTTTACAAAAAGCAGAGGAACCAGAGATCAGATTGCCAACATCCACTGGATCATCAAAAAAGCAAGAGAGTTCCAGAAAAACATCTACTTCTGCATTGTGGACTATGCCAACGCCTTTGACTGTGTGGATCACAGTAATCTGTGGAAAATTCTGAAAGAGGTGGGAATACAAGACCACCTGACCTGCCTCTTGAGAAACCTGTATGCAGGTCAGGAAGCAACAGTTAGAACTGGGCATGGACTGGACATGACTGAGCGACTGAACTGAACTAAGTCGGTGATGCGACCTAACCATCTCATCCTCTGCTCTATCCTTCTCTGTTTGCCTTTAATCTTTCCCAGCAACCTGGTGTGAGGTTACTTTTAATCTAAAGTGTGTTCGACTTGAATTGTGTTCAAACACAGCAAGACTGCAGGCCTAAGCTCTGTGGGCATTCTGGAGCCACACACACAAGCTCAATGTTACATGTATATGTAAAAAGTACAATAGCTGCTTTGAAATTCTTGTCTGCTAATCCCAATATATAAGTCATCTTGGAGTCAATTTCTATTAATTGCCTTCTCTCATGAGTATGGATCACATTTTTCTGTTTCTTTGTAAGTCTAGTAATTTTGGATTGTATTTTGTTATGTTAATTATAGCAGTGCTGTCCAATACAAAAAAAAAAAAAAAAAAAGAGCCACACACATAATTTTAATTTTCTATTATCTACATTAAAAAAGTAAAGAAATATGTGACTTTAATATACTGCATTTTGATCCAATGTCTTCAAAATACAACAGGCTTCCCTGATGGTTCAGTAGGAAAAGAATCTTCCCCAAATGCAGGAGACACAGGAGACATGGGTTTGATCTTTGAGTAGGGAAGATATCCTGGAGCTGAGGGCATGGCAACCCACTCCAGTATTCTTGCCTGGAAAATCCCATGGACAGAGAAGCCTGGTGGGCTACAGTCTATGGGGTTGCAAAGAGTTGGACATGACTGAGCGACTGCATACATACACATTCAAAATGTAATCATTTTAACATGTAATAGATATTAAAAATTAATAAGATATTTTATAATTTCTTTCCAGACGAATTCTCTGAAGTCAGGTGTGTATTTTGCATTTATAACACATCTTGATTTGGACTAGCTAGTGGCTACCATGTCAATCAATCAGCGTGCATGCGTGCTCAGTAGTGTCTGACTCTTTGTGACCCCATGGACTGTAGCCCACCAGTCTCTCCTGTCCATGGGACTTTCCTGGTAAGAATTCTGGAGTGGGTGGCCATTTCCTCCTCCAGAGGATCTTCCTAACTCAGGGATCAAACTTTCTTTGCGGGCAGGTTCTTTACTGCTGAGCCACCAGGGAAGGAAGCACTGATCAGCATAGCTCTAGAATATCATTCTAGGAGAATGCTGAGGGTTTGTCCAATATAAGCTCTTCCATCATGATGGGAAAGAGAACCCTTGACTGACAGTTTTTAAACTTTACCCCTTGGTATTTCACAGAGGTGCTGTGGGCCAACTGAGATGAGGGGAAGGCTAAGTGCACTGAACCACTCTTCCCAATTATATATGCATCTCAAGTCACTCAGACCAACTCTGATTTCATGTTTCATGTATTTCGTTCCTGTGCATAATTTAAAAAGATTTTGATACTAAAATAGCGTGAAAACATAAATGACTGTAGAATATAATTCTTGAGTGGGTCCCTAGGATCATTCTTGCTCAATTATCCCTTGGAACCTATGCTAATGTCTCTTCTAGAGTCACTTACTCTCCTTTCTAATCATATCACAAGAGCCAGCTATCTCTACCTTCAGGAAAAGAAGCTGTGGCCTCTCTGATACCTACGTCTTTACAGTGGCAAGTTCTTCTTTCTTCAGCCCTGTGTGTGTGTGACTGATTGACTGACAAACCGATCAATCGACTGACAGGTTTGCAGGATGGCTGTTCACACCCAAATTCTCAAGACTTCTAGAAGTGAGCTGTTTCTCATGCCCTTCACCATTAGGGTAGAAAATTTCATTCTTAATTTTCCAAGGACCACATAAAACCACATCTCACCTTGCTTCTCCTTCTGGCTTCCCTCTCTTGTTCACACACATTTTATCAGTTTGACAAAGAAAAGAGGGTCAGAAACAAAACCAAATGCTTTGTGATACTTTTCACCAGGTGAGTGGTAAAAATTGAGCTTAAGAAACCCAAAAAACTGCCAGGTTAAAAGTCCAGCCTCTTTGAATTTTGCTTTCCGCAGGGTATATGCCTTAAAGCAATTATCCTTCAATAAAAAATAAATAAATAAATAAAAAGTCCAGCCTCTTTACAAAAGCTATACATACATGCCTTAACCTAATGCATAGAACCACAAAACAAAAGCCACATAGTTCAACGCTGGGCAGAACGGGAGGCCAGGCATGATATTACATGATACAACAGAATCAGATGCAAAGTCCCACTAAGATGGAAATAAGGAGGCTTAACTGATGAACACATTCCACACAATTCATCTCAGTTAACAACCCAAGAGAATGCACTTTGGAGCACATGGCCGTGAAAGCTAGGGTTGGAGACAGAAGTTCTGATGGATCCCAAACAATAACCACTTACTGATGTTAATTTCAGCCACTAAATCAGATCAATCACAAACACTAACCAATCAGAATCACTAACACCTACTCACAGGTACTCACACTCTGAGTTCCTTTTTCTCTAAGACAGAGTAACTTGGAGGAGGTGACATGTGCCAGGAGAAAATGTGTGGAGATGGCTGTTTCTTTATTTGTGAGATGTTCTTAATGGTCCCCTATGAGATGCCTTCCAGTGAGGACTGTATACTGCTCTCAAAGTTATGGCTTAGTAGCCAGAAATTGAGTATTTTGAACAATCAAAAATCACTCAGCATCAACAATGGAACACAGAGTAAGACTGGTATTAATTGTGCATCACCATACCCTGCTCATGGGTGCTGCTGCTCTGCCCCTGAAGGATCCAAGCTTGAGAACACAGCTCCTTACCGTGACTGGCAGGGGTGCAAGTTGCACCTTCGAACCTGGGGCTCCGGGCGGCTGGCCTGAGGGCAGTCACTGTCGTTCACTAGCGTTGTGGTCTTGTTAACAATCCGTGTGCAGGACACGATGCTTCTGCGTTCCCCTGGAAACCAAAGTGCACAGAACTGAGAGGCCACAGAACGCATGCCTGGAAAGGCCACTTATTCACCATGTGGAGGAAGGTTCAGGGGCATCTTGTGATCAGTTCATCACTTAAACTGACTCTTCTAATGCCTGTGCGTTGTCAGAGAGGGATCATAATCTTAGGGATGAGGGTGTGTGAGACAGGGCAGGGGTAGCAGGGGCAGGAGAAAGACCCTAGAGCAGGATCAGAGAGAAGCGATGCTTCAGATCAGCTGTGTTCTTGGACACCTTGGGGCTCACTGGGGCCAAAGTTCTGATTTGGGTCTCTGATTTCTTACAAAGCTTACCAGTCTCTGTATCTGTTCGTTTGAAGTCTATGGAGATCTGGACTTGATTAAACAACTGTACAACAGCCCTCACCAGAGATGACAGTCACTTATTACAGAATTCCTGCTTTCTGGAGAGAAGCGAGAAACAGGAAGGCTTGTCTGAAGGACATAGACCAACCTGAAAATTTTTCCATCAACTGCTGCTCATGCCCGAGCATCACCTGCTCTTGGGAAGCCTCACAAACCCCAGCTGACTACACATTCATTCTTTTGGGTGTTTCCCAAGCACCCTGCACACTGCTTGGCCATGACTTAGTTAGGAGTGGGGATGAATGACTGGGAGCTGGAAGGGCAGCCTCTGGAGCCAGGCTATCTGGGTTCACACTTGGTTTATTAGCTAGCAGAGTGAGCACAGGATTGATACTTAGCCATCATGTTTCTGTGCACTGGTTTGCTCCACTGGGCTGGCTCACTTAACTTCCGTATGCCTTAGGATGCTTTAGAGATGGTTAAAATGAATTGATATATAAAGTGCTTAGAACAGAACCTGGTAGGGGTTAATACTTTATGTTAGCTATATTATACTAAAAGACTAACAGAAAGTCAAGCACAACTCGGAGAAGACAATGGCAACCCACTCCAGTGCTCTTGCCTGGAAAATCCCATGGATGGAGGAGCCTGGTAGGCTGCAGTCCATGGGGTCACGAAGAGTTGGACACGGCTGACAGCCTTCACTTTCACTTTTCACTTTCATGCATTGGAGAAGGAAATGGCAACCCACTCCAGTGTTCTTGCCTGGAGAATCCCAGGGATGGGGGAGCCTGGTGGGCTGCCGTCTATGGGGTCGCACAGGGTCGGACACGACTGAAGCGACTTAGCAGCAGCAGCAGCAAGCACAACTATATGGATCCCACGCTCCTCAATCAGTCTGTCTTCTGGGGAATTTGTCATGGTACAGCCCTGAACTTGAGTGAGCACAGAAAGCACAGAGATGCCTCAAGCCAGATTTTGGATTGGGCTGCAGGTCAGGGAGCTGGGAGTCATTGGCGCCGTATAAGGTTGTGATAGCGGCAGCAGCAGACTGGCACCCCTTACCCCCAGCCAGTGAAGCCTACTAACTCTTGTACTGGGGCCATGCTGAGTTTGCAGCAAGTTGGCCTGGGGGAAGTTTGGTGCCATCAGCCCTGCAGGACGAGTGCCATGCCCACGTCTTACCTGCCAGCCCACCCTCTGGGTTGGCATTCCAGGGTCCAGGTCAACCTCTGTTCTAACTCTGTCCATCAACATTTACCTGACTTGCCTCCATCCCATGACCCTGCTCTGTGTCCTGTCAGGGTGCTGTTGGCTAAGAATTCAGGATGCTTCCCTTCACTCCTCCTAAACAACACATAACGACTATGATGTTCTTTGTCCATATTGATGTTCATGGTATTTGAGTTTCCTCCTGCAGTGGGCATGAGGGCTGATCACCCTATTTTGGAGGTGAGGAAATTTAGGTACAGAGAGAATACGTCATCTGCTAATAAATGGAGGCAAATCATGAAGCCAGAACCCAGTCCAAGAGTGTTTCACTGGAGTTGGAGGACTTTTCCTTCCATTATATTACTGTTGATTCCACTGGTTTCCACGTTTTTCCACTGGTGACTGTGGCAAAAAGGAAAGGGTATTTGAAGATCAGAAACATCTTCCAGTGCCCTTTTACCAAGCATAACAGATGAAAGTCTGTTCTGTGTGCTCCCAGGGTCACCTGTCACACTTGTAACACAGCTACACATTAGTCAAAACTCCACTCCGATCAGCATCAAAGGCTGTAGGCAAAGCAGCCATGTGGACGCTACTTTGGTCTGAAGGAGTCTGGAAGGAGACCCTGACCAGAGAAATTTGCAGCAGGATGCAGTTACATTCCACAGAAATACAAGTTACTTACGTGGCCAGACTTTCCCAGGCAACGTGCACCTGCCACCGAGTGCCCTGAACTCACTTCTCTTCTGCTTGGTAAAACCCCACACCCAGTGAGCCCACAACCCTGCTGCTCACCTCCGCCACACTGCACACTGCACCCTTCCCAGCCGCTGTGGGTCCAGATGAACAAGGAGTCCTGGGGTTTTTCTGGTTCACTTTGATTTTCAGTGGTGTAGTTTACAGGAATGGTGTATTCATAATGAATTCCGTAATTTTGGTCATGAAATAACAACACCTGCATCAGCAGCAAAATAAAAGGCCACTTTGAAATAGAGCAAAAGCCCACAGGATTGCTGAATCTGCAAGCCAACCCGTGTTGCGGCTGTCTTCTCACCAGGGATAGCCCATTCTTCTGGGGGTTTCAAAACAGGTTCATTCCAGGGGCACTCCTTTATTTCAGGTTTGGTTTCCACAGACGCTCAGCGCAGGGGCGGGAGCATATGTGAACCACTGGCAGGGAGCTCTACTCTTTTCCACTGGAGAGAGGACTGGTTTAGATGAGGGATTTGGGGATAAGCCAGTCTGAGTGCTCTAACTACACTTTACCTGCTCCACGTAATCACCCACGAAACTGCCCTTGTGGGTGAGAAAGACACAAATATACTGCTTTTTCTAAACAGGCATCTGAACAAGTAGGGTGACTCCTTTGAAAATGAATGCCACTCTTCACTCCCTGAGCACCAGTCACTGCCATGTGTACGGCAGGCTCCAGGTTAAACAGAGCCACTACAAGGGGACCTTGTGGATGCCCGTCAAGGATGCAGGAGCCTTCCTGTACCATGGGAGCTAGGATCACGACAGTGCCCGCAGGGTGGCACAGGCCTGGCACCGGGCTTAAAGCTGGCAGTGAGGCACGGGGGAGCCATGATCCTGCAGCTTGCGGACCCTGGGGTCTGAAATCCTGGCAAGTGGGCAGGTGGAGGGGCCTTCTCTTAGTTTGGTAATGCATTTGATAAGCCTTGTAAGCACAGAGGTGCTCTATGGGTGTTATTTTTCTATGTGTACTTAATGGAGGAAAAGAAGCTCTCTTGTGGGAGCTTCGAATGGCCTGGTTGTTGGTGGTACATCTTCAGCCCAGGCTTGGAACCGGGTGGCACTCCTGGGTCTAAGCAGCCAGCAACTTCACTTCCAGGCTGCAGTTCTGGGACAGCCGGTCAGCGGGAGCTGGAGGCAGAAGGTGCTCCATCTGACCTGAGGGAGGCCAGGCAGACTGTGTGCCAGATGACAGGAGTCGCTCTCCTGCCCAAGCATCTCCCAGCCCTCCTGGAGTTGCAGAGTGGGGGTGGGGTGCTAAGAGCAGCCCAAACTGAATAAACATCTACTTCTCCAAGAAATAGACTTGCAGTAATACATTTGGAAAAATGCCTCCAGTTAAAAAAGAAAGAAAAAAAAAAACTCTTTAAAAGAGATCTTTATTATCTCAGTATGGGAATAAGACTGGTGAATTGAGAATCCATATGAAACCAATTTTATGCAATTTTGTAGCCACATATAATTTGTGTGTGCATGTACGTAATTGGTTTCAAATGCAGGTCCCCATGGCTCTATGGGCACTCCTGACCTCGCAAGCAATGAGCACACCTCAGTTAGGGGACAATGGATTTCCCTTCAGAGGAAGACGGGCTCTTCTCATTTCCAGGTTTAGAAACTGGAAGTAACTAGCAATCATATTTCAAGAAAGAAAAGTGATTAATGTTCAAGAAGGCAGGAACTTCAGCTGTGGCAGTTGTTGCATTCCCTGAGTTTTGTTTATCATGGTCTGAATGAATCCAGGCTGTGCATTTGCTTTAATGGGCTGACAATTCACTCACAGTTTATGCAAGCTTTTGGGAAAGAAGGGAAATAGACCCATCTTGGTGTGTGCTAGAAAAGCAACTCATGTGCTAACAGGTGATACTGCTATCTTGGGTTTTATCTTGTCTTTCACTTCCTCTTTTAGTCCCTCTGAATGACTGCTTTTAACTCAGGACAGGAGGATTTGTTCCAGTGACTTAGATTAGGAAACAATCTAATCACAGAGAAATGGCTTAGGTACAGGCTTTCCCAATGGCTCAGCCGGTAAAGAATCTGCCTGCCATGCAGGAGACACAGCAGATGCGGATTCAATCCCTGGGTCAGGAAGATCCTCTGGAGGAGGAAATGGCCACCCACTTCAGTATTCTTGCCTGGAGAATCCCATGGACAGAGGAGCCTGCTGGGCTACAGTCCACGGAGCCGCAAGAGTCAGACACGACTGAACGCATAAGTGTGCACAGGTACTTAGGCCCCAGAAATCAACTTTCAAACGTGTATCTGCAGTAGCTTTAGGGTGTGGATTGTCGCACTATGTCAGCCATGGGAACTAGCTCCCTTTGCTCTTACTGGAAACTGTAACAGGCTTAGGGCCATCGTGGGAGACATCTCTGCTCACTCTCAGAGCTCGTCTCCTCAGGAGATTCTTACTGAGAGGCGGCCTGGGAATCTCTCGGGTATCACCTAATCTTAAACAGATGCTGGCTGCCAGAGACCACAAATTAATGGGGATGATAAGAACTTCCAAGTAGAGACTTTGGGTGCCGTGGAGGACAAACTGTGCTTTGATTACAGACACACAAGCTGTCACAATCCCCATTCTTTGGAAGGAGACATGGAATTAGTCTTTATGAGCTAGCCAAAGTTAGCCACGAGAACTCCTGAACCCTGAGAAGGCAATGGTGGCATTCTTTTCCCTGGAGATCTTTCACAGCCTTAAAAGGCAGTATAACCAAACATTTCAGTGGTTTGCATGTGGTCCTTCCTGAGACAACATGTAAGACCCGAGTGCCCTGATCTGGCCCAACTCCACAGATTTCTTGAGACCATCTAGGGGGTAAATAGTCCAGCAGAATTTGTTTCTGTCTCAGTTCCTGAAGGCTAGTTGCAAGCTGAGTCTGGAAAACCTGAGTGGTGTCGGTTTGGAAACAGAGTCAACAGTTTGTTTTCAAAAGGTAGTTTCTGATGTAATTACACAAAGTGTGGGGCAAATCTAAGCCACCTGATAGGAAAACAGACTCTGAGTGGGACTGTCTGCTTAATAATGCCCGGTCTCCCCGGCGGCCACATGACTAAGCATTTCCATCCTGGAGGTGGTTCCTTTTGAAAAAGATGGGAGTTCTGCCAGTAAAGAGCCAAGGCAGAATTTTGAGAGGGCAGCATTTTGAAGCATGTGGCAAAAAGGATTATACAAGGAAAAAACCAAGAGAGAGACTGGAGCAGCAGGTGGCCAGGTAAACCACCAGGAACCAAGTGTATCTCCTCCCGTAGGGCCCCGGGGAAGAAGTCAACTGGTAGACCTCTTGGACCCAACCAACTCAGGACAAATACAAAAGCACAGCAAATTACCATCAGATGCAGCGGCATTTTGGTCGGTCCCTTGGCAGAAATTTTCTCCCACAGGCCCCTTCGAACATAGCGGACGGTTGTGCCTGCAATCTGGAACTCTCCAGGGAGCTCTATCTTCCAGTCACTGTTGATGGATCTCTTACTGGAGTCTTTGAGAGCTAGAAAGAAAATGGAACACCACAGAATTGGGGGAGTCAGCCCGTCTTTGAAGGGAATCTTGAGGGGTGTCTTGAGGGGTGGGTCAGAGCTCTCATGTTCCGCCTCCACAGGGGAGAGGAGGGAGGCCTGCCCTGAAAGAAAGGGAGCTTTCTCTGAGAACAGAAGACTGGCTCACGGGCAGAGAACGGCTCCTGACCCCAGGTCCCTGAGCACGAGCTGCCTCGATTCCTGCGCCTCAGAGCACGGGCTGGTGTCTCAGAACCAGCTCACACGGAGTGGGTGTGGGGAGCAGTGCCAGAGGACGCAGACAGCCACACACAGCCCTATCGTATTTCACTAGACTTACAGAGTAGAGGGTTTTCTGCCGGATGAATGGATTCTATTTCAACATGTCCAAGTCTCCAAAACAGGTTTTGCAGCTTTAGCAAAATTCATCATTCATTTCACTCTTACCTACCTGGGGCTTTTTAGAGGGCAGCCTAACTCTAGTGTCCCTTAAGGATGTGATAGCCCCAGATTAGTGAAGTAGATGCTCCTTCAAGAAGCAAGTGCCCATAAAGACGGGAGTCTCCCACCCTGAGCTGCTTGCAGACAGACGTGGCAGTAAGTCAGCGGATGCCTCAGGAGTGACAGGGGCGCACCCAGCCTCAGCTTCATGGCCTCTGCTCTCTCAGTGTGTTGGAACTGACACGGAACTGACATTCTGCTGACTGGCCATGGCAAAGATTTGGTTTTCCACACAAGCCATGTATTTATTATCACCCCACTGCTCACCCGTCATTTCTTTGTTTTTTTTTCCCTCACTTAGGCTTTAGTGTCATGTGGTTCTCATGAGAGAGCATTCTACAGTGAAATTCTGGGCTTTCTTGGTTTGTTTTGCTTTGTTATTCAGGAAAGTAAACAATGATTATAGAACGTACTCTGACATGTAAGAGAAGGTGGTAAATGAAAATAGTCAATAGCAAGTCTTTATGTCACTCAAAACATAAAATTCTCTGTGGCACCCCAAGCCCAAAGCCACATTCTCTGCCAGCACCCCTGAACCCTGCTCAGTCCAGAATCAATAAAATCAGGTTCCCTACTCTTTGCTTATAAGGTCAGAAACAACATGCCCACATATAATACCAGTTTTGGATAATGAGAGTTGAAACCCACGAGTAGTTTCAGTTAAGCCTGAGCCCATGAGCCCTGGCCCGGGTTAGGACCTGATGGCTCCAATCCTGGTCAGGCCACAAGCAGCTGGGGCTGCTGCCATCTGCTTCCTGGTCTGCAGGACACGGTGGTCCTGGCTGGCTCCCCTGCCCCGAGGGGGAGGTGCAGGCTCAGCACTCCGCATTTACAGGAACCACCAGGAGAAACCGAGGGCTCTGAGTAGGGCTGCCTCCCAGTTGGACAGCTTCCAGGAGAGGCCACACTCAGTGAGGGTGGCTGCTCAGCGCGTGGCTGCGGATTACAGGACTCTAGGAACGGCTTTGAAAAGAGAACACTCCACCACTTAGAACCCAATGTTTCCCTTCAAAGAATTCTACCCATTCTTGGGATCTCCTGGCTACTGGAAGGAAGCGAGTCTGTTGGGATACTCACAATTTCTGCTCCTTTTTCTCTTCCTCAGCCACCACCTGCAAGTCCCCATTTAAGGGGTACATTCTCTGGTTTAGCTTCTCTGTATGTTTTTACCCATTTGACCTTCCCAACAGTGCTCTAAGGTAAAGGATTACTGTCTTCTTTCTCACAGATGAGGAAATGGGGGCACAGGGAGGTTCAGAATCCTGCCTGAAGTCACACAGCTATTGCCACGTGGAGACCGGTACCTAAACAGACCAAGGTCCCACATTCGTTAGGTTACAAGTCTAGAGTTTTATGACAGACACTGAAATATGCAAATGTTATATTCTCCCAGAGAACACATTCCAACCTCAGATCACTGTGATGCCTCATGTTCTACATATCCTTGTAAAAACACCTAAGCTTGTGGTTTTCCACAGCTTCCAGTGAACTACCAACCTACAAGTACTTTCGGCCATATTAGCTATTGGGGCATCTAGCAACAGGTGCATGGGTGTTCGCTGCTCTCTCACTTCCTCTGAAGGTTTCGACAGTTGTTTTTTTACCTCTTTCCAAGGGCTTTGTAGCTGGTGCTGAAGACACAGCTCCTGCCCTTGGTAGCTCAGGGTTTGAAAGCGAGGTGGGCGGGAAGGCAGATAAACGTGAGACACTTGCAGAAGCCCTGAGCCAGAGGCCAGTCCAGGGCTCACGTGCGTGTGGGCAGAGACTGGGCCCGCTGGGGAAGGCCTTCTTGAGGGGAGGCCCGGAGCTGAGACGGCAGGAAAAGCAGGGAGCAGAGGCGGCTGGAGTGCCTGGCAGCTTGGACTTGCTCCCTGGCTCCTTGTTAAGCTCAGTTTCTGTGCAGAGTTCGGGGTGGGGGGAGGCACCCTGCCCATGAGGAGAAGCAAGAGGAGGTGGCAGAGAGGGGCTGCAGAGGCGGAGGAGAGGGCAGGCTTACTGTCATTGTTACTGGGCGGGGGACGCTCGAGCGGGTTGAGAATCTCTGCAACTTGGAATCAGCAAGATGAGCAGAGTGAGTCTCTGTAAAGCTGGCTGCTGACCACCGTCACTCTGCGGCCACCCCCAGAGCCCCTTTCCCTCACAGAGACCAGGGCACACTGGGGCGGCCCGCCCCTCCCGTCTCAGCCCGCGCTCGCGCCCCGGTCAACTCCGGCACTCAGCGCCCCCGGCCGGGCCTGGCCTTGCTCCACTTTAGGGCTTTTGAACTGTGGGGTTGGAGAAGACTCTTGAGAGTCCCTTGGACTGCAAGGAGATCCAACCAGTCCACCCTAAAGGAGATCAGTCCTGGGTGTTCATTGGAAGGACTGATGTTGAAGCTGAAACTCCAATACTTTGGCCACCTGATGTGAAGAGCTGACTCATTGGAAAAGACCCTGATGCTAGGAAAGATTGAGGGCAGGAAGAGAAGGGGATGACAGAGGATGAGATGGTTGCATGGCATCACTGACTCAATGGACATGGGTTTGGGTGGATTTCGGGAGTTGGTGATGGACAGGGAGGCCTGGTGTGCTGCGGTTCATGGGGTCGCAAAGAGTTGGACACAACTGAGCGACTGAACTGAACTGAACTGAGTGTTTCTCCCTGACATCTCTCTGTCCTTCTGCAAGTAACAACCCCCAAAGGAGCTTCTGGGGACGTGTTCTTCCCCAGTCATGGGAGGCTGACCCTAAACTCCTCCTCAGCTCCAGAAGCGGGTCCACCACCCAACTCGGGACAGGAAGAGTCGATCGCAACACTTGCATTCACCTTGGGAAGCAGCAGCTCTCTTTCCCAAAGTTGCCCAGAGACTCGATCTAAGTCTGAGTCTGCCAGTACGTGGCAAGAGGTCCTCAGATGACAGTGCACTGAGGCAGGACAGCAGTGCCAGGATACAGGCATCATTTCCCACCGTTTTATCCCCCTGGGCCCAGTGGTACCTGAAGGCAATACTCAGAAACTGAGAACTGGGTTTAGCTTTCACATGTCACATTTAGAGGTTGGTTTTTGAAAAACATTAACCATGATAGAAGCAGGGCAGAGTATGGATTTCTAGAAGTCACCCTAGGATCCTTACTGATGTCAGCTTAGTACCCTCTGAGACTCAGAAAGGCACACTCCATCCGGGCCTTAAACCCTATCTGGGACCCTGCCCTGTCCGGTACTTGTTTGGGGTGAGGTGGCTCTTTCTTACTTGGCCTTGTTTCCAAGGCGCTTTAACAGGACTTATTGGATTATGAACTGAAAACCACGCCACCCTCGTGCCAAAAGGCAAGCATCGGGGAGGTCAAGAGTGGGAAGAACTGGAAAAAGTGTAGGAGGGCAAAGCTGGAGCCAATTATAACCCATCCACAGAAATGCCGCACAGAGGTGTGGGGACCGCCCGGGGAAGCCCCATTTCTGTGGGCAGAGGCGCCTGCTGTGGGTCCCCCCAGGAACAGAGCCTGCGGGTGCTGGGCAAGTGCCACCCTCTCACCACTAGGGCAGGATCCTGTGGGGTGGTAGAGGTGAGGGGAGGAGACGTTTCCATAGCCGGTCCGCAGGCTGGGCGGGGGAGGTCATAGAAGGGTGAACGGAGCCAGGAAAGACGGAGGGCAAGCGAGAGAGGCAGGCAGTGGCTCCCTGGCGATTCCAGAAAGGCAAGGAGCAGGACGGGGAGGGACACACCCGACGGCACAGTGCTGGGGACAGGGCGGGAAAGCAGCCTAGACTTCCACTGCTCGTCACTACTCAAGCTGTAAACGCGCCCCCGTGGCAGATTTCAGGGAGCCACGTGAGCTCTGTGAATGCAGAGCTGGGAAGAGACGTAAACCATCAGCCTTCCTATCCACACTCTGCTGCTGGGCACTCTTGCGACTTCTGAAGGCACCTGTCTGGTCTTTGGAGGTCCTGGCCTGGGCTGCTGAATTGGAAAAATCTCACTGTCACAGCTTCAGGGGGTGTGTGTATGGGGGGCGGGCTCTCATGGCCCCAGAAAGAAGAAACTCTGCCTGTCCAAGCTCTGCTGTGGCCGTCTGCACGGCAGCTGCACGCTTGCAGAACACGCACCAGTTTCACCACCGCCACTGACCCCCTCATCCGAACATGGCAACCCTTCCTCGGGACAGTGGGCTCATGATGACAATCCTTCATGCGTTTTGCACAGGAGGATAACTCAGAGGCAGAATTCTAAGTAGGAGGCCATCAGTTCCAAGAATCATGGGGATTGCTGCAAGCTCGCTGACTCTGGGGTGAGTCATTTAGGCAGCAGGATCCAAAATCTGCAGGCTGCTAAGGTCCATGCCGGAATTCTGAACTTCCTGCTAAAACTGGACGTTAGCACCTGACATCCTTTCAAAAGAATACGACTGCAGCCTCAGTAAGTCTGCTCGAATCTCAAGATCTGAACATCAGTGGACAGGTGGACAGGTTCAGTGTGGAGTCTGATGAGAAAACCACCCTGTGGGGCACGCCAGCCCCAGAGAACAGGTGTGCAGGTCACTCCTGGCCCGTCTGCAGCAGCCCCCAGAGCGAGCTTCCCAGAGCAGGGTTTGCACGACCCAGGGGAGTTGAAGCTCCAGAGCCCCTCGTGGTACCCTTTCCAAGGCTGTATACAAAATGCATTCTGTTCCTTAAAGAAGCCCTCCAAAATTAAACAAGTTTTGGGCTCCAGAAATTCCTGTTCCTCTCAGTCCTTGGCATCAATGGTATTTGCAGGCCCCCTTCATCTGTAAGCATTTTGAGATGAATTTGTATTTGAAATTAGAATTTTTAGGCTGAGAAACCCGACAGGGGCTGTTATGTTGTTGCTCAGTCGCTCAGTGGTATCTGACTCTTCGTGACCCCATGGACTGTAGCACACCAGGCTTCCCCCAAATGCTCTGCTCTGACAGAGAAATAACGGAGTTAAGAACAAAGGGGATGCCAGAGCAACGTGATCCTATCAGTAATGTCAGAAGTTCGGATTCACTGGGGAGGAGATTTGCACTTGTTGGTCCTGTCTCAGTCAGAAGTCGGATGTTTAAACTCTGCCCCAAATGCAACAGTACTTGCTTTTGTGTGTTTTGCTCAGGAGCTACTAGAAGCCTTTCAACAGCTGAAGAGACTTCTGCGGGATGAAGATGAGTACATGCCTTCCCCTGCTACCACGGCAGAGCCAAACCTCCTCAAAACGGCCCGAAGTGTGAGGTCACGTGGGGACCGTCTGTTTCCATCCGGCCCTCCTGCCTCTCTGCATACATTGACACGATGTCCCTGGACTTCTGGGCACCACGGGAGATCCTGAGCCTTTCTGGGGAGCAGAGAGGGGGCAGTCCTGCCGGGATGGCCGGGCTCCTCTCTGGACTGCCCCGAGGCAGACACAGGCAGACCTTGTCCGCATGCCCACCTCTCGCCCAGCATTGTGAAGAAGCCGGGCTCCTTCCTGTCTCTCTGCCTCCTGGATTCCACTGGAAGACTTGACCCACATTCAACCTACTTCTCATCCTGGCGTGGAGTCAGCTCCTTTTATTTCCACTCGGAGTTCTGCCAGCTCTGCTCTCAGCTATGGATGCAAACTGCAGAGGCATTTCCTGTTCCAGGTGGTTTAGAGCAGAAAGCCAGGCAGCGTGGGTTGAAGGTAGGTGGGGTGAATTCTTCAGGAACTGCTCCCGCAAATGGGAGAGCAATTCAGTTACACAGGGTTGATATCCAAAGCACCCAGCCCTGGGTGGAAACGAGGCTTGTTTGAACTGACTTTAGAAACATATCGAGCATGGACCGCCTTCGGATTTCCCTTGTGTACACACCAGGCCCTGGGACACTGGAACTATGATTTGCAGATAAGGTGTCAGAGTCTGGCTCCAACCTCCCAGGGAGGTCCAGGGCTTCTAGGGAGCTGAGAATTCGTCCTGAGACATTGACCCTATCTCCTCAGATGGATATGTGCTTCTCTGAAACCCACACATCAAAGCAGTAGCAATGGGCAGGTTTAACACTTTCTCCAGTGAAAAATCGCCTCCATCCAATCTCTGGCTGTGACTGACGCCTCTGTGAGCTGCAGTAGGCCAAGCTGGAGAAGAAGCTTGGATGAGCAGCTGAACTCCCAGAGCCCTGGTTTCCTCCTCAGTGAACTGGGTACAGCAATACTCTGGTATTTGGAGATCAGGGGTCAGGTCTTCAAAGCAGAGCAGAGCTCGGAGACTGGGACTCACGATGCCAGTGTCCGTGTTGTTATTGGAAGGTGTGGCCCTTGGCATCAGGGGCCGAGAGGGACCACCATGAAAAAGCTGGCTCCCTCCGGTGGCATCCGCTACGGGTTACTTGCTGGCCCTAACAGGTTCCAGTGAAAAGTCATCTTCACCAAGTCATCTTCACTACAGGAACTAGCTGTCGAGGGATCTAAAGGATTCTGACAACCTTCTGTCTATTCTATCACACAGAAAAGCAGATGCAAGGATCATGTTCCCACCTTTACCAGATACCTGGGGCTGGTGGAATGGTGCTGGGAAGTCTTAAGGGCAGGACAGGAAGCTGAAGAGCTTGCAGGGCACCTACTGGTGCTTTATGGAAGGACAAGGAAACTGACCTTGGAATTGTGCCAGCACCTGAGAGATCAGGATCATGAGTTCTGAATAAGATAAAGGTCAAAGGTGATGTCAGAGTCCCACAGAGGACCGATGCTTCTGGGGAGCAGAAACGTCTCCAGGTAGGCGAGGGCCAGTGGAACAGTTGGAAACGCTAACTTTTGGCATGACACTGGGTGATGGGGCCCCAAAACAAATGCTGATGAAGTTGACCAAATATCCTTAGATGGGCAGAAAGAAGGGGCTGGTGTTCTTCAAGAATTTGGTAAAAAGGCTGTCACTTTGAAAGAGTTGTGGAGAGCAGGGCAGGCCCTGTTCTAAAAAGCATTTATGAGCATCACTCTATTTGTAAAGCAACAGCTGGATGGCTGCAGAGAAGAGTGCCAGGCTGGACCGGGCCAGCGTGGGAAAAACCACAGGGCTGATGGAGACCAGTGTGGATGCCAACCTGAGGAACAGCAGGTCCCAGGCTGGCAGCAGGAAGAGCAATGCCCATTATGGCTTCCAGGACGTGGATGGATGGGCGGCAGTGAGAGAGTTGGAGGGGGCAGGGCTGTCTGGGACCCAGTAGGGACCCCCGGGGGCTGCTTGCCCATGAGCCTGGTGTAGGCACTTAGAAACAGGAGCTCCTGTGCCCGCTCCCAAGTCAGGTGTGAGAGGGCTATCTCGGTGTCTGTAAGTGGTTCGCAATTCCTCTATAGGATGGTGCTCTTCTCTGCGCACTTGCCTACTAGAGGTTTGGTCTGTGTCCATCTCATCAGACTTTGGGCTTTTCAACTGGAGACCATTTCAAAGAAAGACTTAGATACTTTTATCTACAAAGTAAGGAATGTGGACAAAGCCATTTTTAAAAAATCAGTGATAAAGGTTGAAATAAAAGCGTTTCATGAGTAAACTTCATTTTAGCCAAAATAGCTTAATTCTTAAGTTTGAAGCCAGAAAAAGATCCTACAGGAGCTCCCACAGGTTGGGTGCTGCACCCTTGCTGCTCAGGCTCTGGCTGCCTGAGTGCTCATGCAGTTACTTTGGGGGACTCAGCCTACCCCGATTCCTTACAACGTCCTTCATTCATCTTCTATCACCTGCCTTCCTGTCCAAAGCTGGTGGTTGCTATTCACCCCCTCCCCTCATCCACCTGGGGGTTGGCTGCACTTTAGCCAAATACGACAGAACTGCTTGGTACATGCTGATTGCTCACTACGCCTAAAATATGAGTTAAAATCAATGGTCTGAGAGCACTGTGTCAGCATTTTGCTGACCCAAATTAGCAGCTCGATCGTCCAAATCAACGTTCAGAACATAAACTATGAGTCGAACATTTTCGTTTTACCCAAAAAACTGTGGCCAGGTTTATCCTCCACCACACGAATCCTTCGAGCTCCGGCTGGAATGATGGCAGCTTCAATATAACCTGTAGTGACAGATAAACACAGGTGAACCAACATAACTCCACCCACCATTAGAGGCTCACAGCAACCCCCACCAAAACCCGCTGCTCCACCCCCAAGGTGACTTCAGAGCTCTGAGAAATCAAGCTGGTCCACTAATAAGAAGCGTTCCTCTATAGCCGGAGCATCCTGGCTGCCCAAATCCCGGAGAGCACCATTTGCCTGCGTTATGAGTTGAACTAGGTCCCTCCCACCCCCAAATCCATATGATGAAGTCCTAAGCCCCAGGACCTCAGAATGTGACCTTATTTGGAAACCGGGCTGTTGCAGACGTAATCAGCTAAGATGAGGCCGTACTGGAGCAGGTGGGCCCCCAGTCCTATAGGATGCAGTTATAACATGAGGAAGACTGGACAGACATACACACAGGGAGAATTCTGTGTGATCACGAGGTGGAGATCAAGATGACGCCTCTGACAAGCCGAAGACTGCTAGCAAAACACCAGAAGCAGGAGGGAGGCATGGGACAGGTTCTTTCTCAGCTGCACGAGAAACCAGCACTGCCAACAATCGATCTCAGACTACTAGCCCCCAAACTGGGACAGTGTGTGTCTCCTGTTTATTCATGCCTCCCTGTGGTGCTTGGCTGCAGCAGCCCCAGTGAACTGCGAGCCTGGAGTTCTGTGTGAAGAGCACCGCCCTGGAGCACGGGTGCTAGATGTCCCTGGCCACCCCATCTGCTGGGCTCCTTCCCCCTTTGCTGTACTTTGTCCCTGGTTCTACGGGATGACGGCAGAAACCGGGCTACTTACCCTATGACAGAACCACTGCCCTATCACCAGGTATCATTTCCTGCTTTCACTGCCCTTTGGACTTTTCTGAAACCACCGCAGTGTATACTTTTGTCCATTTCCCTGAGTATTTCCAAGTATAATGGGGTCCCTCAGAGGTCAGGCCCATGCTCTGACCCCACACATGCCTAATAAGGCAGGTGGTTAGTGAAGTTCTGGAAGGAAATGACTGAGGCTGCCAGGGAGGAAGTCAGGGGTTGGCTAAAGCCTGGTTAACAGGGCAACCGTGTCAATTAATGAGCCCAACATAATGGTGAGATTCTGAAATGTAGGCTGGTAATCACTTGGTTTTGGTTTACATTTGGGTTTTAGACAAAGGTAATATACATTTGCTTCAGCAATTTAGCTGATGGTCCCAAATTAGATGATAATTCCTACCCCTGTGGTTTCCAAATGTGATCATCAGAATCAGCAGGGGAGTTTTTAAAATGAGAAATTTCTGGCCCAAGTATATAAAGATTATGGAAATATCTATTTTGAGGAGTTAATTTCCTCATTTTCTCGTAGTAAACATGGTTCAATTTTCATTATAAATATAGTACATGATAATTCAAACCAACAAAAGGGGAAAAACTACAAACAAACCGTACTACATTGAAAATTACCCTTATTTTTGATGACCAGCCTTTTCAGCAACTTTTAATGCATAGAAACATATGCACATCATTTTATGCCAACAGAATATTGTATATAGTTTTTAAAAGATCAGGGACAACTTTAAAATAACTAAGAGTTTTGTCTGGCAATGTGTATACCCAAGGTACAAAATTTTAAAGTTATAAAAGGATACGGTAGGAAGTATATCGATACTATAAGATATTGGGTTGGTCAAAGACTCCCGTAAAAATGCAAATGAACTTTTTGGCCAACTCAATATATTCTGTAGTTGGCTGTCTTTCTAGCACTTATCATTTATAATACTGTGTGTATTTTAGCTGGGTTTCTATGTTGCTAACTGAGATGTAACCGAACGACAGTTTTGTTCCTCCCTTTCTGATCTTTATGCCTTGCATTTCTTCTCCTTTCGCCATTCTGGCTGGAACTTACAAAACCACATTGTGAGCCACATGAGATAGTGACATCCTTGTCTTATTCGTGAAGTTGGAGGAAGGGAATTTTCCCACTGAAAATGATGTCAGCAGTGAGAATGTGATAGGTATCATTCATCAGGTTAGGGAAGTCCTCTTTTTCCTTAGTTTGTTAAGAGTTGTGTTATGAAGAGGTATTGAAGTTAATCAAGTGCTTTTTTGCATCCACTGAGATCATCATACTGTTTCTCTCCTAGACACCATAAAGATCTCCGAGCAGTTTAATGGCAGTCACGCTTCTCATGGCTAACATGGTGTGTGGGTCAGTATCTTAGCTCTGTTTTTCCCTCATCTATCCATTTTAGTTCACCGTTACCTCTTTTTATTCTGATGTTTTCCTGTGAACCTTTAATTATATTTACACTTCTAATTCATGACTTATCAGCTATAAACTAGTTTAATCTCTGGATATTAAAAGATGAGGAAATCAACATAATACACTGCCCTTCCTCCTCTTACACTGCTCTTCAAGATTTACTGAATCATTTCTACACTGTTAATTTACAACGTTTATCTTTTGCACTCTAATTCCTGCAGTTACTTTAGTCCTAAAAATTAATTTAGTGTTCACTATGTGTCCTTTTTTCAGTTTTTCCAATAAATTCTTGCTGGCCTCAAGTTTGTTCTCTTTGAGATGGACTCAAAGAAAATTATAGCTTCTGAATTGTAATATAGTAAAATACACTATATATAAATACATACATATATATATGTATATATACGTTTTTGTTAAGTTGCTAAGTCATGTCCAACTCTTTTGTGATCCTGTGGACTACAGCCCGCCTGGCTCCTTTGTCCATGGGATGGCCCAGCTGGCTCACTGGTAGAGTCTGCCTGAAATTCAGGAGATGCAGGTTCGATTCCTGGGTTGTGAAGATCTTTGGAGAAGGAAATATATTGCCTTCTGCCACTGATAATTTATATATATATATATATATCTCATCAATTTGTTAGCGCTCTTTCTTCAGGAATACCAAATTATTTATGTTTGACCCCCTTTTTCTTCCATAATGCTCATTCCGTTTCTTACCCTTCTGATTCTTTGTTTCCATTTTGCTTTGCTCTTTTTCTCAGTCCTCTCCTCCATGCTTCTCAGTGTGTTCTCAGCAGTGTCCCTGTCCTTTGAACCCATGCAGACGCGCTTTCTGTAGTGGACTCATTCTCTTCCTCTGCCCTTTTCCTCAGTTGAGTCTCATTTCACTTCCCTCTGTTGCTTCACTGGCTGCTCCTTGAGCTCTCGTGTCTTACCAAAGAGTTCTTCTTTCATTGAGGCTATTACTTAATCAGCTTTTGGAATTTATAGCAATAATGTTTGATGATAATTTTCAGCTTCTCGGTAATATTTTGCTGGTGAGTTTTTTGTTTTCTTTAACTGGTCATTTGTTCTTGTCCCTTTCCTCCTTTTCCTATTGCAATATATCTGTGTTGATCCTGTACTAATTCTCTTTCTAAATTTATTACCAATTTTTAGCTGACACAGTTTTAATTGTACCAACTGCATCTATGTTTGTGTGGTAATAATAGGACTGTGTTGTGGGCTAACAGAAGTTTCCCTTAGTTTACAGTAAAATTTGTTAAGACATGGGTTTATATGTATCGATGAGTTAATTTTTATGTTTGTAAACATTTATGTATTTTAAATTTACAGAAATATACAGGTATATTTCCCCATTATAAAAATTTTAATACAGGTAAATCCCACTCCGATTCCCTGTGGGAACTGCCACTATCAGTCTGATGTATAGTCATTCAGATATTTCACTGCTTATACCAATGTCTACACAAATACAAATATGAAAATATCACACAGTATATGTTTTGTCTATATTTTATATGTGTTAGGAAAAGCATTATGAGTATCGTATTATACCACATTTTTTTTAAGAAAAGCAGTTTATGTCTTCTATGCATGTATATATAGCTCTCCTTATTTTTCATTTACATTGCAATGTAGCTTATGTAACTACTCCCTACTGATTTAGGTTATTTAAAAACTGTCATTAGGACATTAAGGTTATTTCAAAATTGTCACTTTTAGAAAATATGCTATATCATATATGAATATGCACACAAGACACCTCAATGAAATACTAGCAACCTATTTCAACAAAATAAAAAGATTATATGCCATGGTCAAAGATAATTTATCCTAGGAATTCAAGGTTGGTTCAACATATAAAAATCAACCAATGTAATTTATCTGAAAAAGGACAAAACACTTTTTCATTTCAATGGATACAGAGAAAGCATTTGGCAAACTTAATACTATTCCATGATGAAAATACTTAACAAACTAGGAATAAAAGGAAACTTCCTCAGCCTGATAAAGAACATTTATAAAAACCCCACAGCTAACATCAAACTTAATGGTAAAATATTTAATGGTTTACTTTTAAGATCAGGAAGAGGAGAAGGATGTTCAGGAAATGCTCTTGCCAGTTCTATTCAACACTGTACTAAAAGTTCTCTCTCTGTCAATTAGGCAAGAAAAAGATTTTCAAAAGGCATTCAAATTGGAAAGGAAGAAGTAAAATTATCTCTATCTGCAGATGTCAAGACTTCATATGTAGAAAAATACTAGGGAAGCCATTAAACTCTGATAGAACAGGTTCAGCAAGGTTGCAAGATATGAGTCAATATACAAAAATTAACTGCATGTGTATTCATTAGGGTTAAACATTTCCAAATGAAATTAAGAAAAACATTTGACTTAATATTAAAAACAAACACAGGAATAACTTTAATAAAAGATATACAAGATATCTACACCAAAGACTACAGAAACCTTGTTGAAAGATATTAAAGAAAATATAAATAAATGGAATGATGCTACATGTTCATGGTGGGAATACCTAGAAATTGATTTACAGATTAAACAAAATCCCTACTAAAATTTCAGCCTTTTTTCCCCCCAAAATGATAAGGTGATTCTCAAATTCATATGCAAATGCAAGGGATCCAGACTAGCTGAAACAATATTTAAAAAGAATAAACTTGGAGGACTGACAATTCTTGCTTTCAAAGTTCTAGTCAGCTCCTATAATCAGGACAACGTGGGACTAGCATAAGGACAGATATTTCTATTAATGAAATACAATTGAGACTCTAGAAATAAGTCCCTTATTGATTTCTTAAAACAAAAATGCCAAGAATATTCAATGGAGAAAGAACATTAGTTTCAACAGTGTTGGGATGACTGTATATTTACATACAAAGGAATGCAGAGGGACTTTTACCTCAAACTGTAATAAAAACCTAACTAAAACTGGTCATAGACCTAAATCTTAGAGCTAAAACTATAAAATTCCGAGAAGAAAACACTGAAAGAAATCTTTGTATCCTTGGATTAGGCACTAGTTTTTTAGATAGCAAAAGTGAAACTCTACAAGAGCCTGTATTCTTGTCTTTTGAAGTACAATGCTGACTCGAGAGTTAATGACTGGGAAATGTGAAGATGCAAAAATGAAGAATGGCTGTTGGGCTAGGGAACTGGTAACAATTCCGACTATAATTCTGCCGCATATCAGAATCACCGAACTCCCACTTCCCTGAATGACATTGATAAAGGCTTGACACACATTCCTAAGTTGTCTGGGAAACACACCCCTCCAGATGAAAACTGCTTATCAACAAGAACACAGACTCTAGACTGGTTGAGACCAGAAAACTGATGATGCTTGAAACTTCACCCTGATGGCAACCAATCCAAGAATTGTCCACAAGCTGATCATGCCCTTGAACACTGAAAAAATTCTCATCCTCCCCTCCAGCGTGGGTCATACAGTCTTGAGGGCAGTAGCCCACTGTGGCCCCCTTTGCCTGGCAAAGCAATAAAATCCACTCTTTTCTACTTGATCCAAAACTCTGGGTCTGCATTTCTATTCAGCACCGGTGAACAGAGGCTGAGTTTTGGCAACTCACAAGCAACAGAAGGAAAAAAAGAAAATGGATCATATTAAAATTTAAACTTTGTGCTTCAAAGGATACCATCAAGAAAGTGAAACGGCAAACCCATACACTGGGAGAAAATATTTGCAAATCATTTTAATAAAAGAACTATGTCCAGAGTCTATAAAGAAACCTTACAACTCAATAATAAAGTGGCAAATAATCCAATTTAAAAATGGGCAAAGGATTTTAATAGACATTTTTCCAAAGAAGATGCATGAAAGGCCAAAAGGCACATGAAAAGAGTCTCAGCATCATTAGTAATTAAAGAAATATAAATCAAAACAACAATGTGATACACTTCATACTGACTACGATGCCTATAATAAAAATGATAAACAATAACAAGTGCTGGAGAGGATGTGAAGAATTTGAATCCCTCACTTACTGCTAGTAGGAATGTAAAATGGTACAGGAATACTGGAGAAGAGTTTGATAGCTCCTCAAAACAGGAAAAATAAAATTACCATAAAACCTACCAATTCTACTCCTATGTATTATATACCCAAGAAGAATGAAAAATATGTCCATATAAAAACTTATACACAAATGTTTATATCAGCATTATTCATTATAACCAAAAAAGCAGAAAAAACTCAAATGTCCACCAAGCAATGAGTGTATTTTTACATTCACATTTAAAACATATGAAATCCATTTTTACAATGGGTATGATTTAGCAAAAAAAGTATGAAACACTGATAGATGATACAATATGGAAGAAACTTGAAAATGCTATACTAAATTACTAAGGCCAGTCACAAAGATCACATATCGTATGATACCATTTATAGGAAATTTCCAGAACAGACACATAGACACAAAAGTAGCTGCCTAGGGCTGGGGTAGGAGGAGGGAGATGGGGAATGACTGCTAACCGGTGTGGGGTTTCTTTCTGGGATGACTGTGGTCATGGCTGAAGAATGCTGTCTATTTACTAAAGCCCTTTGAATTGTACACCTTAAATGGATGAGTTTTATGGTATGTGAATTAAACCTCTGCAAAAGTGCTAAAAAATCACAAATTGCAATGGACAGCTTTGCATGTCTATCTATGCATATATACAACGTCACACACGTCAGCTGTGAGAATTGCTGGGTCAAACATACCTGCAGTTCAGTTCAGCTCAGTCACTCAGTCGTATCCGACTCTTTGCGACCCCATGGACAGCAGCACGCCAGGCTTCCCTGTCCATCACCAACTCCTGGAGTTTACTCAAATTCATGTCTATTGAGTCGGTGATGCCATCCAACCATCTCATCCTCTGTCGTCCCCTTCTCCTCCTGCCTTCAATCTTTCCCAGCATCAGGGTCTTTTCAAATGAGTCAGTTCTTTGCATCAAGTGGCCAAAGTATTGGAGTTTCAGCTTCAGCATCAGTCCTTCCAGTGAATATTCAGGACTGATTTCCTTTAGGATAGACTGTTTGGATCTCCTTGCAGTCGAAGGGACTCTCAACACCACAGTCTTCTCCAACACCACAGTTCAAAGGCATCAATTCTTTGGTGCTCAGCTTTCTTTACGGTCCAACTCTCACATTCATACATGACTACTGGAAAAACCATAGCTTTGACTAGATGGACATTTGTTGGCAAAGTGATGTCTCTGCTTTTTAATAAGCTGTCTAGGTTGGTCATAACTTTTCTTTGAAGGAGCAAGTGTCTTTTGATTTCACGACTGCAGTCACTGTCTGCAGTGATTTTGGAGCCCCCAAAATAGTCTCTCACTGTTTCCACTTTGTCCCTATCTATTTGCCATGAAGTGATGGGACCGGATGTCATGATCTTCGTTTTCTGAATGTTGAGTTTTAAGCCAGCTTTTTCACTCTCCTCTCTCACTTTCATCAAGAGGCTTTTTAGTTCCTCTTCACTTTCTGCCATAAGGGTGGTGTCATCTACATATCTGAGGTTATTGATATTTCTCCCGGCAATCTTGATTCCAGCTTGTGCTTCTACCAGCCCAGCGTTTCTCATGATGTACTCTGCATAGAAGTTAAATAAGCAGGGTGACAATATACAGCCTTGATGTACTCCTTTTCCTACTTGGAACCAGTCTGTTGTTCCATGTCCAGTTCTAACTGCTTCTTCCTGACCTGCATACAGGTTTCTCAAGAGGCAGGTCAGGTGGTCTGGTATTCTCATCTCTTTCAGAATTTTCCACAGTTTATTGTGATCCACACAGTCAAAGGCTTTGGCATAGTCAATAAAGCAGAAAGAGATGTTTTTCTGGAACTCTCTTGCTTTTTCCACGATCCAGCGGATGTTGGCAATTTGATCTCTGGTTCCTCTGCCTTTTCTAAAATCAGCTTGAACATCAGGAAGTTCACGGTTCAGGTGTTGCTGAAGCCTGTCTTGGAGAATTTTGAGCATGACTTTGCTAGCATGTGAGATGAGTGCAATTGGGCAGTAGTCTGAGCATTCTTTGGCATTGCCTTTCTTTGGGACTGGAATGAAAACTGACTTTTTCCAGTCCTATGGCTACTGCTGAGTTTTCCAAATTTGCTGGCATATTGAGTGCAGCACTTCCACAGCATCATCTTTTAGGATATGAAATAGCTTAACTGGAATTTCATCACCTCCACTAGCTTTGTTTGTAGTGATGCCTCTCAAGGCTCACTTGACTTCACATTCCAGGATGTCTGGCTCTAGGTGAGTGATCACGCCATCGTGATTATCTTGGTCATGAAGATCTCTTTTGTATAGTTCTTCTGTGTATTCTTGCCACCTCTTCTTAATATCTTCTGCTTCTGTTAGGTCCATACTATTTCTGTCCTTTATTGTGCCTATCTTTGCATGAAAAGTTCCCTTGCTATCTCTAATTTTTTGAAGAGATCTCTAGTTTTTCCCATTCTATTGTTTTCCTCTACTTCTTTGCATTGATCAGTGAGGAAGGCTTTCTTCTCTCTCCTTGCTGTTCTTTGGAACTCTGCATTCAAATGGGTATATCTTTCCTTTTCTCCTTTGCCTTTCACTTCTCTTTTCTCAGCTATCTGTAAGTTCTCCTCAGACAACCATTTTGCCTTTTTGCATTTGTTTTTCTTGGGGATGGTCTTCATCATAGCCTCCTGCACAATGTCACAAACCTCCGTCCATAGTTCTTCAGGCACTCTGTCTATCAGATCTAGTCCCTTGAATCTATTTGTCACTTCCACTGTATAATCATAAGGGATTTGATTTAAGTCATACCTGAATGGTCTAGTGGTTTTCCCTACTTTCTTCCATTTAAGTCTGAATTTGGCAATAAGGAGTTCATGATCTGAGCCACAGTCAGCTCCCGGTCTTGTTTTTGCTGACTGTATAGAGCTTCTCCATCTTTGGCTGCAAAGAATGTAATCAATCTGATTTTGGTATTGACCATCTGGTGATGTCCATGTGTAGAGTCTTCTCTTGTGTTGTTGGAAGATGGTGTTTGCTATGACCCGTGTGTTTTCTTGGCAAAAAAAAGCCTTTGCTCTGCTTCATTCTGTACTCCAAGGCCAAATCTGCCTGTTCCTCCAGGTGTGTCTTGACTTCCTACTTTGGCATTCCAGTCCCCTATAATGAAAAGGACATCTTTTTGGGGTGTTATTTCTAGAAGGTCTTGTAGGTCTTCATTGAACCGCTGAACTGTTCAACTGTTCAACATACATGCAAATTGAGTTTCCATTCAACATACATGCAAATTGAGTATTTCTTAAGTAAAAGTTACTGCTTTGTGTTAAGTCCTAGGACTGTTTCCAAGAAGTCAGCTTTAGAGAAAGAAGTTTGTTTTCTGATTGCACTTTAGAGTGAAGATGACATCATTACCACAGTGGGAAAGTGTAAATATTGACAGTTTTAGCCTAAAACTAAAAACAACCAAACCTAGAATGTCTTGACTCACCTGCATTCTATTCAACACAGAGGTCAATAATAAATCTGTCTACTGAAAAAAATATACATGCAGTTTAAATGTTAAATGTACATTAAATTGCTCTCCATAATGGCTTAATATAGAAGTTAGCCAATTCTATAGGAGAATACATGTTGGTCCACATGTTTAGATAATTGATATTATCAATCCTTTTGATATTTGCTGGTCTAAGATGTGAAAAAGTATGATAATATTATAGATGTAATTTGCATTTCTCTCATTATCAGTGTGGCTCTGCATCTTAGCATATACTTATTGGTCATTTGTGTTTTCTCTTCAGTTAAGTATCGTATTCACAAGTGGTGTCCATTCTCCTACTGGCTTATTGTTTTTATTTGATAAGTAAGAGCCATTAAATTTATTTTGTATCTATTAATGTGTATTTAATATATTTTGGACTGAAACTCTTAACTAGACTTGCATTCATTTTTCTTCTGTCATTTGTCATTTCTTTATGTATGGTGCTTTTTATTCCAAGGTTTTAATATGATAGTCATAGTTTTAATAATTGAGATCTCCTTTTTGTTTTCTGATTGCTTCTTCTCATGGCACTCTGTACTGGTTTTTTGAGTAAAATCACTTCTCAAACATTTCTAAGAATAGTTATTAGAGATCTGGAACTTCTATTATTTGAGTTATCTTATTTTTCACATTTCAGTTATCTTGGTCTCTCCCATTTGTTGCAGACTCTTCTGAGAAGGATGCCACAGATGAGTTGCCTCTACATACAGTCACCTCATCTGCAGTGTAACTTTCTGTAGTTTTAGCTACCTGCAGTTAATTGTAGTCTAAAAATATTAAATGGAAGATTCCAGAAATAACAATAAGTTTAAAATTGCATGCCATTTGACTAACGTGATGAAACCTCACACAGTCCCACTCCATCCTGCTCAGAACGTGAGTTATCCCTTTGTTAACCATAACCTGCCTACTAGTCACTTAGTAGCCATCTCTTATCAGACTGACTTTTGCGGTTTCACAACAGTCAAGTGATCTTTATTTTACTTTATAATGGCCCCAAGGCACCAGAGTAGTGATGCTGGAATTTGCATATGCCAAAGAGAAGCTGTAAAGTTCTTCCTTAAGTGAAAATGTGAAAGTTCTAGACTTAACAAAGAAAGGGGGAAAAAAATCATATGCTTAGGTTGCTAAGATCTATGGTAAGAATGAATCTTCCATTTATAAAACTGTGCACAAGGTAAAAAGGAATTTGCTGTTACATCTCAAACTGCAAAAGTTTACAGCCACAGTGCATGCTAAGTGCTTAATTAAGATGGAAAAGGCATTAAATTTGTACAGTAAGATATTTTGAGAGAGAAAGACCACGTTTACATAGTTTGTATTACAGGATAATATTGTAATCATTCTATTTTATTATTAGTTATTACTAATCTCTTACTGTGCCTAATATATATATTTATCTCAGGTTGTGTATTTGTAGGGAAAAAAGCATAGTATTGGGATAACCAAAAAATTCATTTGGGTTTTTCCATAAGACGTTATGTAGAAACCTGAAGGAACCTTTTGGCCAATCCAATATATATAGGGCCCCATACCATTTATGCTTTCAGTCATCCACTGGGGGTGTTGAAAGATACCCCCCAGGGATAAGGGAGTCTACTGTACATGGATGGTGTTTGCTGCTTATCAGGACTGGCTTTCAGTTAGGGGCCAGGGAATGATATCACGTGTTGGCAACCAAAATACCAGAAGGCAGAGAAGTTTGCTAGAGGTGCTGTGTCATGGGGCTGGCCACCAAATATTGTCAGGTCTCTCTCTGGAATCATGGTAGGAATGCCTTTCCTTGACCTCTTAAAATTATGTGACCATGTAACTTATTTTGACCCTTAAAATGTGAGTGACAGTGGTGTGTATGAGTATTAGGACCTGCTCCGCCGTGTTCCCTTTTTCCTCCAAGGTAACTGTGGCAGTGTGTGTTTTGCTTCTTTGCTTATTTACTACATCTAAACCAAATCTATTTATTCTCATTCAAACAACATATGAACATCCACTTGATATGAGCTTACTCTCCCTAGACCTTTTAATAAGTTCCTGCTCATTCATTTTAAGGTGATCATGAGAAGCCAAGGAGATAAACACCTGTGTTCAACCAGCCATCCCAGATGGAAAGTTTAGCGGAGTCCTTGAGTCTTGATAGCAAATATTTTGGCATTGTTACTGAAGATCCAGTCTTGGATGCCTACAAATAAATGTTTTATGCTTAGGAAGACTTCACAGATGTTGACACAGTTCGGTATAAGTTGTCTACTTGTGCCCTGATCCTCCCTGATTCCCAGGCAGGCAGGATGACTTCTTGAACCAGGTGGGAGTATGGTCCTCCAGTTGATCCCCTCCAACCACCTCTCACTTAAGGGCAGCAGCACCAACTTGCAGGCACAGCCCCTCCACTTTCCAGTCCTTTCAGTGTGCTGTTGTTGTGTAGTTGCTAAGTTGAGTCTGACTCTTTGCAACCCCATAGACTGTAGACAACCAGGCTCCTCTGTCCATGAGATTTCCCAGACAAGAATACTGGAGTGGGTTGCCATTTCTTTCCCCAGGAGATCTTCCCAATGTAGGGATCGAACCCACGTCTCCTGCATCCTTTACCACTGAGCCTCATAGCATTGAGGCAAGGTTTTTTGATTAAAAACAATTTTTGCTTCAGGAATGCAAAAAAAAAAAAAAAACACCTTTGAGGATCACAGCAATGGATTTTATATCACAAATCTCTCTTAGAGAAAAGTATTCCTTCTTGGGGAGTTTGAAGACTCATTGGATTCCAGGCATAGAAGACAGTGAAGTATCAAAAATGAACACAAAATTGTTCAGGGTTGGTGGTGATTAAAACCTTTTTTGGAGAAATTCCCATTTAATTTTTTTTTTTTTTTTTTGCTTTTAAAGTTTTATTTTGATATTATTGACATATACCACATGTGTTTTTTTGGGGGGATGGTTTTTTTTTTAAATTTTAGTTTTTTATTTTCCCATTTAAATCATTAAACTGACCTGGTAACAAGATCTCTGAAAATTGCTGCTGTTACATGGACTTTTCCTATTCTGTGCCTAACAAATCTTGGTGTTAGCATCACCAGCAGAACCAAAGGCAACAGACATATTTGCTAAGGTCCAAACCAGTTAACTTTCTACATTCCATAGCAAGGGGCATCTGCACTGGATGTGTGCTCATCGGCCTATTTTTAAGCTTAGATTTGGCACATGTAGTAGCACTGAAAAGGCACCTGTTTCCTTTCCTTTCTCAAGTACCCTGGTGGACAGAGGCTGATGGGGAGTGAAGAGCTCAGGGCAGACACACAGCGCAGTTGTGTCTGAATAAAGGTAATCCCTGAATAATGGGGCAGGGCATTGCTGTGCTTGGGCTCTGCTAACCTTTCCTTCTAAGATGAGCTTCTCTGCTCATGACATGGAATGATGAAATAACGAAAGAGAAAATCCCTGAAGTGAAAAGCAGGGCCTCTGTACACAAACCAAGGACACCATCTCTCATGCACTGTCCCCGACAGAGCCCAAAGCCCAGCCCAAGGTTGGCATGAAGAGTGGCCAGCCAGGGAAAGAGTCCCAGCACCAAGCCCCAAAGCACCTTGCCATCCCTCATGCCAGATGTCTCCCCTCTGCCGATGCCAGATATCACTCTCTTGATGGCGTGAAACGGAGGGGGACAGTTTACCCCAGGAATTCACAGGATAGAGTCACACTTTAGGGAAGACACAAGACTACCTTTTAATTTTCCATTCTAGTCTCTGCCATTAAGCAGGAGAAATCCAGTTAGAGGGACACAATTTAGTGTCATGAGGAAGCCATGGATAAAAGTTAATACTGTCGCCATTATTCTAGGAGAACATGTAATTTTTGCCATAAGGACAAGTAGTCAGGAGGAACTTCAAAATGATGTTGACCTTAAAATGATGTTGATCTTCAACCTGCCTCAAATTTTCTGAATAATATCACAAGGCAATAAGCACATTTCCCTGCAAAATACCTTTTGTCTGAACTTTACATGCAGATTATTTAGATCATATTTTTCCCCTGTTACAGGTTTCAGCAGCATTAACTTTCTTTGGAAGAAAACCATTGAGTTGATAAGGTGCCATGATGGAACATAGGCAATACCCTGGCTACACTGACTGGGACACTTTCTAACGATTGTATCAAACATGTACAAAAAGAAAAAAAAAAAAAACAAAGGTTTTTTTTTTTTTCTTTGGAGAGGGGTAATAATCTTTAAAAATGCATGGGGAGGCATTTGTGTAAGTTTTTAGTTTTTGCTATTTACAAAAGTTGTTTGTCAGAGTATTACTGTCTTTATGTTTATTCTTAATGGTTTCTCTGGTTCCAGTCAAAAATGATTTGGGAAGCCCAGGAGTCTGGCTAATATTCTGGCTCAGTTCTCAGAATGTGAGGTCAGTGCAGGTGGGCTGGACAAGGCCATGGCCTTTATCTCCAGCATGAAGACCAGGAGGGTCTTGTCAAGTGTCCTTTGCCTTTTGGAAAGCCCAGCCATGTAATGCGGAAACTTCCATTCTCTGGCGAATCTTAGCGTTTTCTGCCAAAGTGCCAGGTGAGGCTGAGGAGAGTGAAGACGTGTCCCCGGCATACTGACATGTGTTTTTGTATGGCCCCTAATCTGATGAATCTTTATCTTATATAGACTTAGAATTGGTTTTATTCTGTAGCTTTTCCTTTAGGTCATCAGTCTTACACATCAATTACACATACGCGATATGTGTTTATCCACGGCTTCATACATGACTCCCTCCCACTGACTCTACTTAGCAAACATTCAGGCACATAAGCGAGGTAAGAGCCCCACACCAGGCATATCACCACTAGCTCTGCTCGGAATAGCTGGAATCTTACATGAGAAACACCTGGGAACGGCCTTTGCCATCACACATGTGGACACTTTGGTACAAAGATTATTCCTGACTGAGAAAAAGAAAGACATGGTAATTGGTTTACATGCATATTGAAGTAACTGATACTATAGTTCACAGTCAGTACAGGGAAGCGGCTCTGTCGCCACCACAGAGTGGTAGATTCCCCATGGAGCCTCCACGCCCCACATCTAGACACTGGAGCTCAGAACTTGGCATGAGGTACAGGTTCTATAGGTAATTACTGAACACACATTTGACATGTGGACCTATCCACATTCAATAGGGATAGATCACATCACTCTCCTTTTCAAGAGCTGATAGTTTGAGAAGGTTCTCTGTAAGGACACAGTGCAAAGGGATTCGGAGCCCATGGGGCATCATGGCCAGCTCTTGGTGGGGACTTGAGCCCAGAGATGTCCTGGACTGGGTGTCCATGGACGTCAGACACCTTTCAAGTGTCAAGGAGCAGCACGCAATAATGTGAAAACAACAATTTAATGAATGAAATGAAAGAATCCTATCAAGAACTTTGAAGTTTCTAAATTAAAAGAAGCTCAGCTGCTTCAACTCAATCCAAGGCTTGTGCATTCTGAAGCCCATCCATCAGAAAAGTAATATGATAGCCAATTCAAGTGGATTCCCCTAGAGCCAAGTGGCCCAAGACCGCATCTGTTCAAAGTAGGAAGGCAAGGGGTCAGAGAGCAATCAAACACTCAGCTCAGGATACTGCGCTGGGACCTCTCCAGGACACCCGAGGGGGGCATCCTGGGGGCGTGGACACCCTCCCTGTGTAGGTCAGTTCGGGGTCCTTAGCTCAAGTATGTGGGTTAAGGACCCAGAAGAGTTCAGGCAAGGGTCAGGACTTCATATAATTGGGCAAAAATCCTGCATGTGATTCCGCTTTATCTTTTGGGTATGGTATTTTCTTTGATATTCACGCTCAGGGTGATAAGGCATTCCTCCTCTCTCCTGTCTTTAGAGTTGGGCAGAGATGAAAGTTACCTTCGTATCTAAACTGACAGGATTCTGCTTTCATCCAGTTGCCCTTGGAGTCACCTAGATGTTACACGACCCGAGGGCTTTATGCCATTTCTAAGCTGGGTTTTTCCTGCAGCCTGAAATGTCCTTCCCAGACCTCCACTGTCATTTAATTCCCACTTATCCTTTAGGGTGTGGGGGCCACCCTCATCTGTCTGCAGGGCTGGGCGAGGAGCCCCACCAGGACTTAGGGCCCCATGGTACCCCTAGAGCTGAGTAGAGCCCCCTCCACCTCACATGTGGCCTCAAGCTGTTTGCCCGAGGGTCCCCTCCCTTGACTGTGACCAATTCAGTGACAGTTTTATTTCTGCAACTCAAGCTTAAAATGCGGCAGTGCTACACAAGCGTTCATAGGGTGAGTGGGCTCACAGGTGGCCGTGTGCATTATCTCTCGAACGTGCATTCCAGAATGTCAGAACTGGATTAGAGGTTTGTGTCTGATGAAACTTGAATTAGCGACTCATCCATGTGTGAGCGAGCATGCTACACACATCTTTAATAAACAGAATCTACACTGACATGAGCTGATGCTCACAGACCCCAGTCCCTAGGATTTGTTAAAGACAGTTTTAGACTTCAAAACAAAGGTGTAACATCTGGCAAGCATTCAGGACAGAACTTTTAGAGGTGAGTGAAGCTAACTGAGCTTATCTTTCTCTGAAGGTTTGCTAAGACTCCAGTGAAGGAGCACTAAGTCGCATGTCAGGGTGGGGACCGCTCCCCTCCAGAGGCTTCCAGTCCACCTGCCCTGTGTGTGTGCAGAGAGCCAGGCACAGGCTGGGGTGGAGAATGCGGGGAGCAGAGAAGGACCCTGCCGTCATAGGAGGAATGGATGTGCTCGAGCCAGGACCAAAGGCCAATAAGTGCCTTAGAGCTTGTGGGGAAAGACAGTGTGTCTGTCCTGATCTAAGTGCTCTTGAGGTTGGCAGCTCTGTGGTGCACAGTGGTCGTTTATAAAGGACTATGGTGGAACCTTCCTTAGGGCTCTGAGAACTGCCTGGGGGCAGAAGTGGGCACGGCTATGCTCAACTGCCTTC
Organism: Ovis aries; assembly: GCF_016772045.2. NCBI lineage: Eukaryota > Metazoa > Chordata > Mammalia > Artiodactyla > Bovidae > Ovis > Ovis aries. Next base: position 6,019,292 of record NC_056071.1, on the reverse strand, counting down.
CACAGAATGGAGCAATTGCAGTTCAGCTTACTGGAGCTCAGCACAACATTCAGTGTATAAACATAAAGGGTTCTAACGCTGACTTAAAAAAAAAAAAGTCAGTAACAAACACTTGCCAGCAGCTGAGGTCTGTTCTTAAGCAGCCTTGCTGCTCAGGTGAAGCAGGAGGCAAGGTCAGTCTCATGGCAAACTGGAGCTGGAGTCCAAACAGGGACAGTGGCATCAGACGAAACAGAGAGCAGATGTCCCCAAAGGTGCAGAGCACTGCTGTCCGACTGAACTTTCTGCAAGGAAGGAGCACTTCCGGCTGTGACAGTCAATGTGGCAACGGGGCACTGAAATGTGGCTCACGGGACTGAGGACTGAAGTTTTATGTTGGTTTCATTTAAACTAATTCTATCGAAAATCTGAATGGACGTCGGTGGCCTGTGGCGACTGCACTGGATGGTGCCGCTTTGGGGGGCGCCTCCCCCACACCGACTCGTTCCAGCGGCAGCTTCTTTGGCTTTCGTCAGAGCCGGGCAGGAGGCAGAGGTTCCCTCCAGAGGCCTGTTCCACAGCCTGGGCACCCATCTTCCAAGTCCAGAAACCAGTCCTCACTGAGCCGGAAGTGTAATTCTCACCTGTGTGTGGCTCTGGTTTGGCAGTCAGGATTCTGCAGAGTGTCTGTATAGTAGGAGCCCTTTCTGTGAGGTGTCTAGAAATAGCCTTTGCTCCAGGCCAGGGCTGCTGTCCCAATAGAGAAAGGCGACTGTGCATGGATTCTCCTCTCTGCTCGCTCTGTGGGACGGGGAACTGTGATCCTGTCCCTGTACCAGGGGAACGTGCCTGAAACACCTCCATCCCAAGCAGCTCTGGGAATTAGAAGCTTCTCAGCTCAGCTCCACTCAGCTAGTTATCCTGGTGCCGTAATCCTTGGCGGTGTCAGGGGAAGGGACACTCACTCGCCCTCCGGGTGACTTGCCCGCCTCGTGCTCCTCTTGCTGAGTGGGTGTCAGCTACTTCCCTGGACATTGTAAGATGGCAGCCACCAGGCAGGTGATCAGAAACTCTCCCACCTCTGGGCAAGGCAGCCCCCACACACAGGCTGTGAAAGCGGTTCCAGCGGAAAGACTGTGCCGCTGATCACCTGAACCCTGTGACTTCTCCAGGCCCGGGCCGGGGGCAGGGCTACATCCGGGACACGGGAGTCACAGGGGCTCTGCAGCCCCAGCCAGCAGCCGCATCACGGACGTCCCGGAACATGGGGCTTCAGGCATGTTTAGGGATGTGTGTAAAAGTTATCCTTTCATTGACGGAAAATTCAGAGTCAGAAAAGAACCTCATCATTTTACGTGGGTAAAAATGATGTGGACAAGTGTCTTTGTCGTCACCTTTGTATGTGGGACAGACAGACGAGCTGGCATGTGCTGAGGGGGGCGGGGGGGGGGGGAGGCTGGTGGGACAGGGAGCCACTGCATGAGAAAGGACCTCGGGAGCCAACCCACAGCACTGGGGCAGGCTATTCACATCAAAGAACCTAAATATGTCATTCTGGCTATAATGTTTTTCTCTGCCTTTCAGAAATCCTAAGACTAAAGTGCAGGGTGCCCTAAATACTACTGTGGGGGCATGCTCACTCACTCAGTTGTGTCCAGTTCTTTGCAATTCCGTGGACTGTAGCCCGCCAAGCTCCTAAGCTCCTCTGTCCATGGGGATTCTCCAGGCAAGAATCCTGGAGTGGGTTGCCATTTCCTTCTCCAGGGGAATCTTCCCAACCCAGGGACTGAACCTGCGTCTCTTGCATCTCTTGCAATGGCAGGGAGATTCGTTACTGCTGTGCCACCTGGGAAGCCCCCCTAACTATTATTAACTAGTCCTTACATGTAAGATGCAAGGAAGGCAAGCGATCATTGACTCTGGGCAAGAGAGGACCCACTAAGATTGGCTTTGGGGCAATAAAACGCACAGCACTTGCAGGCTGTCCGGTTGCTGCAGCAACACCTCGGGCCCGTGCTCACCTGTCTGCTCTCAGTGGCCGGGGTCACCTTTACCGAGGCCCGAGCTCACCTGTGCCCCGAGCGTGGCTGAAGTCGCCCTTGACCACGCGGCAGGTCTTGCCGTCCCCGCTGCAGACCCCACACCGGTCTTCCTTGGCCGCAGACCCGATGATGCCGTCACAGCCGATTTTCTAAACAAGCAGAGTGCTGGGTTATTCTGAGTGCAGCACTCAGAGGCACGCCCTGCAGGGCTGACTCTCCATGACACCCAGCAGGCTGGCGCGGGAGGGCTCACACCTCCAGAGGCCCAAGCAAATATTTTAAAACCAGCAGAGAAAAAGAATACAATCCAGCTTGTATTACGTTTGCTCTTACACCACATAGTCATCAAATACCTGCGTTAGTGTCTGTTAGGGAGGAGGGATCTGTGAAGGCCCAGGGGCCTGGAACTCAGAGTGGGGCCCAGGCCAGGCCCTTCCAGAGCCGCCCAAGGTGGGACCATGGGGAGAAGGGAAACCAGTTCCCACACCTCCCGGCACGGCCAGTTTCACAAGACCCATGATCCCCTTGGAGCTGCGTGAGTCCGTGATTCTATCTCGGCTGGAATAGCCAACAGTCTCAGAAGACACGGCAGACACCATAGTGACTTTTCTCCTGGGGTCGGGAATCCCAGAGCCCACTTGGGCCGGCTGGGCTTGAACCCCCTAGTCCTCAGTCAGGGGGATTTAGCCCAAGAAGATACCCTGCTGCTCAAACTTTTTCAAGGAGGCCTGTCTGAGGGCAGAGGAGGGTCACCCTGACCCTGGCTGGCCCCAGGGAAGCACAGTCAGTTCATAAAAAGTGGGAAAAGGTTGTGAATTCCTGTTTCTCCTTAAAAAAAAAATTCATGAGACTTTTATGGTCTGCAAAATAACATACCTGAGTTTATGTTACGGTAAACACTGGTGTGTTTAATTATTTGCTAGTTAAATTGCTAAAATGTCTCTCCACCTTTCTCCCCTGGAGTAAAGAATTCCAGAACAAGAACTGAGTCTCCACTGCCCTGTACCCTGCGTCAGGCCATGAAGGGTTCTAATCCAGACAAGCCAGGCCCAGGTGACTGCACCCCTTCTTCCTCTGTGTCCCCACTCCCACAGCGGCAGGGCACGGAGTAGAGCCAGCTGCACCGCAAATCTCCTGGAGGCGAAGGTTTGGCCCTGCAGCTCACCCACTGAACCAGAACCCTCTGTTTCATAAGGGCAGTGATTCTTAAATGTCAAGGTGCATCTAACTCACCAGGAGGGCGGCGAAAACACAGATGTAGGATCCACTCCCGGAGTTTCTGATCCAGCAGGGCTGAATGGACCTGAGTATCTCTATTTCTGTGAAGTTCCCGAGTGCTGCTGTGGCTGCTGGCCAGGACCACACTCAGAGAACCCTGGCACCGTGGCATGCTACACGAAGCACAAAAGAGGCTTCCCCGTCTCCAGGTACTCTCAGCTCTAGACTCCTCTCATACTGGTTTTCTATTACTCTCTTAATCACACTGTGGCTCAGCAATAGTGGGTCTCTGATTTGAGCAGGTACCACTGATATCTCAGTCAGGGTGTCCAGATAAAAGTTTTCTGGATACTCTAAGCTAATAGCCCTCCTGATCTGGACAGCTTTCCCCAGCCCACCAAAGGCACCTGGCAAACCTAGGGGCCACACAGTGAGTGTCTGGCAGGGCCAGGAGCAGTTCTCACCTCCTGCCTCTTGGCCCCAGGCTGGCTGGGGAACCCTGATGGCCCCAGCCTGGGACTGAGGCCACTGTAAGACCTTCTGGACAAGGTCAGGCCTCTCCCCAGAGCATGCTGGGTTTGTGAGAATTTTGAAATGCTCAGAATAGGGAAGCTAAAAGAACACCAGAAACACTACCTTTGGGAAAAGGAGATATTGGGGGAGAATCCATGCCAGAATTTCAAAAGGCTACTTGTTGTCTGGCTGAGATCGTGTGTATGTGGCTGTGTGAGCGCATGTGTGCACTTGTGTGTGTGAATATGTGCTCAGTCGCTCAGGCTCCTCTGTCTATGTAGTTTCCTGGTGAGACACGGCTAGGAGGCGAAGTCTGCATTTCAAATCTGCCAGACTAAGAATTCACCTGGATACCAGACTGACAGGCATGGGAGGAGCTTCTGGGAGGAGCAGGACAAGGGAGTCACTGGGAAGAAGGGCACCACTTTCCCAGATGATCAAACCGCTTTCCCTCCCAAGAGTCCCCTGAAAGAAGGATCTTGGGGGCAAAAGAAAGTGAGAATAAGGAAGGGCAGCAGTGCAAATGAATGCTTGCAAAGCCCCTGCATAGACAGAGCAGCACCAGGTGTCCTCGGGGGCCCGCTTCCCTGACAGGAGACACTGCCGCCGCTCCAGACAAGCAGAGGCAGGTAGGGGGCCCACGGTGAGAACCACTGTGATACTCACCATTGCTCCTGAAACATAACATAAAGAATGCTGCACGCTTGCTCAGTAGCAGGCCCCAACTGACACCGAGTTAGACCTCATGGGATCCAATGTTTAAGAATATGCAATGTTTGGAATTGATTTCTGTTTATTCAGGGATGAAGTCACCATCAGTTGGGGGCCTGGTGAGATGAGACTGTCCACAGGACTGCTGGGTGCCCTGCAGCTTTGCAACACTTGGGTATGCTTGGACTACAAGGAGCCAGTCCTCGCCTCTTTTCTGAGAGTCCAGGTTATTCACAGGTAAGTCCAGGGGCCCACTGTCAGCATCTGTTTCTCTCAGGAGGTATTGTACCATCCTTTCCAAAACATAAGCCCCCCTGCTTATATTTTCATTGGGGTGATGACTCTTGAGGGCTAAAATTAGTCTACCAAGATGGTAGGCCCTTCCACACAGTCCTCACTCAGCACCTGCTAAAGGAACAATGCCTCCTGGTCTGACCAGCTGTGGTCAATGTCCAGAACAGAGAGATGACCTCCTGGGCCCAGGAACACAAGCTCACCAAACTTCAGCACACTGCAGGCACCTGGAGGCCTGGGTAGTTCACCCATTGCCCAAGGATTTGTGTTGCTGCTGAATTCCCAGGTGAGGCTGCAGGCCCAGGGTCTCATAGAAGACCACTGGGCTAGGTTTGGAGCTCAGAGAGGGACATTCTTGGAGACAGCCACTGCTGAGAGACCCCCCCACCCGTGTCCTGAAGAAGCGTCCCCTCCCGTCAGGAAAGGTCCTGTGTCTGGAGCTCCCACTGGAGCTGTGCCCCTGAGCCAAAGCAGTTCTGGGCTGAGGACCCCTCGACAGATGTGGGGGCCTCCCTCTGCTCTTGGAAATGGGGTGCACTTACAGTGGTGCTCAGGTCAAGTAAAGAACCTATGGGAAACTCCATCATGACAGAACGTCAGGTTATAAATCCCAAAACACTTTGGTGAGGGCCTCACAGATCACCTGGATGCCGGTTTATGGCTGTTTAGAACTTCCGACTCACAGGTCTCCACCCAGGAAGCAGAGACCCAGATTTGGAACCTTCAGCATCCTTGTTTGTAGGACTCACAGCATCTTCCGTGTTAAACTGTCAAAGGCTGGATACAGGGGGAAGGTTCTCCATTATTTTCTCTTCTTTCCTTACCCAGCATTCTGCTTTAATCTTAAAAACTAGCTTCTTCTGTTAAAACTTCACCTCTCAGAACAGAAGTGTCCTCAGACATGACTTCAGATTGTAGCCAGCTGGCTTCTGGATTAGGGAAAAGCTACCTGGCAGGTGGGCAGTCAGCTTCTCTTCTGAAAATGCTGTGCTAATGCTAATGCATGAACTGAGGAGAGTTACACATTTGGATATGAGCCTCAGTTTTCCCATTCTAAAAATGAGAGTATTAACCTCAGCCTCTGAGGGTTGCTGCAGAAATTACCTCTGTTCTGGTTGGAGAAACCCAAGCTCACCTCTCAGGCCCAGATGAGAGGTGGGCCCTGTTGGGATGGATGGAGCCTGCTCCTGGGCCACCTTCCTTCTACGGGGCTGTGGGACAAGCTCCCCCTCCTCCAATCTGAGCAGAGTAGGACTCAACAGGTAATTGTCATCTCTCCCTTTTCTGCCACAGACTCCCTCCTCTCCAGAAAAGGCAGAGGGGAAGGAGAAGGCAGGCAGGACTACATCTTCCCTCTCTGCACACGAGCCAAGTGCAGAGGCCCATGTGCAGGCGGGCTCGCCTCTAATGTCAAGCAGCCCCACCTGCAGCAGGTCGTGGTCTGTCCCCGTGGGAGTCTCAGGTCAGGTACACAGAGGGATGCGGGCAGGGTCACCCTGCAAGTTAATTCTTCGGGGCACCCAGGGGCTGGGACAGTTTTGCGTGCTGTGCTCTCTGCCTGGTATCATTTTAGATGACAACTGCATTTAAAGGCAGGGCATGCATGTCTCTGAACAGCAGTGAATCTGAAAACCAAGGGGCAACAGCCAGACTTGGAGATCTGCCAACAGTGGTATTTCCTCCCTCTGCTACAGCGTAGTTCAAGAAACACATTATATACTTGGAAGAGGCTGGATTCTCCACTCTCCCCGCCCCCCGCCCAGATGCTGACTGTCACAGGAGATTTAATGACTGTTTATGAGGTTTGGTGTTCTAGAGGACAAGATGACAAAACCAAAGGAAACTCCAAACAATTCACTCTTGCGTCTTCCCATTTATCCCAGGGATCACTTTTCCACATACACTAGGAAAACCTGCTACCCGTTTCAGAGCTTTCAAAGCAGTTGCTAGTCAGCATCTGTTGGTCAGAGCCCTGTTCTGCTGACGAGCCAGGGTGCGTGTGGCACCAAGGGGAGGACACTGTCCAGGGTGTACTTAACCAAAGGTTCAGGATGGCTGGGACCTGGCGGGAAAGGCACAAGTTCTTTCAGTAAAGATAGTTCCTACGGAACATGCAAAAAGCCCAGGAGAGCATTAGTACTCAGCGCTGTGTTCTGGAGGATGGGGAAGGATGGACCATGAACAGCACAGAAGTGAGGAATATCCACTTCAGTGCTAGAAAACCTGAATGCTTTCCCTGGCATCCTGCCCCTGTCGATGGACGATCACCAGCCACAGATAACCTCCTGGTCACCATATCCACTGACCATGTCTCCATCCTCATCTTTGGCCAGTCACCCTTTAGCATCTGACTCCCCATCTGTGCTGTGCATTGATTCATTCACCCAAAGCATGGTCCCGTGCCTGTTCTGTGCCAGACCAGGAATAAAGATGCTAAGACAGAGGCCGAGTAGGGGGCAGACTGTTGTGTGCTTCTCCCGGGCCCCGTGGATGGCTCTGCCCCCTCCTCTCTTGCCCTGGACTCTGCAGAAGCGGGTAGCTCTTGTGCCCCTTCTGCTCCTGATTTTCCTGGTAACGTCACCTTCTCCTTAAGCTGCAACCATCACTCACGTGCAGACGGCTCTTAAACCTCATACTTGCCCCCCACCCAGGCTCACGGGAGGCTGGTCTGCTGAAAATCTGTACTCCCCCTGACTCTCCGGCCAGGACACTGACCTCAGTGTGGCCACCCTGAGACACCGGCTCCTCCTCTGTAGCTGCCGGCCCCGGACTTCTCAGTTCAGGACACCTCCGCCCGCTCTCCTGGAACTCACAGACACGGCCGCCTTCCCAGCCCCAACCCGAGCCCTCCAGGCCGCTTCCAGTCCTCTTCTTGATACACTCACTCAGGTGCTGGCTCAAGGCTTGCGACCCCTCCGGTGTCTGTTTCTTGTCTGTACTCATGGCCACTACCCAGGTGAGGCCTGATTACTCAGCAAAGGGCTGATCACATGGGTTTTCTCTCTTCTGCTCCAGGACTAACCCTCACTGGGGAAGATGAGCAGGTCGTGGCCATGGACCCCACTGCCTGGTGAGCATGCCTGCGTTTCCTTGATCTCATCCAAACCCCTTGGCTGCTCTCCCTCCTCCTCCTGGAGTACACTGTGGCCCACCGCCTCCCACCTGCTCCCACGAGCTCCACCACCAGAAGAAACCCGGAGCCCCACTGCCACTGGCCAGGCCCTGCACAGCCTGGGCCCTGGTGCCTCCCACTACCCACCCCTGTTTCTGGAAGGCCCGGCCTACCCCCTGCGTCCTGCGAGGAGCACTGGCCCCACCCCAAGTCTCCACCGGCCGGCTCTATCTCTTCACAGGGCTCTGCCATGCCACCCACAGCTTACTTTCCATGACCCTGTTTCCCTCCTCACATGGGCCAGACTGAGGGGATGACCGGGTCTGTGAGTGTACATGTTCCTCGTCTGCACCGTGTGTGGGGACTGGGACCCTCTTGGTCCTGCCGAGCACTGCACGCCCAGCATACCGCCCAGTGCATGGAATGTTCTTTCTGCTCTTTCTAAACCCAATCTCTCACCAGCTCTTGATCATACCTTCACCTGTGGTTGTTAGGGTTTCACGAGTCGGTCTTACCTTCCCACAGATGGACCATAAGCCTAGGAAAGAGGGTGTCTTATAAACCTGTGTTCTTGTCCTCACCCCAAACACAGTGGCCTGCGTGGTAGGGAGCACAGAACGCATGTTCAATGAAAGCATACCAATGCCGACCTCTCATCAAGCTGGGGGAACAGGAGGCTTCAGTTTTCAAACCAAGTCCTCTGCCTTCTCTTCTGCACCACCAGCCGGACAGCACAGTGCATTCCCTCAACCATGCCGTTTTACCTTCTCATGTTTGAACTGGGACTTCCTCACACAGATTTCAGTGGTCCTCATTTGTGTTCATGTTCCTGGCTGAGAGGAGAAGCACTTCCTTTCTTCAGCTTAATGGCTATCTTCCAACCACTGCCCCTCTCTCTCTGCTGTTAGAGGGACATCACTGACTTCTTACTTTAAATTTAATTGCTGCCTTCAGCCAGCGATGCTGACTCCTCCTGGCCTCTCCTGGGCTCCCAGGTCACTCCACCAAGTCTTGCTGGGCTCGTCTTCCTCCTTCTGGCCTTTACTCTCGTCCTGCTAAACTGCACCTCATTTCTTCAGAAGGATGCATGGAAAATAAAATTTCTGAGTTCTTCCATGTCCCAAAATTATTTTGCCTGCATGCTTGGTTGATCATTTGGCTGCATACAGAATTCTGTAATTATCTCAATTTTCTTGCCAGGGTCAGTTTTCCTGTTTGTTTTTCTTGGTCTTTTCTAATTCGTGCTGCTGGTTTTCTTCAGGGAGCTGATGATCTCTGGCTGACCACTTGTATTTAAGAATGAGGCACAGATGGCCAAGTGACGGACCACTTTGGATGCAGGGTGGCAGGCTTCCATTCGGGCCAGGCAGGAGGGAAGCTGGACTCTGCCCTTAGTCCCAGAGGGTGGGCACTGCTCTGGAGCACTGAGGTCCCTTCCCTGCTCCAGCTGCCCTTGAACAGCTTATCACATGACTTTGGGAAAAAGCTTGAAGATAATTCCCTAACAGCTTGTCAAGCTCCAAGTCCCAGGCCAGGCATGGTCACCAACCGTGACTCACTGTTTGCAGCCAGCTCCTCACTTCCACCCTCCATTCCCAAGTCCTAGACTTCCTCAAGCTTCTTGCTTTCTTTTCGGTGTGACTCTCCATCTGTTCCAGCTTTGGCCTCTGTTCCTTCAGTAAAACTTCCATCCACTTCTGCGTTCTTGTCAAAGGATGGCCTCTGCTTTTCTTCACCACCATGGTGTGTGCTATGCTGCCTTAACCATTGGGTTAATGGAGTCCTGGGATGGAAGAGGGGTGACCATGTGGCTTAGTCTACAGGCTTAATCCGAAAGTTGCTATGGGAGGTTAATCAGGTGAAAGGGATGCAGGGTATGACATCAGAGGTGTAAGCACTGCTTTGGATAAAGGTCTGGCACCAGTAATCACACACTTCAGGGTGTCAGCTGAAGGGTGAAAAGCAGCAACCAGGTGGGCATATTGAAACACCTACCCATACATAAACACCCAGTAAAGCTTCCTGCAAGGAGATCCAACCAGTCCATCCTAAAGGAAATCAGTCCTGAATATTCATTGGAAGGACTGATGCTGAAGCTGAAACTCGAATACTGTGGCCACCTGATGAGAAGAACTGACCCATTGGAAAAGACCCTGATGCTGGGCAAGATTGAATGCAGGAGGAGAAGGGGACGACAGAGGATGAGATATTTGGATGGCATCACTGACTCAATGGACATGAGTTTGAGCAAGCTCCGGGAGCTGGTGATGGATGGGGAAGCCTGACATGTTGCAATCCATGGGGTTGCAAAGAGTTGGACACAGCTGAATAATTGAACTGAACTCAACTGAGAGCTTCCTGCATGCTTGTGACCCCTTCTTTACACAATGGGACTCTGAAGTCAGAGTCTCTTATAAATCTCCAAAATCCCATCAGTAATTCTACTTGCCTAGTAGAAAACCACTGTACACAAAATAAGAGATAAATAAATTCTGGACATTGAAAATGGTCCATTGAAATGGGCTCCAGGTTCCAGAATCACTTAAGTCCCTAAGAGCCAGTGACCCACCCAGTCTTCTTTTATTCTTTGTGAAATGCAATCAGAGACTGTCTGTCCTTCAAGATAGCTCTCTGGAGAACACAGATTATCAGATACCATCCCTTCACTGAAGAAGCTTACAGGCCCTGAAGGTGTTTTGCTGTTCATCAAACAAGGGATCCATACATGAGCTAGCGTCCCAAGGAAACGTGACTGCAGTTAGAGCACGCTGGCTGCAAGTATACATAAGCTGATGAAGCCAAACACATCTGGCCCCAGACGAGTTCAGCTGTTTGACTCACCCCTTACCGGTCAGCAGCTTTGAGGCAAGTTGCACATTAGAGGGATATTAACTTGATTTCTTTGCTTCTGGAGGCCAACAAGAGGAATCATTAATGATGGGACTCCTGATTTATAGGGACTTGCTGAAAAATAGACAATGTTTGTGTTTCTTCCCCCAACTCACTCGCACTTTTATGAGCACTGTTAAGTTTCATTTTAGCATGTTAAGTAATTTGTGACTCACTGAAATGAAACTCAACTTGGTCCTCATAAAACAGAGTAAAATGGTATTTCCATGTTTCATGTTATGGTTTGAATCAGCCTGCTATTTGGAGCTCAGTGGAATCTTCTCAAAAGGCCATTTTGGAGCCTCTTGTCCCTGCCATTCCCCACCAACTAGTCACCATGCTTCTCAGAATTTCCCAGAACTCCTTCCGCTACCCTAAAATAGCAAAATTTACAGCTGCAGAGAACAGCAGGAAAAGCTAACAAGTAAACCACAGCAGCATTTCCGTAGTGCTGTCTTACATAAAGCATGGAAGATTTCTACCTTTTTCCACTATAATTAGGTGATGGCATCAATGAACAGGTCAGACCCTCTGCTCACAAACCCCCTAAGGTTTCTTTTTATTAATAATACTATTCTCCTTAACCAACATTCCTTGCCTGACTCATTTACAAGGACCACAGAAATCCAGAACTTTCCACTTTGGCAATCACTATAACTAAGCATAAATACTATATTTGTATTTAATTTCTTACAGTCTTACTTAAACATGCTTAATGGTATTATAAAACTTCATTACTAATTTGAATTTCTGTGAGTACTGAGTTAACCATGGGCAAAAGTAAACCTTCACAGATTCCCTCTGAAGAATGAGCACTATTAGAAAAATTACAGATGGGATTTAACTTCCTTCAGAAAGCCAGTTTCTCTCATGAGGTGCTTGCTGGTAGGTGCTGATGCCACCTGCCAGGACAGTGGCCTTCTGCGAGGACTGGTGGGCTGCCTGGAGGCAGTGGGTCACTGGGGGGGGCATCCATGTAGAGGTGATGGTACTTCCAAGAACAAGCATGGGTCTCCCCACTGTCAGGATGAGGCTCCAAGGATCATGAACCCCATCCACTGTAGTGCACCGTGAAAGGGGCCACTGTCTGCACCTCTGCGCTCCCCAGCGCCCCTGCCTGGAGGGGCTGTGCTGGTTAGCGCTAGTCTCAGCGCAGGGTGAGTAAATATGATGGAGATGGTGGAAGAGCCATTTGAGATGGACTCGGAGGTGGTAACGGGATAGAGGTGGGAGCAGAAAGGCAAGTGTACACATGGCATCCCTGTCACACTCAAGCGCAAGCCTGGCTCAATGGTTCCCTGATGGGGTTTTGTAGATTTATAAGAGACTTAAAGCTATTAGAATACCTTGGGTGGCCTCATGAACACCCAGCTGTACTCACAAAAGAGCTGAGAGTTTTGCTCTCATGGCACAGGGGAGCCTCTCTAATTGAAAAGGCTGTAATAAGAACTAAGATTGTGGAAAGGTCACACTGGCACTCACTGCCTAGAGCTGAAATCATGAATGGCCTTTTAACATGGACCCCGCTGGCCAGAAAATGTCAGGATGCTTAGAATTGTTTCCACATTGGTAAGAACACTGCAGAAAACGCTGCTGAGAGGCTGGAGGTGGCTCAGCTGGTGCTGCTTTAAAGAACACACGTGCTTTTAACTTGGGATATGTTTGCTAAAGGAACATACATACTTGGGCCGCACTGTGGTCCCTGCAAGTGTATGTTGTAATTTATGATGGAAACAAATCTCGCACTTGACTTGTTAGCAGGTTTACCGAGAAGCAGAACCATCAGCAATTTCTCATTTCAACGATAATGATAAGATCCTGGTTCACACTGCCCGAGGCTCTGTACATTCTTTGCTACAACATGGCAGCCCCAAGGGCCCATCACCCCTCCTTCCCTGGGAGGGTGCCTGGCCAAGGCTCTTGGGCACCAAGTGTCTATCGCCCTCACATATTTATATTTGATAACAATGCCACACAGTGCCAAAGGAATCTGGACATTGTCAAGTTTTTCCCTGAAAAATTCCAGTCTTGGACTAGTTTGGACTTTGCAAGGGGGAAAAAATCCACTAGGGTTAAAATCATTGGCATCCTCTCTCCTTTCTCTTTTTGCCTTCTTAAATGACATCTTTCATCACGCTAGTGAATCACAGATATCTAACACCAGGATGGGTTTGTGGATCATATTCCAGTGAGTGGAGCCCCAAAGCCAGGCATATTCACCTCCCTAGGTACCACCTGTGAAGGCATCAGCTCAGTTGCACTATGTCTTTGACAGCTAAACAAGCAAAGCTTGCCCCCAAACACACACTCATGTACATCCTCCAGTCCACCTAGCAGCCTACCTGCTCTTCCCTTTGTCATGATGTCCAAAGTTACTCTAAGATGTTTGTGATGATCATGTTGCCACTGCTCTTTCAGCACCTCAACTCTTGGCTGGCTCAGTCACTGCTGAGGGAGGGAGGGGGTGCCAGGCTGCAAGAGGCAACACCACCCGCGGGATGCCTTCTTGAGAAAGTCCACTCACCCAGGCCTCCTGAGGCCTCTGCCATCCCACGCTCCCCCTGGAGGGAGCCTCCCCTCCAAAACCCTGCCAAGGACACAAGGAAAACACATCACCTGGCACCTGCCATGCACGCAGAGATCCGTCTCGTAGGGCCCGCAGGGCGTGCCGTCCAGGACTCTATCGGCCACCAGCAGAGGGGACTCCTTCCCAAGGGGTGAGCAGTAGAGTTCACACGGCTTATCTGAGGAGGGAAAGGGGTGGACATTGACGTGGGAAGGGTCTTGGGTGCCAGGTGGGGTGCAGATGCTTGTAGGCGCAGGCCAGTCCAAGAGATGAGAAGTTGGCATGGGACCGAGGTCACAGGAACAGGGCACACGCTGCACCCACCCCTTTGAACACGTGACCCAGAAAATGGAAAAAGACCCTCCTCTGACTCAGGGGAACGATACGCAGAAGTGAGGGCACTGTGGGCTTTTCTTCAGGTTGTTTTCTTTATCCTTTGCAAAGATACAGTATTTCTTTTTCCTTAAAGTACTTAAAAACACCAGGCTGAACAAACATTTTGTGGAGTGCTAACCTCTAAGCAAGTTGAATATTTACCAAGGGTGGGCCTGGGGTGGGGAAGGGAGAGGAGGCGGCCTCCCAGCAAGGGGAACGGCCATGGGGTGTCTCCAGAGTAGTGGCTTTTGCTGAAGTTTTAGTGCCCCTCAACCACTGGATAAAAGCTGCGGGGCTGTGCTATGCAGCAAGCAGGTCCTGGAAGAAATGGTGTAGGAATAAGGAACAGAAAGGGGACACATGAGTCTCTAGGACAACTTGTAAGAGCCATTTCCCCAGGCACGATGGAAACCCTGATTTCTCCTGCTGCTGCTAGAGCCAAATGCCCTCCCAGAACATGCCATGATCTCACACCTTTACCTAGATTGTTCTCTCTGCCTGGAAATTCCTCCATGCATTTAGCTGTCTGGAATATTTCTGGCACCCCAGAAGCTTCTACCCCAGAGCCCTCTCTTCTCATGCCACCTCTGACTTGCAATCTCCACCTGCACTTTGCACACACCTCCATTAGAGCCCTCAAGTCCTACTGTCTGGGATTTCTTATAAGGTGAGTCCTTTTGCTACGTAAGTTTGAAGGGGGTGGGTTGCAAATTACCTTTAGATTAAAGAACTGATGGAAATTGGAGCCCTTGGAGGACAAGGAATCAAACTTTCATCTTTGGTCAGTCCCAGGATCTGCCTCACAGAAAGACTTGGTAAATATTTTCATCTTTTGGTATAAACTTCAGAGTCAGTTTGTTGATAGCCCCAAAATGACCTGCTGGTATTTTGACCAGGATTACTTAATTTATAGATCAAACTGGAAAGAACTGGCATCTTGATATCTTTCCACTGACATGGAATATTTCCCCATTTATATAATTGTTTTGTTTCATTCATCAGAGTTTTATAGCTTTCCTCATACAGATATTATACATATTTTGTTAGATTTAAACCTGATTATTTCATTTTAGGGGTGCTAATGTAAACAGCATTGTGTTTTTAAGAATTTCAGTAGTGTTCCTTTTACTTCTTGGCTGAGAGGCATGGAATGCAGGATCTTAGTTCCTTGACCAGGGATTGGACCCATGACCCCGTAGGGGAAGCAGAGTCTTAACCATCAGACTGCCAGGGAAGTCCCTGGCATTGTGTTTTTAATTTCAAACTCCACGTGCTCATTGCTATTATATAAGGAAGTGACTGACTTTTGCACATGTTGTATCCTGCAACTTTGTTATAATCCAGGAGGTTTTTTGTTTTCTGTTGACTCTTTTGGATATTCTACACAGATTATTATGCCATCTGCAAACAAAGATATTTTTCTTTTTCCCCAGCAAAGATAGTTTTCTTTTTCCCCAATCTATGGCAGAAAGTGAAGAGGAACTAAAAGCCTCTTGATGAAAGTGAAAGAGGAGAGGCTTCTGGAGCTGACATGGCCTCAGTTTAGGCTTTGGCATCCTAGCTGGAGAGGTCTTGTCAGAGCAGACATGTTGCCTCGGCCAGGTTCACTTTTGTGATTGGGTGACAGTCACTAAACTCCCACTGTGCTCAGCACCTTTCCATTGAGCTCGTCTCCCATGTAGGGCTACTGACCAACATGTCCACTGGGAATCCTGTCTTAGAACACTAGAAAGGAGTTATAGGGGTAGAGTGCAGATGTTCAACTTGGCTGATCCAGTTAGTTGTGGGGGAAAAAAAATCAACTGTGAAGGGTAGTTTCCCAAGTAAGCAAAGTAACAATGCTTCATTTAATAAATGTGGATGGAGGACCTCTCTGACACAAGGCACTGTTCTAGCACTGCTTGGGAAAGAAAGATGAATCACGCATGCTTTTCAAGGCCCTGGTGGTCTTGTGGACAAATAAATAGCAAACTCCTGATGAGGCAGACTGTGAAAATACTCACAGGTCTGATCTGAGCTGTCAGAGGACAGGCATACTGGAAAGAATGATCCATTCCCCCAGGTGGCAGGCTGAGGTCACCTGTCCCTCCATTTAGATGGAATAACCCAAGATGACGGTCAGTGAAAGAACTATGGGAGACTGAAATGTAAACTGAGGTCAGGTTCTGGGAGGCTAATTTGACAAGAATTTTGGGGTGCTCTTTGGGGTGCTCTTTGGGACCCTGAGGTTTCCTGTGAGCATGTCGGGGAGCCACTGGGAGAGGGGCAACACAGAGTCCCAATCTTGAATGGATGGATATACCTTCTCCACAGGCTTCCTCTAGTGTTTCATTGTAAGGATGGATCCCTTGGCCAAAGCAGTTTCAAAATGAAGGATTACATTTAAACTGAAGAGCTGCCTCAATATCTGCAGTAACTGAGCTTTGAGGAGATTCATTCAACTACAGTGATAATGACAATGGTGATGATGATGATAAAATCATAAATGACATTTTCTGCTGTGTGCCTTGCAGCGTGCTAAGCAGTGTCTATGCATTTCAGGAGGCTGCTGTCATCACTCCATCTTACAGCTGAGCACGTGAGGCTCAGAGGATATGCGTGGCTACCCAGAGTCCCTTGCCGGGCAGGGCCAACCCCTGGTTTATCACTGTTTTCCTTCTGAATTGAGAACTCTGGGACTCAACTGTACCAAAGATACCATGCTGAAAACAAACCACCACTTTTAAGAACTTCTCTGGCTTCTGAGTATATACGGTGATTTAGGCAGAAAAGAAAACGGATTTGGGTAGAAAAGTAGAGGCTCTTTGAGGTAAGTTAGAAAGACCAGACTTGAAAGGGATGAAGATGGTCCTCCCTGGTTCTTTGATGTGAACATCAGGGAAGTAGAGACTCTGCAAATCAGGGGATCCTAACCTCAGATGGAGGGATTCTGACACGAGCCCAGGAAGAAGGTACACTCAACTCTACTCTCCCACCTGCAGAAACTGTCCTTCATGGCTTGGGCAGTCTGGAGAGCCTCAAGCCCCACAACAGAGCCCAGAGGTAACACTTCCTTCCCCTGCTCAGCTGAAACTCACTCCATTTGTCTATCTCCTTTTCTGAGGATTCTACTCAGAAATCAGGGCACCCCACACCCAAAGGGACACAGGATAAACTTCATAAAACTTGAGCATCTCAGAACCTCTCAAAATTCTCTGAATATTCCCCTCTGAGCTGCCCTGGCTGGGCAATTAATTTCTGATAAATAACATGAGGTGTTGGGTTTCAACTCTGGGCAGTATCAACACTCTTACATCCTCAGTTGTATGTGCTGCGCTTAGTTTCTCAGTCGTGTCTGACTCTTTGTGATCCCACGGACTGTAGCCTGCCAGGCTCCTCTGTCCATGGGGATTCTCCAGACAAGAATACCAGCGTGGGTTGCCATGCCCTCCTCCAGGGGATCTTCCCTACCCAGGGATTGAACCCAGGTCTCCCACATTGCAGGCAGATTCTTTACCATCTGAGCCACCAGGGAAGCTCTCAGTTGTATAGAGGGAGGTAAAAATTTTCTTAAAAGTTATACAACCATATACTCTAAGGAAAGAAGCTTGGAATATCCCTCTTGCCTGGCTGATGTGTGCCAAGATGAAATCTGGATTGAAGCTGTTTGGGATCAGTTCAGCTAGGTCACTCAGTCATGTTAGACTCTTTGTGACCCCATGGACTGCAGCATGCCAGGCATCCCTGTCCATCACCAACTCCCAGAGCTTACTCAAACTCATGTCCATTGAGTCGATGATGCCACCCAACCATCTCGTCCTCTGTCGTCCCCTTCTCCTGCTCTCAATCTGTTTAGGGTGGGTCCCAGCTTTCCACTGACTCACCTGTTGTCAGGACTTACTTGATGGGGAAGCTGCAAACAGGGAAGGTGAGATAGGCTTGGGGGCTTGAGAGCCACACCACCACATCTGCTTGGTAGAGGCTTGGAGGCCCTGCCCTGGTGCTCTGGGGCCAGGATGGTGAAGAGGACATTTGTGGTTCTAAGTGCTTTTGTCGTCCTCTCTCTGCCAGAGGTTACAAAGTCTTACTAAGGTGGAGACTAGTTAACTTTGAGGCCATCATAGCTGCTTACCCCAGCCCTGCCTGGCCCTCTGTGAGGTATCCATGCTGAGAAGGCTGCTTGGATCTCCAAAGCTGCCCACCATGACCCACAGCCAGGCCTCAGCTGATTGGACCAGCAATGGCCACCTGACTGCAGCTAGACCAATCAGAGTCTTTCTCCCCACCACAGCCTCATAACCAGGCCTCAAGCAGCCTCAGTTGATTGGACCAAGAATGGCCACCTGACCATAGCTACACTAAATCAAAGTCTCCCAGAAAATCAGCACTGAAAGTCAGATCTGTTCTGTTCAGTCCCTCAGTCATGTCCAACTCTTTGCGACCCCATGGACTGCAGCACACCAGTCTTCCCTGTCCATCACCAACTCCCAGAGCCTACTCAAACTCATGTCCATTGTGTCTGTGATGCCATCCAACCACCTCATCCTCTGCCATCCCCTTCTCCTCCTGCCTTCAATCTTTCCCAGCATCAGGGTCTTTTCCAATGAGTCAGCTCTTTGAATCAGGTGGCCAAAGTACTGGAGCTTCAGCTTCAGCTGAAACTCAGGTACAAACCTTATTCCAATGAATATTCAGGTAGAGAGGTTATATGTGCTCAAGGTTGATGGATCTCTAAGAAGTCTACACTCCCTCATCCACAATTCAGAAATCCAGAAGCTCTGAAAACTGCAGGCATTTTTTTTTTAAACATTCACAGTAGACACGAAAGGCTGCAAAATTAGCCTTGACTGACATGAGGTTGCTGGTAGTATGCAGCAACCCACTTAAAGACTGTTCCCTGGCAACCTGCAGGTGTCCGTGTGTCTGACTGAGGGGTGCTTCCCAGGACCTGGCTGGGGTATTAAGTAATACATGGTTGATGTATGGTTGGTATTCTTCCAGCAGCTGAAGTGCTCTGATCTTCCAACCACATCTGACCCCAAAGGATCTGGATACAGGAGGAGGACTTAATAAGGTGCTGTGGGCTGCCCATGAGCCTGCTTGTGGCCAAGCTGTGAGAAAGCCAGTCTGCAGCAGGGACAGGAAGTCATGGCTCACAAACACAAGCTGTGCTGAACACGGACAGAAAGTCCTGACATCTTCAGAGACCCTGGCCCAGAACTTCCTCCTGGCCCTGAGGACCTGTGAGACACCCTCCATCTTTGCAACCACTCCCTTTTTTTCATTAAGCAATTCTAGCTGCCAGCTTGGCCAGGCTGGAGTGAGAGAGCCCTGACCGTCGGACCTTCCATCCCCGGGGAGCCTCAGATCCGCAGTGGGTCCTGCCATGTCGCAGAGTGAGTTTGAAAAGCACCTCCACATCCAGACGGGGCCTTTGCCATGGCCTCTGACACTTCAGTGGGCATGTGGCCTGCTGGTCTGGGCAGGGAGGACTAACCTCTTGAAGGCTTCCACTTCCACGAGATTCCACGGGGAAGGCAGAAAAGGGGTTGGGGTTGGCAACAGGCCACCTCATTGGGTTTCTGTCTACAGGCTTTTCCACTTAGCAATATTTTTTAAGGAGAGTCTTTGTCTTCTTTTGGAGGTGGTATGAATTTGTGGTCCTGAGCTCTCCCTTGGAAAATCTACCTCTGCAAGAATTCATTTTTTTTCAAGAAGAGAAAAAACATATATATATATAGCTTCCCCTTTCTTGAACTGTGCGTCACTCGCCAAAGAATTCCACAGCGATAACGATGCTATGAATGGGGCAGTCATAATGGGCTTCAGAAGAGCCCAGAGCCCAACCACAGGAATCGTTCCTCTCACGGCTGAGCTAGAATTGTGCCTTTTATAAACGGAGCTGTGAGGGGAACACTTATCATCTGTATTCTCCCCCTACCTTCTGAATTGGCCATTTATTATTTTGCTTTTATCCTTGTGAAACACTCCTTTAAAACAAAAATGCTGGCTTCTGTTTCTATTTGAGAAGGAAATGAAACCAAACGTGCAAGAAGCCATGGCAATCCCACCCCCGAGGGCACCGTGTCAAGCTACCCCGGCAGAGCCCTGAACTTGAGGTCTTTCCTTCAAAGGCAGAGTGCTCACCGCCTTATCACATAGGGCTGCACTTTTCAGTTCAAAGGCAGGGGCACTCTGGCTGTAATTATTCATTGCTTTGGCAGAAACCAAAAGTGAGTGGGTCAACACACATTCTGAACCCAGCCAGCTTCCCCAGATAGCTGCACTTGGAGGCTTCCCTGAAGGGGGCTCTGGGCAGACATCAGCCTCAGCCACTGTGATGATAAGGAACCAAGCGGCTCAGTGATCCAAAAGTGGTTACAGGGAAAACAGAAGTTTAATCTGGACTTGGAGAAATCTATGGAAAAACAGACATTTCAGTGGGATTTCTGCATTGAATAAATGAGGCAGGAAAACTGAAAACTGGAGCAAGAGACCAAGGAAAGAATAACAAGGCCGCGCACATGGCAGAGGGGAAACGAGAGTGGGGTGCGTCTGTCCAGACCTGACCTCTTCTCTCTCCCAAGACGAGGGAGAGGACAGGCAAGGGACCAGAACCCATTTATCCAGGAGTGTGGGGATGGGGCTGAAGGTGTGCAAACGCGCTGGAGACACGGCAGCCCCTGTCGGCACTGTCTCCCTCCTGAGTAGGGTGCCTGGGACGTCTAGAAGCCTCGAGCGTCTGCCTGCATCAGATGGGTGCTGGATTCCGAGGCAGAGCTGTGAGGCTCTCGTGAGCCTCGGCCTCCAGCTGCCTGTCCCCCTTTGGGGAGCGCGGGTCTCCTCTCTCCCTAGACCACAGGGAAAGTGGAGAGTGTGAAGGCCATCCTCCTGGAAGTCTGCTGGTTAGGCGACAGGGCAGTGACAGTCACACAGCTCCCAAAGGTGGTGGTCTTTGTGAAAGAGGAAAACGTCTGAAGGACTCCCCAGTGCTTTAAAATGAGCCCATCACCGGTTGGGTTGATGTTCTCTGCGACAGTTTAGAACATCCCACGTGAGCTCGAAGGAAACTAATGGGTCAGGTTGTTGGGTTAAAAGCTGTAGGTCTGGGCTCACTATTTCCTGAACTGCCTGGGCCTACCCCCGGCACAGCTATGCACACTTGAGCGTGTAACAGAGTGTAGATTTCAGAGGTTCTTTACATGACAGTGAAGTAACCTAAGTCCTGACATAAGAACTTCATTTTCCTGCAAAATACTTCAGAGACTGTGTAAAAATCAGGCCCAGTTGCCTGAGTTCTTACTAAAGCTCTTTACTCAGCACTCACAAATTTTTTTTTCCTCTTCGAGTACCAGAAGCCAGCTGGTTATTTTCTGAGTCAGCAGCTCCTCCAGAACTGGGGTCAGCTCCCTCCCAGCTCCTTATCAGCTGCAGAAGCTAAGGCATGTCACATAACCTGTAACCTCTCACCTTCCACACAGCTTGTTTTGGACATTAAATGACATGATGCATGCAGAGCTGACTTGAGCCTGGCACGTGGTATGCTCCATAAATGGGACCATGCTGTCATCATTATAATGCACTCTTGTTTCCTAAAGATGAACAGAATCTTAAGAATGAAAAAAACCCTCAAATAGTCCTCAAATAGGATATCCTTGTGGACAATACATAAACACCACAAATTCAACAGACATGATACTCCACCTAGAATTTTATCAGTCACTGGAAATGCTTGCAGTGGCCCAGGGGGCAGAGTCTCTTGATTTGAGAGAAAACCATAGGAAAGAAAAGATGACCTCTGCTTACTGTTATCTTCACCAAGCTGTAAACTGTCCTCGAACAAAAATGAAAACAAACACAGATACAGTGAACAGTGCAGCGGTTCCCAGCAGGAAAGGGGGGTGCGGGGAGGGTAAAGAGGGTCAACTGTATGGTGACAGATGGAACTGAGCTTCTCGTGGGGAGCACCCTGTAGTGTATACACAAGTGAAAAATATAGTGTCGCACATGTGACATTTATATAATGTTATAAACCAACGTTACTTCAATTAAAGAAAAAAAACACTTTTGTCCAAACACTCTACTCAAGGAGTAAGAGCCAACCCAACATGAAATGCAAGTAAAGTAAAGAAATGCAAGAAAGCATCACCACTGGAAAGAGAAACAGCAGACGCACAAACCCGCTGTCCTGCTCCTGCAGAGCTGTGTTCTCAGGGTTGGCCCGGGCCTGGCAGCACAGGGCACGAGATGGCAGGCTGCCAGCACACGCGGGCAGGAGAGATCAGGTCCGCTGCCTGCCTCACGGCTGCTTTTGGGAAATCTCACCTAGCTGGGTCATCCAAGTTCAACCCATGGCTCAAGAATTGGGTCCACAGCTGAGTCGGGCAGGAGCGGGTGGATTTTGGAGGTGGGGATGCCTGAGGGTTTTCCCAGGAGGTGTTTACAGCACTGGGGGAGGGGAGAGGGAAGATCTCCTGCAAGGATGTGCCCTGTGCCTTTACCGTCAACCACCACTGCAGTGAGCAGGCCCTTCTTCTTGCTGCTCAGCCGGTCGTGCGTCTGGCACTGCTGGTCACGGAAGCTGGGCAGGCCCTTGGGACAGGGCAGGTTCTCACAGACTGTGTGCTCCACACTGGCACCCAGGCAGTGCGTGCCTCCTGGTCCTGGGCTAGAAGGAAGAGAAGGGTTCATGTTAACCAGACAGGCTGCAGAAACAGCAGGGGAGCTCACAGGTGGCCTCTCTTTCCAGGAGGGGGAAGGGCACGCAGGGTTTCCAAAGCAACACCCCCTCTCCTCTTACACACCATCTCTCAGCAATCCCGGCCCCACGATGACGACATGTTAAGTAAGCCATGAGAAAAATACATCCAAGAACTGTAAATCAAGGTCATCTGGAAATAGGATATGGGATGGATCAGTTCAGCAAGATCCCAGAATTGTCTTTCATCTGAACTTAAAACTTGACCATCTGTAACACTGAAAACCCCAAGGGGAATTTTTGGCGTGTGTGGGTTTTTTGATTTTTTTTTCTCCTACAGAATGAAGACCTTTAAATGGCTGCTAGCTATAATTCGGAGGTCACTGAGTTTCACACTGAGTAAATAAACAGCTCTCATTTACTCTATAATGAAAAGAATCAGAACTATTAATTCACTTGTGCATGGGCTCTGGGTAGAGACCAGCCAGATCCCAGCTCTGCATCCTTTACCAGACAAGCGTGAGACCACACATACTCAAGACTGCAGTCTTGGGTCCTCGATGCTTTGTGCTGAGGCTGGGATTTTAACCAGTTCTGCAGACCCAGATGTGTCCTGGGGCCACGTCTACACATGGGAAGGGCACTGGGGAGCAGCAGGACCCTGGCCTGGCTGGCTGAAGCTGGCCCTGCCCAGCTCTTCTGCGAGGCCCTGGTGTCCTCTTAGGACTCTGATGGGGGCCACCTCAATGGTGCCCTTCACTTCCACGATGCCAAGAATATCATGATGGGGTGAGACTGCCTCCCCCACTCCCCGGGCACATTTTTTTACTGAAATCCAGCACAAATCACAGCTGCTCTGCTCAATGACTTTCCAAAAACTATAAAGTCCTGTTAGCAAGGTGACATTCTGACACCCTAACCATTTCATTTTGAATATTTCTTTTCCCTCTGTTTGCCATTTCTTGTCTTCATACTGTAAGATCACCCTGTGATCACTGCTTTATATAAGAGATATGACAGTAGAAGATGGCAAAAGTTTTCAGGCTTTTGTGTTACAATAATCTACACTGGAAATCCACAAGCTTTCTCTGCAAAGACCCAGACAGTCAATTTTTTTTGGATTTATGGGCCATGCAAGTACTCCACTCTGCCACTATAGCACAAAAGCGGCCAAAGACAATGTCTAAACACAACGGTGTGGCTGTGTGCTAATAAAACTTTATTTATAAAACCCAGTGGTGGGCCAGACTTGGCTCACAGGCCATAGCTAGCCAGCCCATGGTTCACATAAACGTGTCTGAGGAAACACCTGCAATAGGAGGAAAGGCGTGTTCATTCCTCCATGCCTACCTGAAATACACCAGGCAACATCTCTCTTGCCCTGAAGTGGAGGCAGCCTTGAGAGATGACATAAGCTAGTGGCTCCACAGAGCGTTTTGGGTTTTAATCTCAAAGGCCTGACAAGACCTTGCACGTCTTCAGGCTGATCCCCAGCACAGAGAAACGTTTCAACAGAGAACAGTAAAACCTCTCTAAGGCTTATGAGATCCAAGAAGAGAGGGAGCCTTTGTTCTTTCTGCCCAGAGTACCAGGGAGGCAGCTAGAGCTCAGGGAGAATGACAACATGGCATCTTTAGGTAGATGGAGCCTCAGAACACCTCCCCACAAACCCTAGGCCGAAGCATGAGTAGGTGAATGTATTTTTGTGCCACAGACCATGGTGTGGAAGGGACAGAGAGGGGCTTGCCCTGATGAACCATGTGGACCTCCAGGAAGGACATCTTTTCTGCAACAGGTGAGCTGAACATCCCATGGCTGGGACCAGAAGGCAGAGATGCTCTAGGGTAAGAAGTTGTGGGCTGAACTGTGTCCCTTCTAAAATTCATGTGCTGCAGTCTTAACCCTCAGAGCATCAGAATACGTGAAAATAGGACCACCAGTTAGAGGGTTGCTACAGCAGCCCTAGAGATGAATAAACCAGACATCACAGTAACCAGATGCATCCTCAACTGAACTTAGATGCAAACTCAGGAAAAATGGAGCAAAAAACTCTCGAAGTGATTAGGAATCCAACATGGACTAGAATGGAGTTAAGAAACACAAATTAGGCTGGCTGCTAAAAAAATAAAAGAAGCTACATTTTTTATATACCTTCCTTAGAGTATGGACCAAGATTTGTACACATCATGTAATTAACTTCTGGAATTGCAATTAAGTTTCATTTTAGTTTCCTTCATCAGTTGATTTTTCCAGCTTTATGTCTGACTGACCCTCATATACCAACTACCTTTACCCCTCACAGCAGGTAGGTGGAGAGGAGATCAGATGTGACAGAAGAGAGCTCCTGGACCTGGCAGCAAGCGGGCCTGGGAGGGGGCAGCCCATGCGATACCACATGTGCCTCAGAGGGCTTCCCTCTGGAATTCTGTTTATCTTGTTTCTTCTCCAGGTCCGATCTTCTCTTACAGGGAAGTCTGCTTTCAGCTCCCATTGGCTCACTGTGCCCCATCTTCCCCAATCCCTCATCCCTAACTCTTTGCTCATCCTTAAGGCTACCTCCATTCTGTAGCCTATTTTTCTTTCCTTCTTGGAACCTCTTCTGACCCTGCTTGGGTCTCTGCTATGCTGCTTATCATCAACCTTGTGAAATGGCGAACTGAGTTGCCTCTCTCCTCCTATTCCTCTGCAGGCATTCAGCAGAGAATCTCACACAGGCTGGTCTGTAATAAACAGTAGTTAGATTGAATTAGATTGAAGGCAGGAGGAGAAGGGGATGACAGAGGATGAGATGGTTGGATGGCATCACCAACTCAATGGATGTGAGTTTGAGTAAACTCCGGGAGTTGGTGATAGACAGGGAGGCCTGGTGTGCAGTCCGTGGGGTCACAAAGAGTCAGACATGACTGAGCAACTGAACTGCACTGAACTGATCTATATAAATTGAACTAATTTATCTTAAAAGGACCAAAATAGAAAGCAATGTCAGGGAAGACAGTGGAGTAGAAGTACCAAGAATCTATCTCTTCACCCAGACAAATGTAATTGGCAAAAACTGACTGAAATAACTATTTTGAAACTCTGGAGTCTATTGGAAAGCTTTCAGCCTCCAACAGAAAGCTTGGCTGGTAAGTTATGGTTAATTTTGGTCAATTTCAGTCTTAAGTGTGATAGGGGCTATCTACCCCCATGTCCCAGTCACATAGCAAATAGCTGTGCCTGCATTTCTGGTGTGACTTGCTGGAGTCAGTGTGAACCATAAGGACCTTGTCTTCCAAATATCTGTGTTCTGAGTTCTGTGTTCTGATTGCACAGTGCTGCTTTTGATTTCTGAGGTATAAACATAGGAGCTGGCCACCACTGTTGCAACCAATACCACAGGGGTTTTCAATGAGCAATACATTAAAAAAAATCTTTATCTCCTTTTGGGAGCCAGATATTTAAGGATGAGGCTATTCAGAAGCAACTGCACATATGGGAATACTTAGAAAGGCACTAGGTATGCTCAGGGAAAGATGAAGGCTCAGAAAATGCCAGAAAAGACCTTATACCTCTTCAGGTTGATCCCAGCACAGAGAAACTTTTCAAGAGCAAAGAAATGGCAAATCTGAGAAGAAGGAGAAAAAGATGATTTCCAGCGGTACATTACAAGATTCAAATGTCTAGTTTTCAATAAAACAGTCAAAAGTCATACAAAGGAACAGGAAACCATGGTCCATTCAAAGGAATAAAATGCATTAGTAGAAACTGTATCTAAGGAAACCCAGAGGTTGGACTTATTAGACAAAGATTACAAAATAATGGTCTTTAAGATGCTCTAAGTGCTGAAGGTATACAGACTAAGGTAGAGAATGATATATGAAAAAGTGAGAATATCAATGTGCTGTGCTAAGTCGCTTCAGTTGTGCCTGACTCTGTGCGACCCCATAGACAGCAGCCCACCAGGCTCCGCCATCCCTGGGATTCTCCAGGCAAGAACACTGGAGTGGGTTGCCATTTCCTTCTCCAATGCATGAAAGTGAAAAGGAGAATATCAATAAAGAGATAGAAATTACAAAAAGGAAACAAAAATGCTGAAATAAAAACTCTGAAGTTGAGAAGTACAATAACTGAAATGAAAAATTTATTAGGTGGGTTCAAAAGCATATTTGAAAGGGCGGGAGAATAAAATCAGGAATATATATTTGTTCTATGAATTTGTCCTATGAATTGAAATACTGAGTCTAGGGAATGAAAAGAAAAAAAAATGAAGACAAGTAAGCAGAGAGGCTCTGTGGGAAATCAGTAAGGGGACAAATAAACACATTAAGGGAGTCTCAGAAGAAGGAAAAGGAGTGAGAGATTATTTGAAGAAATAATGGCTGAAAGCTTCCCTAAGTTGAAGACATGAATCTATAATTCAAATAGAATAAATTCTCTGAGATACACTATAATTAAACTGTTAAGGACAAAAAGAGAATCTGGAAAGCAGCAAAAGAGAAGCAAGACATCACAGACAAGAGATCCTCAATAAATTACAAGTCGATTTTTAGTCAGAAACCCTGGAGGCAAGAAGTCAGTGGGTTGATACATTCAAAGTTCTCAAAGAAAAAATCTAGCAACTTAAGAGTTCTGTACCCAGCAAAACTTTCACTCAAAAATGAAGGGGAAAATTAAGATACTTCCAGATAAGCAAAAGTTGAGGAAGTTTTTTTTTAATCATCAGACATGTCCCACAATAAATGCTCCAAGTTCAAATGAAAGGACAAGATGGTAACTCAAAGCCATGTGAACAATTAAAGCCATATGAACAACTGAAGCTCTCAAGATGGCATGATGCTTAGCTTTGTTGGAACCAGCTTTTATGATAGAGAGATATCAGAAAAACACCTACTTCTCTTCACTGACTATACCAAAGCCTTTGACTGTGGGGATCACAACAGACTGTGGAAAATTCTAAAAGAGATGGAAACACCATTCCATCTTACCTATCTCCTGAGAATCAGTATTCAGGTCAAGAAGCAACAGTCAGAACTGGACATGGAACAACAGACTGGTTCCAAATTGGGAAAGGATATATCAATGCAATATATTGTCATCCTACTTATTTAACGTATATGCAGAGTACATCATGCAGAATGCTGGGCTGGATGAAGCACAAGCTGGAATCAAGATTTTCAGGGGAAATATCAATAACCTCAGATATGCAAATGATAGAATACTGCAAATATAAGGGGATATATGCGACCTGCGCACTAAGTGCGGCTGAGAGGAGCTACCCCACGTCTGAGGTCAGGGGCAGAAGCCGGGAGGACCCTGTGCCCGAAAGGCGGCAGCCAAACGGAGTTACCCCACGTCTGAGGTCAGGGGCAGTGGCCAAGAGTGCCAGGCTGCAACGGCGCAGCAACGGCCGAGAGGAGCTACCCCGCGCCCGAGGCCAGGGGCAGCAGCCGGGAGGAGCAACCCCATGCCCAAGGCCAGGGGTGGTGACTGGGAGGAGCAACCTCACGCCCAAGGAGCAGTGGCTGCGCGGGCCCAGGAGGGCCTAGAGGAGCTATCCCAAGTTGAAGGTCAGGCAGGGTGGTGGTGAGGAGATACCCTTCGTCCATGGTAAGGAGTAGCGGCTGCGCTTTGCTGGAGAAGCCCTGAAGAGATGCCCCACGCTCAAGGTAAGAGAAACCCAAGTAATATGGTAGGTGTTGCAAGAGGGCATTAGAGGGCAAACACACTGAAACCATATTCACAGAAAACTAGTCAATCTAATCACTCTAGGACCACAGCCTTGCCTAACTCAATGAAACTAAGCCATGCCTGTGGGGCAACCCAAGATGGGAGGGTCATGGTGGAGAGGTCTGACAGAATGTGGTCCACTAGAGAAGAGAATGGCAAACCACTTCAGTATTCTTGCCTTGAGAACCCCATGAACAGTAGGAAAAGGCAAAATGATAGGATACTGAAAGAGGAACTCCCCAGGTCAGTAGGTGCCCAATATGCTACTGGAGATCAGTGGAGAAATAACTCCAGAAAGAATGAAGGCATGGAGCCAAAGCAAAAACAATACCCAGATGTGGATGTGACTGGTGATAGAAGCAAGGTCTTTATAGCAATATTGCTATAAAGAGCAGTATTGCATAGGAACCTAGAATGTCAGGTCCATGAATTTAGGCAAATTGGAAGTGGTCAAACAGGAGAGGGCAAGAGAGAACGTCGACATTCTAGGAATCAGTGAACTAAAATGGACTGGAATGGGTGAATTTAACTCAGATGACCATTATATCTACTACTGCGGGCAGGAATCCCTCAGAAGAAATGGAGTAGCCATCATGGTCAACAAAGGAGTCTGAAATGCAGTACTTGGATGCAATCTCAAAAATGACAGAATGATCTCTGTTTGTTTCCAAGGCAAACCATTCAATATCACAGTTATCCAAGTCTATGCCCCAACCAGTAACACTGAAGAAGCTGTAGTTGAATGGTTTTATGAAGACCAACAAGACCTTTTAGAACTAACACCCACAAAAGATGTCCTTTTCATTATAGGGGACTGGAATGCTAAAGTAGGAAGTCAAGAAAAACCTGGAGTAACAGGCAAATTTGGCCTTGGGATGCAGAATGAAGCAGGGCAAAGACTAATACAGTTTTGCCAAGAAAATTCACCGGTCATAGCAAACACCCTCTTCCAACAACACAAGAGAAGACTACACATGGACATCACCAGATGGTCAACACTGAAATCAGACTGGCTATATTCTTTGCAGCCAAAGATGGAGAAGCTCTATACACTCAACAAAAACAACATCAGGAGCTGACTGTGGCTCAGATCATGAACTCCTTATTACCAAATTCAGACTGAACTTGAAGAAAGTAGCAAAAACTGCTAGACCATTCAGGTGTGACTTAAATCAAATCCATTATGATTATACAGTGGAAGTGAGGAATAGATTTAAGGGCCTAGATCTGATAGACAGAGTGCCTGATGAACTACGGAATGAGGTTCGTGACATTGTACAGGAGACACGGATCAAGACCATCCCCATGGAAAAGAAATGCAAAAAAGAAAAATGGCTGCCTGGGGAGGCCTTACAAATAGCTGTGAAAAGAAGAGAGGCGAAAAGCAAAGGAGAAAAGGAAAGATATAAGCATCTGAATGCAGAGTTCCAAAGAATAGCAAGAAGAGATAAGAAAGCCTTCTTCAGTGATCAGTGCAAAGAAATAGAGGAAAAGAACAGAATGGGAAAGACTAGAGATCTCTTTAAGAAAATTAGAGATACCAAGGGAACATTTCATGCAAAGATGGGCTCGATAAAGGACAGAAATGGTATGGACCTAACAGAAGCAGAAGATATTAAGAAGAAGTGGCAAGAATACATAGAAGAACTGTACAAAAAGATCTTCACGACCCAGATAATCATGATGGTGTGATCACTCATCTAGAGCCAGACATCCTGGAATGTGAAGTCAAGTGGGCCTTAGAAAACATCACTACAAAAAACGCTAGTGGAAGTGATGGAATTCCAGTTGAGCTGTTTCAAATCCTGAAAGATGATGCTGTGAAAGTGCTCCACTCAATATGCCAGCAAATTTGGAAATCTCAGCAGTGGCCACAGGACTGGAAAAGGTCAGTTTTCATTCCAATCCCAAAGAAAGACAATGCCAAAGAATGTTCAAACTACTGCACAATTGCACTCATCTCACATGCTAGTAAAGTAACGCTCAAAATTCTCCAAGCCAGGCTTCAGCAATGCGTGAACTGTGAACTTCCTGATGTTCAAGCTGGTTTTAGAAAAGGCAGAGGAACCAGAGATCAAATTGCCAACATCCCCTGGATCATGGAAAAAGCAAGAGAGTTCCAGAAAAACATCTCTTTCTGCTTCATTGACTATGCCAAAGCCTTTGACTGTGTGCATCACAATAAACTGTGGACAATTCTGAAAGAGATGAGAATACCAGACCACCTGACCTGCCTCTTGAGAAACCTGTATGCAGGTCAGGAAGCAACAGTTAGAAGTGGACATGGAACAACAGACTGGTTCCAAATAGGAAAAGGAGTATGTCAAGGCTGTATATTGTCACCCTGCTTATTTAACTCTTATGCAGAATACATCATGAGAAACGCTGGACTGGAAGAAACACAAGCTGGAATCAAGATTGCCGGGAGAAATATCAATAACCTCAGATATGCAGATGACACCACCCTTGTGGCAGAAAGTGAAGAGGAATTCAAAAGCCTCTTGATGAAAGTGAAAGAGGAGAGTGAAAAAGCTGGCTTAAAGCTCAACATTCAGAAAACTAAGATCATGGCATCCGGTCCCATCACTTCATGGGAAATAGATGGGAAACAGTGGAAACAGTGTCAGACTTTATTTTTTTGGGCTCCAAAATCACTGCAGATGGTGATTGCAGCCATGAAATTAAGAGACGCTTATTCCTTGGAAGAAAAGTTATGACCAACCTAGATAGCATATTCAAAATCAGAGACATTACTTTGCCGACTAAGGTCCATCTAGTCAAGGCTATGGTTTTTCCTGTGGTCATGTATGGATGTGAGAGTTGGACTGTGAAGAAGGCTGAGCGCCGAAGAAGTGATGCTTTTGAACTGTGGTGTTGGAGAAGACTCTTGAGGGTCCCTTGGACTGCAAGGAGATCCAACCAGTCCATTCTGAAGGAGATCAGTCCTGGGATTTCTTTGGAAGGAATGATGCTAAAGCTGAAACTCTAGTACTTTGGCCACCTCATGTGAAGAGCTGACTCATTGGAAAAGACTCTGATGCTGGGAGGGATTGGGGGCAGGAGGAGAAGGGGACGACAGAGGATGAGATGGCTGGATGGCATCACTGACTTGATGGACGTGAATCTGAGTGAACTCTGGGAGTTGGTGATGGACAGGGAGGCCTGGCGTGCTGCGACTCATGGGGTCGCAAAGAGTCGGACACGACTGAGCGACTGAACTGATAACTGATGCAAATGACACCAGCCTTATGGCGGAAAATGAAGAGGAACTAAAGAGCCTCTTGATGAAGGTGAAAGAGGAGAGTGAAAAAGCTGGCTTAAAACTCAACATTCAAAAAATGAAGATCATGGCATTGGATTCCATCACTTCATGGTAAATAGATGGGGAAACAATGGAAACAATGACAGACTGTATTTTCTTAGGCTCCAAAATCACTGCAGATGGCGACTGCAGCCATGAAATTAAAAGACAGTTGCTCCTTGGAAGAAAAGCTATGGCAAACCTAGAAGTGAAAGTGAAAGTCACTCAGTTGTGTCCGGCTCTTTGCGACCCCATGGACTATACAGTTCATGGAATTCTCCAGGCCAGGATACTGAAGTGGGTAGCCTTTCCCTTCTCTAGGGGATCTTCCCAACCCAGGGGTTGAACCCAGGTCTCCTGCAGGTGGATTCTTTACCAGCTGAGCCATAAGGGAAGCCCTAAACAAACCTAGACAATGTATTTAAAAGCAGAGACCTTACTTTTCTGACAAAGGTCCGTATAGCCAAAGCTATGGTTTTTCCAGTAGTCATGTATGGATGTGAGAGCTGGACCATAAAGAAGGCTGAGTGCTGAAGAATTGCTGCTTTTGAACTGTGGTGTTGGAGAAGACTCTTAAGAATCTCTTTGATTACAAGGAAATCCAACCAGTGCATCCTAAAAGAAATCAGTCCTGAATACTCATTGGAAGGACTGATGCTGAAGCTGTAGCTCCAATATGCTTGCCACCTGATGAGATGAGCTGACTCATTAGAAAAGACACTGATGCTGGGAAAGAGTGAAGGCAGGAAGAGAAGAGGACAACAGAGGATGAGATGGCTGGATGGCATCACTACCTCACTGGACAGGAGCTTGAGCAAGCTCTGAGAGATGCTGAAGGACAGGGATGCCTGGCATGCTGCAGTAGGTGGGGTTGCAGAGAGTCAGGCATGACTGAGCGACTGCACAGCACACCAGAGGAGGGACAGGCTTTGGCTCTGACTCCGGTATGTGACTTCTTCCAGCAGGCTCCTACTGGCCCGTGATGCCCACCTTCCTCTAGGCAGCTTCCAAGCACACCACACTTTGGGAAAATTCTCAGTCCGGTATCACATGCAGTTTCACTTTCGGACAGTTTTCTCTGGCATCCCTAAGTATGGCCTTCCAGAGAGTTCTACCAGTGCAGCATCTCTGCAAACCTCTCCCTCATCCAGCAGGCCCTGGGTGTACACTCTCCAACAGGCCCAAGGAATTTCAGCCCTGGGTGTGTGTGTGAGATAGGCACCCTCATCCATACTTGTTCTGCCCTTGCGTGCCCTGCCTCAGACCTGAAGATAGAGGCTGCTTCCTGTATCTACTCTTTCTGTGTTTTTAGAGTTCTTTGCCTCTTAGCAGCTAATTCCCCTATACTCCAACCACCTGTTAAAGTTAATGCTTTTTTACATTAAGCTTTTCCTGTTCAAAAAAATGACTAAAAGATTTTTTTTTTTTTTCAGTTTTCCTTTTGGTCACTATTTTGAACAGCATGGGAAAAGGAAGAAGCAAGCCACAAGCAGCATGACCTGCTACCCACATCATCCGAGTTTTGGTAGGTTGATCTGTGGCAGGACTCTGCGCTCAGCTGACTCACTCTTTAAGATGGTGCCAGTAATACAGGCCATCTGAGTGTTACTGTGACACCAGTGAGGGCCTCCTGGGTACACAGTGGTGCCAAGACCCCAGAAGGAGGCCCTCTATACACGCCATGAAGAAGATGCCTGAGAATCTTTGTGGAGGGAGGGCATGTCTGATGAGAAGGTCCACAGTGGCTTATGAACAGAAGTTCTGGCGGAGGACTTGGAGGAGGGCCTTACCAAGGAAGGCACACGGGAGAGTGGACCACATTTGAGTTGCATGGGCCTTCAGGAGATGCTGTAGTGGGCCTGTAAACACAGGCCGGAGAGAGAACCCTCCCCAAGTCTGAGGAGCAGAGGGGCAGGGTTCTCATTTACCTCGAGTCATGCACTGTAGATAAAATAAACAGCACCAAGGAAGGCTAAAACAAGAGAAACCAAGCTGGACATGGCTAAAATGGAGGATGGTGAACACTGCTGGATTTGTGGTAGAATAGCTGTCTGTCCTCAGTCTTTCCCACAGGGGCTGGAAGGGCCAGAAGGCTCCGTGAAGACTCATGTAAATGGAAAGGGAGGCAGCGGCACACTGAAATCTCATCCTTGAGGACAGAGGGAAGGCCAGAGGCACTTTCACATCATCTGTGATCACAGGCTAATATGCCAGAGGGCACACCCTCTGCCCGCTCTTGATACTCATTACCTCGTTAAGTTGGCAGAAAGAATCAGATGGGGGGTCCTGACTGCGTCCTTCAGATGAGGAAACCAAAGCTCCAACGTTTTCAACAACTTCTCAGCAGGGAAGTAAGAGGTGGAGATAAGAAAGTGTGACTCACAAGCACGCCTGGTTGCAGCAGGAGCAGGCTGTGGAAGGGGGCCACCCACTGGCTGTCGTGGGGCCAGGAAGGCCAGCCTGACTCACTGAGACAGGCTTTAGGGGGCGTGGTGGATTTTCAAGATGATTCTCCAATATCAATCCCCAATTTCTATCTGTACTCTATCAGGACTTTACAAACACAAATAAAGTAAGAATTTAGACATAAACCCAAATGACTGGAACAGGGAGGTCACAGGAATGGATATCCAAGACACACTCAGTTGCTCAGCCTGACTGCTTATGAAGGAGACGCACAGGACAACCTCACTGACACACACTATACACCGACCACATGGAGAGCACTGGGGAGGCTGCAGGCTGGCGGAGGCCACTGCTGCTCAGGGCAGGGGGACACCACAGCCACTCTGCAAACCAGGCCCTCAGCCACTCACACGTGCACCACGAGTCAACGGACCTGCGCACACACCCAGCACACGCGTTCCACCATGGCGAGTGGGGCTATGTTGGGAGCCACGCACCCAGGGGTAGACACCCTTTCTGCACATCACACCCTTTCTGCACATCACACCATCAGAAAGACATTTAAAACAGGGGAAAGCGCAAGGCAGGGACGGTCCGAGGGGGAAACCGGAAAGTGGGCAGAAAGCTGAGTCCTTCTGAGCGCCTGTGAGGGTGGGCACGGCTCCTGCCAGGTGGGTCCCAAGGGCCTCAGGTAGACCCCGGGCAGGGCAGAGGGGGCCAAAGGGCTGCTCAGAGTCACAGGGGGCAGGTGTGCCCTTTCCTTGAGTGACAGGCAGCATTCAAGTGGAAGGAAAAGCAAGCAGCAGCTGAGCGGAGGCAAGGCTTGGTTGTCTGCTCTGCTCGACTGAACGAAGGTAGATGAGAAGATAAAGTCACCACAGTGGCTGACACCCACTCGCCACCCAGAGACGGCAGAGTCAGCTTCACCTCCTGGTCTTGCACCAAAAGCTCCGAGGAACAAGCAAGGTAGGGTTTCAAAGTGCCACAGGGCTGCCAACGCGCCCCGCCCAGGGCAGCTGCCATCCTAGTGTTAAGGCTGCCTCAGAAAGGTGCCAAGCAACACATGTAATTCAGGCTCAAGTGCATACAACTGGGACTTTTAAAAACTTTCGCTGTGAACACCAGGTATGTTAAAAGCACACATACAGGGGTTTCACTGTGGAAGCAAAAGGCCATTACAGGCACATAACTTCACTCCTCTGAGTCTTAGGAGGCAGGCTGTTGTCCATTCTGATGCTCACGGGTGGATGCTGCATGGTGAACCCTGACACAGCCCTGCTTCTAAGATCCACTCACATCCCTGTCCTTTTGGTGCAGAGCTGGCTCTTCACACAAGATCAGTGGAGCCTTTTCTCTTTGCCCCACTCCTCTGCCCTCCCCCCACACAGCCTCTTAATGGGGTACCAGAATTCGCATCAGAGATGAGCTCTCTGCCTCACAGTCTTGGCACTAACAGCGACACAAATTAAGGCACGAAAGGACAAGCTTAGGAAGCTGGATGAAAACCATAGATGCTCCCCAAAGCCTTGATGTCAGTTGGCGAGAAATAAAAATTCCAATAGCTGTAAAGACCAAGACTTAGAGAAAAAATGGGGGGACTCTTTTGCCAGTATTTTGGACAGTGAATAAACCAGCTGCAGAAGATGGGAAAGGTGCCAGGAATATAAAGTGTAGGGGGTGGGGAGATGGTGGTGGGAGTGCTCCAAGTCTGAGACGCACATAGCAATGAGATTTGGACATCCTTGGGAGCTCTCAAGGCAGTGAGCATGGTGATTTAAGGAGTGAGCTGGGGAGAGGATGCTGTTTTGGTCAGAGCTTGGCTCAGGGCCGCCATCAGCTGTGCTTTGTAACAATCACCACCTCAGGCCATTCCGCAAAAACAGGCTGACAGCTGCTGCCTGGACTTGAGCAAACCCTCGCTGCTCCTGCTGCTCCCGGGAAGCACCCAGGCCTGCTGCGAAGCCGCTCCCGAGGCAGGTCCCTTCTCCTCCCGTTCACCTGGGTGGCTCTACAAAGGTGGGAAACCCTGTAGAAAACTATAGGCAACAAAGAGCCTGTCCTTTCTGCTCGGAACAGGAGATGGAGCCACACGGTTATTGTGAAAGACTGAGCTGACGACCAAGGCGTAACTATTAGAGGAGCAAAAGCATATTGTTTCTCTCACTTGGAATAAACAAGGCTGGATTATGTTTGGAGCTTGCTCTCGAGAGGGCTCTGAGCACCTCAGCTGTGACACGGCCTCACTGGGAGGCCAGGCTGGAAGAAGATGGCCCCAGGTCCAGAGACACCTGGACCCCACTCCTGGCTGTTCACAGCCCGTGGGCCTCTGTGACGAGAGACGGTACAAGGGAAAGGGCCTACCTGGTGATCCTCTTTTCTGACTAATAATTCACAATCACGCTTGTGTTTTGGGGGGAAGACAAGAGTAAGTGTGTGTTTTGCAGTACTAGCAGATCAGAACAGCCGCCTCTTCTCAGCAAGCACGCACACAGACAGTAAGGTGCTCAAGCACGCGTTAGAGAGGGCTGGTCTACTGCGGGCATAGGAGGACGGGGCTCCACGGCTCAAAGGCCAGCAGGGGAGGGCACAGGAAAACAAGGGAGCAAATGCAGATGAGTATAAATTGTGATGTCTATAAAGTGAGGGAAGGGTACGGAGGGAGCGTGCAGAGCAGGCACCCACCTCCAGCCCGGTGGTCAGAAGAGGCCAGTCTAAAGAGATGACACAGAGGGCAGAGGGAGCTGGGGGGAGGAAAGGGGCACTGACTTGGGGGTGGGGGTCGGGGCTGGTGTCTGAGCACAGAAAGGAAGGCTGGATAGGGAGGCACCTTCTACAAAGACACACCCGGCCAGAATCTGCAGATGCAACCTTATCTGGGAAAAGGGTCTTGATGGGTATCATCAGGATCTCTGAATTTGAGCTTGCCCACACCTACTCCAGTATTCTTGCCTGGAGAATCCCATGGACGGAGGAGCTTGGTGGGCTACAGGTCACGGGTCGCAAAGAGTCGGACACGACTGAGCGACTTCACTTCACTTTCACTTTCAAACCCAATGGCTAGTGTTCTGAGAAGAGAAAAGGAAGTGAAGAGATGTGTAGAGAAGATGCCTCTGTGAAGGCAGAGGTGCAGCGGTGCGTCTGCGGGGCAGAGAAGGCTGGCAGCTGCCAGGGGAGGGCTGGGGTGGATGAGGGGCCAGCGAGGGCTACTCCTTCAGAGTTTCAAGAAGGAATCAACCCTGCTGACACTGTGATTTCAAACTCCTGGCTTCCAGAACTCGGAGAGGATAAATTTATGTTGTTTTCAGACACTAAGTGCTGGTAATTTATTATGGCAGCCATAGGAAGTAATACTGGGGCCACAGTGAAGAGCATGAATTTAATTCTGAGTACAGCGGGGCGTGACCAGGAGGGCTGAAGCAAGAAGAGATTGTAATTGACAAGAGAGGGGATGTCTCTGGCTGGCCGTGGAGAATGAATCTGGGGAGGGAGAGCACAGGGGATACAGGGAGGCTGATGCTCATGGTTTGAAAAGACCCTGGAACACTGCTGCTGGATCCAGACCCGACCTGCTGTTTCCGAGGTGTGTGACCTGGAACAAGTCACCTAACTTCCATACGATTCAGTGTTATTTAACACGCACAATGGGCATTAAAAAAAGAATGCCTCTCCCTCATGGCAGCTTAGGTGATTTACTACATGTGGCAAGTCACCTAACTTCCATACGATTCGGTTTTTAACATGTACAATGGGGATAAAAAAAGAATGCTTCTCCCTTACGGCAGCTTTAGGTGATTTACTACGTGCAAATGCCTAGAAGGGAAGCTGGCACCTGGTGAAAGCCCGTGTGCCCTTTCTTATCACAATCAGATGCAGAGGAGGAAGGGAAGCGACAAGGGGACACATATGGACTTCGGGGCTTTGAACTCAAGCTATGCAACAGCTGGTGGTGCTATTTACTGAAGGGGACGTGGGCTGGGAGGGGAACTAAGGGGAAGGGAGAAGGAAGTTTAGGAAGTGTTAGGTTTGAGGTGTCCAAGAGAAAAACCAAGGAAGTGTGGCTGGTGGGACTAAGATAAAAACAGGGCACAAAGGGGCCCTCACCAGATGCCAGCTTCCCTGGACACTTGGGAGCAACACAAAATGCCCCTGGAGTGTCCCAGATCAGAGAAAGCATCAGGGGTGGGGACAAAGCATGTGGGCACCTTAGCCAACACCATCTTCACAAAATACAAAATCTGGTCGGTCCCATAAAAGTTGTGCCCAACACAGTTAATCAATATGAATAACATCTTGGGCTTCCAGGTGGCGCTGGTGGTAAAGAATCTGCCTGCCGATGCAGGAGACTGAAGCGATGCAGGTTCAGTCCCTGGGCTGGGAAGATCTGGAGGAGGGCATGGCAACCCGCTCCAGGATTCTTGCCTGGAGAATCCCATGGACAGAGGAGCCTGGAGGGCTACAGTCCAAGGGGTGACAAACGGTTGGAATGACTAAAGCGACTTAGCATGCATGCTCAAAATAACATCTTATTCTTGCAACAGAGCCTTTACCTAAATGCAATTGTATTGTTGGGACATAGAGTCCTTTCAGAGGCATTTAAAGAGTCAGATACTCCTCTACTATACCGTTTATTTGGTGTCACCTGAGATGAAGTATGTAGTGTACCAAAGGACAGCAGTCTTCAATCAGGGCACCTGAGCTCCAATCAGAAACATGGGACACCCATGACAGCCACAGCCTTTGCAAATTGTGCTCTGCAGTTGACAAAGCCTGTCCTTCTCTGAGCCTCAAAACAGCAAGGTAGGAGGCAGGGCATGTGGTCCTGCCCCTGTTCTTCTCTTAGTGCTAACATCAAGAGGGGTCATGAATTAAATATAGACCATGTACTCCATGTGGGTCCCCATGGATTGTTCCAATTTTTAGATAAATAAGCAGGTAACAGTCACATGTTGCTATAAAAAGTGGCCCCGGGATTTGAAGCCTAGCTCCTCCTACTGTACCTACTATACTCTACGTCCTCTCACGTAGGAAACTGAGACGCAGAGAGAGAAGGATCTTCTGCCTTGAGGTCACAGGACCAATAACCAACCAAACCAGGCCCAAATCTCCATACCATGATTTCAAACCCAGAGCTCTCTTCTTCTGGGCCAGAGGTGGAACTATTTTACCATCATCACAGAGCAACGGAAAAACAGAAACCACTATTAATTTCTCACCACTTAGCTAAATAGCTCTTCTAATCATCTGCCTTCCTATGATGACTAATTTTATATAACAACTTGACTGGCCATGGGGTGCCACAGACTAGTCCTGGGAGTGTCTGTGAGTGTATTTCTGGGTGAGATGCGCCTTTGGATCAGTGGATTCCTAGAGCAGATGTCCTCCCCAGTGCGGGTGGGCATCTCCCAACCAACTGAGGGCCTCATGAGAACAACAGCCCTCACTGTTTGAGCTGGCATGTCTACTCTCATCTTCTCCCGCCCCTGGAGTGATATTTACACATGTGCTCCCTGGTTCTCTGGCCTTCATACTGAATTACACCTGGGCCTCCAGCTTGCAGGTGGCAGATCAAGGGATTTCTTAGCCTCCAGGACCATGTGAGCTGATAATAAATCATATATATATGGATATTGGTTCTGCCTCTCTGGAAAATCGTAATATACCACCTATGCTTTTAATTAAGAACTCACTTCTAAAAGTTTAAATACCTACCCACCATGCATCAGGCACTCTGCTAAGTGCTGGAAGGAGAAGTTTTAATAAGACATGGTACGTAACACCAATTCTTACGGTGCTACCAGAGAGTACAGTGTTCTCGGCATTGCCTCATCTGTAAGTGCAAGTTTTCCTTTAATCCAGAGGTTTTCAGCCTTGGCTGGACATTGGAATCACCCAGAGAGATTCACACATCTGACTCCTTGGCCCCACCTCCAGACTTTGTGATTTGATTGGTCTGGGATATACCTTGGGTGTCAGAATTTTTAAATACAAGAAAAGTGTGCTAATCACTCATTACTGTGATTTAGCTGTTGATATAAACCATTTCCTTTTAGTCATAATTTATAACTTTCTCATTTTCAAACGTAACGTGATGTAGTTAATGGCACATAAGATATAAAACAGATTATTTAAAGGAATATTAAAAGTTGGAAATTTCAAGAGAAGAAATATGCCAAACCTGTGATAAAGGAATTGCTACAACTGAGGATAAGATCTAGCCCTGAGTTTTTCAGATCAAATGTATAGAGGTGAGCAGGGTTATCACAGGTGAACAAAGTGTTCTCATAGTCAATAAAAGGAAGCCTATGAGGGAAAAAAGAACAACCCAAAAGGTTATCTTCTGTCAGCTCTAACAGGACAGGTAAAAGATATTTGGATACACAAGAGCAGAACCCACAAATGCACAAATGCTCTGTGACTTTTCAACAGCCAGGCTGCTCCCAGTTCAGCTCTTAGCCAATTTGAAAGTCAGCCCCGTTTTCCCCAAGGTCTGCTGGCTTCCCTGGATGACCCTCCTCTAAGGCAGCCTCGAAGCAGGCTAGGAGGGATTGTCATCCAGCTGTCTCGGGAAACGGTTTTGCCACGGCCCACGCAAGGGAGACGAGCCAGCTCCCCACAGGACTCACTGCCTCCCTGTCACAGAGAGAGCTCTGTTGGGCTGAGATGCTATTTGAAGTACACAAGGCCCAGCACCTGGGACCTTTGGTTTGAGTTCACTCTTCTTCAGCTAAAAGCCTCAGTGGAGACAGACTGCCCTGCTAAGGCAGCGAGAGCTGCCCTTTGGACACCCTGATCCAGACATCCGGGAGAAGGCTGGAGGGGGACTTACGGAGGGTTGTCACATTTCCTCTGCCGGAAGCGGGCTCCCGTCCCACACGTGCGGCTGCACATGCTCCAGGCGCCCCAGGGGCTCCAGTCTCCGTCCACGTGCTCTGGGATGGGTGTCTTGCTCACACACTCCCCCGCGCGGCACCACTGAAACACAGCAGGGCGGCAAAGCTGCTCACTCATGGGTAACTGATCCCTTCCACATGAGAAAACACCATGCCCCCCAAAGACCCCGATTTTTATAATTTACACAAAAGCAGACTATTTGGGGGTATGTACATTTGCTAACTTGGGTAACATTCCTTCCGTATCCAACCTGACACCTCTAAGGCTCTGGGATTTTGCCCTAAACGTAGTGATGTGTCCAGTGCAGGTTCTCAAAACTCCCACAAGAAAAGGATGACTGCACGGGCTCATGGAGAGACTTCACCTTCTGCAAACTGTTTAGTGTGAGCCTCTTTCTGGAAGCCAGTATTTCCTGG
Source organism: Ovis aries (assembly GCF_016772045.2). Taxonomy (NCBI): domain Eukaryota; kingdom Metazoa; phylum Chordata; class Mammalia; order Artiodactyla; family Bovidae; genus Ovis; species Ovis aries. The sequence goes on along the minus strand of NC_056071.1, from coordinate 5,978,196 downwards.
CTCTGTAGTTTTGAACTTCAGATTTGGGATTGGCGCTGGGAGATGACACAGCTGGGGCCATGTGAGAGAACCATGGCTCTTTCTGAGGATAAGAGAAAGCCAATCCTTGAAAATAATTTCCCACAGTGTGCAGCACAACCCCTGGGGCACAAGATGTGATTAAACAGTCGTAATTATAGCCTCTCTTTCAGTTCTTTCAGTAAGACTAAAGAGAAAGCCTCAGACTGTGGCGGCTGGCCCTGACCACCTCTAACACTTCCATCTCTCCTGTTAAAGAAAATCGGTGTGAAGGCGGGTGCACTTCACCTCTAGCACCATTCTCATTAAAATCATCTTATGACAGGGATTTGTGCATGGCAAGTAATTCTGTTTTTCCATTTACGGTCTGCTGATATAAACATTTTAAGTAAATTCACTCATGTAACAAAAGGAGTTAATTTAATAAAAATACTGAGTAAATGATTATTGTATAAGAGGAAAAGGAGAGTGGTGAATGTGTCCCTCCCTGCCTGAAGTGGGCTCCAGGGCATTTCTGGGGTGGCCCGGGGCATGTCAGGGGCTCCTGAGTGCACTTTTCAGAAGAGGTATCAGTGTGCAGGGGACTTGGGACTGGCTGCCTGCTAGGCGCAATGGGAAGTGGGGTTACCTTGTCTGCCCCACACTCTGTGCCATCCAGGGGAGGGTCCAGTTTGGTCTTGCAGGACGTATCTCCTTCCACCAGGCACCACAGTCCAGCGCACATCAGATGCTGCTGACAAGGAAAGGAACGTGACTGCCGAGAACTCTGCACTCAGGTCATAGCAGGGTCAGAGGCGGGGCCCCCTGACGGGTTTGGATTTGGGATATGAAACAGGAGGGGAGGAGGAAGGGTCATGAATCTGCATGTCAAAAAAATAGATGCTTCATTTCAACTAGATCATTTAGCTCGACAAAATTCCGTGCATTTACTTCTAGGAGGGCGGGTCTCATGGGGGTTGAGCTCAGCAGTTCCTGAACTAGCTATTGAGGGCCTAGGAGGTGTCTGGCACAGGCTGGAGTCTGGAAGCTCTTAACAAGTAGACACACTCAATGTAGGAAGGTATTAATACAAGGCAGACTCCCACACGTCACACAGAGCACACAGGAAAAGAACTGCAGCAACCAAGCCTCCTCAGGGCCGGCTGGCTCTGGAGCAGAGGCTGGTGCAGCAGCTGTGTGACCTCAGGAGACAGAGTCCAGCAGGCGATGTAGGCTCAGGGCCGCCCTGGGCTTAAAGAGGCAAGCTTCAGTCCTCCCCAAGGTCACCTGCTTTCTAGCTCAGCTGAGCCACGTGTGACTTCTTAGAGTATTGCAGCTACAGAAATGTCTTACCATCCATGAATATATAATGAAAATAATTCTGCTGAAACAGGAACAGGCATTTAAAAGCACAGACTCCCATTTGTATTAACCAGACACAAGAAAGTGCTCCGAAGAAGACAATTTATCAAAACAACTGAAACAGGCATAGGCCAGTGTTCTCCCTGTCTGCCTTGGTCTCCCCTGCAGGACAACGTCTGCATGACCTGCTGCCTCCCTGACTTCCTGTTTGTTAGGAGCTATCCTCTGGCTATGGAGCAATCTCGACCACAAGGGATGGAGAACACCTGTCCCCTGGGTGAGAGGCTCCAAGGGTCCCAGGGGTGGCTTGCTGTCCACACATCAGTGCACCTTGCCTGAGTCCCTCCTCACTTTCCTGCCCCCTCAAGGGCGTCCTGGGATCACTTCCCAGATAAACTCCTTGCACCCAAACCCTCGCCTTGCGGTCTGAAAATTGAGAACAGATGTACTGAAGGCTCTTGAAAGATGCAGTACTTCCACGATGTCAGAGCCAGTCAGGGCGACAAGGTCTGCGGGGAGTGGGAGAAGTCCCCTTCAGGGACCTGACCCAAGAGGCACACCTTGGGCAGGGTGACAGTTAAGGGTCCCCTTGCGGGCTCGCCAGGGTGTGGGGGCTCAGTACAGGGGCCGGCTGTTCCAAGTAATCGTGAACATCTGCTCAGAGGAGAGTGCGACTGTGCTGTCCAAAGTCAGAAAATGTTTAGATGTTGAAAGGACAGAAAAAAAGGAGCAAAGGGAGGGAAGGCAGAGCCGCGGGGCTTGACAATGAGCTCAGAGCAGCCCACGGCCCTTTCTCATTTTTCAACTATGTCGGAGCTGCTCTGTGACCTTAAAGATGCTGATGAGTTGAGCGGAATTTTGCACATTTGGGTTCAGAAAAGCCCCCACATTCCCATCATTGTCTGCCCCTCAGTGGAGCAGTAACAGGATGAGCGGCTGGAGCTCAGCACTGGCTGGTCCCATAAAGACTGACAGCATCTCGTTAAATGTGTGATCTCGTGCACTTTGATCTGAGAGCTCTTCCAGAGGGTGGTGTCAGTTTGTGGACATGTGTTCATGAGACAAGGCGGGCTCAGGAGGTGAATTTATGGGGTAAGAGTGTTTGGGATTAGGAGACCAAACTGCCCCTTAGGAGAGAGAGGAAGACTGGTGCAAACTGTTTATTATGCAATTTATAGACAGTTTAATCTTAACTTTTCCAATCATCAGAGCAAAAGGAGAATGAGGTCAGGCAAAGATTTCTTAAATAGAACACAAAAAGTATAAAATATAAGGGAAAGAAACGGATGAATTTAAAAACTATATTAAGTATTAAAATGAGCTGGGGTAGGGAGATGTTAAAATAAATAACTTGTGTTTATCAAAAACAACTGTAAGAAAGTGAGAGATGTTTGCAATGGGAGAAAGATTTGTAAGGCACAGAACCAACAAAGATTTGTATCCAGAATATACATAAAACAAAAGCCAAAAACTCCCACTGATCAATCAAGAAAAAGGCCCAACAGAAAATGAGCAGAAGATTTGAGTAAACATTTTACATAAAAGGATCTATACACATATAGGATGGACAGAAAATACAAAAGGATGCTTGATTTCATTAGTCATCAGAGAAAATCAAATTAAAACCAACCAGCTAAAAAACGAAAACAAAATAAACCAAAAACCCCAACCAGCTACCTCTTCACATCCACCAAAATGGCTAGAGTAAAAGACCTGGAGACTACCAGGTGTCAGCAAGGATGCGATGCAATGAAAACTCTCATCAACTGATGAGATTCTTAGTTCTGTAACTGTGGAAAACTCTTTGGCAGTATTTACTAAAGGTAAAGAGAAGAATATTCTAATACCCAGCAATTCTACTCCAAGGTATGTATCAAACAGAAACGTGTGTGTATGTCCACCAAAAACACTGTCAAGAATGTTCACAGCCACAGTATCTGCATTAGTTCCCAAGATGGAAACAACCCAAACACCTGTCAAGGCAGAACAGACAAATAAGGGTCTATTAGAACAATGGGACACTATTAGATCTCAACATGAAGTTCAAAATGACTAAGAGAAAACTATAGTGTTGGGAGTCAGGTTAAAAACAGACAAGGAGGATGAGCAGGAAAAAAATGACTTTAGAGCTACAGCCTCTGACCTCAGCTTGGCCACCAGCATTGCTCTGTGTGCCCAAGCCAAGCAATCACCCTCTGTGATTCCTTTTCACAGCTGGACAAATGGGGTGGACCACACCATGACTGTCACTGTGATGCCTTCTAGATGGACAGAAGGCATGCTTTACAAATGCAAAATGCTCTGACATCTGTGAGCCTGAGGCTCACAACAGCCCTGGAGGCAAGTATGACAGAGCTTTCTCTCTGTTTTCCCACTTTCCCCTTCTTTTTCTCTTTTTAGTAGATGGGATTATTATTCTTAAGGCCTGCAATAATTAGTAGTAAGCATTACGGGTTCACTCTGGGAGGCCAGGTCAAGATGCAGACAGAATACAGTTGATTTTCAATGTGTTAGTTTCAGGTGTATAGTAATCAGTTATACATATATATACTCTTTTTAAGATGCTTTTCCCATATAGGTTGGACTTTCCCAATGGCTCAGTGGGGGAATAATCAGCCTGCAATGCGAGAGACACAGGAGCCATGGTGCTGGGGTCCAGCCCCCGTGGATCCAGGGAATTCGAAGGGTGGATGGCGTTGGCGTGAGAAAAATTTATTTATTGACCGATATAAGATTAGACTAAGAAACTATAGTGTAGTAGGAAGATTAAGTGGAGGAAGAGGGCTGAATAGCTTGGGTTATGCGGAAGACCAATAAAATTCCAGACAAGGAATTTGCACCATCTACGCTGGGCCACCGGTGCTCGCTTGAATATCTAAGGGTGCCTCACCTCAGGCTCCCTTTTGTGCGGGTCTTAACAGCCAGGGCAAGTAAGTAGACTTGGCGGGCTTCCGCGCCCCAGGTGGAGATTCAGCCTGAAATTAAAGTAAAGAGTGGAGGAAGGGAAAGGGAGAGAAGAAGAGAGACAGAGACACGGGGGGGAGTCAGATTCCCAAGAAACCAGGCCGAGAGACTAGTCCAAGAAACTGGTCCCATCCTTTATTGTTCAGAAGGCCTTTTATACTTTTGATAAAACATGGAGATCAATGGGTAACACAAAATTATGGAGCGTTCGCAACCCAGACTCTTTCCATATATCATTTTGTATACAAAAGGTCTCAGGTGATTTACATTATCTTCTGGCCAATTGTTAACACTTTTTGGCTCTCTTCCTTAATGAATGTTAATTTTGTTTCCTCTGAAGTGTTTTTCTTTAATCTACATCTCCTTAAAGGGCTAAAGTTACCTCTCTATAGAACAAAGGTGCAGTGGGTTATAACAAAGAAGGTACTTAACTCAAAGATCTAATGTTGCTAATACCAGGTCTACTACTTGTTTTTCTATATACCAACTATATCTAAAAATAAAGGATATGAAAATTTAGCAGCAAGCATTGGCTCAACAAATGAAACCTTTAATCAGTCCTATTCTAAAGATTTTGACTCCTCGGAAGCCCCTACATTCCTAGGATGTTTTAAGCTTCCTGTGCCTCCTTCGGTCAGGAGGCCTCAAACAATCACACGTGCAGCTGAGTCCTGCAGGCAGGCTAGAAAGCCATCAGAGGGGTATTTGGATTGAAACACTCTTTCAAATGCAGAAGACTAAAGCCCTGAATTGACTTTTTCCAGAGAATGTCAGAAGAGTGGAAAAGCAGAGCACAAAAACCGGCAGATTTTTGTTGGGGTACATGCCTAGGAATTTCCAGAGGGGCCCCTGAAGTCTGAGTACGCCTTGCGTATGTCAGCTTCCTTCCTCATGACCTTGTCACGGGCGGGATTCCTCACACTGGCTCCCGGCACCATGGATTCAATCCCTGTGTCGAGAAGATCCCCCTGGAGGAGGAAATGACAACCCATCCCAGTATTCTTGCCTGGAAAATCCCATAGTCTGAGGATCCTGGTGGGCTACAGTCCAAAGAGGTCACAAAAGAGTTAAACACAACTGAGACCGTACAGATCAGTACAGAGTACTGAGTAGAGCTCCCTGTGCTACACAGCGGGTCTTTATTAGTCATCTATTTTATATATAGGAGTGTGTATAATCTTTCCCAACTTGACCATCCCCACTTTTGCCCCCTCGTGACCATAAGTTTGTTTTCTACACTTGCGACTCTATTTCTGTTATATAAATAAATTCACTTGCACCGTTTTTTAGATTCACATATACAGTGATGTCACATGATATCTGTCTTTTTCTGACTTACTTCACTCAGTATGACAACCTTTAGGTCCATCCATGTTGCTGCAAATGGTATTATTATTTTTTTTAATGACTGAGTAGTATTCCACTGTATATAAGTTCCACATCTTCTTTATTCATTCCTCTGCTGATGGACATTTAGGTTGCTCCATGCCCTGGTTACTGTAAAGAGGGCTGCAGTAAGCACTGGGGTGCATGTATCTTTTCAAATTATGGTTTTCCCTAGACATATGCTCAGGAGCGGGGCTGCTGGATCGTATGGTCATTCTATACTCAGTTTTTAAAGGGAACTCCCGATTGTTCTCCATTATGGTTATACCAGTTTACATTCCCACCAACAATGTAAAAAGGTTCCCTTTTCTCTACACTCTCCAGTATTTATTGCTTGTAGATGTTTTGATGATGATTTTCTGATTAGTGTGAGATAATACTTCATTGTAGTTTTGATTTGCATTTCTCTAATAATCAGTGATACATTATATGTTAGTCACTCATTCGTGTCCAACTCTTTGCGACCCCATGGATGGTACCCTGCCAGGCTCCTCTGTTCATGGAATTCTCCAGGCAAGAATACTGGAGTGGATCGGCATTCTCTTCAGAGGATCTTCCGGACCCAGGAATTGAACCCAGGTCTCCTGCATTGCAGGCAGATACTTTACCTTCTAAGTCACCAGGGAAGCCCAATAATTAGTGATGTTGAGCATCTTTTCATGTGCCTTTTGGCCATCTGTATGTCTTTTTTGGCAAAATGTCTAGTTAGATCTTCTGCCCTTTTTTTGCTTGGGTTGTTTGTTTTTTTGATATTGAGCTGTGTGAGCTATTTGTATATTTCCCACTTTTCCAATGAAGAGGTAGACATTTGCAGACTTTAAGGGCCCTGAGCTGGGTCAGAAACACAGGACTGGGAATTCACTTATCAAGATTTATATTCTCATTCTTGACCAGTGTGGTGCCTACACAGGTGCATTCACCTTATAAAAGCTAATCAAGCCCTAAACTTAGGGATTTGTGTACTTTTCTGTATGCATATTATAATTCAATAAGACTATTACATAAATAAATAAACACTTAGACTGGTGATGGAAGGTTATCTGGACTTATCACATGGAGAAGCAGGTAAATCAGAGCTTCACAAGGAAATACAAATAAACCATATGTGCTGGAAGTCATATCTCAAAGCTGGAAAGAGACTCTAAATGTTGAGCAGTCCTTGTAAGTTGGGACACACACATACACACACACTCTCTCTCTCTCTCTCTCTCTCTCTTCTCATAAGGAGAGTTCCTGCTAGGATGAAACCAGGATGTTCCTGACATGAACATCCTATAAATAGCTGGTCCAGGAATAACTCAGAGTGAACAATAGTAGGTAAGAAGCAGTACAGGATATAACTAAGATACTACAAATAAAAACTCCTAGAGGAGAACATAGGCAAAACACTCTCAGACATAAATCACAGCAGGATCCTCTATGATCCACCTCCCAGAATTCTGGAAATAAAAGCAAAAATAAACAAATGGGATCTAATTAAAATTAAAAGCTTCTGCACAACAAAGGAAAATATAAGCAAGGTGAAAAGACAGCCTTCTGAATGGGAGAAAATAATAGCAAATGAAGCAACTGACAAACAACTAATCTCAAAAATATACAAGCAACTTCTGCAGCTCAACTCCAGAAAAATAAACGACCCTATCAAAAAATGGGTCAAAGAACTAAATAGACATTTCTCCAAAGAAGACATACGGATGGCTAACAAACACATGAAAAGATGCTCAACATCACTCATTATTAGAGAAATGCAAATCAAAACCACAATGAGGTACCACTTCACACCAGTCAGAATGGCTGCGATCCAAAAATCTGCAAGCAATAAATGCTGGAGAGGGTGTGGAGAAAAGGGAACCCTCCTACACTGTTGGTGGGAATGCAAACTAGTACAGCCACTATGGAGAACAGTGTGGAGATTCCTTAAAAAATTGCAAATAGAACTCCCTTATGACCCAGCAATCCCACTTCTGGGCATACACACCGAGGAAACCAGAATTGAAAGAGACACATGTACCCCAATGTTCATCGCAGCACTGTTTATAATAGCCAGGACATGGAAACAACCTAGATGTCCATCAGCAGATGAATGGATAAGAAAGCTGTGGTTCATATACACAATGGAGTATTACTCAGCTGTTAAAAAGAATTTATTTGAATCAGTTCTGATGAGATGGATGAAACTGGAGCCGATTATACAGAGTGAAGTAAGCCAGAAAGAAAAACACCAATACAGTATACTAACACATATATATGGAATTTAGGAAGATGGCAATGACGACCCTGTATGCAAGACAGGGAAAGAGACACAGATGTGTATAACGGACTTTTGGACTCAGAGGGAGAGGGAGAGGGTGGGATGATTTGGGAGAATGACATTCTAACATGTATACTATCATGTGAATTGAATTGCCAGTCTATGTCTGACGCAGGATGCAGCATGCTTGGGGCTGGTGCATGGGGATGACCCAGAAGGATGTTATGGGGAGGGAGGTGGGAGGGGGTTCATGTTTGGGAATGCATGTAAGAATTAAAGTTTTTAAAATTTAAAAAATAAAAAACTAATTAAAAAAAAATTAAAAAAAAAGAGAGAAAAAGCAGGAGGGAGAAAGCAGATGAAGAATACTCATCAGACAATATGATCATGGAATGGCTACAATCAATTAATGTCCAACCATAGTACTATTAAAGTTTTAAAAACACAGTAGTTGTGCCTTTTTTAAATTTGCATTTGCAAAATGCCAATACACAAGAACTCAGGAAAAAGATGGTCTTGTCAAAGGAGATAAAATATGAGCTATTAGAACCTGATCAAGAAATGTAAGAGAAAACAAAGTCAGATGACCAACGATGACCACATTGAAAGCGGCATGAAGAAGAGACATGCCACCGAGCACACAGGGAGGTACACAGAGCTAATGACTGAGAAAAAGTGAATAGAATGGAATAGAAATGAACGAGCAATTTTTAAAAAGTAAGAGGAAACAACAGATACGGAAGACACACAAAGGAGAGCTGACATAAGCATAAGTGGGAGGCAGGGAGGAGGGGCTTTCTCTTCTCTACTTTCCCAATGAAGAGGCAGATGATTATCGAGGTCAAGGACCCCCAGCTGGGTCAGGAGCATGGGACTGCTAAAGAGTAGAACTAAAGTAATACAACAGGAAAGGTATTTGAATATAAATTCAAGATCTATCCTTAAATGAAAGAAGATCTCAGTCTCAGATTGAAAGACAAAGCTCTGTTTCAGGAAAAAAGGCGAAGAATGATGAATACAGAGGCAAGTCCTAATAAAGTTGATCTCAGAGATAAAGCAAAATTACTTTTAGGCAGACAGAGACTCTTCCTCACCCTCCCAAAGAGGGAGCCGTTCACAGATACTGGATGAAGATATTAGGCTAAATGCCCATTCCTCTATAGCAGCATTCACTGCCAAGAGGCAGTAAAGCAATGCTTAGACAAACACAAAGAACAAATTCAGCCCAAGAAGTGTCTAATAACTAAACATCTGCTCAAATATTTAGGTAACTGGAAAACATTTTTGAACATATAAAGAGTTAAGTCCTCTTTTGGAAAAAATACTAGAGGATGAACTTCACTCAACAAAGACATTAATGGAAAACTCATGAGAAAAGGATTGGAAGTAAACATTGATAAAACCATTGAAGGAAACCAATGGAGGACTAAAGCTGGAGAACAGAATGCAGATACAAACCCAGGTGAGGCAGAAAAAAATGGATAAAAACAGGCTGGAAAAGAAGGTACAGAGGGGTGGGGGCAATAGGAGATTGTCCATATCTCCCAATTTTGTCAACTTTTCTAGCTGGGAAAGGAGCAAAACATAAGAGATAAACATAATAACTGAGATATAAGAATTTTAAGGGCTTCCCTAGTGGCTCAGTTGGTAAAAAATCTGCCTGCAAGGCAGGAGACCTGGGTTTAATCCTCAGGCCAGGTAGATCTCCTGGAGAAGGAAATGGCAACCCACTCTGGTACTCTTGCCTGGAGAATTCCATAGACAGAGGAGCTGGGCAGGCTATAGTCCGTAGGATTACAGAGTTGGACATGACTATGTGACTTATAAGACTTATAAGTGAACTTATAAGAATTTTAAAGGTAAAATGTTAGCCACTAATAAAAATAATAAAATTGAGTGGTGGAAGGAATGGAAAGGAGGTGGAAAGGCACTGATTTCATCATGTTCATGGAGTGAGGAAACAGAAACTCTAAAAAGAAGTGTGCCTGAGGCACTTTTGCTTCCAGCAAATGTCAGAATAGATACCCTGTGGGAGGCAGGGCTGTTCCTCCACTATACAAATATAAGTATTGTAGTAAAACATAACTCTTACTGCTGAGCTCATTAGAAGTAAAAAGAATTAGTCAAGGAAGCAAACACAGAATACACACACGATTATTTATACATACAAACATACTCCAATCCATGGTTATACATAGTTACAAACATATTCCAATCCGTGGTAAGCACATACAAGGGGTGTGCTGCCCTGAGGCCCAGCTCTAATCTTCACACTAGACTTGGGAGAATAAGTTCTGGACTGGTGGCAAGGTCACAAGATCTACTTGAGATACCCAGATTACACCAGGGAATCTGGAAGAGTATTAACCAGTCCAAAAGGATTAGTGGCCTTTCCTGGCTTTGGTTGAGATAAATATAAATTCTCCCTGAAGGAAACAACTATCACTCAGGCTCTCAGAATTTCCTGGTTACCTTCAATAAAGGTAAACTCACAGTCAAGGATAGAAACATGAGTGACAGCAGAAACAATAAGCAAAAGATTTAAATTCTCAAAGTGTTTATATACTAGAATTATCAGATGCTGAATATACAATCAGTTCAGTTCAGTCACTCAGTCGTGTCCAACTCTCTGTGACCCCATGGACTGCAGCACGCCAGGCTTCCCTGTCCCTCACCAACTCCCAGAGTTTACTCAAACTCATGTCCATTGACCCGGTGATGCCATCCAACCATCTCATCCTCTGTCGTCCCCTTCTCCTCCCATCTTCAATCTTTCCCAGTATCAGGGTCTTTTCCAATGAGTCAGTTGTTTGTATAGAGACTATATATTAACTCTCTATAAAATATCTTAAAAAAATAGAAGATGAGATCACATAAACAAGCTAGCAGCAAGATACTATTGAATATGATCAGGCAAATTTGGGGGAAAAAACTAGAAAAAAATTTTTGAAAGTCAAATATATTAAGAAACTTGTAAGATCTACATAAAAAAAAAACTTTAAAATTCCCCCAAGGAGGGATAGATTCCTTTACATCCTGAGTGGATGTAAAGGAACAGTATATATAAAACTATATATTTTCCCTAAGTTAATCTATAAAATAATGTAACAACTTAAAATACCAATGTAATTTAGAACTATAAAAGCAGTTTCTAAAGACCACATGGAAAAACAAACAAGAAATAACAGCCAGTAAAATTTTGAAACAGCATATGTTTAGTGTATTAAAATATTTTATAAAGTTACAGTCATGTAAATATTAAGAAGCATATGATTACATTAGTAGAACAGACTGGAAAATCCAGAAATATTTTTAAAATATAAGATACGCAGAAATGTATATTATAAAGATAGTATTTCAAATTTATGGGGAGAAATGAATTATTCAATAAATAGTATGGAGCACCTGAGTAGCTATCTGGAAGCAAAGTGAGGTTAGACCCCTACCTCACACCTTACACTAAAATAAATGATCACTGGATAGGATTTAAACATAAAAATTAAATAATAAAAATACTAGAAGTCATGAAAATTAAACTTATTTATAGTTTAGGAGTGGGAAGGACCTTTCTAAACATAGTTTAAAACCCAGAAGCCTTAAAAGGAGATTTATATATTTCACTTTAGACACACACACACACCTTCTGCCTGACATAAAATAAGATAAAGTAAAACACAAACTGAAAAATAGACCATTTGCAACTCATATTTCAGCTAAAGCACCAATTTCCTTAATAATTAAAACTTCCAACAAATTACTTAAAAAAATCAACAATCCAATATAAAAAAAGGTTTCAGAAAACAGTTCACAGAAAAGAGCACACACCTGACTTTTCCATATATGAAGAGATACTCGAATTTATTATGAGAGAAATGCCTTTCAACTCGCAACAAGCTCATTTCTTGAATGTTCAGACTGACACAGCTCAGACAGCCTAGGAGAAGGTGTGGGGATCCGGTGGTCCTCAGAGAGGCCAGGGAAGAGACCAGAGAGCTAAATTATCTTAACAGAGAGCCAGGACATCACTTGCCATATTCCTCCCCACCCTTGTGAAGTTTTTCCTGCTCTTGTGCATTCCCCCCAGGAAGAACCCATCAGGGCTCTAAGAGAGTTCCCACCTAACTGGTCCTGAGGGTGACAGGTCCAGGGGTCTCACCCCCCACCCTCCAGCTCTCCCTCCTGAGCTCCTGGGGAGCAGCAGCTGTGTCTGCCTCCTCATATCATTAGCACACAACTGGCAGCACAGGGTACAGACACAAAGACCATGTGCTGAATGAGTGCACGAATGAACAAACAGATTCACTTGCCAAGCAATGCAAGGCTCAAGCAGAGAGAGAGAAAGGTGACACGTTCTAAGAATTTACCTAGCCCAGGCATGAGGCTAAGAGCCCCACCAGGACTTCTCATTACTACTCACGCAATGCCATGAGACAGAAACTGTCACCACTCACATTTTGCGAAGAGGAAATAGAATGAAGCGACTCGCCTAAACTGCAGGGCTAGGATCTGTCCTGACCCCAGAACACACTCTTATCCATTGGTTACACTGCCCATGGGTCCCCGATCTCCTCTCCCCACTTCCCAGGGTCTAGCATCTGTTAGCTCACTGGCCACATTTAAGGTTTGGTGAAAGTCTACTGAGAACATTTTGCTGCACAATTCCTCAAGGTGCTACATGACAAATAAGCCTGGGCAGAGCTTCCTTGGAATACCACGGAAACACGTGGAAGACCTGAGTGTCCCAGGAGAAGGACACTCCTGCTCACGCCTTCAAGGCTTTGTCCTTTTCTGCACCTGGCGGTGTCCCTCGTAGGCCATTCTGACCCTCTCCATGCACTGTTTGGAGAGGAGCTCTGGCTCAGAACAATAATGAATGGGAAGGTTATGTAAAAACCCTCAGAAATGTGTTGCTGATAACACAAGCCAAAAGGGAGATAAAATGAAATTCTAAGAGCTGGATGAAAAAAATTACTCATCCAAAATTTCCACACATACTACTTACGGTTTGAAGCCTTCCCCCAGGCCGGCGTGCCAGCCCCACTTCTGGAAGGCTGGTCACCTCCTCTGTGTTCCCAAAGTTGCAGAGGCTGTCACCTGGCTGGGGACACCTAGGGTGGGGGCCACTGGGAGAGGCCAGGGCCGGGGCACCAGGCACTGAACTGGCAAGGAGGGCAGGCAAGAAGTGAAGGATAACACACAACTTGCTAAGTCTGGAGAGCACTTTGAGGAGGCAGTCCACTGCTTGCATTCAAACACTTCTGGAAAATTGGGGCCATCTGTTGCCAAAGTTCAACAGTTTTGAGAGAGGCGGCAGACGCTGGGCAGGAAGCTGAGACTGAGGCAGGCAAGACGGCTTTCAACCTGGCGCCCAGCCCAGCGTCCTACCATGGGGCCCTGTCTGCCTGAGAGCGGCAGGGCAAGGCTCCTGTTCTGCCAGCCATCACCTGAACCCTCAACCCCGGCCAGGTACGCCGGCATGAAGGGGGCAGGTTTCACCTAGATCAGCCGTTCCAGATCAGGCTGAGCATAAGACTCCCTGGGGAAGCTGAATAAAAGGAAACAGCTGAAGGCCATCCCCCAGCGATCCTAACAGAGAAGATCCGGAGTGGGGCACATATACTGACGTTCTTACCTGCAGGAGATGCCAATGATCCACCAGGGTTAGAAATAACCAGCATCACAGAAAAGAATATTGTTGGTTCCAAGGTGGAATCCCGACACCCTGTGCTCTCTGCCCACCACAGGGATTTCCATCCATCAAGATGACCATGAGAATCTCCCTGGGACTCAGGGAAGGACAGAAGGAGGCTTCCCAGTCTGGGCGCTGGAAGCACACCGAGAGAGAGAGATGCTGGACCCTGGAGAGCAGCTCCTAGAGGTCACAGGCTCCCGGGATGAAAGGAGGAGTGGTGAGGACAGATGCAGAAGAAGACCAGCCAGTGAGACTGTCAGCTAAACAACATCTCCTCTACCACTGACTCTAGGAAATGAGTTGATGGAAAAAAACAATATAGCTAATGCTTATTGAGCATCTACTATGTGCTAAGGGCTCCAGTTAATTTGTTCCTTAACCCTCATAACAACCCTATGCTGTGTAAGTAGAATTATTTTTCTCATTTTGCAGATTAGAAAACTGAGGCATAGAGAGACCATAAGCATGACTGCAAAACTCATCTTAACCACTGTGTGATATGGACAGCAGCTCCACCCTGTGCTGAATGAAGGCCAAGAGAATTAAATGGAAAAGAGCAAAGGAGCAAACATTAGGTAGAAAAGAATGCATGACTCTCTAATGACACCATTCTAGACACTGTTGCCTCCTTGCAACAACTGGCTCACAACTTCCATGCTCAATATATATATATATATATATATATATATATATTTTTTTTAATAGTGGAATATGCACATCTCAGTCCTTTGTGAGATGGACTCACAAGATGGACCCAACACCATCACACGTTGGGACACCCCTGCTCAAGTCAACCAGTGAGGCCGCTGTGCATCACTTCCCGACACCTTCCTTTCCCTGTGGGGCAGTCAGGCATGGACTTGGAGCAGCAGTGGTGCAATGTGTTGCTGAGATACAGAAAAGGTGGAAGGATGCACCTTTCAACTGAGAATCTCTAGGAACCAGGTGAGGGGTGGGGGCAGATAAATTCCTCTTTTAAGACTTTTGGGTACTAAATAGAATGTTATAATATATAATAAATATATAATAATAAAAATTCCTCTTTTATGTTGAAATGGGGTGAGGGCTTTGTGAGGCCACGATCATTGGCAGAACGATGCCCTAACTCCCCACTCTTCCTTTCAGCTGACAGTCCTATTCTGGCCTTCTCACCCTTGTTTCACCTGGCAGCATATCTGAGTTTAAATAGCTTTAAGGTCTTGCTAAATAATGACTTTGTAAGTAACTTTGCTGACAGAGACAGGAGGAACTTGTAATCATAAAAAAAAGATGGATTGGGCTAATTGCATAAAGTTCATTTCCCCTTTCTAATAAATATTTACCATCCAATGTTTATAACTTTTATGTTTGGACTTTCTTGAAATGCTTTATTGAATTAAAAACATCACATTACCATTGGCTAAAAGAGGAGACAGCTATATTTGCCAATAACTTCTGCAACAAATGCCAGCTATTGATGCCAATTTTTTTTCTTTTGGTAGTTCATATTTCCACAGACAGCTTTGAGCCTTACAATACCCGTATTCTGCAGACAGACATGAAAGATGCAATGGTGATGGTGTGGGGATCTCCAGGGCCCTAGAAATGAAAATGGACTCTATTTTAATTTTTCTTCATTCCCTGATGGAAACGTTTAAGAAAGCAGAAATATTTTAAGCCAGGCTGCTCCCAAAGCAACTGTAGCAATGTTTTTCCAAAGTTACCCTACACCCTTGGGGAAGGAAGTGGCTCTTAATTCTGATTGGTCTTAAAATGGCTACGAATTTTGAATGTCAAAAGAAGAACATTCCATGGAAGTCCAATCAGAAGGATATTCTGTATTGGAAATTCCATCTAAAGAAGAGGAACAGTCAAAGAAAAGCAGTTCATCCCTCAGTGGGTAAATTCTGACTGGTCACTGCCTAGCACTAAGCAATTGGCCTTGTGCTCTGAGGCACAGGGTGGAGCCTGTGAACCCTTCTTGGAATAATACTTGTCAGTGCATGATTATAAAATACATAAAGTTAGCAATCAAACAATTAAGTTCAAAAGTAATTCAAAATACAAATTTGTGATATAGCAAGTGAAATATGTGCTTCCTTGTCAACACATTACATAAGAAGATCTGGCCTTAGATCTAGTAACCATTAAAATTTTGAAGCAATCATGAGCATAAATGATACTTCCAAACAACTGCTAGAACAGTCATGCAGTTTAAGAAGTATCTGTGGTTCCTGATCACATGATGTCACAGGTACTGCTGAGACTCCTGTGGCTTATCACTGACTCTCATAATCAAAGGAAATACTCATTTTGGTTACAGACTGGAGAAAAAAGAGATGTGATCTTTTCCCTATCCTATTTACAAATCCTCTGAAAGCCATCAGCAGACCCTAGCTCAGAACCCTAAGCGAAGTCGCTCAGTCGTGTTTGACTCTTTGCGACCCCATGGACTGTAGCCCACCAGGCTCCTCCATCCATGGAATTTTCTAGGCAAGAGTACTGGAGTGGGTTGCCATTTCCTTCTCCAGGGGATCTTCCCAACCCAGGGATTGAACCCGGGTCTCCCGCATTGTGGGCAGACGCTTTACTGTCTGAGCCATCAGGGAATCCCACACAATAACGAAGGAGCGTCCATGAGAGTGTGATCCCCTGAGCCCGTAGCCTCTACCTTCCTCCAAGGACAAGATTTCGTTCCTTATAAGAGGCAGCAGCAAAATAAGAACTGCCCACCAGTAGTCACGGTGGTTAGTACTCTTCTCAAAATATAATCTATCCAGTTTCTTTTCTCCTTATTTTTATGGTCTGCTTTCCAGAAAAAGAAAATGTTCAACTCCTGAAACGCTGATGGGTC
The DNA here is from genome assembly GCF_016772045.2 of Ovis aries. Taxonomy (NCBI): domain Eukaryota; kingdom Metazoa; phylum Chordata; class Mammalia; order Artiodactyla; family Bovidae; genus Ovis; species Ovis aries. The sequence goes on along the minus strand of NC_056071.1, from coordinate 5,961,711 downwards.
TCGTCGTTTGATTCCCCTGGCAGCGTCCATGCTGTTACACTGCATTAGTATTGTCTTTTTTTGTAATAGGCTTAAAGTTCTAGAAAATTTTAAGACAAAAGATTCACACATATGCATTCACACACAGCCCACTTGTCTCATTAATGTTTCTGTGCTTTTCCAAGTTACCCACTGAAGGCTCATGTAGGAATGCAAGCTACGTTCCTTGCCAAGGAAGTCCTCCTCATGGGCACGGCCTTGGGGGAGCCAGGACTTCAGGAAGTGTTCCCAACTGGCATGCATGAGTGGAGTTTGCAAGAGCTCCCTCCACATTTTTGGAGTTGTAATGTCTTCACAATATTCGTTCCCCTAAAACTCCTGGCTATGAGAGTTTTCTTTTTCACAGCATCTAGTAGGTAGTATTTTTCTTTTTTTTCCTATTAAAAGGGTGTAGAATTTTAAGGTGGCAGGCTTTTTTTTTTCCCTTCAGTGCTTTAAAGATGCTGCTCCATGGTCTTTTATCACTTGCATTGTTTCTAATAAGAAATATGCTCTTTGAAGTTATCTTCTTCACCACTTTTAAGCAATTTGATTATGATGAGCTTTGGTCTGGATTTCCTCATGATTCTTGGGATTCGCTGAAATTCTTGGATCTGTGGGCTTGTGTTTTCATCAAATATGGAAAAAAATTTCAGCCATTTTTCTTTATTTTGAATTGGAGGATAATTACCTTACAATATTATGATGGTTTCTGCCATATATCAACAGGAATCAGCCATAGGTATACATATATTCCCTCCTTTTAAACCTTCCTCTCAATCCCACCCTGTTAGGTTGTCACAGAACACTGGCTTTGGGTTCCCTGTGTGCTAGTTGCTCAGTTAGTTGTGTCCAACTCTTTGCAACCCCATGGACTATAGCCCGCCAGGCTCCTCTGTCCATGGGATTCTCCAGGCAAGAATACTGTAGTGGATTGCCATTCTCTTCTCCAGCAGATCTTCCTGACCTGGGGATCAAACCCAGGGCTCCTGCATTGCAGGCAGATTCTTTACCATATGAGCTACAGGGAAGCCCTTGGGTTCCCTGTGTCATACAGCAAATTACCAAGAGCTCTCTCCTTTGCATATGGTAATGTATGTTTCAGTGCTACTCTCTCAAGTCACCCCACCTTCTCTTTCCCTCAAGGTGTCCAAAAGTCTTTTCTCTATGTCTGCATCTCCCTTGCGGCCTGTAGATAGGTTCATTAGTACCATCTGTCTAGATTCCATATATATGCATTAATATATATTTGTCTTTCTCTAACTTCAATTTGTATAAGTGAAGGCTCTAGGTTCATATACCTCATTAGAACTGACTCAAATGCATTCCTTTTTATACTTAAGAAATATTCCTTTGTGTATATGTACCACAACTTCTTTATCCATTCATCTCTTGATGGACATCGAGGTTGCCTCCACATCCTAGCTGTTGTAAATAGCGCTGCAATGAACATTGAGGTACATGCCTAGTAGTAGGATTGTTGGGTCATATGGTAGTTTTAGTCCTAGTTTTTAAAGGAACCTCCACACTGTTCTCCATAGTGGCTGCACAAATTTGCATTCCCACAAACAGTTCAAAACAGTTCCCTGTTCTCCACACCCTCTCCAGAATTTGTTTGTAGACTTTTTGATGATGGCCATTCCAACCTGCGTGAGATGATACCTCACTGTAGTTTTGATTTGCATTTCTCTAATAATGAGTGATGTTGAGTACCTTTTCATGTGCTTATTAGTCATCTGTATGTTTTCTTTGGAGAAATGTCTGTGTAAGTCTTCCGCTCACTTTTTTTATTGGGTTGTTTGTCTTTCTGGTATTGAGCTTCATGAGCTGCTTTGTATATCTTGGAGATGAGTTTTTTGTCAGTTGCTTCATTTGCTATTATTTTTGCCCATTCTGAGGGTTGTCTTTTCACCTTGCTTATGGTTTCCTTCATTGTGCAAAAGCATTTAAGTTCAATTAGGTCACATTTGTTTATTTTTGTTTTTATTTCCATTATTCCAGGAAGTGGGTCACAGAAGATCTTGTTTTGGCTTATGTCAAAGAGTGCTCTGCCTATGTTTTCCTCTAAGAGTTTTATAGGTTTGGTTTTACACTTAGGTCTTTAATACATTTTGAGTTTATTTCTGTGTATGGTGTTAGGAAGTATTCTAATTTCATTCTTTTACACAAAGCTGACCAGTTTTTGCAGCACCACTTATTGAAGAGACTGTCTTTTCTCTATTGTATATTTTTGCCTCCTTTGTCAAAGATAAGGTCCCCTTAGGTGCGTGGATTTATCTCCAGGCTTTCTATTTTGTTCCACTGATCTATATTTCTATTTCTGTGCCAGTACCATACTATCTTGATGACTGTAGCTTTGTAGTAAAGTCTGAAGTCAGGAAGGTTGATTCATCCAGCTCCATTCTTCTTTCTCAAGATTGTTTTGGCTATTCAGGGTCTTTTGTGTTTCCATACAAACTGTAAAATTATTTGTTCTAGTTCTGTGAAAAATGCCATTGGTAGTTTGATAGGGATTGCACTGCATCTATAGATTGCTTTGGGTAGTATATTCATTTTCACAATATTGATTCTTCCTATCTGAGAAAACGGTGTATCTCTCCATCTGTTTGTGTCAACTTTAATCTCTTTCATCAGTGTCTTATAGTTTTCTGCATATAGGGCTTTTCTCTCTTTAGGTAAGCTTATTCCTAAATATTTTTATTCTTTTTGTTGCAATAGTGAATGGGATCTTTTCCTTAATCTCTCTGATTTTTCATTGTTAGTGTAGAGGAATGCAAAGGATTTCTGTGTATTAATTTTATATCCTGTGACATTGCTATATTTATTGGTTAGCATAGTAATTTTATGGTGGCAGCTTTAGGGTTTTCTATTACCCCATGGACTGCAGCCTACCAGGCTCCTCCGCCCATGGGATTTTCCAGGCTAGAGTACTGGAGTGGGGTGCCGTTGCCTTCTCCGATTTAAAGAACCATGCCACCTGCAAACACTGAGAGCCTTACTTCTTCTTTTCCAATCTGGATTTCTTTTATTTCTTTTTCTTCTCTGATTGCTTTGGCTAGGACTTCCAAAACTATGTTAAATAATAGTGGTGAGAGTGGGCATGCTTGTCTTATTCCTAATTTTAGAGGAAATGCTTTCAATTTTTTCACCATTGAGAATAATGTTTGCTGTGGGTTTGTCATATGTGGCTTTTCTTATGCTGAGGTATGTTCCCTCTATGCCTACTTTCTGGAGAGTTTTTTATCATAAATTGGTGTTGGATTTTGTCAAAAGTTTTCTCTGCATCTATTGAGACGATCATATGGTTTCTATATTTCAATTTGTTAATATGGTGTATCATACTGACCAATTTGTATAAATTGAAGACTGCTTGCATCCCTGGTATAAAGCCCACTTGATTCATGATATATGACCTTTTGGATTTTGTTTGCTAAATTTTGTTTGGAATTTTTGAATCTATGTTCATCAGTGACAGTGGCCTTTTGTGTTGCACTGTTATCTGGTTTTGGTATCAGGGTGATGGTGGCCTCATAGAAAGAGCTGGAAGTTCTCCATCCTCTGCAATTTTCTGGAAGAATCTGAGTAGGATAGTGGTTAGCTTTTCTCTAAATTTCTGGTAGAATTCATCTGTGAAGTCATCTGTCCCTGGCCTTTTGTTTGCCGGGAGATTTCCACGTTTATGATTGGTCTGTTCATATTTTATCTCTTCCTGGTTCACTTTTGGAAAGTTAAATTTTGTAAGAATGTCCATTACGTCTAGGCTGTCCATTTTATTGGCATGTGGTTGTTCAAAGTAATCTCTTATGATCCTTTGTATTTCTGTGTTGTCTGTTGTAACTTCTACTTTCTCATTTCTAGTTTTATTGATTTGAGGCTTCTTCCTTTTTTTCTTGATGAGTCTATCTAATGGTTTGTAAAATATATTTTCTCAAAGAAACAATTTTAAGTTCTATTAATCTCTGCTATTATCTCCATTTCTTTTTCATTTATTTCTACTCTAATCTTAATGATTTCTTTCCTTTTACTAATTTTGGGTATTTTTTTAAATTCTTCTTTTTCTAGTTGCTTTAGATATAAGGTTAGGTTTTTTTTATTTGATGTCTTTTTTGTTTCTTGAGGTAGGCTTGTATTGCTATAAATTTCCTTTTAGCATTGCTTTTACTATATCCCATATGTTTTGAGTTATCATGTTTTCATTGTCATTTGTTTCTAGGCAAATTTTGATTTTCCTTTTGATTTCTTCAGTGATATGTAGGTTATTCAGAAGTGTTTTTTAGCCTCCATGCATGTTCAGTCACTCAGTTGTGTCTGACTCTGTGACCCCATAGACTGTAGCCCACCAGGCTCCAATGTCCATGGGATTACCCAGGCAAGAGTATTGGAGTGGGTTGCCATTTCATCCTCCAGAGGAGCTTCCTGACAGAGGGACTGAACCTGAATCTTTTGCATCTCCTGCATTGGCAGGAGAATTCTTCACCACTAGCACTACCTGGGAAGCCCCACACATATGCGTTTTTATATAGTTCCCCCCCTCCCCGCAGTTGGTGTCTAGTCTTACAATGTTGTGGTCAGAGAAGAGACTTGAAATGATTTCAATTTTTTTTAAATATACCAGGCTTGATTTGTTTGCAGTGATGCTTCCTAAGGCCCACTTGACTTTGCACTCCAGGATGTCTGGCTCTAGGTGAGTGATCACACCATCATGGTTATCTGAGTCATTAAGATCTTTTTCGTATAGTTTCCCTGTGTCTTCTTACCACCTCTTCTTAAAACCTTATGCTTCTGTTAGGTCCATATTTTTTCTGACCTTCATTGTGCTCTTTTTTGCATGAAATGTTCACTTGGTATCTCTGATTTTCTTGAAGGAATCTCTAGTCTTTCCCGTTCTATTGTTTTCCTCTATTTCTTTGCACTGATCACTTAGTAAGGCCTTCTTATTTCTCTTTGCTATTCTTTGAAATTCTGCATTCAGATGCATGTGTCTTTCCTTTTTTCCTTTGCCTTTTGCTTCTCTTTTCTCAGCTACTTGTAAGCCCTCCTCAATCAGTCATTTTGCCTTTTTGCATTTTTTTTTTCTTGGGGATGGTTTTGATCACCACCTCCTGTACAATGTTACAAACCTCCATGAATAGTTCTTCTGGCTGTCTATCAGATCTAATCTCTTGAATGTATTTGTCACGTACACTGTGTAATTGTAAGGTATTAGATTTAAGTCATACCTGGATGGCCTAGTGGTTTTCCCTACTTTCTTCACCTTACATCTAAATTTTGCTCATGATATGAGCCACAGTAGGCTCCCAGTCTTGTTTTTGCTGACTATATAGAGCTTCTCCATCTTTGGCTGCAAAGAATATAATCAGTCTGATTTCAGTATTGACCATCCGGTGATATCCATGTGTAGAGTCATCTCTTGTGTTGTTGGAAGAGGATTTTGCTATGACCAGTGCATTCTCTTGGCAAAACTGTGCAAGCCTTTGCCCTGCTTCACTGTGTACTCCAAGGGCAAAGTTGCCTGTTAACTCCAGGTATCTCTTGACTTCCTACTTTTGCATTCTAGTCCCCTGTGATGAAAAGGACATCCTTCTTTTGGTGTTAGTTCTAGATGGCCTTGTAGGTCTTCATAAAACTGTTCAACTTCAGCTTCTTCAGCATTGGTGGTTGGGGCATAGACTTGGATTACTATGATACTGAATGGTTTGCCTTAGAAACAAACAGAGATCACTGTGTTGTTTAGAGATTGCACCCAAGTACACCCAAGCATTTTGGACTCTTTTGTTGACTATGAGGGCTACTCCATTTCTTCTAAGGAATTCTTGCCCACAGTAGTAGATATAACGGTCATCTGAATTAAATTCGCTCATTCAAGTCCATTTTAGTTCACTGATTCCTAAAATGTCAATGTTCACTCTTGCCACCTCCTGTTTGACCACTTACAATTTGTCTTAATTCATGGACCTAAAATTCCAAGTTTCTATGCAATATTGTTCTTTACAGTACCAGACTTTACTTTCCCCACCAGACACATCCATAACTAGGCATGCTTTCTGCTTTGGCTCAGCCTCTTCATTCCATCTGGAGCTGTTTCTCTGCTCTTCTCCAATATCTGCCTGCAATGCAGGAGACCTGGGTCAGGAGGATCCCCTGGAGAAGGAACTGGCAACCAACTCCAGTATTTTTGCCTAGAGAATCCCCATGGACACAGGAGGCTGGCAGGCTACAGTCCATGGGGTCACAACAGTCGGACACAACTTAGCGACTAAACCACCACTAACACCAACATGGGGAGTTCATCTTTAAGTGTCATATCCTTTTGCCTTTTCATACTGTTCATGGGGTTCTCAAGGGAAGAATGCTGATGTGGTTTTCCATTCCCTTCTCCAGTGGACCATGTTTTGTCAGAACTCTCCATCATGACCCATCTGTCTTGGCATGGCTCATAGTTTCATGAGTTAGATAAGGCTGTGATCCATATGATCAGTTTGGTTAGTTTCCTGTGATTGTAGCTTTCATTCTGTCTGCTCTCTGATGGATGAGGATAAGAGGTTTGCGGAAGCTTCCTGATGGGAGGGACTGACTGTGGGGAAACTGGGTATTGCTCTGGTGGGTGGGGCCACGCTAGGTAAATCTTTAATCCAACTTTCTGCTGATGTGTTCCCTCCTTGTAGTTTGACCCCTTCAGGCCAAACTATGGTAGGAGTAATTGAAAAGTCTTGAAAAGGCTTCGTCTGTGATCCAAAAATGTGATCTATCCTGGAGAATGCTCCATGCGCACTTAAGAAAAAAGTGAAATCTATTGTTTTTGGATGAAATGCCCTGTAGATATCAATTAGGTCTAAATGGTCCAATGTATCATTTAAAGCCTGTTTTTCCTTATTTTCTACCTGAATGATCTGTCCATTGGTGTGGGTGCGATATTAAAGTCCCCCACTACTACTGTTTTACTGTTGATTTTCCCTTTAACAGATGTTAGCATTTGCCTTATATATTGAGGTGCTCCTATGTTGGGTGTATATATAATTGTTATATCTTCTTGGATTGATCCCTTGATCATTATGTAGTGTCCATCTTTGTCTCTTGTAATGGTCTTTAAAGTCTCTTTAATCTGATATGAGTATTGCTACTCCCGCTTTCATTTGATTTCTATTTACATGGAATATCTTTTTCTAGCCCCTCATTTCAGTCTGTAAGCACCTAGGTCTGAGGTGGGTTTTCTCTCAGACAGTATATGTAGGGGTCTTGTTTTTGTATCCATTCAGCCAATCTGCATCTTCTGGTTGGAGGGTTTAGCCAATTTACATTTAAGGTAATTATTGGTATCCTGTTACCATTTACTTTATTGTCTGGGGACTCTTTTTGTAGGCCTCTTCTTTTTGTGTTTCCAGCCTACAGAGTTCCCTTTAACATCTGTTGTAAAGCTGGTTTGGTTGTGCTAAATTTTCTTAACTTTTGCTTGTTTGTAAAACTTGGTTTCTCCATCAATTTTGAATGAGATGTTTGCTGAGGAGAGTAATCTTGGTGGTAGGTTTTTCCCTTTCATCATTTTAAGTATGTCCTGCCATTTCCTTCTGGCCTGTAGAGTTTCTGTTGAAAATCAGCCATTAGCCTTATGGGGACCTGCTTGTATGTTATTTGTTGCTTTTCCCTTGGTGCTTTTAACATTTGTTCTTTGTGTTTAATTTTTGTTAGTTTGATTAATATCTGTCTTGGCATGTTTCTCCTTGGATTTATGTTGTATGTGGCTGTCTGGGCTTTATGAGGTTGGGTGGCTATCTCCCTTCTCATTTTAGTAAAGTCAAGTCAAAGTCACTCAGTTGTGTCTGACTCTTGAGACCCCCTGGACGGCAGCCTGCAGGGAAGTTGAAAACTTCCAACTATAATCTCTCTAAATATTTCCCCATGGCCTTTCATTTTGTCTTCCTCTTCTGGGACTCCTATGATTCTAATGTTGCTATGTTTAATGCTGTCTGTTAAACAGTCTCGGAGACTGTCCTCATCACTTTTATTCTTTTTCTCTTTATTTTGCTCTGTTTCAGTTATTTTCACCATGCTATCTTCCATCTCACTTATCCATTCTTCTGCCTCAGTTACTCTACTGTTGGTTCCCTCCAGTATATTTTTAAACTCAATTATTGCATTGTCCATTGTTGATGGTCTATTCTTTATTCAAGGTGCTTGTTAAATATTTCTTGCATCTTCTCAATCTGTGCCTCTAGTCTATTTATCCACGCCTCCATTTTATTTTCAAGATTTTGGACCATCTTTACTATCATTACTCTGAATTCCTTTTCAGGAAGATTGTCTACTTCCTCTTCATTTGTTTCATCTTATGAGTTTTTACCATGTTCCTTCATTAGCTGGATGTTTCTCTGTCTTTTCATTGTGTTTAACTTACCGTGCTTGGGGTCTCCTTTCTGCAGTTTGGAAAGTTGTAGTTTCTGTTAATTGTGGAGTGTGCTTCCCCTGGGTGGGGCTGAACCAATGCCTTCTGAAAGTTTCCTGCTTTGGGGGACTTGTGACTGTGTTCTAGTGGATGGAGCTACATCTTGTCTCTCTTAAAGGCAGTACTATGTCCACTAGTGTGTTTGGGGATGTCTATGGGTTCAGTATGGCTTTGGGCAGCCTGTCTGCTAACGTGCAGGGTTGTGCTCCTGTTTTGTTGAAGGGTTGGTGTGGGACACTTGGAACCAGAGCTTGCTGGCTTTTGGGTGGGGCTTGGTCTTAGTGTTGAAATAGAGGCCATTGTGAGGGCGTTTGTCTATTAATGTTCTATTAATGCTCTCTTGTGGTCCAAAGTCCTAGCATGAAGTCTCCTACCTCTGGGCTTCAGGTATGACACCTTACTATAGCATCAAGATTTCACAGGCCACATAGCATAGAAGACATAATGGTGAAATACCTTTCATAATAGTGAACTTTCCTAGTGGCTCAGACAGTAAAGAATTTTGCCTGCATTGTGGGAGACCTAGGTTCGATCCCTGGGTCATGAAGGTCCCCTGGAGAAGAGCATGACATCCCACTCCAGTATCTTGTGTGGAGAATTCCATGCAGTCTGATGGGCTGCAGTCCATGGGTTCACAGAGAGTCGGACATGACTGAGTGACTAACACTTTTACGTTTCAACAGCCAAAATTCATTCCAAGAAAGTCACACACTTATATAGAGAAGGAAAAAGGGGAAAAGGAGAAAAAGAAAAAAGGAAAAAGAGTCAAAAAGAAGACAGCAATCAAGCCAATAATAAAACCTCTAAATGAAAATGGATGCTAAAAATTATTAATAGATTCTCAAAGACATAAAATCAAAAGCAAAAGATCAAAAAGAAAATAAAAAACATGGAAAAAGTTAAACTCTCAAAAATAAAAAATCAAATAAAACATCTAAAACAAAACATGGAATTTGTTTTTAAAATAAGGCTTTTTTTCAAAGAAAAAGAGGAAAAAGTAGGCTATAAAAAATAATAATTGAAGGAGCAGAATGAATTGAGGATAGTCTCAGAGACCTCTGGAAAATATCAAACACACTAACATTCAATTATAGGGGTCCCAGAAGCATAGAAAAAGAAAGGGTATGAGAAATTTTTTGAGGAGATTACATTTGAAAATTTCTGCAATGTGGAAAAGGAAATAGTCAATCAAGTCCAAGAGGTACAAAGAGTCCCATACAGGATAAACCCAAGGAGAAACATGCCAAGACACATACTAATCAAACTAATAAAGATTAAACACAAAGAAAGAATATTAAAAGCAGCAAGAGAGAGGCAACAAGTAACATACAAGGGAAACCCTATACATTTAACAGCTGACCTTTCAGCAGAAACTCTGTAGGCCAGAAAGGAATGGCAGGATATATTTAAAGTACTGAAAGGGAAAAATCTAAAACCAAGATTACTCAGCAAGGATGTCATTCAAAATTGATGGAGAAATCAAAAGCATTGCAGATGAGCAAAAGTTAAAAGAATTCAATACCATCAAACCAGCTTTACAACAAATATTAAAGGGACTTATATAGTCAAGAAATATAAGAGAAGAAAATGGTCTACAAAATCAAACCCCAAACAATTAAGAAAATGGCAATAGGAACATATATATCAATAATTACTTTAAATGTAAATGGATTAAGTGCTCCAACCAAAAGACACAGACTGGCTGAATGGATACAAAACAAGACCCATACATATGCTGTCTACAATATCTATGCACCCAACATAGGAGCACCTCAATACATAAGACAAACACTAGCAGACATAAAAGGAGAAACTGACAGTAACACAATAATAGTAAGAGACTTTAACACCCCCCTCACACCAATCAGCAGGTCATGATATCCAAATCAATAAGGAAACACAAGCCTTAAATGATACATTCGATGAGATGGATCTCACTGATATCTTCAGGACATTCCATCCAAATGCAGAAGAAAACACCTTTTCAAGTGCACATGGAACATTCTCCCAGATAGACCACATCTTTGGTCACAAATCTACCCTCAATAAATTTAAGAAAATTGAAACCATATCAAGCATCTTTTCCAACCACAGTGCTATGAGACTGGACATCAATTAGAAGAAAAAAACTGTAAAAAACACAAATACATGGAAATTAAACAATATGTTTCTAAATAACTAACAGGTTACTGAAGAAATCAAAGGGGAAATAAAACAACTTCTAGAAACAAATGACAATGAAAACATAACTTAAAATCTATGAGATGCAGCAAAAGCAGTTCTAAGAGGGAAGTTTACAGCAATACAATCCTATCTCAAGAAACAAGAAAACATCAAATAGACAAATTAACACCTAATTTAACTGGAAAAAGAAGAACAAAAAAATCCTCCATAGTTAGAAGAAGGAAAGAAATCATAAGGATCAGAGCAGAAATCAGTGAAAAAGAAATGAAAGAAATAATAGTAAAGAGTAATAAAACTAAAAGCTGGTTCTTTGAGAAGATAAACAAAATTGACAAACCTTTAGCCAGACTCATCAAGAAAAAAAGAGAAAAGAATCAAATCAACAAAATTAGAAATGAAAAAGGAGAGGTTACCACAGACAAGGCAGAAATACAAAGGATTATAAGAGACTATTGGAGAAGGCAATGGCACCCCACTCCAGTACTCTTGCCTGGAAAACCCCTGGACGGAGGAGCCTGGAAGGCTACAGTCCATGGGGTCGCTGAGGGTCAGACACGACTGAGCGACTTCACTTTCACTTTTCACTTTCATGCATTGGAGAAGGAAATGGCAACCCACTCCAGTACCCTTGCCTGGAGAATCCCAGGGTTGGGGGAGCCTGGTGGGCTGCCGTCTATGGGGTCGCACAGAGTTGGACATGACTGAAGTGACTTAACAGCATAAGAGACTACTATGAACAACTATATGGCAATAAAATGAATACCCTGGAAGAAATGGACAGATTCTTAGAAAGTTCATTCTTCCAAGACTGAACCAGGAAGAAGCAGAAATTATGAAAAGCCCAATTACAAGCACTGGAACTGAAGCTGTGATCAAAAAATCTCCCAAAAACAAAAGTCCAGGACCAGATGGCTTCACAAGAGAATTCTATCAAACATTCAGAGAAGAGCTAATGCCTATCCTTCTAAAATTCTTTCAAAAAAATTGTAGAGGAAGGAACACTTCCAAACTCATTCTACAAAGCCACCATCACTCCAATACCAAAACCAGACAAAGACAACACAGAAAGAGAAAACTATAGGCCAATATCACTGATGAACATAGATGCAAAAATCCTCAACAAAATTTTAGCAAACAGAATTCAACAACACATTAGAAAGCTCATACACCATGATCAAGTTGGGTTTATCCCAGAAATACAAGGATTCTTCAATATATGCAAATCAATCAATGTGATACACCAATATTAACAAATTGAAAGATAAGAACCATATGATAACCTCAACAGATGCAGGAAAAACCTTTGACAAAATTCAGCACACATTTATGATTAAAACTCTTCCAAAAAATGGGCATAGAAGGAATCTACCTCAATATAGTAAAAGCCATATATGATAAGATTACAGCAAACATTATTCTCCATGGTGAAAAACTAAAAGCATTCCCCCTAAGATCAGGAACAAGACAAGGGTGTCCACTTTCACCACTATTATTCATCACAGTTTTGGAAGTCCTAGCTATGGCAATCAGAGAAGAAATAAAAGGAATCCAGATCAGAAAGTAGATGTAAAGCTCTCACTGTTTGTAGATGATGTGATACTGTACATAGAAAACCCTAAAGATACTATCAGAAAATTACTAGAGCTAATCAGTGAATTTAACAAAATCACAAGATACAAAATCAATACACAGAAATCACTTGCATTTCATATCCTAACAATGAAAAATCAGAAAGAGAAATTAATGACTCAATCCCATTCACCATTGCAACAAAAATAATAAAATATCTAGGAATAAACTTACCTAAGGAGACAAAAGGACTGTACACAGAAAATTATAAGACACTGATGAAAGAAATCAAAGATGACATAAACAGATAGAGAGATATCCCATGTTCCTGGGTAGGAAGAATCAATATTGTGAAAATGACTATACTACCAAATGCAATCTACAGATTCAATGTGATCCCTATCAAATTACCAATGACATTTTTCACAGAACTAGATAAAAAAATTTCACAATTCATACAGAAACACAAAAGACTCCAAATTGCCAAAGCAGTCTTGAGAAAGAAGAATTCAGCTGGAGGAATCAAACTTCCTGAATTCAGATTATACTACAAAGCTACAGTCATCGAGACAGTATGGTACTGGCACAAAAACAGAAATATAGACCAATGGAACAAGATAGAAAGCCCTGAAATAAACCCATGAACCTAGGGGTACCTTATTCTTGACAAAGGAGACAAGAATATATAATGAGGCAAAGACAGCCTCTTCAATAAATGTTGCTGGGAAAACTAGACAGCTACATGTAGAAGAATGAAATTAGAACACTTCCTAACACCATACACAAAAATAAACTCAAAATGGATTAAAGACCTAAATGTAAGACCAGAAACTATAAAACTCTTAGGGGAAAACATAGGCAGAACACTCGACACAAATCAAAGCAAGATCCTCTATGACCCACCTCCTAGAGTAATGGAAATAAAAACAAAAGTAAACAAGTGGAACCTGATTAAACTTAAAAGCTTTTGCACAGCAAAGGAAACTATAAGCAAGGTGAAAAGAAACCCCTCAGAATGAGCAAAAATAATAGCAAATGAAACAACAGACAAAGGATTAATTTCCAAAATATACAAGCAGCTCGTACAACTCAATACCAGAAAAACAAACATCCCAGTCAAAAAGTGGGAAAAAGACCTAAACAGACATTTCTCCAAAGAAGACATACAGATGGCTAACAAACACATGAAAAGATGCTCAACATCGCTCATTATTAGAGAAATGCAAATCAAAACTACAATGAGGTATCACCTCACATCAGTCAGAATCACCATCATCAAAAAGTCTGCAAACAATAAATGCTGGAGAGGGTATGGAGAAAACAGAACACTCTTGCACTGTTGGTGGGAATGTAAATTGATACAGCCACTATGGAAGACAGTATGGAGATTCCTTAAATAACTAGGAATAAAACCACCATGTAATCCAGCAATCCCACTCCTAAGCATACACCCTGAGGAAAGAAAAACTGAAAAAAGACACATGTATCCCATTGTTCACTGCAACACTATTTACAATAGCTAGAAAATGGAGGCTACCTAGATGTCCATTGACAGATGAATGGATAAAGAAGCTGTGGTATATATACATAATGGAACATTACTCAGCCATAAAAAGGAATGCATTTGAGTCAGTTCTGATGAGGTAGATGAACCTAAAGTCTGTAATATACAGAGTGAAGTGAGTCAGAAAGAGAAAGATAAATATCGTATTCTAAGACACATATATGGAATCTGGAAAAATGGCACTGAAGAATTTATTTACAGGGCAGCAGTGGAGAAACAGACATAGAGAACAGATTTATGGACACAAGGGGAAGGGGAAGGGGAGAGGGTGAGATGTATGGAGAAAGCAACATGGAAACTTACATTATCATATGTAAAATAGATAGCCAAATGGAATTTGCTGCATGTCTCAAGAAATTCAAACAGGGGCTCTGTACTAACCTAGAGGGGTGGGATGGGGAGGGACATGGGAGGGAAGTTCAAAAGGGAAGGGATATATGTACACCTATGGCTTGTTCATGTTGAGTTTTGACAGAAAACAACAAAATTCTTTAAAGCAATTATCCTTTAATTAAAAAACAAATAAATTTTTTAAAAATTGAAGTAATAAAGAACCACATCAGGACAGTTTGAGAAGATAACGGGGGAAAGGGGGGAAATCAGGGGCAGGGGGCAGAATATATAGACAGTGGTAGTGAGAGGAATGCCCAATTAATTTCTCCGTTTTCCTGGTCCAGTTGATTTGTCTACTCAGAAAGTCCTCCAATATATCTAGGAAGATCTGTGGATGGGTTTTGGGCAGTGTGGGGTCTGCTCAGACTCAGGTCTTGTCTTGGTCCAGTTTGTACTTGCTCTCAAAGTCTATCAGTTCAGTTCAGTTTAGTCACTCAGTCGTGTCCGACTCTTTGCGACCCCATGAATCGCAGCACGCCAGGCCTCCCTGTCCATCACCAACTCCCGGAGTTCACTCAGACTCACATCCATCGAGTCAGGGATGCCATCCAGCCATCTCATCCTCGGTCGTCCCTTCTCCTCCTGCCCCCAATCTCTCCCAGCATCAGAGTCTTTTCCAATGAGTCAACTCTTCACATGAGGTGGCCAAGGGACAGGGAGAATTACCAGATGGCAATTTTATATAGGGTGGTAGGCTTCCCTGAGAAGGTTACATCTGAGCAAACAAACAAACTCAAAATGAGGGGCTCAGGCACGTGGACAACTGGGAGAAGAGTGTCCAGGTAGAGGAAACAGCAGGAAGCACAGTGTGTCTGCGCCAGGAGCAGGCCTTTTGGGTTCGAGGGAGAGCAGGAAGGCAAGCAGATCTGGAACAGAGTAGGTGAAAGGCAGCTAACAAGGGGACTAGGGTCAGGAGCGGAGAAGGCAATGGCACCCCACTCCAGTACTCTTGCCTGGAGAATCCCATGGACGGAGGAGCCTGGTAGGCTGCAGTCCATGGGATCGCGAAGAGTCAGACATGACTGAGTGACTTCACTTTCACTTTTCACTTTCATGCATTGGAGAAGGAAATGGCAACCCACTCCAGTGTTCTTGCCTGGAGAATCCCAGGGACGGGGGAGCCTGGTGTGCTGCTGTCTATGGGGTTGCACAGAGTCAGACACAACTGAAGTGACTTAGCAGCAGCAGCAAGATCAGGAGGAAGGGGAGGGGCTCACCCCAGCACAGAGTCAGTTTTGCAGGAAGAAAGGAACAGTTCAACATGCGTGCCTGTCACACTGAACGTCAACTGAAACAGACCTACAAGTGCACAGACGAGCAAAACGCTGGTCAAGTGAGCCTGAGAATCCCACAGGGCGGTGCCCCAGCTGGGGGCGGCATTCCCCAAGGCCGGGGCCCCAGCAGGCAATTGTCTGTCTCCTCCGCCAGCACGTCTCTGGCATTAGTATGACCTCTCCTCCAGCGTGAGAAGTTACTGCTTCCCAACTAGCAAAGTCACGCCAAAGGAGGCACCACCAGCCTTGTAAGCAAGACGGTCAGCACCAGGTGAGGCTGATGCCCAGCCAGCTGAGCTCGCAGACGCACCTCCATGCCCCTGAGGAGTCGCTCCTGCTGAGACAGGCTAGGGCCTGGCACCTGGGAGCCTCTGCTGCAGTGCCTGCGCCTGGACAAACGTCTCCTCGAGCAACAAAATACAAAAAGTACAAGGGACTAAAAATAACCACGTATATGCACAGCTGGAACATATTGGTCAGCAAGATAGAGAACTGTTAAAGAAAAACCCAAAACAAAACCCAACTGCCACTTCTGAAGAGCCAGGAGCAAACACAGGGTGGTGAGAACAAAATCAGGGCCCTGCACATCCCCCTGCACCCAGCACCACCTAAGGGTGGGCAAATCACCTGAACCAGCCCTCCAGCCCCACCCCTGGGCACACTGCTCGCTCCAGGTGAGGAACCCTCAGGAAGCGAGCAAGCATGGGAACCTGTTATTTGCTCCCCTCAGTGAAGCCTTGCCTGAATTTCTTGTCTGGCCTTTGATCAATTTCTATTGATTAAAGAGGCCAAAACTCTGGTCAGTAACACTGCTGGGATCTGGGGAGAAAAATGCCAACTTTGTTTTGGTATTGGTGAAATTCTCAGAAAAAAGGCAAGCAGGGAAGCATATTTCGTGGTTCTTAGTGAGCTGCAGGAATAAATGCTCAGGTGCGATATAACTTACAAAGCAAAAAGATCTCCCTTTATGTAGTCATATTTGGAGCTTCAAGAGAGAAGCTAAGCTGATCATGACTTGCTGACCTCTCACTGCCCTCTTCAAGCAAAAAGATGCCAATGAAGAAAATAAAATACCAAGTCACCTTCCTCTCCTTTGGAATCTGTCTTTGAATAAACAGGGCCTGCCTTTTCTCCTGCAGTAATAGTCACATCTAGCCCATCCCTTTCTGGCTGAGTGACCCTGGTCTATTACCCAGCCTCTCTCAGCCTCTGTTTTCTTATCTGTTAAGTGGGGTTCAAAGCTCCTGCCCTCGTGGGGTGCAGTCAGGGTGTTATGTGACAATGCAAGAAAGAGTCTAGCCTGGGGGATCCTGAGCCTCCAGGAGCTGTACACCCTTCCTCCCATCACTACTGACCCAACTGGTATGCAACAGTCTGGCTGCTAGAAGCCAGTATCCTGGGGCAGCCTGGGTCAGCTCCCACCTGTCAGTCCTGCCCACCTGTGGGGCCAGTTCAGCCTGGTCTGCAGGGCAGGGAATACTCCACAGTGGGCAGAGTGGCCACGGCATGCCCACTGACTCAGCTGGGTGCTTCCCTCTTCTCCCCCTTGGGTGCCCAGGCATTCTTACCCTTCCTGAATGCTCAGAGTCCTCCTGTAGGATACCATGCACACGGCTCTCCTGCTGCCATCACACTGAAACCTGCCCTCTCCAGGAGTTCTGTGCCATCACGGACTTTAAGGGATTAAAGGTTGGGACAGGCAAACAGGATGCCTCTTGGCCAGCATATGGCACCTGAACAGTCAGGCCTTAACATCAAGGCAGACAGTGAGCACCAGACATGGTGGCAGACCACTGGGGTTGATCAGATCCTGGGCCTGGCCCCATCTTCCCAGGGAGTGACCTTCAACCCAGCCGTGGCTGGATGTGAAGTGGGAGGCAGCTTCCTGCCACCAGGGCCTGGAAGGGACCCTTGCTGACACCTCCACAGGGGAACGGGAGAGAAAGATTCTAGACAGCTCTGCGGATAAACACCCTTTGAGGAAACAGCCGGCAGGAGGCGCTGGCCCAGTCATGAGGCATGACCCTCTGCAGCACCCTGAACAACGGCAAGCAGTGACCCCCCTGCGGGTTCCACCCAGACTTTCTGAACCAATTCACACACAGCCAGGAAACACTCAAGAGGCAGCAGCAGCCTACCTCCCGGGGTCCAGGCTGACCTGCTGTGCTGGCCAGGATCCCGCCCGAGGTCTCATTCTGAAGGCGCAGTCCCGGGCTGTCTTGGAGTTGCTCCCATCCCGAGTTCTTGCTTTGGGCACTTGCCCAGCCTTGCAGGCTGCCTCCCTCGGACTAGATACTGCCCTGAGCTCCAGGCCCGCTGCCGCTGTGTAGCTCCTGAGTTCCACTCATCCCAAGCTGGTCCTCCCGCCCCATGACGACTCTGGCTCTGCCCCCTTCCTGAGCCAGCTGCCAACTTCTGGCTGGACCACAGGCTGCTCTGGCCTCCCCCCAGGGACCCCAGCACAGAGACTGCCTGCCCCAGGGCCCGGCACATCCTTCTTGGCGCACTTCTACCCACAGAAGGGGCCATGCTATCTGAAGCATGGTCAGAAAGCGTGTGCTCTGGGGGTGAACAGACTTGAGTCAAATCCTGCCTCTACTTACTTCCTGGCCAAGCCATTCTGAATGATCAGTTCACCCCTGAGGCTTGGTGTTACCATCTATACCCTGGGGAGAGTGACCTGGGGAGTCTGTGGTAATCGTAAACTGGGATCAGGCACGTTGGAAGCTTTAGGGCAGAACATGTGGGCACTGCTCCAAAAATGGTAACATTTTAATGGGGCTATTAACACTATTATCATATAATCAAGGTATCATTCACTAAATGTTCTCCGTATGACACCCTCCAACATCCAGTAGTTTTTAGCTCTCTTCTGTATCTGTGAGGATTTGGTATCAGGCAACATTGCATCACCTCCAAGAGGAACAGACTGATTAACTTTCTTCCTGTGTCTTAATATTACCAAGAAAGACCTCTATACTAAAAAACAAAACAAAATATTAGGCTCTTAGTGTCCGCCGTAACTCTGAACCACCCCCTTGCAAAGCTGCCTATGTATGAGAGCGTGTGCATGTGTGACTCATACTGGGTGCTCTGCGCACGCGTGTATGCCTATACATGTATACACGTGTGTGTGTGTGGAGTGTAAATACCTGTATCCACCAACAGAAGCCAGATGCTCCTTCCCGAGCCAGCCCTCCCCTCCCAAGGCAGCTTACCTCCATGTTTCTGCAGAAGGTGGCATTGGTGCCAAAGAGGATCTGGCACTGCTCGTTGGCACTGTAGTGCATGCCTGGCAGCTTGTGGGGCAGGCGCACCGCGTGCCGGCTCCTGGGGTCTGTGACCAGCAAACAGGTGCTGACTTTTGACCTGAAACAGCCAAGAAGATAGTTGGTCTGCAAATGTACCTTCCAGGTTTTTGTTCTACTCTGGCAGTAACTAAGCACCAGTGCTCTCCAAGTTATCTATGGGGAGATGACCAAGCACCAGACACGGGGACTAGACCTTTGGCTCTTTTCCAGATAGCTGAATGCAGATCTTTACCTTGGAGGCCACGAGAGCTGGGCAACAAGAAGTGGCCCAGGCATATCATTCACATAGCAATGTATTTTTCTTGGGGAGTCTGAGTGCTTTCTTGGATGAAAATGCTTTTGCAATAGATTGCTATGGTATGTTCTCAGAATGAATCAAGAAAAAATTGGAGTTAGGTTTATTTTGCTTTTAAATAAATAAGCAAACAATCAAGCAAGCAAGCTTATTTCCAATTCTGCAGACTTTCTTAGGGGCGGGGTCTGTCAGGTTCTGGACACTGGCTATTCCAGGTGTCCTGCCTGGCCATGAAAGCTGGCTGGCGGCACACCGTGCAGAAGACTCAAGGATTTCAACCAGGACAGAAATGTTCAGAGATGTTGAGGACAGCTCTGAAAAACAACCGGGGGGTGGTATGGCTGTGGCTCCTTTAGGAGTTAAATACTTGAATGCTTTTATTTTTCAGTTCCTAAAACAAGGCAGATGGTAGGAAAAAGGAAACCCAGCCTCTTGCCAAGATTCTTGAAGAAAAGAGTTGCATGCACGCAATACACACAGGCCGACTATATTAAAACTAACAAGAAACCATTTCTAAGCCCTTAGTTTCCCAGCTACAGGAAACATCATAAAAGAAGACCCAGGATGAGGACAGAAGCCAGAGTGATCCCTTTGATCCTCCTTCCTGAGTTCACTGAGCACTCCACTGTGTTACAGGACTATAAAACTCTGTGTATAGCAGAGACTCGCTGACCCCTTTTGTCTCTGTGGGGGGTACAGATGATGCAGTTAAGTGGTGAAGCGATTGGGGTCTGCCTGTCAAGCCTATACGTTCAGCCCTGAGGTCCTGACGCTAAGGGATGCACACAGTACTGGAATACAGACTCTATTTGACAAAGGTCTGACATCAGACAGCTAATTCTTCCACTGAAATCTGTAACGGAGTAAGGCAGACAGATTCTGGAAAGAAAGTGGCTATGAGATAAACCCGCCCTAGCCCCACACGTGTGGAAGGTAAGCAAGCCCTCCTCCCAGCAAATGTACGTCCATCGAGGGGAGCAGCCTGAGCTTCGGGGAAGCACCCAGTTCTGCAGCAGCCAGGGGCGCCGCTAGGGTGGCGCCCACTCACGGTCAAAATAATGAAGAGAAGTGAAAGGAAACCTTGCCAGGATATGGTTGCTGCATTGACATTTCCGTTGATAAAATTTGTGATCACCAGCAGGGCGGCCAACGTCACACCAGGTGCACACCTGGAAGGACGTCTCTCCAGCTGAGCTGTAAGAGACTCACTTCTGCTCCAATTGGCTGATACCCCGACTGTTGTGCTCTAGGAAGCACTGTAGCACTTCCTACTGTACTGCTGGGACGGAACGATTGGAGGACTTACTTGAGGAAGTTCTCGAGGTCATCTCGACTGCAGGAGGACCAGGAGAGGTCGCTGGGGCTCCGGCCTTTCACCCACTCTCCCGACATGATGTGGGACCTGCCGGCGCAGGAGGAGTGGTCGTCGTCGTGGTTCATGCCCAAGCTGCCCGAGGGAGAGGGGGAGAGGGCGCTCGTTACAGGCTTCTCATCTCCTGGCCCGGACGCCAGCCCCCTGTGCCCACCTAGATCACAGCGCAGTCACACAGAGGCACACAGGAGAGGCCTGCTTCCCTGCCATTCTCAGAGCTTAGAGAGAAAGAACGGGGTGATGGCTCGCTTACTCAGTGAGAGGAAACTGATCGACCATGTAACCAACAGCTTTTACCTAACGAATAATAAATGAGTGAACCAATGTTATTAAATGCAACATTACAGTTCTTCTGATGGTCAGACTTGCTTTTCTACACTGACATACCCCGGTGTAATGCTTCAGCATCTCACTGCCTGCGGAGAAGTCACTAAGCTAAGGGCTGGTGCCAGCCAAGACTCTGACTTAAGAAAACTCATGAACACTCATGGCTTCTGATTCACATCACTGTACCTGGGTCCACCAAGATCATACCTATCTCCTTCCCCACCCAGTTGTACCTGGAAGACAGCAGGAAGCTGATGTAGATGAGAGGGGCTAACTGTAAGCGGAATAATGATCTCAGTTCACAAACGGGCTGCCAGTGAGGGGAAGCCGAGAAACAGAACGCCCGTGATCAGATGGCCCACTGTCTGCTGACCTGTGACCTCCAGGGCAGAGATTCACCGTGCATAAGGGTTGCTCACTCTTTGTCAACACACACACGGGCATTCCTTCAAACATATTTAAGAGAGGATTCTCAAGTGCCAGAAAGAGAAGATACAGTAGGGCACAATAAGCCATCAAATCAGCCTGGGAGATGAGATGGACCCAGAGACGACCGTGCCAAGAGGTTCTAAACGCGCCTCTGCGGCCTTATTCCTCCCAGCTCTCCTCACGCGCCTCCGACTGTCTTTCCCCATTTCCTCTGCGTTCTCACTCCGCACATTCCAGGACCACTCGGTGCTCCTGGACAGAGAGGCCACCCCACATAAAACTGGGGAGCTGACCCCGCTCCCATCCCTGGAACAACAGGGCCTGGCACCTGAGCTCCTGCTCCCTCTGGTCACCCAGCGGGCCCGTTCCTATAGCTGAGGGTGTGCCTACCAAAGGGGAACTGAATTTATACTCAAGCCTATTTATACTAGTAATACTTGTTATTTCAATCAATACATGTGGTTACATGTTATGTTAACCAGTGTAATATGAGCATAAAAGTAAAGTCTTCATAAAAAGCAATTTAGCTAGAAGCTAAACTAGGCTGCTGCCAACCTGGGTGTGGGCAAGACAACGGTAGAAGCTGAGGAAAAAATCATAAAAATCTGCCCTTAGACAGTTTCACAAGGGTCTTTCAAGGTCTGCTGAATCTAAAAAAAGAATAAAAACACACTGAACTCAAGCTCATCACACTATAGTTGTGGTTTCTGTGAGGAAGGTGATGGGAAGCCCAGTCAGCTTCCCTCAGAGAGAAGGCTTTCGCCCCCACCACAAAATTGGTGACAAAATGAATGTTTTCATTACTTAAGTCAAAACAAAAGGGCCAAATGTTTAAGGACCTAAGTATAATTTCTCTGCATTTCCTCTCTTGACCCAGTTTTTCGGTTAATGGCTCAGCTGACCAACCACTACCCTGCTATCCTGTCAGACAGGAAGGTTTCTGCTGCGGCGCCTACATGTTGGCGCCCACTTCCCCTCAGTCCAGGCCTCTCCTGCCAAACCTCTCCTTGAAAAATGCCCACTCCTGGGATTTCCCAGGGGCTCTTCCACCCCACCGGGTGCCCTCAGTGCAGCTTTCCATCCCAGCCTGTCCACCCATGACTGACACAGAGCAAGTACTTTATAAATATTTATCAAATGGATTAACTATTTGACGCAGGAG
This sequence comes from Ovis aries, assembly GCF_016772045.2. Lineage (NCBI taxonomy): Eukaryota > Metazoa > Chordata > Mammalia > Artiodactyla > Bovidae > Ovis > Ovis aries. The sequence goes on along the minus strand of NC_056071.1, from coordinate 5,939,373 downwards.
AAAAGATGCAAAAATTGGAGGACCCACATCCACAGTAGCTATGCTGGTCTAGGGCAGCGGCCTGCTCAACAGAACAATGAAAACCATCTCCGGGTAGATGCGATCTTGTTTTCTTGCCTAGATGCCAGGAATCCATCCAATTAGGGTTAAGTAGAGAGCCTAGAAATTATCAGATACATCTGACCAATAAGAGTTATTGATGGTATTACTCAGGTTTTTACTTTTTTTTCCTGCTTGTTATCTGCGGCTCAGCTGATAAAGAATCTGCCTGCAATGCGGGAGACCTGGGTTCAATCCCCAGGTTGGGAAGATCCCCTGGAGAAGGGAAAGACTACCCACTCCAGTATTCTGGCCTGGAGAATTCCATGGACTGTATAGTCCATGGGGTCGCAAAAAGTTGGATACGACTGAACGACTTTCACTTCACTTTTCATACCTTTATCTACACACACACACACACACACACACACACACACACACACACACACATCCATCTCTTTGTTTCAGGAAAGATAGGAACTGACTGCAAAAGATATTAAGTCACCTTAAATTTGATTTAGGGTTTGATATATCTATAAATCGGAGAAGGCAATGGCACCCCACTCCAGTACTCTTGCCTGGAAAATCCCATGGGCGGAGGAGCCTGGTGTGCTGCAGTCCATGGGGTTGCTAAGAGTCGAACACGACTGAGTGACTTCACTCTCCCTTTTCACTTTCATGCATTGGAGAAGGAAATGGCAACCCACTCCAGTGTTCTTGCCTGGAGAATCCCAGGGACAGGGGAGCCTGGTGGGCTGCCGTCTCTGGGGTCGCACAGAGTCGGACACGACTGAAGCGACTTAGCAGCAGCAGCATATCTATAAATAAAATGAGTGATAGGACTTTCAAATGGGTAGATCTGAGAATGTTGATGGCTTCCAGGGAACTCCAGTGTAGAGGTTATATAAATACAAGGTCTCATGAAAAAAGTGGCTCCAAACTCCATCATTAAGGACAAAGTGTGAGCACAGAATGTGGAGCAGGTCAAACTGTCATTGCCCCCTGGGAGATTCCAATCCCAGGGAGATTCAACCTGGGATCCTAGCCCCCCTCCCACATCCCAAGCTGGGACGTCCTGAGCGGCCCCCAGACGCTCCTTGCTGTTTGGGAAACCACAGTCGGAGGACAGCCAAGCCCTGGCAGAATGGCTTTGCCACGTATGGAGGAATGTTTCACTTGTGACTTACTTTCAGCTTTTTTCCCCGTGGTCAAGCTGCTTGTAAAATCAAAGAGGTTCTTTCGCCCATATGCCAGACTCTGCTGGCCAGAGAGCCTGGTCTCTCTGGAGACAAAGCTCTGCCCACCAAAGTGCTCAGAAAAGCTGACTGTGCCCTTGACACCCGTATGCCCACAGGGCATTGTGTGAGTGGTTCATGCTGCCAGCCCCCAGAGAGGGACTTCCCTAAGGAATGTTCTGGTCAGCAGGATCAGCAAGGGGTGCCGTTCTCGGGTTTCTGGAGCTTGTCTCGAATACAGATGGTGCTGGATCTGGTTTAAAATGTTCAAATGAAACTTCTGCTTAAAATGTTCAAGAGCCTCACAAATTGAGGAACTCGCATTTAGGTAGGAGTTTTGATATTTGAGGTCTACATAAACTACAGCTTAGGCTATTTTTAGTTTAAGTTAAAGATCACTTGACTGAAGAAATTTCATGTTATTTTAGGTTGATGTCTGTGGTAACATTATATTTAACAGAGCATGTAGCATTAAGCAAAAGTTAAAGCAACTTTAACCGTGAGTGACTGAGATTAAGGACATAGATGGGTCTCATGTCACACATGGTACACATTTACCAAACACAATGACTTCATGGCCTTGAGTAGACTTTAAGACAAAAGAACATGGTGCTTCCGAATCTGCTTCAGGAAATCCAATATATACCATGTGCGAATTCTGAAAGGCAATGCACCCGCCTTGCTAGCTTCACTGAAGTCCTGGAAGGCACAGGAGATCCTAGGTGTTCTGGGGTGGTACCCATGCCATTGTGGAAACTTCTGCTTCACCTGGTTCAGAGCCTGTCCCTTGGATGCTTGGGTGTTTTGATGTTAGGTTTGTGACCTGGGCTGCCTCCCTTTATGGTATTCTTGGCTGGGTTTGTGAAATAAGTGCTCAGGTGGAATGAAAGACCCCCCAAAAGGCTCCCATGAGGGCAGTCTCTCCATGGAAGGGGTTGAGGCTGGCTTGAGTCCTGCTTCAATTGTCCCCGGGGAACACTGCCTGCCAGTCCCTTTTCAATAAATGTTTACTGACTTTGAAATAACAGGAAAGGCCCACAGCAGTTTCCAGGAGATCATTACTGTTGATTAATAAAATAATAATAAACACCTCCAACATCACTGTAGAAGGGAAATTCTTTACGACCACTACCTATTTGCCAAGAACCAGACTACCCTCAACCTATAGCTACTCAGAAACTTTACCTTCAAGGATTAAAAGTCACCAAGGGTAACAGGCTGCACTCATTTATACAGGTTGAACAATAGGGTTGATTGTCATGATCATCAATAACCCCATTTATAGGGAACACAGCATCCATATTCTCTCACCTCAGAGAAGTTGTTTTTATCTTTATATAGGAAACTGAGCTCATCAACTTGCAGGGACTCAGGAACACTTCAACTACCAGAGTAGACCTATGGGCTCCACCCTAGGTTCCTGGAATACAAATAATCCCAAAACATGATGGAGTTCTGAATCACTAATGGATAAAGAACAACCAAAATAGTGGCGACATTAAGTGCATTTTGCTAAAATGGGTAATAGCATAGTAGGTGAAAATGGATAAGGAACATCATAGTATATAGTACATATCTCTCTTAGCTAACCAGAATACTGAAATCAAAAAAGCACTCATGTTCTTGGGTTTACATGGATGGGATTTTGATGTCAGGTCAAAATTTGATGAGATTTTTGATGTAGAGTCATATCTGGCTTTCCCTCAAAGTAGTGTTGCCTAGGATTTGCATGTGTGAGTGTATAAACATATACATATACCTAAACACACAAGATGGAGAAGGCAACGGCACCCCACTCCAGTACTCTTGCCTGGAACATCCCATGGACGGAGGAGCCTGGTGGGCTGCAGTCCACGGGGTCGCTAAGGGTCGGACACGACTGAGCGACTTCACTTTCACTTTTTACTTTCATACATTGGAGAAGGAAATGGCAACCCACTCCAGTGTTCTTGCCTGGAGAATCCCAGGGACGAGGGAGCCTGGTGGGCTGCCATCTATGGGGTCGCACAGAGTCGGACACGACTGAAGTGACTTAGCAGTAGCAAACACACAAGACATTTCAAATGGGCTTTAAACTTTTATTTCAAGTAACTGGGATGAAAGACAGGAAAAGAGAAAGAAAGAGAAAACAAAGCACAGGCAATTCTATCCCCTCCTTGGGTTAATGAGCGTGCAGACGAGTGCATGCACGCGTGTGACCGTGCACCCTCGGGAGGACAGAAGAAAGTCGGCCATCTGCCCTTCTCTCAGGGTTTGGGGGCCCCTCTCTGTGAGCACAGCATCACTCTGAGGGTGACTCTGATGCTTCACGAAACAAATTTTTCACCCAACAAGGGCACAAGGTGTGGAGTCTTGATGCATGAAGTTCAAATTTTGTTTGATGCTCAGAGAAACAGCTGTCACTTCCAACAGTGTGGGGGAGACTGGGGTGATAAACTTAAGACAGGCTGTGTTCAGCATCTGACGTGGTCCTTCCAAAGTGATTTTCAAAGATAATTCTGATGAACTATTTTCACCTTTCATCCTTATTTCAGAACCTAACTCTGCACAACATGCAGCGACACAGGGCTATTATTTTACCCGAGTGCTTTCAATTTACATCACTGCTATGTCTCTACAGCCTCCGGATAGAACAGGGAAAGGAGTAACCATGTCATTTCCCTCCTTCTTGATGAGTACCTTTCGGGGCTACACAACTGGAGTCATCTGCTTGAGGTTACACTCCAGGTTAATCTCAAAACTACCACTCTGGGCCCCGTGAACAACAGCAGACACCACGCCTCTCATGGCCGAGGCTTCCCCTGTTCAACTGCCTTCTGTCCTCACACGCCCGCCCCCTGACTCTGCTTCAACATCTGCACACATGCTCTGATTTTTCTAATAGTTTTGATGAAAATACATAAATAGTCAAAGAGGATGGTATGAAACCCCTGCTTCTCACAAAGAAGAGGAGTGCTGTATTTGAAAGGGCCTGGCTTGGAGTCAGACTGACCTGGGTGAAAATTCCAGCTCTGCCTCGAGAGAGCAGTGTTACCCCTCCAAGCCTCTGCTTCCTGGTCTATGACTGAATAGGGCTCGTGGTACTTAATGTCATTCATTCATTATTCAACAAACATGGCTCAAATGCTATGACCAGACACTGTGCCAGGGGCTGGCATGGGCCAGACCCCTGCTTCTATGGAGTTTACATTCTGAAGAAATGGAGATGAGGGTTATATGGGCCAGCAGACACCAAAGAGCCTGGCGAGTAATGGGCTCTGTAAGACAGGAGGGTCTTGCTGCTTCTAAGCACATGCCCGAGTGAAGGAAGGCTGGTTGCACCCAAGCTGCAAACTCAGGTGCCCTCAGAGAGCTCCAAGTTAAAGAGGGAGGTAAGAGAGGCCACAAACAAGAAGAGGGAGGCTCAAGGCCAACGGAACAGTATCTTCCTGATCCTATGCCTTTAAATTCCATTTCTCTTCCACAACAAGCTAACTGAATAGAACTGTCTGCTCTGGCCAGTGCGGCCCAGGAACTCAGAGAATGGGACCCCTGGACAGAGGCTTCACAGAAGCCAGAGCAGCCCGGCCGGGAGGACAATCACGGTCCACACCACGCGCTGCCTCCAGAGGAAGAGGCTGCTGGCGATGGCCTGTGGCATAGCCCCCATTCCTCGTCTCCCAGCAGCAGGCCACACTTCTGTTCAGCTACCAGTGCAGCCAGCAGCCAGCACTGGTAAAGACCTGAGGGACACAGGCCCCGGGGCTGCAGCTGGGTCCTCTCAGCAAGAAGCTGTCGTGGCCCAGACAGCTCCTACTGGCTCACCAGCCCCTAGACAAACGTGGTCGGGACACAGTGAGATGGTCGCGTCCTCCTCTGCTCCACTGGCTCCAGAGCAGGCTGGGCCCACGGCAGGGCTCAGTTAATAGCTGTGCAATGGCACAGGCACACGAGCGCCGAGGTCGACACAGCAGCCTACCAGCACACAGAACACAGGCTACCCTTGACGCCCCTTCCCCCACGGCCTCATTGGCATGAGGGGAGGGCCCCCAGCGTGAACACACAAACAAACCAGCAGCACCTCCTCGGGGGGCTCCTGGCCTCTACCCGGACACCTCCACTGCTCAGAGCATTCCAACAGCCTATCCGGAGCCAATGACTGCAAACGTCTGGGGTGTCTCTTTCATAGACTTGAAGTCAAATGACATTTGCAAATTTTACCAAAAAAAAATCCATACAGCCAAGTTGGTTTCTGACCTGCCTGGGAAAATAGTCTATAGACGTGTGGAGGGGGTGTCTGAAGCTATTTCCAGGTAGAAATTCCAAAGAAGTTTAGAATGATGGCTCCATTGACAAAATAAGGATATAGCCTCCTAAGGTGAGTGACTATTTCAGAGGGGACAATACTGATTCAGACGAAAAGGCTGTAGAGTATAAAGAAAAAAATGCCTCTACCAAGGCATAAGAAATAAGTCAGTTCTCCTTCTCTGCTTTCTTCAGTCTTTTTGGAGAACTTTACTTTTCCATATGATTTTGGTTTATCATGTTTCATAAGAAGTCCTTTCAGTTTGGGATTCATCCACTCTGGCATCTTGCATGATATAATCTGCATAGAAACTAAATAGCAGGGTGACAATATACAGCCTTGTTGTACTCCTTTCCCAATTTTGAAGTAGTCAGTGGTTCCATGCCCGATTCTAACTGCTGTCTCTTGCCCCGCATATAGGTTTCTCAGGAGATAGGTAAAGTGGTCTGGTACTTCCATCTCTTGAAGAATTTTCCACAGTCTGTTGTGATCCACACAGTCAAAGACTTCACTGTAGTCAATGAAGCAGAGAATATTTTTCTGGAACGCCATCGCTTTCTCCACAACCCAACAAATGTTGGCGATTTGATCTCTGGTTCTTCTTTGAAACCCAGCTTGTATGTCTGGAATTTCTCAGTTCATGTACTGCTGAAGCCTAGCTTGAAGGCTTTTTGAGCGTATTTTCAAGCATATGTTGCTGTTCATTTGCTCAGTTGTGTTCAACTCTTACAACCCCATGGAATGCAGCATGACAGGCTTCCCTGTCCCCCACTATCTCCTGGAGTTTGCTCAAATTCATGTCCTTTGAGTCAGTGATGCCATCCAACCATCTCATCCTCTGTTGCCCCCTTATCTACCTGCCCTCGATTTTTCCCAACATCAGGGTCTTTTCCAGTGAGTCGCCCCTTCACATCAGGTGGCCAAAATAGTGGAGCTTCAGCTTCAGCAACAGTCCTTCCAATCAATCAGGGTTGATTTCCTTTAAGATTGACTAGTTTGATCTCCCTGCTGTTCAAGGGACTCTCAGGAGTCTTCTCTAACACCACAGTTCAAAAGAATTACTCTTTGGCACTCAGCCTCCTTTATGGTCCAACTCTTAAATCTATACACGACTGCTAGAAAAGCCATAGCTTTGACTATATGGACTTTTGTTGGCAAAGTGATGTCTCCATTTTTTAATACACTGTCTAGGTTTGTCAAAGCTTTTCTTCCAAGGAGGAAGTGTCCTTGAATTTCATGGCTGCAGTTACCATCCTAGGTGATTTTGGAGCCCAAGAAAATAAAGTTCTGTCACTGGTTTCATTTTTTCCCCATCTATTTGCCATGAAGTGATGGGATTGGATGCCATGATCTTAGGTTTTGAATGTTGAGTTTTAAGCCAGCTACTTCACTCTCCTCTTTCACGTTCATCAAGGGGTGCTTTAGTTCCTCGTTGCTTTCTGCCATTAGGGTAGTGAGATTATTGATAATTCTCCCATCAATCTTGATTCCAGCTTGTGCTTCATCCAGCCTGGCATTTTGCATGATGTACTCTGTATAGAAGTAAAATAAGCAGGGTGGAAATATACAGTCTTGATGTACTCCTTTTCCAATTTTGAACCAGTCCATTGTTCCATGTCCAGTTCTAACTGTTGTTTCTTGACCTGTATACAGGTTTCTCGGGAGGCAGGTAAGGTGGTCTGGTATTCGCATGTGTTTGAGAATTTTCCACAGTTTGTTGTGATTCACACAGTCAAAGGCTTTAGACTAGTCAATGAAGCAGACGTAGATGCTTTTCTGGAACACCCTTGCTTTTGCTGTGATCCAACGGGTGTTGACAATTTATCTCTGGTTCCTCTGCCTTTTCTAAAACCAGCTTGAACATGTGGGATTTCTCAGTTCACACACTGCTAAAGCCTAGCTTGGAGAATTTTGAGCTTTACCTTACCAGCATGTGAAATGAGAGTAACTGTGTAGTAGCTTGAGCATTCTTTGCCACTGCCATTCTTTGGGATTGAAACAAAAGCTAAACTTTTCCAGTCCTGTGGCCACTGCTGAGATTTCCAAATTTGCTGGCATATTAAGTACAGCACTTTAACAGCATCATCTTCTAGGATTTGAAATAGCGCAGCTGGAATTCCATCACCTCCTCTAGCTTTGTTTGTAGTAAAGCTTCCTAAGGCCCATTTGGCTTTGCATTCCAGACTGTCTGGCTCTAGGTGAGTGACCACACCATCGTGGTTATCTGGGTCATTAAGACCTTTTCTGTATTGTTATACTGTGTATTCTTGCCACCTCTTCTTAATATCTTCTGCTTCTGTTAGGTCCATACCATTTCTGTCCTTTATTGTATCCATATTTGCATGAAATGTTCCCTTGGTATCTCTCATTCTCTTGAAGAGATCTCTGGTCTTTCCCATTCTGTTATTTTCCTCTATTTCTTTGCAATGTTCACTTAAGAAGGCTTTATTTCTCTTTGGTATTCTTTGGAACTCTGCATTCAGATGGGTACTTCGTTCCTTTTCTCCTTTGCCTTTCACTTACCTTCTTTGCCCAGTTATTTGTGAGGCCTCCTCAGATAATCATTTTGCTTTGTCGCATTTCTTTCTCTTGGGGATAGTTTTGGTTACCGCCTCCTATCCAGTGTTGCAAATCTACATCAATAGTTCTTCTGGCACTGTGTCTATCAGATCTAATTCCTTGAATCTATTTGCTAGCATGTGAAATGAGTGTAACTGTACAGTAGTTTGGCCATTCTTTAGCATCGCCCTTCATTGAGATTTGAATGAAAACTGACCTTTTCCAGTCCTGTGGCCACTGCTGAGTTTTCCAGATTTGCTGACATACTAAGTGTACAAACTGGAATCAAGATTTCTGGGAGATTTACCAACAAACTCAGATATGCGGATGATACTACACTGCCACTACAATGGCAGAAAGTGAAGGGGAACTAAAGAGCCTCTCGATGAAGGTGGAAGAGGAGAGTGAAAAAGCTGGCTTGAAACTCAACATTCAAAAAACTAAGATCCTGGCATCTAGTCCCACTACTTCATGGCAAATAGAAGGGGAAATAGTAGAAGCAGTGATATATTTTATTGGGTGGGGGCTCCAAAATCACTACAGATGGCGACTGCAGCCATGAAATTAAAAGATGCTTGTTCCTTGGAAGGAAAGCTGTGACAAACCTAGACGGTGTATTAAAAGGCAGAGACATCACTTCGCCAATAAAGGTATGCAAAGTTAAAGCTATCGTTTTTCCAGTAGATGTGAGAGTTGGACCATAAAAAAAGCTGAGTGCTGAAGAATAGATGCTTTCAAACTGTGGTGCTGCTGTAGATGATGCTTGAGAATCCCTTGGACAGCAAGGAGATCAAACCAGTCAATCTTAAAGGAAATCAACCCTAAATTTTCTTTGGAAGGACTGGTGCTGAAGCTGAAGCTCCCATACTTTGGCCACCTGATGTGAAGAGCCAACTCACTGAAAAAAACCCAGATGCAGAAAAAGATTGAAGGCCAAAGGCAAAGGGAGTGGCAGAGGATAAGATGGTTAGATAGCGTCACCAACTCAATGGACATGAATTTGAGCAAACTCCGGGAGATAGTGGAGGACAGAGGAGGCTTTGTAAGAGGTCGCAAAGAGTCAGACATGACTTAGCGACTGAACAATAACAACAACCTTTTAGTTCAGAATCGTACTGATTACTTTGGAGAGAACTGGTACCACTGTAGTTTCGAATCTTGCCATCCAGGGACATGTGGGCACCTTTTCACTCTTTCAGGCTTTCTTGAATGCCCTTTGGCAAAGTTTTATAGTTTGTATCATCATGGTCTTCCTTTTTTCTTTTTGTTATCAGCATCATTCCTGGGTATCCTACATTTTTGGTTGAAGTTGTGAGCAAGGTCTGCTTTTTATTCTTCCACAACTGATGACTATTTGTGTATAAATAAGAAAGCCATGGATAACTGTATGTCTTGCGACTTGCAATCCAATGAATACTAACTGCTTCAAACAGTTTGCCAGATGATTCCCTTACAAAATGTACTTGCTGCTGCTAAGTCGCTTCAGTCGTGTCTGACTCTGTGCGACCCCATAGCCGGCAGCCCACCAGGCCCCCCCATGCCTGGGATTCTCCAGGCAAGAACACTGGAGTGGGTTGCCATTTCCTTCTTCAATGCATGAAAGTGAAAAGTCAAAGTGAAGTCGCTCAGTTGTGTCCAACTCTTAGCGACCCCATGGACTGTAGCCTACCAGGCTCCTCCATCCATGGGATTTTCCAGGCAAGAGTACTGGAGTGGGGTGCCATTGCCAGTAGCCACTACTGCTTTGCTTCTTCCCTTTCAAGCTTTATACCTCATTTCTTACCTTATGAAATTTGATGGACTTCCAAACAATGCAAAATGTTAGTTAGAACATGGGGACCTTTATCCTAGTCCAAAAACTAATGGGCATACTACTAATATTCGCACACTGGATACATCTGTTCTAGACTGCTTGCAGGTAGGTAAACTTGGTCAGCTTAAGGACATTTTCTTCTAAATAATCATTTTAAGAGGCCTTCCTGCTACCATTTCAAAGTAAACACTAAAGACAGTCTAACACAGTGGAAAGAGTGATACTCCAAAAAGACAGAGGCCATGGTTGATATTAAAGACCTGCTCCAGTTATTTGGGGGAGGTGAGGCAAAGTTCCTAACTCAATAGGACTGTTCTCCTAGCTGGGAAGTGAGGGGCTTGAACCAGGGATTCAAGGGGTTCACAAAATGATTCCATTTTGTGATTCTTGATCTAGAAGACTGAGCACAATGTAAGGCAGAGCTGTTACTCTTTCTTCCAGTAAGAGCTGGGTGGGCCCTTCCGTATACCGGCACTTTCAGGGTACCAGGGACACAGCACCGAGGGGCACACACAGCTCTGCCTGCAGGAAGCCCACAGTCTGGCAGCGACCATAGACAAGTCAGCAGGCACTGTGATGATGCGATGGTCTCTGTGTGCCTATCCAGTATGGCAGCCACTGGCCACCTGTGGCCTAGGAACATTTGGAATGTGCTAATATGGCTGGAGAACTGAAACTCTGATTATATTAAATTTTAATTGAGATAAATTTAAAGGCTCACTTGTGGCTAACTGCTACCACACTGAACTATACAGGCAGAGACAAGAATCTAATTCAATGACCCTGAGTACCACCACTGTGCCAGGAACTGCCAATGTCATCACTTTGGTGCAAGAGTATATGCAGGCCCACGAAGTACTTAGAGGCTTACAGATACTTAGAGAGATAAGACAACCTCATGACACAGCTGGAGAAGACTCAGTGCCAGGTGCAGACATCAGAAGCCGAAAGTCACGGGGATTTAGAGAAGGGAGCCATGCCGGCTCACACTGACTCTTTGTATGACCTCATGCCCATTTTTCCTCTAAAATGGTTGTGCTGACGGTGCCATCTGTGCTAAGCCCTCAAACCGCAGGACTGTGATGTGATGGATTAGAAGAGAAGAACCTAGAGATCTACAAAGGCTTTACAGCATGCCCAGGATAATGAAGGAATATCAGTGTAAATTGCTTTAGACCACGATGTCTGAAAAGAAGGATTCTCTAAATGACCTCCCACAGAGGCCTCTTACATGCAATTAAATCTGGGACATTCTCAGCTGCAAATGAATTTTCTCAAGAATGGCATAAGATCACAAGCCTTCACTTGCTAACTAAAAAAGTGAATGGTGGATTGTAACAGGGCAAAACAAAGGAGGTTATTTCTAATGCTAAACAGTTCTGCGAGGCTCTCCTTAGCTTCTTAAAGAAAGATAATTTATTGAAGAAACCATTTTTATTTCAGAAGAAGACTTCACAAAAACACTGCACTCTTCTCAAATTAACCACTGACATGGTCCCACATTCCTGGTGTGGCCTGCTCTGGGCCTGGAGTACAGAAAGGCCCCAGGAAAGGGCCTGCGTGACCTGAAGTTGAGAACGTTGTGGAGCCCGTGAAGATGCTACAGCAGCAGCAGTCAGGCCCAGTTTCCCTCCCAAACTGCATGATGGCTCACTGGTACCCCTTCAGTTCCATTCAGCTCAGTTGTGTCCAACTCTGTGACCCCATGGACCACAGCACATCAGGCCTCCTGTCCATCACCAACTCCCGGAGTTCACTCAGACTCACGTCCATTGAGTCAGTGATGCCATCCAGCCATCTCATCCTCGGTCGTCCCCTTCTACTCCTGTCCCCAATCCCTCCCAGCATCAGGGTCTTTTCCAATGAGCCAGCTCTTCGCATCAGGCGGCCAGTGTATTGGAGTTTCAGCTTCAACATCAGTCCTTCCAATGAACACCCAGGACTGATTTCCTTTAGTGTGGACTGGTTGGATCTCCTTGTAGTCCAGGGGACTCTCAAGAGTCTTCTCCAACACCACAGTTCAAAAGCATCAATTCTTCGGCCCTCAGCTTTCTTTATAGTCCAACTCTCACATCCATACATGATTACTGGAAAAACCATAGCTTTGACTAGACGGACCTTTGTTGGCAAATTTTTAATGTTTCTCTTTTTTAATATGCTGTCTAGGTTGGTCATAGCTTTTCTTCCCAGGAGTAAGCGGCTTTTAATTTCATGGCTGCAGTCACCCGTAGTCTCCTTCAAATCTGCAGTGGGCCTTCCCTTAGGCCTGGCTGTGCTAGCTGGAGGCCAATGTGGAGCATGGGGCGGGTTCCGAGGACTCAGGCTAATGCGGCATAAGTGGGTCTGAGCCCGTGGCTCCACTCACCCCTCCTGGTCTGCCAACGGCATCCTGCAGGGCTGGGGAGACCAACTCTGAATTCTGGTTCCAGGGCGGCTCTCTGGCTTGTCAAGCAAGAACACAGCAAGGGAGCTGAAGAGTACAAAGTGTTTCCCTTCATGCAGTGTGCTCCCAAGGTCCTGCCAAGGAAAGTCTGCCTAAACAGAGGGCTGGCACTTATTTTTTGAGGGAAACTGGGTGATGGGGTGAGAGTCAGAAGAATGTGCCTTCTGCTTCTTAGCCTACAGTGTAATCTGTCAAAAGGCACTGTGGGCACCAGGCTGAACAGGGCAGGAAACAGAAAGATGGCTGAAAGGTTCCAAAGCAGTCAGTCTTGGTTATCCCCCAGCTCCGGATGTCAAGACAGAACCTCCTGTGCACTGCAGACGGGAGAACAGTGTGTAAACAGGGAGGGATTTCTCAGTTTCGGGGCCACCTAGGGTCCCCACAAGTCCTCTGTACTGCCCCCTGTGGAGTGCTTCAGAAGGTCAAGGTCGAAGCCCCTGGGCCTCTGGGGCCCACACAGCAGAGCGCTGCAGTGAGGCGGAGAAGGGCCCCTGCCATGCCCTGGGGCCCTGGGTTAGCTGTCTGCAGTGGAGACAACTGACAACATCAACAACGCATTTGACTCAGGAACTGCTAACAAATGTACAGTACTGTGGTGGCTCAAGAATTCTGCAGAGGAGACGAGAGCCTTGAAGATGAGGAATGCAGTAGCCAGCCATGGAAGGTGACAGCGAGCAACTGAGAGGACCATCGAAGCTGATCCTCTTAAAACTACACGAGAAGTTGCTGAAGAACTCAGTGTCGACCATCTTAGGGTCGTTCAGCATTTGAAGCAAATTGGAAAGGTGAAAAAGCTTGACAAGTGGGTGCCCCACGGGCTGACTGCAAGTCAAACACATGGTCATTTTGAAGTGTCATCTTCTCTTATTCTACTCAACAACAAACCATTTCTTGACTAGATTGTGACATATGACGAAACACGGATTTTATACAACCACCAGCAATGACCAGCTCAGTGGTTGGACTGAGAAGCTCCAAAGCACTTTCTAAAGTTAAACTTGCACCAAAAAAAGGTCGTGATCACTGTTTAGTGGTCAGCTGCCCATCTAACCCACTACAGCTTTCTGATGAAACTATCCTGGTGAAACTATCACATCTGAGAAGTGTACTCAGCAAATTGATGAGATGTGCCAAAACCCACAATGCCTACAGCTGGCGTTGGTTAACAAGGGCCTAATTCTTCTTCATGACAATGTCCAACTGCGTGTCGCACAACCAATGCTTCAAAAGTTGGATGAATTGGGCTACAAAGTTTTGCTTCATCTGCCATATTCACTTGACCTCTTGCTAAGACTACCATTTCTTCAAGCATCTCAACAACTTTTTGCAGGGAAAATGCTTTCCAAGAGTTCATCAAATCCTGATGCATTTGATGAATAAACAAACTTATCTCTCATTGGCAAAAATGTGTTGATTTTAATGGCTTCTATTTTGATTAGTAAAGTTATGTTGGAGCCTAGTTATAATGATTTTGAATTCATGGTCCAAAACCACAATTACTTTTTCACCAACCTAATAGCATCGTTCCTACCCTCCCACCTCCCTTCTATACCTGAGGTTCGGAGGGCAAGGGGTGGGAGAGGGAGACAGACATACCCAGGTCCCTGAGATGCTGGTGGGTGCAGTGAGGTCTAGGAATAACAGCCAGAGTATGGGGGCAGGGTTGGGACCCTGAAGTGTTCTATGATATTCGCCCTGCCTCTCCTTTTTGGTACTTGAAAAATTTGCACATTAAAAATAAATTGCCAGGAAATTGATGCTCAGGATATTAATTCCTCTTCTAGTGGAGACTCAGACTCTAAAGAACCATAGGAGTTTAACCACTTCAGGGGCTCTTGAAGCCCCCTCTGCCTGTGTCTATGTGGAATCTGGAGCCCAGAGAGAGGTGACCACCCAATACTTCACAGCCAGTTGCAGCAAGTCTTCCCAGAACCAAGGGTCTCCCTTGTTCTGGTCTGAAGTCAGATTTCTGGTCTACCTCACCAGTTCTGCCTTTGTCCAACCCAGCTACCCTGTGAATACGAACTGGGCCAGAGTCTAGGGGAATCATTCAAAGATCATCTACAGACTCCAGCATGAAATTTGGTTTGGTTGTGGAAAACCTCATAGTTAGCCTTCAAAATAACCATCTTTTAAAAGTACTAAAAGAAATGCTCTAAATTCATTGGTTTCATAGGCCTTCCTCCACCATCCTCGCACCCCCCCTCCCCCGCTGCAAAGAAACCGAAGGACAGTGAGTGTTTGTTTCCTTTTTAACAGTTGATATCCCTTAACTAGACAACATTCTTTTCAGTCCCACCTAAGACTTAGCAACTTTGCTTAGAAGTGTAGATTTAATAAGCTTTCCATTAACAAACAATAACAACTGCCTGATCTCTCAGGGAGGGATTTTCTTAGCCAACAGGAGAAGCCCTGGTGTGGAGTAGCTAAAACAAGTGTCTGGCAGAAACTCAAAGAGACAAAGGAGTATAAGCTGAAACCTGAGTCCTCCCTCCCCCAGAGTAGCTCCCTAGGCCCCCTTTCACTCCCCTACCCCAGACCTGGAGGCAATCTCTGTCCCCAGTTCCTTCAGGGGCTGGTGTTTTAATGGGTGTTGGAAAGCAGCCCCCAGCACTTCCTACCCCTTCAAAGGAGGTGCTGGGAGAGGATTAGCTGACTGCAGGGGGACTTGCCGCTCAGAGAACCTGCAGCTTCTCAAAGTTCAAAGGCCCCTCAGGAACATCAAAGGGCACAGGATGCCCCAGACAGAAGACCAGTTAAGGACAGGCTGCTTCCTGCCCCTAATGACCCTCACTCCCTTCCTTCCCTGAAACCACGCATCAGCAGGGGCTTTATGGCCTCATTACTTAGATCTGCCTTTTCCTCTCTGACCAGGAACTGGGGTAGGGTGAGGTGCAGGGGTGGGGTGTGCACTCCACCCCAGCTCCCAGCTGTGAAATGCACACCACGGGGTCAGCAGGTCTGAGGGGGTGTTGCCCCCAGTGACCCGGGCGCCAGACCCTCTATCCCAGGGCCTTTGCCTGCCCACTACCTCAGTGTGGACACCCTTTCCCACCCTCCCTGTGGGCCAAAATCCTCCCCTTCCCATAAGGCCCAGATTGCTGGTCACCTTCTTAGCAGCCTCGGCCCTTCCCAGCTAAGAGGGACCCCTCCTAAGGCCTTTCTTTCAA
This sequence comes from Ovis aries, assembly GCF_016772045.2. NCBI lineage: Eukaryota > Metazoa > Chordata > Mammalia > Artiodactyla > Bovidae > Ovis > Ovis aries. The sequence goes on along the minus strand of NC_056071.1, from coordinate 5,923,829 downwards.
GGCCTCCTTGGGGGTAGAATTTGCCATTTTTTACACCTCAACAGCCCAGAGCCTCCCTGCAGACAGGCCCAGCACTAGCCACAGGGAAGGTGCTGATGAGTATTCATAAACTGATAGAACAGACTGCTCCAAAGCCAATCAGCTGGGCGATATCTAGGAATTCCTCTTGCAAGTCTTCACCCCAAGGCTCTACGGTCCCTGCGCCTGTCATGCAGGAGGCAGGGTGAGCTGGGGAGTCCTTTTCTGAGCAGTGGTCTCATAAGCAAGCAGCCACCCCCTCCATCAAAACAAAACGGGCTCTGTCATCCCTTCCGTGACCTAAGGCATGTTATGTCCTGCCTAAATGAAACACTAGACAGACAGGACAGAATTTCAAAGGCAAATTCTAGAATCTTAAAACCAGGAGGGATGTCACTCATTTCCTATAAATCACTGGTTCTCATCCTGTAGATCTCCTGGAGAAGAAGCCCCGAGGCCCGGCTCTCAGCACCAGAGGTTCTGATTCCATTGGTACGAGGCACGACCCCAAGCATCTGGGCTTTTGAAAGCTCCCAGGTGATTCTAAAGTCCATTAAAGTCTGAGAACTGCTGCTAGTGTCGACCAGTGGTTCTCAGACTTCAGCAACAGCTAGAGACCCCCAGTGCACCATGAAAACCCAGACGGCTGGGCTCTGCCCCAGTTTCTGATTCGGTCAGTCTAAGGGGTGGGGGTCAAGGGAGGGATGACAATTCACCTTTCCATTAAGTTCCCTAGAGGTGCTGAAGCTGCCGGTCCAAGGAGCACGCCTGAGAGCCACTGCTGATGATCTTCCTAGGAACCGTCCCACCTTGACTATGGGTGAGCGCTACCTGGGAAACTCTGAACATAACAATTCCTGGAGCCCACCACACACCAGGTAAATCAGGATTTCTAGAGGAGAGGCCAGACACTTGCTTTGTACAGGGGCTCCCCGGGGTGTGTAATGTAGCCCCTGGGCTAAGACAGTGCCTCTAGAAACAGGCCATCCTCAGTGGAGCCAGTGGCCGGCTCTTCCAAGCCGCAACGGGCCTTCAAGCACACACGAGCTGGCCTGCCTTCTGAGCACTGACTGAGCCCCTCCCTTCACGACGTGCCACAGTTCAAGTATTTGAGCTCACATTCTTGTCCCCCTCTGCTTTTCTTTCCTTCTGCCCACAAATTTCAGGGAGAAGTCCAAGTTCAGAACAAATGGCAGGAGTTCTCATCACATTTTCAGCCAAGCAAAAGATTAGGACAATTACATCCCGGTTAGTCAAAGTCAAAATTCTGACACTGTTCTTTATTTCTGCCCAGATTCCCAATTTAGGGGCGAGACCAGGGAGCACACTAGTGTCTGTAGCTTCTGGACACAGACAAAGTACATGACCCAAGTGTTTCATCTGCGAATTCTAAGGAGCAAATTTCAGGCACGGTAACCACCCTGGTGCTAAATTATTAAATGGTGGTTTATGTGGCTCTCTGAAGTATCCTGGGAACTGAATGCATGGACTCACAGGTCTCTAACCCAAGGGTTTGCTCTTCAAGTTTCTACAACGTTGAGACTTTGGGGGTTTGGTCACTACTATTTCTTTTTCCTTTTATATTTTTTAGGCCTTACTTAAGCAATTTTTTTTATCTTAAAAAAAATCTTCACTTCCCCTGGTATAAATTATAGCTTCTTGCAGTAATCACTACTGCTTAACTGGCATTCAATTTACAGGATAAAAATATATTCTTCTGGCCGTCTAAATGACTGTGCACACAACTTGTCCTCAAACCCACTCTGAATTTTGGCTCAGAGCAACCATCATGTTAAGAGGATGGAATGTGGTTTCAAGTAATGCCAGAAGTATTGCATAAGCGATAATTGATATTTTTACTAGCGGCAACTTTGTAGTTGATAATGGGTTATTAAAACAGGAAAAGAGGCCCTCCCCACAGGATCCCATCTGAAATGTACAAGGAAGAGGTATTCAGACAAAATGCTTCTCAGTGTCAATAAAGGGTGGTTCCAGCAGGCCCTCCATCTTCCAGAATGTGCAGCGCCCGGCAGAAAGCAGGGAAGATGGCCTCCAGCTCCAGGGTCTCCTCGGCCTCAACCAGGGAGCTGTGCCCCCACCCCACCATGGGTCCCCTCCCACTCTCCGCCCCCACCCCCAACTCCCCGTGCCTCTGACCACAGGAGACCCGGCTCTGGCGGGTGGGACTCTGCTGTGTTTTGGAGTGAAAGAGGAGCCAGAAATAGCAAGGGTACCAAGTGCCCTGTCATCCTATTCCTTTAAAAAAATAATCCTGATACTGGCCTTTATTTAAATGTCTGCTTTCAACTTGTGTTTACAGAAGAGATTAGTGTCCCATCTGGCCGCCCTGACAGCAGTCGAGCTGGTCTGAGCCGGGCACTGTCAAAGGTGCAGCTGGCTGCACCACTCAGGCTGCACCCACCACCAAGGCAAGTCCTCCAGGTGGCACTCAGGGTGACCTCACTGAACAGAAGGCAGTAGAGGGCTCACCTAGGACAAACACCACAGGCTGAGCCCTCCTCCACCTGGAGATCTTCAAGAGAACGCTCATTCTTTAGGAAAAGGAACCACTTTAATCCTTCACACAGGACCCTGAGGCCAGGGTCGCAGCGGACCTGCAGGGGCCGGGGTGCACTGGGCGGGATGGGGACTCAAGGCCTCGGGGTCACCTCTCCTTTGGGCCACTTTTGCCCCTGATGCTCAGCCGGTGAGACCCCCAGCTCCCTCTGAGTGCTTTCCACCTTACATCAGCACGATTCTACTCCCGCCACCCCACCCCAGAGGAGGACAAGACTTCACATGCTTGCTTCTCTTGCTCACCCTCCAGCCCAAACACGGACTCATTCTTGTCAAAGTCACAGGCATATAAATATTTTTCTCAGCCAGAGAGTTTCTCTTTAGAGTGCTAGAATGAAGACAGCAGGAGTGGGAGGGGGGAGAGCGGGAGCGCTGAGCGCAGAGGAAGCGGGGACAGGCTGGCCTGCTCTGCTAAGTGTTCCTGCAACAAGGCTGTACTGTCCTTCAACGGATGACAGGACCGACCTTGGACAACGGCCTGCCCTGTGACTCGTCTTCCAGGCCCTACTGCCCGGGCCTGAGGTCAAACAAGGGGAAACAGACCCACGCCGGTGTGGACTTCCTCTGCTTCCAAGCTGTCATTTCTTTCTGCGTCACCCTAAGTGTCTGTGACTATCACACGCATGAGGGCTTCCTCGGAGTCGTATCTGCCGGTTTCCTAGGAGCTGATCAGGTCCCTGGGGCCCACGGACCACGCTCTCTGGCTTCCCATTCCCCCACTCCATTGGCCATGTTCCCCAGGGCACCATCGCCCATCAGCACAGATGCATCCAGACCACAGAGGACCCTCTTCAGGCGGGAGGACGACAAATGTGAAAACTCAAAGACTACAATGGGCAAAGGTTTCCCAAGGCCCACTCATCCCGACCTGTTTCTGAAACAGGGGAGAGAGCGCTCTTGAGAAGCACGAACACACCCAAGTTATGCCACCATCCCCTTCCAAACCCCCTGCCTTTTCTCTCTCATTACAGGAAAGACTCATGGAGATGGCACCAAACCAGAACCCACTCAGGCTCCATTTCAAAATGAGGTGAGTGTGCTAAGGATAGGGAAGCTCTGCCTTTTCTGTGCTTCCAGAGCCATCATAACTGGTCCAAGAAGGGGAAGGAGAGCTGATGTTGGCACTGCATAAACAATAGTGGTCATTATCAATGGTCAAATGAGATGATGGATGCCCAGCGCTTCAAACGGCACCCAGCCAGAGGGCAGGTGCTGCTCCTGCAGCTGTGCCGACGAAGTCCAGGATAACTGCTCAGGGGAGTGAAGACAGGTCCTCAAACGTGGCTGTGTGTTCAAACCACCTAAGGAAGTTTAGAAAATTTTGGATGCCTGGTTCCCACCAGCAGAAATCCTGATTCAATTGCTATGAGGTGTGGCCTGGACACCTGTATTTCCAGAAGACCTTCAAGGCATTCTCTCTCTTAAACTTGTAATTTTGAAATAACTACAGATGTATATGAGCTGGAAAGAAAATAGAGAGGTGGGGTTCTGTACCCCCATACCACACACCCCCAATGGTAACATCTTATATAATAATTACAGTGCAGAATCAAAATCAGGGAGTGAACATGGATGCAACCTGTAGTGTTTCTTCAGATCTCATATACACACTCTCAGTGTGTAGTTCTAGGCAATTTCTTCATACATGCTGCTACCTATAAACCATAATCAGGAAGTCTTGGCATCACCAACAGACTACACTTCCATGGCACCCCTCCACCCCACCCCTTAAACCCTGGCCATCACTAATCTGTCCCCTATCTCTATGTCCTTCCTGGTGGCTCAGCTGGTAAGGAATCTGCCTGGAAGGCAGGAGAGCCAGGTTCAGTCTCTCAGTTGGGAAGATCCCTTGGAAAAGGAAATGGCAACCCACTCCAGTATTCTTGCCTGGAGAATTCCATGGAAGAGGTACAGTCCAGTGGGTTACAAAGAGTCAGACACGACTAACACTTTCATCTCTACGTTACACCATGAACGTTATATAAATGGAATCAGGCAGTATGCATCATTTTAGGACTGGCTTTTATTTCACTCGGTATCATTCCCATGGCTGCATTTATCATCTGTTCTTTTTTTTTTTTTTTTAACTGCAGAATAGTATTCCACGGTATGGATGTATCAGCTTGTCTAACTATTCACCCACTGAAAGATATCTGGGTAGTTTCAAGCTTTTGGCTGTTACAACCAAAAGCTGCTATAAACATTCACGTACAAGTTTCTATGTAAAAATAAGTTTTTATTTCTCTTGGATAAATGCCCAGGAGTACAACCACTGGGTCTTAGTTTTAAAAGGAACTGCCAGATCATTTTCCAGAGCAGCCATACCACTTTACCTCCCCACCAGGAATACATGAGAGACCTGGTTCCTCTGCATCCGGGCCAGTGTTTGGCTGTATGGCCAGCCGTCTGGTGAGTGAACCCTGGGTACCTGAAAACAGTGCTGCCCGGGCTCCTGTTCATTAACTGCGGCGACGTCTGTGCGGCGGAAGGCACTCCCACCAGCTGTCTGGTGTCACCCGGCCACCCTCTGCCCGGAGGGGTATAGGAATGGGAAGCTCCTGGGCTGGGGCTCCTTGAGCCACTGGGATGAGGATGAGGAGGCACAGGCCTGGGCTGCTGCCTGCTGTTTGCTGGCTGAGGGACACGAGCCGGGCTTCACCATGCAGTGGCCAGCAGCTCAGCCAGCCCAACACATCCTATGTACGGAAGGGGGTGTAGCAGGCTCCCCACAAGGTCTCCTTGGCCGCTGCCTTTCCCAGCCCATCGCTCAAGGAGCAGGCTGTTCTTGGGTTTTATGTTTGTATCTGTTGATGGTTCCAGGTCACAGACCTCTAGGTCCCAAGTCCAGACACATGGGAGGTAAAAAGAAAGCCTTGGAACTCACCATGCTGTTGTTTTTCAGGTCCTCAGGACCCCAGCCAATCTGCCTTCTTCTTCCCAGCTTTCATAGCCCTTTTATTATTGTCTGTTGAATAATTCTCAAGGTACATTTGGTTGCATTTAAAGGAGAGGAGCAGGGAAAAGCTGAGTTTACATCAGCTCAGGCCAGGACCAAAGCCAGCACTGGCTCCTTGAATCCTCCAAACCATGCTATGGAGGAGGGAAAGTCAGTGTGCCCACTATATAGATGGGGAAGTTGGAGACATAGGAAGATTAACTGACTCAACCTGTGGCGAAGCTGCCTTCAGCATTTTCTTCCTGAAAACCTGAATTAAAGCTGCAGGCCTGGGCTACACACTTGGGCAGAACCTCGGAGGCCTGCATCCTAGGGCACAGCATGGGCCCTGCCTTTCCCCTGTGCTGCTTGACAGCCATTGGCTGCACAGGTGCCAAGGTACATGGTCTCGGTCAGAGCTCCTCCCTCCCTGGACTGTCACCACCTTCTCTCTGTGACCTCTAGACCAGGCCTGCCTGACCCCTGTCACAGTGGCTTCCCTGGGAGGCTCTGCACCCTGCCCCCTGTGTCCCTGGCTCACTGCCCTCAGCCCCCCTTGCATCTCCCCTCCTCTGACTACTCTGCAGTCTCCTCCCTCAAGGCCCATCCCCACCCTCCTGCCTCCTGAGGATCCTCAACGTGGCCCTTTTATGGGGCTGACTGTCTTGTACGTCATACGCCACAATAAACAGCTTGCTACTTCCAAACGTGGCATAACCTTATATTATGATAATCCTGGTTCCATCACCTACAAGCTCCAGGGCTGTGGTGAGTCGCGTAACCTGTGTTTCGGCTTCCTCACCTGCAGAATGGAGAGAATGACAGAACTTATCCCACAGGGTGGTGGGGAGGACGGAAAGAACTAATGAATGGAAGGCGCTGAAAACTAGCCTGCATAATAAACCCGTGAGAGGGGCTGCTGTTCAACACGGGTGCATCTCTGCTGCCATTCTGCCGATCCTGGCCTAGTTTGTCCTTTATGTTGTGCGGGGGTCAGGATCAACAAGGGGAGGGTTTGATGTGAGCTCAGAGATCAGCTCAACTCTCCCCATGCTCCAAGAATCTCTCCTTCAATCCCCAGGCTGCAAGGAACCAGCTCTGTGCAGGAAATCAACACTGCTAGAGAACTCGAATTTGATGAGCTTTCTTTCTTTGTTGGGTCGAAGCCGCTCTCCAGGTGTCTTGAGCATGCTGGTTTTACCCTGCTCTCTCTCAGGGGCTGTGCAGAGACCCCTTGTGCCCAGCAGCCTCTCATGTGCCCCCCAAGTGCTTGTGTCCCCAGCCCTTCTCTTCAGCACAGAGACACTCAGCTCCTCCAGCTCTTCCCTTCATCGCCCCTTCCCTTTCACATGGCATAATCCTGCCTCCTGTGCTCTTTTTAAAAATAGACTTCCCAATACTGAATGCCAGACTCCTGATGCCACTTAACCTCTGAAGGGCAGAGCAGAGCCATCACTGCCTTCTTCATTTCTGGAGACAAGGCTCCTGTTAACGGGGCCTAAGAATGCATGTGTTTTAATGAGTATGCAGCTAACCATGAACGTGAAAGTGAAATCGCTCAGTCATGCCTGACTCTTTGTGACCCCATGGACTGTAGCCTACGAGGTTCCTCCATCCATGGGATTCTCCAGGCAAGAGTACTGAAGTGGGTTGCCATTTCCTTCTCCAGGGGATCTTCCCAACCCAGGGATCGAACCCGGGTCTCCCACGTTGCAAGTAGATGCTTTTACCATCTGAGCCACCAGGGAAGCTCACCAGCTAACAGTAACCCTTACATATAGGAAATCAGTGTCATCTCTTGTGCCAATCTTACTCTGTGGGCTGCTGCAGAGTTAGGGAGGATTATGAGTTGGAACTCAGTGGAAAACGGTCCTGGGATCAATTAGTAATGTCTGTCAGTGGAGTACAATGCGGAAGTAGAGACACACGTGTTTGCTGGCAGGGGCCAAAATCTTTTTACACATGCTGCCATTAAGCCATGTTTCCACCCTCCTGTGCATTACATCTGCTTCATCTGGGGCTTAACTCATATTAAATACCATCTGGAAAGCTGCAAGGCATATGGTTAGTGCACAGATTTCAATACTGACAAAGGGCTTGAAGCCTGACTCCACCACTTACCAGTGGACTGTCCCTGGACCTCTCTATAAAATGCAAATAATAATACCATAGGATTGGAGGTAAAAATGAAATGCAATCATGATTTTCAGCATTTGGCCCACTTTTCTAGGTGGTCAAGAACTTCTTATTTTCTGAATGTTTGCACACCATTCTCCCTCCTGTCTTTGTGCCATCTCAGTGTCTGATGGGCATGCGTCCTCTCTCCACATGCATGCAGCTCATGATAGAAATGTTAAATCAGCGAGCTCCAGGGCAGCCAGAAGCCTCTCTCCCAGGTAGATATTTCTCTTCTAATAACGATGCTTTGAGTCAAGTTCAAGTTATAAGTTCATTTAACTGCAGCAGTATCCAGCCCATGATTCCACATATTTCCCATCAAGAGTGTTAAGAGTTTTGCAGAAACCTGGGTGAAATGTACATTTTACATTCTCTGCTTCTGCAGGATCTGTTGGGGATGACTTGTCTGGAGGGTCTCGGCTGACTTCCAGGATTGCCTCTTTTAAACCTGGGCGCTCACAAATGATGTTTGATGAGTCATTCTGGAATCCTTCTTCCAAATAGTATTAATATCCCAAGTCTAAAATGTATGCCATTTGTCTCATTCCCGTCTTGCATGACAGCATTTACCTATTTTAGTCTTTAGCACCCCTGCTTTCCCTCATTGCCGGTGTTCTCATTTGCAAACAAGTCTCCTCAGCCTGAGCTAAGAAAGCCTGAATCACGTGAAGCACCTTCACCTCCTCCATTATTGTCCATTGATCTCTCTCACCTCCTCCATTATTGTCCATTAATCTCTCTCACCTCCTCCACTATCTAGTCTTCAGCTCCTACTGGTACAACATGTAGTGTACAACCTCTAAAGGAGCGTGTCAACACTGGGTGGGACTCGCTGGGCAGTTCGGTCATGATGAGCATGCCCAGTGATAAAGGCAACTGAGTTACCAAAGCCAGTGTCCCTCCAGGTGTGGCTCTTCAAAAGACACCACACCCTTGGCCTTCAAAAGGGATATCTTTACAACCCTTTGCAAATCTGCCAGTTTGGAAGTAGGATCGCTTTGGGGAACTTTTTAACTTTCTTTCCACTTTGGTAACCAGCCCCCATTGTTTTCTCTCCTGGGACATTTTTCACAAGGAAACAATTTTTGTAATCACCTGGCAGGAGTTGTTATATGCACAACAAAGACCAGAGTATAAGAAGTTCTGCAGACCAGTGCCAGGCATTGCTAAGCCCAAACCCCCAGGGCAGACAGGCTTCTAGGCCAACGTGATTCAACTCATGTTGCAGCTAGAGGTGACCAAGGGCCTGGATTTCAGGGCTTACTCTAAACTCTCATATTCCAGGCCTTTCCACAGAGCATTTGGGGGCGGCACTTGTCTTCTAGACTTTGGATAATATGAACAAATGTGGAAAGAGAAAATAACATCTTTGATATTAGATACAAAAAACAGTTAAGAGACTGAGTTGCCCGCTGCGTGATTCTACCAAAGGGGCAACGCCAGGACGGCCTCTGCGCACGCAGGTCACTGGCAGCGAGGGTGGGAAGAAGCCACACTTAGGAAAAGCACTGACTCTCCCACAATGGCTACTGCCTCCAAACTGAGAACAGAAACTTAAAGGGAGACTGGAGGGGGAAAGACAGGAGCGCCAGCATCTCAAGGCCTTAGGTCAAGGGCCTCTGCTGCCCTTCCAAGACCACCGCAGTGGAGGCTTTTCCAGCGTGTCTGACAGTTTTCTTCAGTGGTTCAGTCCTGTTGCTTCTTTCCATCTTCTTCATGGAAATATCTCGTCTCACAGGCAAACCAAATTCTGCTTGATCAGCATGTTCCTAAACGGGTCTGTTGATACCCATGAGTTTGACAGTCTGGTATTTAGCCCCAAATTTATCAGATTTTATGATACATCACATTAAATCTTTACACTAGAGTGGGGTCAGAGAAGGCAACGGCACCCCACTCCAGTACTCTTGCCTGGAAAATCCCAAGAACGGAGGAGCCTGGTAGGCTGCAGTCCATGAGGTCGCTAAGAGTCAGGCATGACTGAGCGACTTCACTCTCACCTTTCACTTTCATGCACTGGAGAAGGAAATGGCAACCGACTGCAGTGTTCTTGCCTGGAGAATCCCAGGGATGGGGGAGCCTGGTGGGCTGCCGTCTATGGGGTCGCACAGAGTCGGACACGACTGAAGCGACTTAGCAGCAGCAGAGTGGGGTCACTTTTAACAAGTAGGATGTACCAACCATGACAGGGAAAGCTGGTCTCTAAGCTACAGAGGAAGCTGAATGTAAACCCAGCATCAACTCTGGAAGCCTGGTGAAGACCTGTTGGAGGCTGCTGGCATCGCAAGGATAGTAAATGAAGCACAGGGAAAATGGGACCACGGAAAAGATTCCAAAGTCAAGGCAATACAGCTGTTCTAAAAACTGCCCCATGGACCAAAATTTTAAAAATGAAAAAAAAGAAAAAGTTTTTTTTCCCTTCAGCTCCATATAAAGAACTCCATGTTTATATGTGTACATACATACACACACACACACACACACACACACACACACAGAGGTACAATATACAGCTAGGAGCGAGCACTGCTCTGAGATGGGGTCTCAAAGTATCACATGCAAAGGAATCACCCAGCTGGGCCTGGATCCTGCATTCCTACCAGGTTCCCAGGTGACAGCTACTGCTCCTGGGACCACTCTCTGAAGAACAAGGTGGGGTGCGGCAGGAGTTGAGTGTGTTTCTCCCATCTGTCCCTGGTGTACTCCACACCCGGGGCTGCCTCACTCTTCCTCACGAGATTCTGAACAGGGCACTGGAAAGGGGTGCTCCAGATGGCAGCTGCCAAGTCAGCAAGAACAGATCAGGCTGGGGTGGGGTGAGGTCGGGGGGCAGGGAAAGAGATGGGTCCTGGGAGCCTGCTCTGCGGAGTGAGCCAAGCTCCACGTGGGCCAGGCAGCCGGGCGCCAGCGCCTCTGTCTGCACGGTAGCTCTCTCCCGCGGCCAAAGCAGTTTCCGCCCCTCCCTGGTGGAAGCAGGGTACAGGTCACGGAGATCGTCCCGGGGCTCCCCCCGGCACAGACGACTGACGCTGTCAACCTCAGGCTGGTTGGGTGTCCTTTCCCAGGAAGCATGTGTTCCTGCCTGAAAGGCATCTCTGACCGAAAACCAAACTGCCTGAGCAGGTTACCAGCGGGTGAGTCCTCAGTGTGTCTGAAGCTGCCCTGTGGCAGGGGTCCCGCTGGGCCCGGGAGGCCCTGGTGTGAGAGACAATTTAACAAGTCTGACTTGGAAAGCCACCACTGTTTCTCTGATCCCTTCTCGTTAAAAACCTACCTGGTTATGAGCTGGGGAAGCTGTGGCCCTCGTGGAGGTGCAGGTTCACCCCCAATAACACTTCAGCCCCCCAAGTCACAGGGCCCAGTATCTTCAGGGGGCTGTCTGCCCACCTCAGCCACAGCCTCTCTGGGGACTCCGACGACCCCAAGATTTTTCCCGGCTCAGTTCAGAACTGACCAAGGCGCCTTCTCCTCGTTCTCTTTTTTGCTTCTGATGATAATATTAGTGAGTCACCAGGCTCACTTCCCAGCGGCCCCTTCAAACACCGCAGAAACGCGGCTGTGCTTAAGACGAGGCCTTTGTCAGGCATCCAGTGACCCTGGGGAGTGTTACAACCTGCCACATTCTATATCCTTCCACTTATGCTTATTTTCTCTGAGAGGTCGTCCCCAGATCCTCATGCAAGCTCCTGACAACCACAGTGCTCTGTTCTGAAATCAGGAACAAGATCCCTGATTTCCAGCTCCCCTGGCCCCTTCAAGCTCCTCTGCTGGTCCTGTCTGCCGCCACCATCATCTGGCAAAACCACCTCCAGGCTAGGTGGGAGTGTGCCCTCGGTGCCTAAAACTGGACAAGGAGATTAGGGCCCTTTCCCAGAACTGCCGTTGACTGGGCTGGTGGCAAAGTTCCCAGGGATGAAGAGAACGTGCAGCTGCCCTCAGGCCTTTGGAATTTTCCATCAGCAGTGGGCAGTGGATGAACAAGGATTTCAGGCATGAAACCAAATACCTTGGGAGAATGCGGGCATGTGTGAGCCACAACAAAACACCACAAGCTGTGTGGCTTATCGACAACAGAAACTTCTTTCTCACAGTCGTAGACGCTGGAAGCCCAAGGTCAGAGGCCCAGCACAGTGGGGTCCTGGGGGCCCTTCCTGGGTTGCAGAGGCTGCTTTCTTGTTTTTTCACACGGCAGAAAGAGAGCTAGCCAGCTCTCTGGCCTCTTCTTTGAAGGGCACCAATCCCATTCGTGTGGGCTCCACCCTCTTGAGCTAGTTACTGCTCAGAGGCCCCACCTCCACGTACCATCACCATAGGGGTGAGATCTCAACATAGGAGTTTGGAGGACACAAACACTCCGTCCGTAACAGAGCACTCCTCCATCTGTGGAGAAGTTTGCACGCTAGAACGCCCCACCGCCTCCCACAGTGCTTACACGACCCTGGTTAGGTAAGCAGCAGCGGTCTTTCCCAGCAAATGTGGGTAAGCCCAGAACCAGAAGAGCCACTTGGGGAGCACGCGGCCTCAGCATGCGATCGGTTCAGCTGTATGAAAGGCACCGCACCGGGCCCGAGGCTCTGGTCTGAGTCTCTGCTTGGTCACTTGGAGCCCTGAAATGGGAAGCCGTCTGCAAAATGAGGCTGAGATGATTTTGGACATCCCTTCCAGCTCCGAGAACCATGAGAAAAGCCGCTTACAGGGAGCTGCCAGAAGCTCTGCTGTTTCTAACGAGAAAATTGGATCTCATCTAATTCCTGGGATAGTCTGTAATGTAAGGAAGTTCTGAGGGGATTTCAAAATTTGGTTCTTCAGCCAAACCCAATTCACACCTCACATCCCTCTTCCTGCCCCGCCATCTTCTCAAACAGTGTCTCAGACGACATGAGTTCAGGTAAGGAAATCCACCAACAATTAAATGCAAAGAAATCCTGGGATGGAGACAAACACTCCCACATCTTGTGTAACCTTCCCTATCAGAGTAACGGAACTCGGGGAGCAGCAGACGCCCAGATCCAGCTGGATTTCCCATCATGGCGATAACATCCAGCCAATAGCTGCTCGGCCTAGCTGCTCAGGATGCAGGTGGGAACACATGTGTCTGCTCACTGAAGAGCTTTTAATGGCTTTCCCTTTGTCTGTCTTCCCTCCCAGCCTGGCCTGGGCAGATCTGGTAAGGCTGCAATCAAGGTCCTCTTAAGAACAGTGGCTCTGGGCGTTCCAGTCAAGTGGAAGAAGGGTTCTCTCCTCACATTCAATCCGAGGCAAGGAAGACTCCAGCGGAAACGATGATAACTTCCCTGCAACTCTTCCTAATGCCAGGCAATGAGAAATCACTCCTTAAGGCAGATAAGTCATTTAAACGGGGCCCCAGAGACAAAGTTCCTTGCTGCGCTGGACCCTGTACCTCCCATTCAAAACCATCCATCTGGGAAGGGCCCAAAGGAAATTCTGCTTTTTTTTTTTCAGTTCGGGGTGGGGAAAGGAGGGAAAAGAAAGGCAGAGCTGTTAGGAAGGAGTCACTCAGGGCAACGCGGAGCGGGGCTGAGAACTGCTGTGCTTGGTGGCTGCCCCACAACCCTCCAGAAGCCACCAGTCATTCTAGCTCATCCAAGACACCAGGAGAAGGGTGGTTTGTAAATGAATGTCAAAGAGCTTAGAATTTTCAGTGGCACATTTTTAAAAATAATAAGAAAAGTAAATTAGGTTTGATATGACTCTGGAATTTGGATAAGACAGCCAAGTCAAGGATGCTCGTACAGCAACTTTAATCCATGGGCCAAGCGCTGAGGAAATGGTACTTAGAAATCTCTCCAAGCACCTCCATGGGAATCCTGAGAGCCCTGAACACCACTGGCACCACCAGTTAAGGTTCCTTCTAGGAGAGGAGGCTGCAGGAGGCTATAACAGCTGAGTAGGGATGGAGGGTGAGACTCAGGGATTCAGGGAGAAATCCCTCTGAAAACCTCGAGTAGGACTTGCCTGTTCTAGAACCAGCCCTTCCTGCAGACCTCCTGGGGGCCACCTTTTCTGTTCTGCAAGAAAGGCTGACCCACACATGAACACAGCCGTCCCGAATTCCAACTAGATCAAAAGCACACTTTTCCTCCTCCTGGGATTTCTAAACAGTTATAACATTTGCAGAAATCCTCTCTCCACTACCCCTTCCATGTGATGTCTGTGCTGTGCCCGCTGAGTTGAGCACCCAGGCAAAGGACTTGGCAGGCTGCCTGGCCATCCTTGGCGGCTACCTGCTTGCTCACATACGCCCCACCCCCCGTGTGCATGCCTCGGACCCCCTGCTCTGCACCGGCAGTTTGCTCCCCTCTTCATGCATCTGAATAACAGCTTTCCTTCCTGCCTGTTCTGGGACTGAGACAATTCCTTTCAGTTTGAATTGTGTCAACTCCAGTTTTGAGAACAGTTTTCCCAGAACAGGTATCCCCTCCTCTCCTTTCCTCAGCTTCCCAGGCAGCCAACCACCCTCTGCCCATAAACCACCATCCTTGGGAACTGAACGCAGTCTGCTTCCATGCCACACCTCAGGCAAGTGTGTCCCCAGGCCCCCGACAACAGGACACCCTTCCTCATCCGCTGTCCTGAACTCATTTGAGCAGAGTCACTTTCTAGCTGGAAACATCCAGAGTGCCTGGCTCTAACTTTTCACCGGTATCTTTACTGGAAGCCATCAAGTTTCACCCGGGACCTGCCTGGGCCATGGGTCCACTTCTTACCTCAGGCAGGTGGCCACCTGGCCTCTGTCTTCATTGGACTGAGCAGGGGAGCAGAGTCCCTGCTCTGGGCGACATCATCCAGGGAAGGGCTTCTGCCAGCTCCAGGGGGTGAGGGGCGCTTGTGTGGACCTGGGGACCCAGTTGTGCACTCACGCACTGATGGGCCAGGGTCCATCTAGGACTGACTGCGTGTCTGCAGGCAACAAGCGTCATCCAACACAGCTCCTGATCACCAGGGTCTCTGTATCGCTCAACCTCAGCCCTGCGTTTCTCTCCAGGTGGGAGCATCAGGCCCCTGTGGGCTGCCTGTCCCCCTCCTTCTGCTTTTTCCTTCCATTTCCAGGTCTCCCAGGAGGTATCAGCTGAAATAAGACAGGACTACTCCTGACTGCGGTGGCTTCTTTCGGGAGGGCTGGGCCTTTCCTCACCTGACTCGCCAGCGATAAGCACGATTATCGGGCTTCCCTGGTGGCTCAAGTGGTGAAGCATCTGCCTGCAATGCAGGAGCCACAGGCGATGCAGGTTTGATCCCTGGGTCGGGAAGATCCCCTGGAGGAGGAAATGGCAACCCACCCCAGTGTTCTTTCTTGCCTGGAGAATCCCAGGGACAGAGGAGAGTGTTGGGCTACAGTACACGGGGTCACAAAGAATCAGACATGACTGAAGTGACTTAGCATGCACGCACCTGGTGCAGGGCTAGGAGAGTGGCGAAAAAGCATGGAATTTAGGGTGACCTCGCGAGGGGTGAGCTGGAGCCAGGAGCACATCCAGCACCACGGCTCAATGCTGGGGGTGACCTGGGGGGACAGGGCCAGGAAGTGCGAGATGGAGCAGGCAGGCAGATGAGGCCAGAAGCAATGATACAGGGTCTTAGATGTCAGGCTGGCAGCAGCCCTGCCCTGGTGCACCTGGTGTCTCCTGGAGAGCTTTCCAGGCATCCCTCCCCAAGAGCGGATGGTTTAACTGATCAGGCCTGTTAACACTTGGCCACAGGCACTTCGAAGAGCCTCAGGGGCTCCTCTCCTGCAGCAGAGCCCGTATGTCACCTCTGCTGGGTTCCCAAGTTCCCATGAAGGCAGCGATTTTCAGAGGCCACAGGCAGAGCCAGCTGACCAGAGTAGGGGTAGATTCCAGAATGGAAAGACCCAAGAAAGGGCATCTGGAAGTCAGGAAAGACCCCAGAAAGAGCAGGTGGGGAGAGGCCCAGCCTGCAACAGCTTGCACATGGGCCGTGACTCTGGGGTCTGTCTGGAGCATCGTCTTCAGATTTCTGCGGGTTGGAGGGGTCACGTGGTTTGGTCTGACTCTCTAGGCAGGCGCTGATGTGGCTCAGGCTTATCTAACAGAGCCTCCTAAATCCGACAGAAGCAGAGATTTATTTTCCGCAAGGGAAGCTCTTTGTTGTTCTGAGTGGGTAGCCAGGTAGGCCGTGAGTAGAGTCCTTCTCCGCTCTCCCCACCCCACCTGGAAGCCCTGTTTAGACACTTCCCAGGTGCTGTCTTACCCAATTGTGTGCATGCTGTGTGCATGGTTCCTGGGTTTCCCCAGCCCCCAAATGACCAGCTGAGACTTGGGTCTGTGCCCTCCCAGCCTCCAACTGCACTAGGAAGCATTCTTCTCAATCAAATGTCTCCCCTGGGCCTTATCACGCCACATTAGACCAACCTTCCCCCAAATAAAAGGCACTCTAACCAATTTTCATGGAAATACTTTCTTTCTAACACTAAAAGTTCCAAATCATAGTAAACAACAGCCTCTAAAAATAATGTTATACTAACATCACTACCAATGCTCCCCTTGATTATCAGGGTATCACTTGATTTTTTAAAAAATTTTTCTCATGGGCAGTCAGCACGGATATGAGCTTCTGAAAAGAGTTCTTCCTGTGAGCAATCAGGGCTGCATTTGGCCTCAAAGAAATGAATGCTTGGAGCTCTCCCTCTTTCTCTCTAAAGTCAAATAGTGATGAACAACTTGGACACTGAGGTTCACCGCAAGGCATCCTGGTTCCTTAAGGGGAAGACCTGGGCAGAGCTGTCCCAGCTGGGCGGTCTGCTCCATGTCACTGATTCTGTCACAACCAACAACAGCTGGAAACACGGCCCTCTAAAGTGAAAGGTCTATCACAGACACCCTCTCGTGCTCAAGACCATCGCTTCCTCATGGTCACCGCAGGCTCAAGAAGACACAAAACCAGCCTCATTTTCAGCTGGGTTTCTCAAGCTACCACAACAAGACAGGGAGACAGCCACCTTCCAAACCTCGCACAAGGTGAACCAAAAGATGGGGGCAGCTGCCTATCATGGGTAAGAAGGCATCTAAGGTCACGTTGTTAGTCGTTCAGTCGTCTCCGACTCTCTCCGACCCCGTGGACTGCAGCACGCCAGGCCTCCCCGTCCCTCACCATCTCCCAGAGCTTGCTCAAACTCCTGTCCATTGAGTCGGTGATGCCATCCATCCATCTCATCCTCTGTTGCCCACCTCTCCTCCTGCCCTCCATCTTTCCCAGCATCAGGGTCTTTTCCAGTGAGTTGGCTCTTTGCATCGGGCTCATTAAAAAGCCCCAAAGCTGCCATTAGAAGAGCAGATGACAGACCCAGCTCATCCTCCAGGCAGGAACACAGGACAGCCCCTTCCCAGGGTGCCCCCACGACTGCCATCAGGAGATGCAGCTCCTTTGCCTTCTGTCTGAAGCCATGGCTGGGGTCTTTTCTGCCCTACCTCTTCTTCACCAGGGCAGATCACCAGACTGCCAGTCTCCCTGACAGCACTTGAATTTCCTAGGGAAACCCCTCTCGAGGACACACTGGCTTCCTTCAGGCAGCTGTACCATGCCATTTTTGCCTTCTCTGCATTGGCTGCTGGCAAACTGAAGGTACCTTGGTTTTTTGCATATATAGCAAACTCTCTTCTTTATAACATATATTTCTATAATTTGAATTCTTATTTTAATAGCCCTGTTGTATAGGTATATTATCATATGTGTGTGTGTGTGTGTGTGTGTGTGTGTGTGTGTGTGTGTGTATGCCAAGTCGCTTCAGTCCTGTCTGACTCTCTGTGACCCATAGACTGTAACCTGCCAGGCTCCTCTGTCCATGGAATTTTCCAGGCA
Organism: Ovis aries; assembly: GCF_016772045.2. Classification (NCBI taxonomy): domain Eukaryota; kingdom Metazoa; phylum Chordata; class Mammalia; order Artiodactyla; family Bovidae; genus Ovis; species Ovis aries. The sequence goes on along the minus strand of NC_056071.1, from coordinate 5,906,281 downwards.
AGAATACTGGAGTGGGTTGCCATGCCCTCCTCCAGGGGAATCTTCCAGACCCAGAGAGCAAACCCGAGTCTCCTACATTCCAGGTGAATTCTGCAACACTGAGCCACCTGGGACATCCATATTATCATACAAGAGATCCCAAATCATTTTAGGTAGAGACTAGAAATTGTCTCTAAAGTACCACTAGTTTCCTAATCTATAAAGTAAAAGCTAGGAAAACTGCCTCATAGGACGGATTCAATAACACAGTGAATACATAGCATCTAACAGTACCTGGTACACAGTAGGTGCTCTATGAGATCTGATGTGATTTAAACATCATTACTTCATTGTTAATTTATGTCCAAAGCAGCATTATTGATGTTACCAAGTCAAACATTTTTCATTTAATCTATAATTTAGAACTTATTTTACTGCAAATTGGATTGGAGCCGGTTCAAGGCACCAAATGAATTATTTTTGAACTACAATAACTGAAATAAACTATGCATACAAGAGAGGGAGAAAAACGCCAGCACTACAATGAGTTAGACATTAAAACTGAGCCTTACATTTAGCTTTGTGGTTTTTGGAAGCCAAAGCAAAAATGAAATCATGCTAACTTATGTGACACTCATCATCTGATAAATGGCCTGTGCAGCTCCTATGGAAAGTGACTCTTCTCCTCACACTGGCATCCGAGGATAAGTGTTCACACTGCTCCTCACAGGAGATACACCGGGTACGGAGCAGAAGGGCTACGTCCATGCATGCCTGCACACAAAGGCGCACGCATTCATCCTCCAGAAGAGATGCTTCACTTTTCAGTGTTAAATGATTAGGGCCTGGTGGGTGAGCTCTCTGGAGATTTCCCATGGGTACACAGAGGGGTGTTCTTTATTGTTTTCTAAAACTCTCACCAAGAAATTTTATTAGAGAGCATGGACCAGTGGATCAGATCACTGAGAATACCATCCATCCTATGTCAGTTTACACACATTTAAGAAACATGGAATTAAATTATTCCTCTCTATCCCAAAGAATGGATCAGTTTCCAGGCTCGCATCTGTGAAACAGCCTGTCCAGTGGCTTTCCTGAAAGTGCAGGCTGGCCTCCACCTTACCGCTCCACACAGCCTCCCCGACTCCTCGAGGCGGATGGCCAGGGGAGTCCGTGGACAGGGAGGCTGACTTCATCCATGAAGGATCTGCCTCTCAATGTTTGCGAATAACCAGAGACAACAGACTTCTCTGGGAAAATCACAATCGCCCAGCCAGGGGCAGGACCAAATGCTAGCAGGATTTACTGGCTTTGATGAACAATAAGGTGTTTGTTTTTGCAGGTAATTAGAGTTCAGTAGCAAGCTATAAAGAGTTCTCCGAGAATTCTAAACAGACGGTAGCTAAAGGCTATTGGAATATGACTGAATCTCATCAGTCATCTGCAGACCTCCCGAGTTAAGATGCCAGTATTTGATAAAGCACAACCACACAGACCACCAGAGAGGAATGGCGCTCTGTGTTCTTAATGTCCAGGGAGAAAAGGCGAAAACGTGTGCTCACATGTGCTCATGCGTGGGGGTGACTCCTGCCATGGGAGGCAGCAGGTCACATAAACATATCTCTTCAAAGGTCCACATGGCCTGTGTGCTGGGAATGTTTCGACAACTCTACACTCTCACAACTGTTAGGGAATGGGTTCCCAGGTATTACAAAGGGCTGGGTGGGGCATTTGACAGAGAGAAGTAAAATCATACGCATTTACACTTTTCTTTCAGCACCCACTATTGAATGTGGGGCTTGTTGTTGTTGTTGTTTTCTTAACAAATCTGAGATATGAATACAAATTTGATTACAATTAGTTTAAAAAGTTTTTTTCTAGGAGTCTAGACAAAAGAGGACAGGCAAAGTGCTGTCACCAATATTTTTAAAATACTGTCAATTGAGGTTTGACAGAAAACAACAAAATTATGTAAAGCAATTATCCTTCAATAAAAAATAAATTAAAACATACTGTCAAGATGAAATAAATGTGTTCTTAGAGATAACTGCTCATCTTGCTTGTCTTGGCCAAGAACTTGTTATTTTCTCCTTAATACCAGAAAATACGCCTAAGATTATTTTCATTTACTCACATCATGATAACCAAGAGGGACAGAAAAGTGAACAACAAACCCACCCACAGGAGTGAAAAAAATTAAAATGAGACCAGATAAATGAAACAAGGTTAAAAAAAAAAAAAACAAGCCCCAGATATGGCTAAGACTAGGGGACAACAGCTGCTTTCGTACTCCTTACCCATAGCCTCTACTCTTGAGAAGCTTGAGTTCACATTTAGGATTCTAGGCATCTTACTGTCGAGGGCACTAGGAAAACTTGACAATACATATATTTTCTCCAAGAACTAGATTTTCATTTAGTTTTGCTCTCTTCAGTCCAATATGAATTTCCCCATTGTTTTGCATGTTTGGGCCTCAATTTATTTATTTAAAGTTCTTAAGCAGTCACCTTCCAATGTTTCCTTCAGAGAAACATGAAACAGCTACTCCAGGAGGAAGAGAAAACCCTCGGGCCGCAGGTTGAGAGACAGCTGGCCTCCTGGGCTCCCTGCAGGTGATCTCAGCCTTGGGCCAGCCACTCAAGCCCCAGCCCTGCTGTCTCCCCGTCTGAAACGCCAGCAGGCAGCCTCAGATTCTGTCCACACTTTGGGCTCTAGGGTTCTGTGGTTCTTTCTTCCTCAAGGGGAGAATTGCCAATGGACAAAGGGCATAGCTGATGATTCTTTAAACTAAGACACTGACATTCTGCTTTCAGAAAGTTGGACTTTGTTTGAAACTGGCTGAAGAAAAAAAAAAATTCAATGGCACGAAGATAATCCCACTATCTGAATATATTTAGAGTGAATCAAAATCGTGCTGATCTGGGAAAGGGGATGCAACTCACGACGACACTCTAAGAAAAACCTCTTCCCTTTACAGAATGTGCTTTAAGAATAGACCAACCTCAAATGAGCATTTCCGCTCTCAGAGACAGTCTGTTCAGTGATCTCCTGGATTCCCTGAAGGGCTGGGACCTGGGCTTGCCTAGGTCCCTACTCGAGAGGAAGCAAAGGTGCCCAGCAGTACTGTTTTAGAACTTCCAGAATCTGAGTGAAAAGAATATGTATTCAGAAAAGCATTTAAAGAGGCAGAACAATCCAGAGTCTGATACTTACTTGTGGCCCAGCTCATGAGCGATGGTAAAGGCCAAATTGAGGCCATTGTCTTCGGCAAGCACACATTTCCTCTTAGCACTGCACACACCTCCTAAGTAAGCAATTCCTGCAGCAGAGACACAAAACACATCCTCTTCAGAACATGCGAGGTCCTGACCTCGCAGGGCAAATCCACACGGTCAGCATCACACACCATCGAGAGGGGCAAGTAGGGGTGAGGATGACCACGGGACTGGGCCTGTATCTCCAGAGCTCATGGAGACTGGCTGGTCGGTGTGGGATGCTTCTGTACTTGTCTAATGATAACAATAACCACCACAAGCATCTCTCAAGCATTTAACATGTGTCAGGCTGAGCAGTTGGCACATCTAACAAAGCCCTCACTAGCCAGGATGGAGGCAACAGGGAAACCGCAGTTCAAAGAGGAAAGGTAACTTTCCCAAGGTCCCCGGGACTGGCACCTGGAGCTGGAGGCTGAGGCAGCCAACTTCAGCATCCAGGGCCGGGGCCAGGCGAGGCCAGCAAGGCAAGGTACCCAGTGTGCAAGGTTCATGGAGAGGACCCTGAAGGGGTGAGCAGGCTCCTTCAGACTCCGTGCCTCAGGCCTCCACATCCCCCGCCCCAGGCCCAGCCCCACAGGGTTAATGCTCTCAGAGGGTGAGCCAGACCAGGGCCAGGGCTCACTCAGAGCAGGCTCCTTCAGACTCCGTGCCCCAGGCCTCCACATCCCCCACCCCAGGCCCAGCCCCACAGGGTTAATGCTCTCAGAGGGTGAGCCAGACCAGGGCCAGGGCTCACTCAGAGCAGGCCAAGGACAGCGGGAAGGTTCAGGAAAATGTCTCAGGAGCCCCTCAAAGGAGGAGACAGGGTCCTGGGAGGAGTGAAAGACACCGGAAGAGTAAGGGCCTGGAGGCCACCTGGGAAGATGGACCCTGCGGTCCAATGGCTCATCCCTGCATACATGTGAGAGACCCCAGGACCTTCCCTGAGATGGGAGGACGGAGGCAGTGCAACTAGGGGAACCAGACTCAGGAGAACACTGTGAGCAAGGGGCTGAGGAGAGAGGATGGGAGGTGGCCGGCCTGTGGGGGTGATGGGGGGAGGACAGAGGACGGAGGGGGCGGCCTATGGGGGTGATGGGGGTATTTCAGGGGAGCAAAGCTGTTCTACAGAGGCCCGTGAACAGGAGAGGGCCTTGGATGGACTGGGCACAGCTGCAGGTCACGGGCATCAGCCATGCACGGCTGCCCCTCTCTAGGCTGACACCGCCCGTGGCGCCTCTGCACACTCCTTCACAGCTCTGAACCTCGGAAGGGCAGCCCCGTGGTCCCCTCCAAGGACCCTCAGCACAGGGCCTGGGACAGGATTTGAGTGCTGGTGGTGGCCAACTCCCCACTGTGTCCTGTGACATGAATGAGGGGCTTAGGGCCCGGGCGGCGGTCGGTGGGTCACAGGCCTGGGCGGGCCCGGTGCGGCCCTCGCTGTGCGCTCACAGGGGTGCGGAGCAGGCAGTGGCTTCAGCTGGGCATGCACGGGCTGGTGGCATGGGTGACCCAGTGACCAGGGCCTCTGCCCACCGGCCTGCACCCTGGGAAGTGCTGTGGCCACACACAGCTCCCTCAGCGTGCTCAAGGAGTCTTGGGAGCGAAGGGCATCCCCGCGGGCACAGGGGCCAGGGCGGGAAGGGGCTGACGGTAAGTAGGGGGATTTAGGAATTAAAAACGAACCTCCCTCCCTGCTCCCGAAGAGCTAAACCAACATCCTGTTTGTTGACGTCAAGACTAAGCCGGGGCAGACCCCGGCACACAAGGGGCCCCCTCACAACCCCCTCGAGGGGCAGACCCTGCGAGGGGCAGCACAGGGGCTGGGCACCACGGCACATGCCTGCTTTTATTTGGAAACACTCGTGGCCAGGGTTGAAGTTTTTGTTTTGTTTTCCACCAAAAAAAAGAAAGGAAATGCTCTTAGGCCTCAAGATGTGTTTCTTTGCACGCGGGCATCTTAACGCAGAGGATGGGAAGGAAGAAAATGACAACCAGAAAGGGCACGATCTGCCTTTGTGGTGCCTTCAAGGTCGTTATTCTGGTTTTGTTTTAAAAACGCTTTGTGGGCTGCTGCAAAAAGTCCAGCAGTGAGTGGGGCGGAAAGCTTCCACAGGGCATTGACGGCATCCGCAGGCCGCACACATGCACACACACACACACACACACACACACACACACAGACTCACTCACTCACTCACTCACTCACTCAAATGCACCCCTGGTCTGCCCAGCCTCCCGGGTCAGTGAATCAATCGGAAACAATCAGACATGCTCGCCCCAAGGAGTCGTCTGGTGAGGGGGAAAGAGACATCCAGGGCCAGCTGTGCTGAGCTTGCTGTCCCAGGACCGCCCGCTGAGCCAGCAGCCTTCAAATACCACAGGATCACGCCCCCAGTCCCGGCTGCACTCAGCACCGGAACGGGGGCATCGTGAGTTTCCATTCTAACTGGGCAACACGCAAGGCTGGGGAACAACTAAGTGGAGGGCGTCTCAATAATCGCATTTTGGTTTCTCCAAGGTGCAGATGACTTTTTTTTTTTTAAACTAGAAAATGAAGCCTCGGTTTATAAGAGATACTCCCAGACAAAGGTGGATTAAGCTCTAGTGTTTTTAATGATTTATTCCAATTGTGAACTGCTGTTCATAAAACCAAGCAAGGCAAAGCACCTCAACAAAAACAGCCCCAAAATGGAGCACTGGAGCTTGCAAATTTATGAGCAATGCTGTGGAAAATGCTTAGAACTTGAAAAACAAAGTCTGGAGAGAAGCCCAGGTTGTTGTAAAAGCGCTGTAGGGAACAGACGGTAGTTAGGCCAGGAGCTTCAGGGGAAGCACAGCCCACCACTATTCCATGTTTTCTGGGAACAGCAGTGTACACAGCAGGGTGTGATGGAGACACGGAGACCCCCTGTTGCCTCTGCAAAGCCACCAGCTTGAAAACGCCGTCAGATCTCACCTCAGCCCTTGTCAAGAAATAAGGAAAACCCAGTTTTCTCAGCATCGATTTTGCTTTTTAAATTTAAAAAATGAAGTCTGTAAACATAAGTTCTGAAACTGTGGAAGCAGAGGGACCTTCTTGTGGAACTGGAATTCCCCACAGACAGCAAGGATTTCTTAGACCCCAGAGTGGTGCTTCCAATGGTTTTGGGCCTTCCATGATTTAAAATTCTACACCAGAGAAATCAGAGTAGAACTTATTTTTGAAATCTTAAAAAACATCAATTCCACATGTTTGCAGAGCTCCTTGGAACAAAAGTGAAGCAGAAAAGCAACTGGCATTTATTAGGGGTCTCTCCACAGGCGAGTTCCGCTCTGCATGTGGGGTCCTCCCTTATTTGGAAGGTATTACTGGCCCCACTTTACAGGCAGAGAAGTGAAGGTGCAGCATCCAGTACATGGCTGATCAGGGCTCAGACTTGTGTACAAATGCAGGGCTCTCTCTCTCCAGCACCCATGCTCCCCCAGGCAAACGCTGGGCCTCCCACACCAAACTTTTGGTAACCAGCAACAACGATAAGCTTGAAGGATTTAAAAGATTTTCATAAATCTTAATGTGCACTTATGCTGAGATGTGGGTGGGATACAGTAAAGGTTTCACATCTTTAATCCTAAAGATGAAAAGACTTGAGGGATATGTGGTCATATTAGCAGTAGTCATATTAGCAGTAGTAGGACATGGTTAAGTCATTACAAATCTTTCCTTTTTTTTTCCCTTTGGACAGTGAATATGTACTTGCTATGAAAATTAAAGGTATTGATTATATCTCATTTATTCAAGGTGACATACCACAGAGGCAGAGGTGGGAGACTAACAAACCACCACCCACAAAAACTATCTGGATTTTGATTCTGAATGTACAGCCCTGAAGGCAGTAGACACGAAGGAAGTTCGCAGTCAACACATAATTGAGTGTGTGCTTGTATCCTAAGGGCAACTCACTCCATCTCTATGAAACCCTTGGCACAGATTAGGAAAAGCAATATATATTTTGGAAAGTCTGAAATACTGGAGTTACAGATGCAGGGCTGTAAAGCGTTTTCCTGATGCCTGGAGAAGTGTATCTAATTGATCACAAAGCAGATCACATCCACCAGAGCCTCCCAACCCAGTTTCTCAGGCAAACCAACTCAGTGTGGACACACTCTTCTCCATTCCTTTTCTTGGTAGGAGCACAAGCTTGAGGAGCAAATTGGGTGAGATGGTTTAATTTCTTTTTCAGTGGAAAACTGTGTGGTGTAAGCACATAATTCTTAGACTTAGCGTTGACCATATGATCTTTTCTAGATTTAAAGAGTAAACAACACCCAATTGTATAAACTCTGGTTTATCCAGCAAATTGTCTGTGTAAACAGTTTACAGCTGCTGGCCCTGTTGCCCATTACTCAGACCTTCTTGGGCTCTGCCTCTGAGAGAGATGGTCATCTTTCTCCCACCAGCCGCTCCAGGAATCAACACCATCATGGTTATCCCTGGCATACCACCCTGCCAATTATGAGATCGCAATTTACATCTATTCTCTCAGCAATCACAGCAGTAGAGATTGAGTTCCACGCTCAGGCTTGTCACCAAGTCCTTGTGCTCTTGGAAACTCACTAAGTGGTTGGAGGTATGATCTGAATTTGTGAACGGCATCAGGAACAAATGTCTTAGAACCTAGAACGTGACAGATGAAAAGTAACTACGGTCGATTCTTATTACTCACGGTACCTGGATTCTAAAAGGAAGCTCCGAACCCTGAATTCTGGAATAGAGAACAATTGGTCCTAGGGGAAATACAGGGTTTGGTTCCTGTGAGCCTCTGATCACATTTTGTCAACTGACACATAACTTTGTTTTATGTGTCTTTCTGTTTAAAGACACCTATTCGATACGTATCATTGATTCATTAACATTGAACCAAGTGCCTGTAACTCAAGGCTGAATGAAGTTCATCTAGTGTTTTCTTTGCAAGGCATGTGGCAACCCTGAGCTTTGAAACACTAATCAGCACTTCAGCACTATCCTTGGAGGCCACTTGAAACAGCAAAATCACCACTAAAAGCAGAAAAATATGAAAAACAAGGTGCCAGAGAGACCTCAAAAAGGACACTTGTTCATAGCATGAGAGCTGAAACAAGAAAGAAAAACACTGCCTTGTATGACCTCTCCTGGGAACATGCCTGCTGGGTGACTCAAATATTTCACCATTCTCCATGTATCTGCAAATGACCACAAAAGTACTGCAAGTACTGACTTGGGAGTTTCAAACAAATTTTAACGAGTAGGTGAATTCACAAATGCGGACTCTATGAATGAGGAAAATTGGCTGCATTCTCAAAAACCATGTCTTTTATCAGGCACAATGAAGTCCTTATCAGCTGCAATAAGGAAAATCACTTTTCATTTACATTTCCTATATATGCTGCTTATATTTCCTAACTCTACACTATTAGATTAACTGACTCAGGCCCTTCTCCGTAATTCTGCTTCTGCAGTCTCTGAGATCAGTGGTTCACAGGGTCATCGGAAGTCACTGACCCCCTAAAGACTTCTGCACAAAGTGGACAGAGCCCCATAAAAGCTGAAGGACAGGCTTCTAACAAAGCAGGAAAGAGGGTTCATGGTAAGTGTCTGGAGAGGTGGCAAGGGTAGGAGAGGGTGGTGCCACTGCTTGGGACTGAGGGACACTGCTTTCCAGCCCGGCCCTGCCCATGGCTTTCTGCCCTGGTGCAGGGCCCCAATGTTCCAGGGGTCACAGCAGGACAGCCCCTTCCAGACGCAGCCTTGTCTTAGCAATTCCCCCACAAGTAGGAATCCCCATCTCCCTGCTCTTCTGGGTCCCTTGGGGTCAGTCACAGTGGAACAAAGATGAGTTAATAAGGTCTTTATCGCTATACCATGGGTGGGGGTGGGAGGCAATGGCTTAAAAAGCAGCACTGGTTCCCTGCTTAAACATGAGCACTGCAGAAGTTGCCACTGCAATACAAAACTGTCTGTGCCAAACATCCATCTAACCTGGAAGCACTGATGAACCAATAACCCAGCAGCTCACAAGGGTCAAATGAAGCAGTAAACAGACAAAGTGTGAAGGTAACAGCTTCCAAGTTTGACCACTGAAGGGCTCACATGCTTGATTTTGAAACTTAATACCAAGTTAGAGTAATCAAAGTGGTATGCTACACACATAGACATTCAGATCAACTGAACAGAACCGAGAATCCAGAAATAAACCTTTACGTTTATAGTCAACGGACTTTTGACAAAGGTGCCAAGACCATCCAATGGGGGAAAGAAGAGTCTTTTTCAACAGATGGTGCTGAGACAAATAGATACCCAATGTCAGAACCCCTTTCTTAGATCATACACAAAAATGAACTCCAAATGGATTGTAGACCTAAATGTAAGAGCTAAAATGATAAATCTCCCAGAAGAAAACAGAAGTAAATCTCTCTGATCAGAGGGGAAGGCAAAGCCTTCTCAGATGTAACACCAAAAGCATGAGTGGGGATAAAAAAAATCCCACACCAGTGTGTTTACCAATGCAGACATGGTCTTCTTGTGGCCCACTCCTCCCGCAAAGGAGAACGGCTGGGTGGGGGCTGGGAGTGAGGTGGGGAGAGATGGAGTTCCCAGCCAAGCAGTGAACGTGCTGATACCTCCCCAGGGAAGCTGTCCAGCCATGATGCCTGCATTATGGCTTCCTGCTAAGTAGGACTGTCCCAGCAGCCTCTGTGCTACAGGCTAGCTCATGCAGCCATGTCAAATCCTTGTGAGCTGCTGCTCTGTGTGTGCATGGGTGGGTGTGTGTGTGTCTTGATTATAGTCAGAACCAGAAAGGACAACGTGTGCTGGGCCGCACTCCAGCTTAGGACAAACATGCCCTCACTCCAGGCATCCCAGGCACCTCCAGGATCTAGGGGTTTAGGAAGAGATGTCACCTCACCCCTGGTAAGGGAAGCACACAGCAAGACCCCCAGAGGACTCAAGGGTTGCTGGGTTACAGCTGAGACTCCTACAATATAAGTTAAGTGAGTGAAGTGTAAACGGAGTCAACTCCCCCTGGGATTCATAAACTGGAACCAAAAAATTTATCTGAAAGGTTTGCAGCACTCTGTGGAGACCAAAACATACCAGGAGATGGCGAGGGAAGAGAAATAACTATTGACATTCAACAGACCATGGCCAGCTTCAGCCAGGTGCACAGAGACGCCGTGCAGGCTTCCTATGCTCCAGCAAGATGGCGCTTGTGTCTGGGAAGAGGACCCCCAGGGAGCAGACAGGGCTCCTCCAAAAGCTCAAGAGGCCTCTCCTCGGAGGGCGCACAGGGGCTCAGGGGCTTCTGCCCCAGGCCCAGACCCCCACCACAAGGGCCCCAGCAAATTCACCTCAGGACGTCAAAGGAAGGAGGTCTGTGCCGAGATCCTGAGACTCATTTTGTCAAATACTTCTCACAGTGTTTTCTGACTGCCTGTAAGTTACAGCATCACGCCAGGCAAAAGATCTGAAGATGAACCAAAGGGGTGCAGGCCATGGGAAACAGTCCCAAGAACACCATTCCAGCAAGAAGACAGGGAGGCAGGTGGAAAGGTGAGCAGACACTTTATACGCCAAGCTCGGGGCCCGACAGGTGGGCACTGGGGTCTCTAAGGGACGATCGTCCTGGTGTCCTGTGTCCAGGTCTGGGCTCCCGGGAGAGCAGACAACGGAGACTGCAGACGGAGCTGGCTCTGGGTCCCCTGCTCCCCCATGCAGCCTCAGTCCCCTGCTCGGGGTCACTGGTTAGAGCAGAGGACCCTCCCCGCCCCCAGAGAACCAGGCCCTCCTCATTCTCACCTTGGGTCCCTCAGCAAACATGTCTGGACGCCCTGGCCGCGGCTGGCTCCGCTGGCGGGAGCCTGCCGGCAGCACTGTGAGTGCAGCGGGGATGCAGGCCTTCAGGTTTCATTTCAAAGACCTCCAAACCCTTTTGTGTGCTCCCCAAGCACCACAGAGGGAAACAGACCCTGCCAAGCTTGCTCGGTGTCTGCGTGTCTCAAGCTCTCCTTGCACATGCACGTGTATGGGTTTGTGCGTGGGCACACACGAGTGTGCCTGGATGTGGCTCTGGGCAGCCACCACCAGGCAACGTTTCTGAAAGCCGGCGGTGTGAGGTGGATGCCCACGCTCCTGTGGTAAGGAACCCTGGTGGATTTCAGCGGTTTTACTACACTCCCATTTGCTCACCATTTAGCATCTGTTTTTGTCAATAATTCCAGGGACCTTTACTAGTCCTCCTTTCACAGCTTTGCGACTCCTCCATCCTCCTCTCTCCCCATCATCTTTCCTCTCCCTGGGGGTGAGGATGCCCTCTTTCTCCCTAGGGAAAGTTGGGGTTTAGGGGCAGGGTCAAGATGTGCTTTCCTTAAAAACAGCTTGGTCCTGTGGGATGTGGAAAATGACACAACCAAGGCTTCCACAGGGCCAGATATCCCAAAGGAGTACCTAGGAGTGGATGTGAAGTGTTCCGTGCCGAAATTCAAGTGCCACCTGGCAAGAGGGATGCACTCCTGACCTAGCCTGCTCGTGGTCAAATGCACCCTGAGTCATAGTCTCCCGCAGCAGTCCTGTCTGAACTAAATGTGTGAGGGCAGCGGCAGGCAGGGCGCGAGGGAAGACCACCACGTTGTGATGGCAGCTGAGCTGGAAGAAGGCATGGCAGCTGGCGGCGGGAGGAGAGGGCACCCGGGGCAGCGCCCAGGGAAGGGCACACCTGGCTGAGGGCAGTCACACAGGTGTCCACTTTCTACAGACCTACCACGTGATGGAAGCACTCAGGCGCGGCTTCCCCAGAAGCAGAGGACACCAAAGGGCACACGGGGGTCTTCCCAGGGGCTGGCGCTCTCTGATCACTAGATCTGGGATCCGGTCACACCGAGTGCTCAGTTTCAAACATTCACTGAGCAGTACACCTAGATATGCTTGTTTTTATGTAAATTTGACAAAGAGAAGAGGTGCACACACAAGTGAAAAAGGAGAGTATGGACCTGATTTAATGATCTGAAACCGGTCAATATTACTGGCCAGTTCAGATCTTGTCCCAGGAGCTAACATATAACCTGGTGACTACAGTTGATAAGACTAAATGATATAACCGAAATTGGTTTAGAGAGTAGAACTTCAATGTTTTCACCAGCTCCTCCCCAAAAAGTAAATATGTTAATAAACTCCATGGTGGGGGGAGGGATCCCTTTCACAAATTACCAAGTGGTACACTTCAAATATCTTAAATTTTTGTCAGTGATACCTCAATAACACTGGGAAAGAAGACAGGTTATCTTAAGAGAATTCAAGGGTCTTAGGTTGATGAAATCATAGTGCTATTAATTAGTTAATTAAAGTGGTATTAATGAGTTAAGGTTTGCTTTTATCTGTATCCCCAGACTTTACCTGTTTTACCTGTATTTCTTGGACCATTTGAGGTGGCCTTATATGGTCCCATTCTTCCAAGGACCCTTGCAATGGTATGTTCTTGAAACTTGCCTGAAGCAGCCTTGACTACAGCTTCACCCCCTCTCATACTAATAACTGTATTTGTACAGAAGAATAAAATACAAGGTCATATGCAGAATTACTTGCCAAGTTAGCAAAGAGAAGCTTTTTCAGAATAATTAAGAAACCATGTCTCTTGCTAAACGCTGAGCCCAGCAAAACCATCCTCTAGGGGATGAACTGTGGAACGTGAGTGTGGCCTGGGGTGAAGGTCAGCAGCACCCACGGCCCTTCCCCGCTGTGCTTTGTCCTAGGCCCTCCAGGTGTGGGGAAGGTCAGGCCCCAGGGCAGCTCTGGACAGCAGCTTCTGATGCAGGTCTGTCAGTGCCTGCTGGCAGGACCCCACAGCCCGTCAACTAAAGAGAGGGTCCTCACCCGGGAAGCTGGCTGTCATCTGGGTGCTGACTCAGCTCCCGTGAGCTAAAGTCCACCCACCATGCCAGCCCCCACTCCAGACAGCCTCAAGAGGCCTGGGGAGGGGGGGCTCTGCCTCTGCGGACAGAAGGCAGAAAGGACAACATTCCATTGCAGCTAAAAACAAAAGCTAGCCTTTTAGAAAGGAATGCTGATGAGAAGTCAGGTGGGCCCCCAGCACAGTGACAGAAAACAGGCCAGCCTTCAGCAGGATAGGCAGCAGGCGAGGAAGATGCCCAGCCTGGGGAAGTGTCCCCAGACGTGGCAGGGAGTGGATGGTTCACCTTTGGGTTCAACATTTTACTGCTCTACGCCTACGGATACAGCTCGTACCTAAGGCTCCTGTCTTAGTTCCTTCAAGCTGCTGTAACAAAATGCCACGGAGATGTACTGCTCACAATTCTGAAGGCTGGAAATCTGAGACTAGGGAGCCAGCATGGTTGGAGGTGAGGGCACTCAGAGCCTTTGAGGCACAGTCGGCAAGGAATTCTGTGAGTTCCCTCTTATATGACACTAGTCTCAACCATGAGGGTGCCATCCTCATCTCCTAACCATTAGGTTTCCAATATATCGATCTGGGGGAACAGAAACATTCAGATCAGAGCAGCTACCTTGGACCTCAAGACTAGCCCCAGACTACAGAAAAACGTGCAGGTCAGGGCCTATGTTTGAATAAACAAACGTTCATCTTTTAAGCAATTCCACACGCTTCCATCTTGCCTCTGTGGTGATGATGATGGCCCCATGTTCCATTCCCAGGACCAGGGGATCCTTAGAACTCCGCTGTGGCCTTCCACCAAGGCTGGCCAGCCACCAGGCCTACACCTGCCCCAGACTCACGCCACATCCAAAGGACTCACCACCCCAAACGGTGTCTCCTCAAGTTTTCCTCCCCTTGAAGTTCAAAATCTTGCAGACCTGATCATTCTCTCTCCTCCTCCCTCTCTCTCCTTCCACCCCACCTCAGTAACCATCAAGTACTGCCATTTCCTGCTGCCCGCAGACTCTGGAATTTATTTCTTTTTGGTCCCAAGTCCAGAACCTTTAAGCTTGGATTATTGTGGTAGCTCCTCAGGGGTCATCTTTCGTGTTTCTCTCCACTCCAGTGAGTCCTTTAAAGGCTAGATTCAAGTTTCCTCTCTTCCACTGATTCTCACCTCATCCTGCCAGCTCACAACCCCTGGCCCTCTAGAGCCTGTCGCAATACCTTTACTTTACGATAAGCCCTGTCTTCCTGCAGTCCAGTCATCTGACCAAATCTTATGTCTGCAGGGATGTTAAGCATCTCTGAGCCAGCACCCACACACTATTTCATAATTAACATAGGCTAGTTAATTATGGAACAGGTTCTCAATAAGTTCCATAAATGAGTAAAAGGATACCAGTCCTACCAACTTCATCTTCATAAAAAGTACCCTCTGGTGCTTAAGAAGTAGACTAGAGTTCAATGCATAAGACAGGGTCCTCAGGGCTGGTGCGCTGGGACGACCCTGAGGGATGGGATGGGGAGGGAGGTAGGAGGGGGGTTTGGGATGGGGAACACGTGTACACCCCTGGCTGATTCATGTCAATGTATGGCAAAAACCACTTAGCCTCCAATTAAAATAAATAAATTAAAAAAAAAAAAGAAGTCAACTGGAACAGGAAGGAATAAATGGTGAGGATGAGCATAAGGATACAATGATACTAACATCAAACCTGTGTGTACCAGACCCAATGCTAAAGACTTCCCTTCATTGTCTCATTTTATACTTCCAATCACCTAGTGAGGTAAATACTATTTATTATCTCCATGACACTGATGAGAAAGTAAGACCCTAAGAAGCAGACAACTCACTTGAGGTTAACCCGTGAGTGATGGAGCTTGGTTCCCATCTCAGATCTTTTGGACCAGAGGCCTCACACTAAACTTAAGAGGCTGCAAGTTGGTAGCCACAGAAGAATTCAGACTATAGAAATGTTCTGTTTGGACCACTAAGTATGTAAAAAAAAAAAAAAATTAACCAATCACCAAAAATTAAAAATTAGGGGAAGCTACATAAAATTCAGATTTCCTGACTCTTCTTAAAATAACAGATAACCAGAAAATGATACACTGGTCAGTTGATGGTGCCAGGACAACAACTGATCCAAGTGGAAACAAATGAATTAAAACCCCCACCTCAACGCACACTCACAAAAATAAACTCTAAACAGTACAAATGTGAAAACAAAACTTTGAAAGGGTAAGAAGAAAATACAAATAAATGTCATTATTATTTCACAACATTAAAAACACTTTAAAACAAGTCCTAAAAAGCAGAAATCAGAAGGCAAAGAGCTGTTATCTAGCTAAATCCATGCAGAAAATGCCTACATGACAAAAGTCACAGGCATAAACGGACAGACACGAAGAAGATATTTTCAACTCACATGACCAAGGAAAGATTTACAAGAGTCTTCCTGACTAACAGCCAGAGGTATGCAGGACAGAGTCCCCAGAAGACAGCAGCTCACACGCAGCATGCTGGCAAAACCTGACGGTTGTCAGCCTTAAAGACTCAGATGCTGGGGATGAATAGAGTATAAGTTGGTATAAGGGCTGTTTTAGAGAGCAAGTTGGCTTGTCTAGAAAATCTGAGGGCTGTGAAAGCGTTGTGGAATGATTATAGCCTGGAAGTGCCAGACTGTACTTCTACACTGGCAAGCCCCAGCAGACTGGTCTTAACAGGAAGGCCTACCACCCATCACACACACACACACACGCACACACACACACGCACACACACGCACACACACGCACACGCGCACACGCACATTCGTGTCCACACACACACACACACACACACACACGCTTATGTGTACACACATATAACTACCACCCTGTGAGGAGACGTTGTCCTCAGCCTCAGTTACAGCTAAGAAAATGGAAGCGTGCAGAGGGTGAGTCTCTGTCTCAGGCTGGAGCTGCAGCCAGGAAGGACAGCAGCTTCTGGCCGCAGCCCTCCCGACTGCACTGAGGGCGGGCGGGCCCGGAGCGGCCAGCAGGCAGGGGATGGACCCAGCCAGCACTGCTCAGAACGCATGCCAGGGGCTGAAGGGGAAGTCTGCCAACTACTGTTCAAAGTCCAGGGAGTTCTCTGTTAAAACCCAAACCCAAAAGACTCTAACACAGATGGCTTTAACCCTTGAAACTGTGCAAAGTTTGATATGTATCTGTGTAGTTTTTGTAAGGTTTAAGGCTTTCATCAAATTTCCAAAGGGGTCCATAACCTTAGAAAAGTTAAAAACACTAAACACAGGAATCCCAGAGTATAATCAAGGACATTCCCTAGGAAAAAATCCTCTCTGGACAGCCAAGTCAGAGCAAAAGATCCTGGGAAAATTATCCTTCAGCCCTCAGGGATTACCCAAGCATTCCTCAGAAGGTGATAACCACCAATGTTCTGTTGAATGTGCTTTTCTTTGCCAGATCTAAACTGACTGAAGCATGGAGTAAAAGAGTAAGGGTCTAACTGCCTTTATTCACCGAGGTTACTTTTAAAAGAGCAATCAAGGTAACACAAGGGTGAAAGGCGGACTTTATCGGTTAGGTGCATGCGCTTTCTTAAGAAAACATCCGGAATTCAGTAGTCAACTTAAATTGAACTCTGTGGTTATAAAGAATCTAAAAATAAAAGACAAAAAATCTGAGAGACATGGGCTATTCATATATGCATATTCGTACATATACAGGATTTACAAGTATATAATCCTAAGAGTTACAATATACATACTTTCTTTAAAAAGAAACTACTCTTTCGTTTTATCAAGGGCCTGCCTCTTCCCCTGGAGCTGTATTTAACTTTATTATAGGATCTTTAGTAAAGATCTTTATAGTAGGATCTTTACTATATCTTGGAGCTTTTTACTGGGGCCTGGGAATTAAATATGGAAATGTACTTTCCTCAGCAAAGAACACACTGACCTTTGTTACAAACTGTCTTTGTTTTCTGCAAATAAGCATTTCTAAAAAATGGAGTTTGTTTGGATTTAATAGTAACAACAATATATAAAAGCCATTTGTTGATTTTGTTCTCCACTTGCAGGAGACTTACTGACAAACTGCCATTCTCATTCAGAAAATTTATGTCCACATCCACTCTGTTCAAGTCTAAGGTCAGAGGAGCACTTACTCTGCTCCGGCCAGAGCACAGCACATGTCCCCTGAGGACATCTCACACAAGTGTCACAAGCACGAACCAGAGCAGAGCTTTGTTTTCCATAAATCATTCTCAGTCTTGGTCTAACAAAACCCAACGAAACTCAGAGACAAGGCAGGAAAAGTCCCTCTAAACACAGATATGTCCTTTAAGACCATCTTCTGAGAGTGTGGGACTGCACACACCTTTTTAGGCATCTCAACCAGACTGTCGACCTGGCTACCATCCACTCTTCCCAGTACTGAAAACCAGAGAACGTTCTATGTTCATCTGCCTAGGTTGCCATCCACATAGGTTCCTGACATTATTTCTTAGTGGCACCACCTTAACCAGTCTCCCCAATTCCAAATAAGCTTCAGACTTCCTAAGATGGGACTAGATTATCACCATGGGAACAGTGACATCATGGACAACTATCAGTTTGCTCTGACACTGTTACGCCCCAGCAAACATAGCTGACTCTGACAGGGATAGAACTGCCCCATTCCATTCAACTGTCCCACTGATCTTTTTTTGCACCAGTTTGGTATCATGAAATAAATATTAATTCCAACTCTCTCAACAGAAGATCTTCCATTCAAAAACATAATAACCCAAGAATGCGAATTGCTATTTCCTGATCCCTGCACTGTGCTGGGCAGGCTCTGGCTATAGTCAAAGACAGCCCCCATGACTGCATTTGGAATGCAGAGGCAACAATAAATCAGATGGACTAGTGAACATAAGAATCAAACCAGAAGGTGGCGGGGCAAATTTTCCAAAGCAAAGCGAGATTTTGACGCAGAGGATCAGCTGCTCGGGAGATGAGGTGACGATTTTCCTGGACTCCTTTTTAAATTTCATGTCTGGATCTCGTCTGGAACATCTACCAAATGGACTCAGGCCCAAATATCTGACATTCCTTTTGTAATTCCAGCCCTGTGACTGCCCCAGTGTCACGGCAGTGGGAACCTTACTTCTAGCCTTGATTTCAGATTATGACCGACTCTCCTTCATTATCTGAGCTCCCTCAGCACAGATAACTGCCTAGGGAGCCTTTATACAGCCACAGAGAATGGGGAGGCCTCCAGTGTGAAGATGTGCTGAGTCTCTACATGCTTCTATCAACATGACCTTTGGAAGCTGAAGACAAGAACAACCAGCTGGGGCCTTGGAAGGCACCATCCTCAGTGATCTCAGGGGCCACTCTCTGCGTATGTGCTGGGGGCAAGGAGGCAGCCAGGGGGCAGGAGCCGTCCTGAGGGACAGGGTCATCGCTGCCCTCCAGCTGACACGCAGGAAAGCCATGGGTTGATCTGGTGTGTGTGATAACGGCAGCAGAAGCCCCTCCCCAGATGTAAAGGATGGTCCACAAAGCCCGGGGCTGCTCTGTACCTGAGGGCAAGCGGACTCCTCTTAAGGGAGTGCATTTCCATTATCCTGCTCAAAGACATAAATGTCAAAGACATATGCCACTGGCAGGATAGCTAGTGAACCCCAGAAGAGACCCCATTCCTTTGAGGATCGGTCTCAAACTCGAGAGTTATGAATTCACAATTAAGGGTGTTAAATGACTCCCTCCAAGAGAACCAGGATTGTGCTGATCCAGGTAGAGCTGACTTCGCGGTCACTGCTTCCAACACACCCTTGGCTCCTTGGCCTTTCTTAGGGATGTAAACCACGGGCAGATTTCACTTGAGGCTGGCGGATTCTGAGGGGGTGAGGCAGGCAGGCTCCTGGACACAGGCCCACTCTGTCATTTACCACCTAGGTGATTATGGCAATTACTTAAGCTCTCCAAGTCTTTATCCCCATTTGTGAGATGAGATGAGGCAAATACCCACCTCATAGGGCTGGAGATTAAATGAATAATGCAAGCAAAGCATTTTTCACATAGTAAACACTGAACAAACATTATCTATCATCACAATTATTTTGACCAAGTCCAAATTAAAAAAAAAAAAAAGTTAACAAAGCAAAAACTCTGTGCCAAGAAGCCTACAACCATTTCACAATTGTCTGCAGTTTAGCTGCCAGTGTAAAGATGTGCTGAGTCTCTAAATGCTTTTATCAGCACGACATTTGAAAAGCTGAAGACAGAACAACCAGCTGGGGATTTGGAAAGCACCATCCTCAGTTGTCTCAGGGGTCACGCTCTCTGTATATATGCTGGGGGCAAGAATGCAGCCACAAGAGCTGTCATGCACCCTAATATGTTTGGAATCATGCTGTATCGCCTCACTCTCTCTGGTCTTCCGCACCTGACTCAGTTTCAACCTAGATTTTGGACTGACTCCCCTCAAAATGGTGTAAGCAACCCCCTTTGGGATGCTTCTACCTGCCTCGACACAGCCTATGTCTGCCAAGCGACCAGGATGCCTTCAAGGGCCAGCCCTGCTGGGTCGCAGTGCACCAGGCAAGCCTGATAACTTTCCTGCGCTTCAAAGGGAAGCAGAACGTTTTACAAAGCTTTCTCAGATTTAGAAATGGGTGAATTCATAAAAATTGACTAGAGAAGTTTATTAAGATTAAATATGCAATGCACACTGAACACACGCCTTGGAAACATCACATCCTTCTGTTTTCTTCTGAGATCATGGGGTCTTCATGCTTAGGCCTCCTATGTATTTGATCAAACAGAATTCTAAAAATTAATAAAATTAGTTTTCTGAGGCAGAAAATGCTATTTTCAAAAGCGAGAGTTAACAATAAACTTACAACTAGACAATGGGGACTTACCCTGGGGGTGAATATTGTAGCACAGAAAACAACTGTTTGAAAGGGAAAAAGAAATAAGATGCCTCGGAGACCACTGGAGAAAATATCTGTCTGGGTTTTTCCACCAAGTTATCATCCCAGCCAAGATAATTCAATATGAAAAAAAAAAGTCTTTTTAATAAGTTGTGCTCGCCAACTGAATATCCACATGCAAGAAAACTAATTTAGACCCCTACCACATTCAGACACAAAAACCAACTCAACGTGGATCACAGACCTAAATATAACATGGGTAAATTTTCATGACTTTGGGTTAGGCAATGATTTCTTAGGTCTGACACCAAAAATACAAGTGAGAAAAGAAGACTGATAAGCTGAACTTCATCAAAGTTAAAGTTGTCCATGCTTCACAGTATACCCTGACTAAAACAGAAAGACAATCCCCACCCCCTCCAGTGGGAGAGAATATCTGCAAATTATTTATCTGGTAAGGGACTTGAATCTAGAGTACATAAAGGATCTTTACAACTCTGATAAAAAGAAAACTTCCCCATAAAAATGACAAAGGATCTAAGTAGATATTTTTAAAGAAGATAAACAAATAGCAGTAGGTTTATGAAAAGATATTCAACATCATTAGCTATCAAGGAGACACAAATCAAAACCACAAGAAGATACTATTTCACACCCACCAGAAAACCTATAATTAAAAAGGCAAGTGTTATCAAGAACAAAGGGAAATTAGAACCTTCATGTATTGCTGGTAGGAATATAAAATGGTTCAGACACTTAGGAAAATGACTTGACAGTTTCTCAAATGTTAACATAGAGTAACCATATGACTTAGCAATGCCACTCCTAGTTATAGATCCAAGAAAACTTTCCACATAAAAATTCATACTCGAATGCTCAGTTCAGTTCAGTCGCTCAGTCGTGTCTGAATCTTTGCGATCCCATGAATCGCAGTACGCCAGGCCTCCCTGTCCATCACCAACTCCCGGAGTTCACTCAGACTCATGTCCATCGAGTCAGTGATACCATCCAGCCATCTCATCCTCTGTCGTCCCTTCTCCTCCTGCCCCAAATCCCTCCCAGCATCAGAGTCTTTTCCAGTGAGTCAACTCTTCGCATGAGGTGGCCAAAGTATTAGAGTTTCAGCTTTAGCATCATTCCTTCCAAAGAAATTCCAGGGCTGATCTCCTTCAGAATGGACTGGTTGGGTCTCCTTGCAGTCCAAGGGACTCTCAAGAGTCTTCTCCAACACCACAGTTTAAAAGCATCAATTCTCCTGTGCTCAGCTTGCTTCAAAGTCCAACTCTCACATCCATACATGACCACAGGAAAAACCATAGCCTTGACTAGATGGGCCTTTGCTGGCAAAGTAATGTCTCTGCTTTTCAATACGCTATCTAGGTTGGTCATAACTTTCCTTCCAAGGAGTCTTTTAATTTAATGGCTGCAATCACCATCTGCAGTGATTCTGGAGCACCCCAAAATAAAGTCTGACACTGTTTCCCATCTATTTCCCATGAACTAATGGGACCAGATGCCATGATCTTCGTTTTTTGAATGTTGAGCTTTAAGCCAACTTTTTCACTCTCCTCTTTCACTTTCATCAAGAGGCTTTTGAGTTCTTCTTCACTTTCTGCCATAAGGATGGTGTCATCTGCATATCTGAGATTATTGATATTTCTCCCGGCAATCCTGATTCCAGCTTGTGCTTCATCCAGCCCAGTGTTTCTCATGATGTACTCTGTATATAAGTTAAAGAAGCAGGGTGACAATATACAGCCTTGATATACTCCTTTTCCTATTTGGAACCAGTCTGTTGTTCCATGTCCAGTTCTAACTGTTGCTTCCTGACCTGCATATAGGTTTCTCAAGAGTTACGTCAGGTGGTCTGGTATTCCCATCTCTTTCAGAATTTTCCACAGTTTTGTTGTGATCCACACAGTCAAAGGCTTTGGCATAGTCAATAAAGCAGAAGTAGATGTTTTTCTGGAACTCTTTTGCTTTTTTCCATGATCCAGCGGATGTTGGCAATTTGATCTCTGGTTCCTCTGCCTTTTCTAAAACCAGCTTGAACATCTGGAAGTTCACGGTTCTCATATAGCTGAAGCCTGGCTTGGAGAATTTTAGCACTACTTTACTAGTGTGTAAGATGAGTGCAATTGTGCAGTAGTTTGAGCATTCTTTGGCATTGCCTTTCTTTGAGATTGGAATGAAAACTGACCTTTTCCAGTCCTGTGGCCACTGCTGAGTTTTCCAAATTTGCAAGCATATTGAGTGCAGCACTTTCACAGCATTGTCTTTCAGGATTTGAAACAGCTCAACTGGAATTCCATCACCTCCACTAGTTTTGTTCATAGTGATGCTTTCTAAGGCCCGCTTGACTTCGCATTCCAGGATGTCTGGCTCTAGGTGAGTGATCACATCATCGTGATTATCTGGGTCGTGAAGCTCTATTTTGTACAGTTCTTCTGTGTATTCTTGCCACCTCTTCTTAATATCTTCTGCTTCTGTTAGGTCCAGACCATTACTGTCCTTTATCGAGCCCATCTTTGCATGAAATGTTCCCTTGATATCTCTAATTTTCTTGAAGAGGTCTCTAGTCTTTCCCATTCTGTTGTTTACCTCTATTTCTTTGCATTGATCACTGAGGAAGGCTTTCTTATCTCTCCTTGCTATTCTTTGGAACTCTGCATTCAGATGCTTATATCTTTCCTTTTCTCCTTTGCTTTTCGCTTCTCTTTTCACACGAATGTTCACAGAACTATTCTTCATAATATCCCCAACATGGAAATCGAACCAAATGTCCATCAAATCGAGGATATATAAACAAAATGTGGTATATCCAGGCACTAGTATATCATTCATCATAAAAAGTAGTGAAGTACTAACCCATGCTAAAACATGGAAGAACTCTGAAAAAACTATGGTAAATGAAAGCCAGAAAAGGCCACAAAGTATACGATTATGACTCCATTTAAATGAAATGTCCAGAATAAAGAAATCCATAGGGACAGAAAGTATATTTGTGACTGGCTGAGAATGAGGGCACGGAGAGAATGTGGCATAACTTCCAATTGTCCCAGGGTTCCTTTTTTAGGGTGATGAAAATGTTCTAAAACTTAATTATGATGATGGCCACACAACTCTATAAATATACTAAAAAGCAGGGACACATACACTTTAAAAAGGTGAAATTTATGGTATGCAAATTTTATTTCAACAAAGCTGTTTGTAAAATCTCACTCCACGTGCAAAGTCAGAATTTTCTTAAAAACCTTTTCCCCTAATTAAAAAAGTCTTATTAATCCTCAAAAACACTAAAGAACCAGGAAAATAAAAAGCACTCATAACTCTGCCCCAACATAGGCAGGTTACTGTCCTTGGAGAAGGCTTCTTTCAGTGTCTCGATAGCAGATAGAAGCAGACTAGCTCCGACAGGCCCAGAGTGAGTCCTGGAACGGTGCCTGTCGGGTGTGCTCAGCTCACATCCTCACGTGGGTTGAGGGAGGCAGATTCAGAGAGAAGTCACGGAAGAATCATGGCAGCTTCACTCTCAGGAGTTGGCAAAGGAAAGAATTCTGACTGTGGCAGGTAGAAGTGAGACCTTTCCTCATCCAACCTGGGGGCACTCGAGTTCCGTCCAGAAGTCTTCAGAAGTTACAAATGCTCCTTTCAGGCAGCATATAAGCCATTCTGTTAATTTCTTTCTCCCTTTCGCCGTCTCTATCTTCCACTGAGCATGAGTACATAACAAATTTTTAAATAACGTGTGCCAGAAATTATGATAAACACTTTACACATGTTGCCTCACAAAAATTTTATGAGGCAGGTACAATTATCATTCCCACTGTGCAGAGGAGGACACTGAGACCGACATACATGTCCTTGTCTCCAAGGTTCAGCATCAATTCCTACGCACTGCCATGACAACTTCTGACAGAGTCTTATCACCCATCCATCCACCCATTCCTTTATTTAACCAGGACTATTAATATAATGGACTGAGAGTATGGCCTTGAACATTCTTCATAATGAACAACAAATATATGTCCATGCCAGGCCTCTCCACTAGGAGACTCCTCAACCAGGGTTAGACTGCTGCTGCTGCTGCTGCTAAGTTGCTTCAGTTGCGTCCGACTCTGTGTGACCCCAGAGATGGCAGCCCACCAGGCTCCCCAGTCCCTGGGATTCTCCAGGCAAGAACACTGGAGTGGGTTGCCATTTCCTTCTGCATTGCATGAAAGTGAAAAGTGAAAGTGAAGTCGCTCAGTCGTGTCCAACTCTTAGCGACCGCATGGACTGCAGCCTACCAGGCTCCTCTGTCCATGGGATTTTCCAGGCAAGAGTACTGGAGTGGGCTAACCACCCAAAAAAATAAAAGTGAAAGTCACTCAGTCGTGTCCGACTCTTTGTGACCCATAGACTATACAGCCCATGGAATTCTCCAGGCCAGAACACTGGAGTGGGTAGCTGCTCCCTTCTGCAGGGGATCTTCCCAAACCAGGGATCGAGCCGAGGTCTCCCGCGTTGCAGGCGGATTCTTTACCAGCTGAGCCACCAAATACTCAGTTCCCTAAGAGCTGATCAGTTCCTCCTGTGTCTTTATTTTTTCATTCAACTCAAATAAATCCACCCTATATGAGGGTTTCTCAGTGGCTGCAGTTGAAACATACAATATCTTCAATATCATGTCTTTATTATTATTTTTTGTTTTGGTTTTCTTCCCTGAACCATTCATCGTGAATATATTCAAACAGAAAAGCTGAAAAAACGAACTGTGATCAGCCTTTACTCCTTCCGTTAGAATCAATAACTGACAACATTTTATCCTATGTCTTATTTAGTTTTTAAATATTAAGATTTACAGTATTCACAGACCATAAGTTTCCTTTCAAGTGTGCGTTTCAGTAGTTTCTGCTATATTCACAAAGTTGTACAAACATCTCCATGATCTAACTTTAGAACACTTTCATCACCCTACAAAGAAACTCTGTACTCGTTAGAAATCACTCATCTCCTTCAAGCTTGAGGCAATCTCTTATCTACTATCTCTGATTTCCACATTCTAGACAATTCCTCTGAATGGAATCCTACAATATGTGATCTTTTATGCCTGACTTCTTTCACTTCGCATAAATTTTCCAGATTCATCCATCCTGTAGCCTGTATTATTACTTCTGATTATCAAAAAATTTTTCGTTATATGGATGGACACCACTTTGTGTAATATTTAGATAGTTTCCACTGTTGGGTTACTTATAAACAACGCTACTATGAACACTGATCTATAAGTTATTGTGAAACATATGTTTTCAATTCTCTTGAGTATACACCTAGACGTGAAATTGCTGGGTCATAGAGTAATTCTAATATTTTGAGGAACTGAACATATATTTCTTTATTTCCAATTTAATTTCACCAATTTGATGGTTAAATGCATGTGTTTTTCTGAAAAAAAAAAAAAAGACCTACAAGATGTTTATAAATCCTTTCAATTAAAATAATACAGTTTCTTGATATTAAAAAAAATTCTGGAAATGGTTTATGCCCACTGAAAACAAATAACTTTGATTTTTACAACAGGGAAACAAGTTTGTCTCACTGCCTAAAGACTTTAAAGGAGAGAAAATTAAAAAAAAAATTTGACTCATGCTATAAACAGCACATATAATTAGTCATATAAAGTGATTTTGTGATTATTTGTGCAATCTATATATGAATAAAGCTATTGGAAAATTTTTTTCTACACTTTTTATTGTCCTTTAGAGGTCACAGAAGCACTGCCCTGAGATAACAGACATCCCAATGGATTTATATTTCCCCCTTTAAATATACTAATTCTCACTTGTTCTAAAACCTATCAGATACTGGGTCAGTCATGACTACTTGCTAAACACATGTTAAGTGTTCAAACCTCTGCATCATTGTCAAGGTGGGGGGCTGTTTCTAAAAGGAGTGTTTCTGTAGATTGGAGGGACGTCCAAGAGCTGGTGTGCAACTGTTCAGAATTCCACCTACTTCCAAGACCTCTGCTTCCATTAGCAGGGCCACTGTTCACTTCTGTTTGTGCTCAGGGCTGGCCCAGCCAAGAGACTCCTTCAGCCCTTGAGCTGACCCCTCTGCCCACCGTGGCTCGGGGTCTCTGAGCAGCACCATGCAGGCTCTATCTGAGCGCCAGGAGATGCTGTTGGCCCTACCACACCATGACCCACTGAGGTCCTTAGACGATCTACAACCTAGTGGGCCAAGTGACTTTGTGTGCCTCAAGCTGTCCTAGCAAATTAAATCACGCCGTAGCCTTAACAGTACTCCATTTGACCTCATTGCAGTGATCAACCCAACAGAGTGTCTTGCGACCATTCCCTTACAGCTGCTGCAGACTAATTCACACGGAGCAATGTGGACTCTGTGGCATAAACAGCAAAATAGATCCCAGGAAGGAAGCAGAGGGCCAGGCAACCAATGAGGTGGGGCCATTCTGTGCAGACGGTTCTCTGCCTTTAGTCTAGGCATCGGTTGGCTTTGGATCACTCTTAATATCGTGCTGGAGGACGAGCCAGATGTGCCTGCCAGCTCACTTGGATCGAAGCGATCAGGGCACATTTGAACGGAAAGGTGTGATAAGAACAAGTGTGGTGCTTTGTTCTGCCAGATCTTCTGCAAAGCCCAACAGCTCTGCTATAGGAGAAGGCAGACCTAACGTGCTGGGCCAGGAAAGCGGGGGTCAGTGCATACCTGGACAGCCCCTGGGCCCTCCCCACGCCAAGCTCAGGAGCCTGGTCCATCCACTCTCATCCATGGAGATCCCAGGCACACCCATCCAGCCAGCAAGTCCTGGAGGGCAGTGCTTCTCCACGGGAATGTTTGTAAATGTTGGATTACCACGACTGACGGCTCTTGCTCTCAAGTGCACCAGACAGTCCTGCACAAGGAGAAACCAGCCTGTCTCCAAGGCCAATACAGTTGCCTTTGCAAAAGAGCCCTTTTAAGACAAGGTCACAAACTCAGACGCCAGTGAAGGTCAGGCAGATATCCTAAGGAGGAGGCAGGCTCCCAGGAAGCAGTCTTTTCAACTATGTTCTTTGACACAGATGCACTTTCTTGGTATTTTAATCACAAAGGGATGTTTTCTGTGATTTAGTTCTACAAAGAAGTGTGTCCTCTCACATTTTTTTTCTATGAAACACTCAGCCGTCTTACTCTATACTTCATTTTCCCACTTCTTATGAAGATGTGGGTACAGAAACATTTTGGTCTCAACTGTACCACAGGGAAAGCAATGATGCAAATCTGAGGATGAATGGCACTTGCCACTTAGCACCAGAGAAGAGAAACACGAAGGCATGGTGGGGACTGTGGCAAACTGAAAGCTGCC
This sequence comes from Ovis aries, assembly GCF_016772045.2. Lineage (NCBI taxonomy): Eukaryota > Metazoa > Chordata > Mammalia > Artiodactyla > Bovidae > Ovis > Ovis aries. Next base: position 5,878,858 of record NC_056071.1, on the reverse strand, counting down.
TAAAGGGAGCAGCCACTGTCAGCTCCAGCAGACTGCCGCCATACAGGGCTGTGGGTCTGGAGTTGCCAGACCTATCCAGAAAAGCCAGAGAGCCTGGGAAGGGGAAAACACATTGCTTTCTTTGGTAAATATCAGAAAACTAATAGGAAAAAAGAAACAAAACATGTTTGAGGCCAGGAAATCAGTCCTAAATATTCATTGGAAGGACTGATGCTGAAGCTGAAGCTCCAATACTTTGGCCACCTGATGCGAAGAACTGACTCATTGGAAAAGACTCTGATGCTGGGCAAGATTGAAGGCAGGAGGAGAAGGGGACAACAGAGGATGAGATGGCTGGATGGCATCACTAACTGGATGGATGTGAGTTTGAGCAAGCTCTGGGAGCTGGTGATGGGCAGGGAAGCCTGGTGTGCTGCAGTCCATGGGGGTTGGTTGGACATGACTGAATGACTGAATGACTGAACTGAACTGAACTGAACTGCAACTCCTAGGTCTGCTACTTGTGCATGGGATACATGACCCCCGTTCAGAGTGCTGTCCATCCACACTCACTCTGAGCTGCTCTCACATGGCCAATGGCTGGACTCTGCGTTCCCAGGAGGTCAGGAATAGTGCAAGGGAGTCAGGTACACACCCCCAAATGGGAGACCTGCAAGGATTACAGTGGCCTCTGTCTCAGTGACCCACCTAAGTGGGGAAGTCCACACTGATCACAGCCCTTCAGCTCCACTCAGCAGTGACACAGCAGAGGCACGCTAGATTCGAGTGTCCAGGTGGAATGAGCACGGAGCACCTAAGGGGCTGTCATGGACACGGAGGTTTTCACAGGCAGGAGTTTCTTCCTCTGCAACCATCTGTGACTTAGGCAGCAGGTGTGGACAAGGGTAAAGTGAGTGGTTGAGATACAGACACAGTTACTTTGTATGTTACTATGTATGTCATAGATTCCTCAGTCATCACAAATTCCAAGGCAAGGACTAAGAGATGATTTAAGAGTAAGAATGCTTGCCATTGTGAAGAGACAAAATTCGCTTTTCTTACAAGGTCCTGGCTCTTCACCCTGAATGCACGAGCTAGGAGGAAGCATTGTTTTCCCAGCATCCCCTCTGATCTGCCTCAGCCTTCTCCTAGGCTTCCGTTTTGCAGGCAGCAGAGATGGACACAGAGAGCCCTTTGTCCGGCACTGATCACCTCAGGCGCTGACATTCTTGGGAGAGGGGCTCCCTTCCGCTCCAGAGACAGCCCGAGGGTATGACCGCAGGGCTCCTGACAGTTGTGTTCTTTGTCAGGGACAGGGCCACCCACAAGTCTGGGGGTTAGGAGCAGCAAAGGAAACTGTGAGGCTGGGCAGATAACTTCGAGAACCTCACAAACTTCACTACCAAAGCTCTGCCTGGGCCCAGGAACACCCATATCACCAGGTCCCAGGCGAGGTGTGGGTCTAGAACCACCCATCCCTCCTCACGTCTTTCCAGGGAAAATCCCCCAACTTCACGGCCCCAAGGAAGGTGTGCTTTGTAACCCGAATTCAACAAGAAAAACATTTTTTTCCATATAGAGCAAAACGTGCAGCCACTATTGCTCCACTGTCTAACCAGCTGAGCAAAAGCTTCCTGAGCAAAGAGTTTACGCAGGAGTCTTAAAATGTCCTTTTCTTTTTTTGAAGGTTGGGAAGGATTATAAAGAATTCTCTAGTTCTATTTGCAATTTTTTAAGGAATCTCCACACTGTTCTCCATAGTGGCTGTACTAGTTTGCATTCCCACCAACAGTGTAGGAGGGCTCCCTTTTCTCCACACCCTCTCCAGCATTTATTGCTTGCAGATTTTTGGATCGCAGCCATTCTGACTGGTGTGAAGTGGTACCTCATTGTGGTTTTGATTTGCATTTCTCTGATAATGAGTGATGTTGAGCATCTTTTCATGTGTTTGTTAGCCATCCGTATGTCTTCTTTGGAGAAATGTCTATTTAGTTCTTTGGCCCATTTTTTGATTGGGTCATTTATTTTTCTGGAATTGAGCTGCATAAGTTGCTTGTATATTTTTGAGATTAGTTGTTTGTCAGTTGCTTCATTTGCTATTATTTTCTCCCATTCCGAAGGCTGTCTTTTCACCTTGCTTATATTTTCCTTTGTTGTGCAGAAGCTTTTAATTTTAATTAGATCCCATTTGTTTATTTTTGCTTTTATTTCCAGAATTCTGGGAGGTGGATCATAGAGGATCCTGCTGTGATTTATGTCTGAGAGTGTTTTGCCTATGTTCTCCTCTAGGAATTTTATAGTTTCTGGTCTTACATTTAGATCTTTAATCCATTTTGAGTTTATTTTTGTGTACGGTGTTAGAAAGTGATCTAGCTTCATTCTTTTACAAGTGGTTGACCAGTTTTCCCAGCACCACTTGTTAAAGAGATTGTCTTTTCTCCATTGTATATTCTTGCCTCCTTTGTCAGATAAGGTGTCCATATGTGTGTGGATTTATCTCTGGGCTTTCTATTTTGTTCCATTGATCTATATGTCTGTCTTTGTGCCAGTACCATACTGTTTTGATGACTGTGGCTTTGTAGTAGCTGGGCATACACACCGAGGAAACCAGAATTGAAAGAGACACATGTACCCCAATGTTCATCGCAGCACTGTTTATAATAGCCAGGACATGGAAACAACCTAGATGTCCATCAGCAGATGAATGGATAAGAAAGCTGTGGTACATATACACAATGGAGTATTACTCAGCCGTTAAAAAGAATTCATTTGAATCAGTTCTGATGAGATGGATGAAACTGGAGCCGATTATACAGAGTGAAGTAAGCCAGAAAGAAAAACACCAATACAGTATACTAACACATATATATGGAATTTAGGAAGATGGCAATGACGACCCTGTATGCAAGACAGGAAAAAAGACACAGATGTGTATAACGGACTTTTGGACTCAGTGGGAGAGGGAGAGGGTGGGATGATTTGGGAGAATGGCATTCTAACATGTATACTATCATGTAAGAATTGAATCGCCAGTCTATATCTGATGCAGGATACAGCATGCTTGGGGCTGGTGCATGGGGATGACCCAGAGAAATGTTATGGGGAGGGAGGTGGGAGGGGGGTTCATGTTTGGGAACACATGTAAGAATTAAAGATTTTAAAATTAAAAAAAATTAAAAAATTAAAAAAAAAAATAAAAAAGTCATCCAGCTGGTGAAGTCAGGATCAAAAAAAAAAAAAAAGATTTCTCTACCTTGGCAGAAAACGCATATGGTTTCATTAAAACAACCTACTTTCAGAGCATAGCCCACACTAGGAGCAATGAGGGAACAGAGGGGACCTGGAGGATCTTCTTGACTGGTTCAGAAACAAGCCTGAAGACAGCTGTGCCTGGGGCAGGACAGCCAGTGTGGGAGGCTCAAAGACAGGATGGCATGGGGCTGGGCCCCGAAGACAGGCTGGACTCCAGCCTAGAAGAGAAGGGCCTCCCCAGTGGTGTAGTTGGTAAAGAGCCTGTCTGTGATGCGGGATACGGTGTTTGATGGCTGGGTTGGGAAGATCTCCTGCAGAAGGGAATGGCAACCCACTCCAGTATTCTTGCCTGGAAAATTCCATGGACAGAGGAGCCTGGTGGGCTACAGTCCACGGGGTCGCAAAGAGTCGGACACGACTGAGTGACTAACACCCGAAATTGCTGATAGTTAATGATTTTGATTTATAAAAATGACAAGTTCACTTGGCTAAATCCTTGTCATTTGATGTAATTAAGTGACAAATAGGTGATGTCTACTGTTTCAAAGGACACCAAAATGAAGACGCCAGGACCGATCGGAAAAGCAGGAGCTGTGCACGCGGCCATCTGCTCACCTCTCTGGCTCCTGCTGAAGAAATATGACGCCCTTGTGGCTACAGAACATCGACACCTGACGCCAGAGTCTACGACCCTCTGACGCTGAAACGTAAACACAAAGCCATCTGAGGTGCCCTTGCTGAAGTTTTAAGGCCAAAGGGCAGTGGCCATGTTTTTAGAAATAGAACTATCAGGTCTCCTTCACTAAGACTTAGAATTCATCTCAGTCTACTGTAGATTTGAAATCAGTTTTTTGACAAAATAATAACAACACACAATGCAAAAAGAAAAAAAAAAAATCTATTCTCATGCTTCAGGCCTGTCTGAGTGCTGATGAGCCCCACCGGCCAACTTAGCCGACCCCTCTCTTTGAAAATCCAGATCCATGTTTCACGCCCCTTGGACTCCTCCTCCTGGATTTCTCATCATTGAAAACTGAGCCTCAGACTCAGCTCCAGATCAAAGGCATTTCACCTTGACCCCAATGGATTACTGTCTACTGTGCTAGGAGCTAGGTTCTAACCAGTGAGCAAAATGGGTCTCCCTTAGTCTCCCTTCTCCTCACACCAGATTCCTCAGTAGCCCTTTCTCCATACCTCCCCATTTACCTCCAAGTCATCAATAAGTCGTATCAATTTGGATATCTGATACACACCCTGTTTTTTCATCCCCCTGACATGTGAATTAAGATGCAAGTAATAGAAAACCTGGCCAAGGTAAGTACAGCCTAATTATAGAGGCGAGAACTGTTGCACAAAACACAGGTTTGGGAGTGGGTCTTTTGGGCAGATTGGGTCCACCACTGGTGGCGCAGCTCTGGAGGGCAATTCTGCGACTGTTGGCCTTTCCCCCGTGGTCCCCAGATGGCTGCTGCAGCATTACGCACCATCCTCACTTCCCAGAGAAGACAGCCTTTCTCTGCAGCTTTCAGCAGGTCCTCCCTTCGGTTTCCCAGGCCAAATTTGGTCACATGATCACTGCTGCAAGGGAGGCTGGACAAGTGATTATCTGGCAAAAACAAGTGAGACTGCTATCCTGAGGAAGGGTGGCCTTCAAACTGTGCTTGTGTGTTTAGTCATGTCTGACTCTTTGTGACCCTCTGGACTCTAGCCCTCCAAGCTCCTCTATCCCTGGGATTTCCCAGGCAAGAATACTGGAATGGTTGCCACTTCCTTCTCCAGGGTCCCACAAACTGGAGAACAATTATACTGCATAGGTTCTCCCATAGAAGTGAGAGTTCTGAGCCCCATGTTGAGCTCCCCAGTCTGGGAGTGCTGCACCAGGAAGGGGAAACTTCAGAGCATATGGCTTTAAAGGCCAATGGAGTTTAATCTCAGAAGTCCCGCAGGAGTGTTGGAAGTAGAGATTTCACTCTTAAGAGAGTGCACACAAAATCTCACATGTTCTAACACTCCGGGCAAATGCAATAATTTGATAGGAACCTGGGCCAGAACTACCTCATGGTATTGGAGTTTCCCAGAGAGATGGCGGTGGAGTGGGGGCGAGAGAGGTAGCTTGGCTCACCCTGAGGACACAGACATAGATGATCCCCATTCTTGGGAGCTTCTTCTACTGTTTCAACAGTGGTGCTGGTGAGGGCCATTGTGGAATTCTCCCTCTAGCTCATTAGTGCCAAGACTCTGCCTCACCCAATTGTAGGTGCCAATGCTGGGATACCTCAGGTCAACCAACTAACTGGGTGGGGACACAGCCCCACCCATTAGCAGACAGACCTGCTCATCAGAGGACCAAGACACAGCTCTACCCATCAGTGGCCAGGTGCCAGCCCAGCCCTGAAGAAAACCTGCTCTAGTCTCTGGACAGCCTTGCCCATCGTGAAGCAGACACTAGACACAAGAAAACCACAGTACCACAGCCTAGAAACCAGTCTGCCCACAGCAGGAAAGATCCTGTCCTCAGACCAGCTAGGTCTCAGCCCTATGTACTAGCAGGCCAGCACAAGCTTTGGGACATCCCAGACCTCCCATACCCCACTGTGTCAGGAACTACCCCATCCCAGAAACCTGATGGTCCCTGGCCCTGTAGCCAGACTCCAAGACCCAGCAGTCTGGCACTAACTGTAGGATCTGGTTCACCCATCAGTGGACAGGCAACAGCCCTGGAGTCTTCTGGACCCTGACTCAACAGTGAGCCAAGACTAGCCCAAAAACTCCATAGGGTTGGTTCTGCAGTCAGCCACCTTGTAAACAGGTTCCACCAACCTGCAGCCTCCACATAAGGCAGGGCCTGACAACCAACCAGACTAGGGGTAAAGAATCAAACCTACAAAACCACCCATGTAGTCAATCTGCCACAACAGAAGGACCCACACAAACCTCATGGGGGAACCCCTAGAGCAGAGCTCAGATGACAAGAGAGGAGTGCACTGCTAGGACACACAGAATGTCTCCTATAGAATACCATCTCTCCAAGATGTGGAACTGTAGCTAACCTATCAGTGTGGGAGACCTGGGTTCATTCCCTGGGTTGGGAAGATCCCCTGAGAAGGGAAGGGCTACCCACTCCAGCACTCTGGCCTGGAGAATTCCATGGACTGTATAGTCCATGGGGTCTCAAAGAGTCAGACACAACTGAGCGACTTGGACTTTTACACTTTCACCAGATACATAAAAATACACACAGCAACTCAGGCAAAATGATGCAACAGAGGAACATGTTCCAGACAAAGGAATAAGATAAAACCTCAGAAGAAGAACTAAGTAAAGTGGAGACAGGCAATCTACCCAAGAGGGAGATCAGGGCAGTGATTGCAAAGATGATCAAAGAACTTGGAAGAAGAATGGACGCACAGAGTAAGAAGTTAGAAGTTTTTAACAGACAGAGAATGCAAAGAACAACCAAGCAGAGATTAAGAACATAATAACTGAAATGAAAAAATACAGTGGAAGAAATCAACAGATGGCTAAATGACACAGGAGGAGAAGGGGACGACCGAGGATGAGGTGGTTGGATGGCATTGATGACTCAATGGACATGAATTTGAGCAAGCTCCGGGCATTGGTGATGGACAGGGAAGCCTGGCATGCTGCAGTCCATGGGGTCGCAAAGAGTCAGACATGACTGAGCAACTGAACTGAACTAACTGACTGAAATGATACAGAGGAATGGATCAGCAAACTGGAAGATAAAGTAGTGGAAATGACTGCCACTGCATAGGAAAAAGAATGAAAAGAAATGAGGACAAAATTTAAGAGACCCTGGGACAACATAAAGTGCACTAATATTTGCCTTAAGAGGTCCCAAAAGGAGGAGAGAGAAAGGGGCTGAGAATATATTTGAAGATATAATAGCTGAAAACTTCCTTAACCTGGGAGAGGAAACAGTCCCAAGTCCAGGAAGCACACAGAGTCCCATACAGGATCAGTCCAAAGAGGAACATATCAAGAGACACAGTAAATAAAATGACAAAAAAATAAAGATAAAGAGAGAATACTAAAAGCAGCAAGAGAAAACCCACAGATAACATACATGGGAATTCCCATAAGGCTATCAGTTGATTTTTCAGCAGAAACTCTGCAAGTCAGAAGGGAGTGGCATAATATATTCAGAGTAATAAAAGGGGAAAATCTACAACCAGAATACTCAGCAAGGCTCTCATTCAGATTGGATGGAGAGATTAAAAATTTTACAAATTAGCAAAAGTTAAGAGTTCGTACCACCAAACCAGCTTTACAACAAACATTAAAGGAACTTCTCTAGGTGAAAAAGAAAAGGCCACAACTAGAAACAAGAAAATTACAACAAAAAAGTTCATCATAAAGGCAAATATATAACAAAGGTAGGAAATCTTTCACACACAAAGCTAGTAGGAAAGTTAAAATATACAAATAATAAAATCATTTATACCCAAAAAAAGCAGTCAATAAATATACAAAAAGATGTAAAATATATTAAACAGTATTCATAAGGTGAAGAGGGTAAAGCAAGGTTTTTAAAATGCATTCACAATTAAGAGCTCAGCAACTTAAAACAATCATTTGAATCTACAGATTGCTATATTATATACAATTAACCTGAAATCTATAAACAGATACTCACACAAAAAGAAAAAGGAATTCTAACGTAACACTAAAGAGAGTCATCAAATGACAAGAGAAAAGAACAAAAGAAGCAAAAAAAAAAAACTATAAAAGCACCCCCAAAACATAACAAAATGGCAATAAGAACATACATAGCAATAATTACTTTAAATATAAATAGACTAAATGTTCCAATCAAAAGACAGAGAGTGCTTGAATGGATATTTTAAAAAGATCCACATATATGCTGTTATAAGAGACTCACTTCAGAGATAAAGACACACACATAGTAAAAGTGAGGGGATAGAAAGAAGTATTCCATGTAAATGGAAGTCAAAAGAAAGCCAGAGTAGCAATACTTACATCAGACAGACTTCAAAATAAAGACTACAATAAGAGACAAAGAAGGATACTACATAATGATCAAGGGATCAATCCAAGAGGAAGATATAACAATTACATATGCAACCAATATAAGAGGACCTAAGTATATAAAGCAAATATTAATGGACGTAAAGGGGGAAATCAACAGGAACACAGTAATAGTAGTGGACTTTAACAAACGACTTATGTCAATTAACAGATCATTCAGACAGAAAATCAACAGGGAAGCACTGGCCTTAAATGACACATTTGACTAGATGGATTTAACTGATATTTATAGAGTATACCATTCAAAAATAACAGAATACACATTCATTTCAAGTGTGCATGGAACATTCTCCAAGATAGGTCATATGCTAGGGAAGTATAACCAGGGTACTATGATCAAACTTGACTAATAAACACTACTGAATTCATGACTGATCAGTACATACACAGATTGGTCTTTGAAAGATGGACTGGCCCAAGGCAAAGACAAAGGCTCAAGGGCAACAGTGGATAGAGTACTTTCTGCAGGAAGGCAAGGTCTACCGCGCAATTGCACTCATCTCACATGCTAACAAAGTAATGCTCAAAATTCTGCAAGCCAGGCTTCAACAGTACATGAACCATGAACTTCTAGATGTTCAAGCTGGATTTAGAAAAGGCAGAGGAACCAGAGATCAAATTGCCAACATCTGTCGGATCATTTAAAAAGCAAGAGAGTTCCAGAAAAACATCTACTTCTGCTTTACTGACTATGCCAAAGCCTTTAACTGTATGGATCACAACATAACTATGGAAAATTCTTAAAGAGATGGAATACTAGACCACCTGACCTGCCTCCTGAGAAAATCTGTATGCAGGTCAGGAAGCAACAGTTAGAACTGGACATGGAAAAACAGACTGGTTCCAAATAGGGAAAGGAGTACATCAAAGCTGTATATTGTCACCCTGCTTACTTAATTTATATGCAGAGTACATCATGAGAAACACTGGGCTGGAGGAAGCACAAGCTGGAATCAAGATTGCTGGGAGAAATATCAATAACTCAGATATGCAGATGACACCATCCTTATGGCAGAAAGTGAAGAACTAAAGAGCCTCTTGATGAAACTGAAAGAGGAGAGTTAAAAAGTTGGCTTAAAACTCAACATTCAGAAAACGAAGATCATGGCATCTGGTTCCATCATTTCATGGCAAGTAGATGGGGAAACAATGGAAACAGTGACAGACTATATTTTGGGGGCTCCAAAATCACTGCAGATGGTGATGCAGCCATGAAATTAAAAGACGCTTGCTCCTTGGAAGAAAATCTATGACCAACCTAGACAGCATGTTAAAAAGCAGAGACATTACTTTGCCAAAAAGGGTCTGTCTAGTCAAAGCTTTGGTTTTTCCAGTAGTCATGCATGGATGTGAGAGCTGGGATATAAAGAAAGCTGAACACCAAAGAATCGATGCTTTTGAACTGTGGTGTTGGAGAAGACTCTTGAGAGTCCCTTGGACTGCAAAAAGACCCAAACAGTCCATCCTAAAGGAAATCAGTCCTGAATGTTCATTGGAAGGACTGATGCTGAAGCTGAAACTCCAATACTCTGGCCACCTGATGCGAAGAACTGACTCATTTGAAAAGACCCCAATGCTGGGAAAAACTGTAGGTGGGAGGAGAAGGGGGCAAGAGAGGATGAGATGGTTGGATGGCATCACTGACTCGAAGGACATGAGTTTGAGCAAGCTCTGGGAGTTGGTGATGGACAGGGAAGCCTGGCATGCTGCAGTCCATGGGGTCACAAAGAGTCAGACACAACTGAGCGACTGAACTGAACTGAAGGTCTAGGACATTGGCTCAGCTGAAGTAGTTGTCTTGACATGAGAGAAAAGAAGCCACTGAACAGATAAGGCATGCAAAGGCATGGAACTCTGGATGCCATACTCAGTGCGTTCTTCTAGAACCCTATTCTGTACTTCTCATATTTTGTGTGGACAGACCTCAGCTGCAGTAAGGCTCCATCAGTAAGTAAGTAACTGGTGTGTCTGGTGGTCTGGGGGAGGAACTGGCATGCTCACTAGCCCCTCTGGCTTCTCTTCACGTCTACCTGCAGGAGAACAAGGGCCCCGAGATGCGCTCGTCACCTACACAGCACCACCTGTCCGTGTGAGGGAGCCCTCCCCCTCCAGCCCTGTCCATGATGGCTGCAGAGGGATAAGGTACATAATTCTTGGGTGAAATCTCAGGGGCTGAAATGGGTGATTTTTGAGTGAACTTCTTCCTGAGCAGGAGCCATGACTACCATTAGCTCTAAGTTGGGGAGGGGAAGATGTGTGTTAGCCCTGAAGACCCCAACTCAGCGGTGTACCATTTATTTGGCCAGCAATGAAGAGGCAACATAGTTTTAAGTCTCCAAAGGCTTGAGAACAGAACTCGAAAGACTGTTTCAGGCTATCACATTTTCCTTCCAAACATCTCTCCCCAGCTATTGCCAATGTGGACTGAAGAGGTGAACATGGGCCAAGCCCCCCAGGCCTGCTGGTTTATATTGCGCCCTGCTCCTCTGACCTGAAGTATGGGTCTTTCTGATGCTTCCCCTGCAAGTCCTGCCTGGTGAGTCTGCCCATATCCTGCTGTGTAGCACAGTCCCTCTCATCTCGGTGGCATGAGATGTATACCTCACTCATTCTGCAAAGCATGTGGTATACTGACCTTGTGTATGCAAGGACATTCCCCAGGCTGGGAAGCACAGTGAGACTGGCCCCATTAACCTGGACAGGCCCCAGTCTCCTGGCCTGCAGTCCAAAGAGTCCACTCATGCTGACTACACAGAACCACACAATGTCCCTCTGAGAGGCAGCCACTCGAAGGTCACATGTGCTGGCAATGTTGCTGACCACCAGCCATACGAGAGAGTGCGCCCTCCACTGAGCAAACAAACATGCCTACTGTGAAGAGCAGTCAGGAAATGCAAGGAGAGCTGCCTCAAGGTGGTGCTGACCTGAGTTCCATGACCAAGAGCTACACTGAGACAAAAGGCTCACAGTGGCCCCCAAGTGGTGTGAGGTGCTGACCTGAGCTCCATGACCAAGAGCTAGGCTGAGACAAAAGGCTCACAGTGGCCCCCAAGCGGCATGAGGTTATCAGGCAAAACCACCAGAAGCCACCGCCACTGGGAAACTCATCTCCCTCTCCTGGGCAGGCAGTGGGCTCCAAGGGCTTCAGCTATGGCAGGATAGAGTGGCTGCCATCCAAGACTGACTTTGCCATGACAAAGCCCTCTTCTGCCCCCACAGACCTTTCTTGCCCCCTGGCCCCTGGTTTAACACAGGAGAGACTGCTACTTGACATTTCTGTCAGTTTTAGCCACTTGGCAAGTAGCGGATTTTTAATAGAAGTTTTCACTGTTTAAATGAAGGTACCTCACAGATAATGATAATGCTTCTAGGAAAGATAATTTCAAAAAGAGATTTAAAAACAAACACGCATGGAAACATATCTTAGCGGGAGAAACAAAGCCCTTGCTTGCAGCCACTCTACCCACCTAGTGTTGAGAACTCTGTTGGCACTAAAAGGAATTTTGAAGTTGGAAATTCTTCTCATCAGAGAGCGTTCTGGGGGGAAGTAATCTGAAGCAGTCTTTAAGTAAAATACTTCCATGGGGGTAACTGAAGTGCTTTGTATCTAATGATGGTGTACCTCATTATTTCTAGCACTGTGTTATGTTAGGGCCTATACTGCTTTAAATTCTGAGCTCATGCCATTTATCAAAGATAATAAAACCCCAAAGGCACAACTACTTACCATCAGATAACCCAGTGGAAAGTTTCATTGAAGCTTCAGTGTAATGCCTCTTGGCAATGACCCTGACATCTAACTCTCTGGCTAATTCTCATTTCATTAAAGACATTTCCCAGGATGCCTAAGCTTCTTACTTCATAAAGCAGCCACTGGAACTCTGCAGAAAATAATTGCCTTCTTACAGGAATGACTGGCACCTCTTATCCACAGGCCTGGCCTGGCCTGGATAGGAGCAGAAGACCCGGCCAGTTACTGAGGCTCCCTTCTCCACAGACCATCTGTAATCAAAGGGACCATATTTGTAAGTGTTTCACCAGTAGATCTCTAGTTGGGATTCAAAGGCCTTCTCCAGAGCTGATGCCACGTGACAAGAGTAATTTCCCAGCATGCCTAAGGCTTCCTCAGGGCTGGAGATATTTGGAATCCCTCACTTGGCTGGTCAGGTGCTGGCTTTTCCTGAACTCACTAAGTCTCATCCAAAGGGGTCCTCTATTGTCTACTTTCTTCTGAGCTTTGTGTGTACATTTTCTGGCCTTATACTGATCCATGATTGTATTATGCAATCTTACAGTAATCCCCTACAGACTTCAATGATGTATAGTAATTTCTCATCATTTTTCTTCTTTTGAGCACAGTTTGGGCTGAGCACAGACATAGAACAAATCTTTGGCTTCATCTTCCTTTCTGAGTCTCCACATATAATTTCTGAATCTTCATTTTATTTACAAATTATAATTGTGCCAGAATGTAACAGATTAACGAAAATGAATCAAGGAGATCTTAGACTCACTTGGATTATTTTAAGAGTCAAAACTTCTTTTCCCTCAGCCAAAGTAATGAAGAAATTTATGCTCAGAAAATGATAGGCAGAAAAATCAGGTTGGGCTGGATACCTGGCTAGAAGGCAGTTTCAGATTTCATTACACATCTCAGAAGGTAAACTTCCCTTATCAGAGCCAGCATAGCCCCAGGACAGGAGGCCAATCTCTCCAGGTGGGACCCCTGCCTGCAGGGTGGAGTCAGGGGGGAGGCTTGGCTTCCCCTCTGTAGCTACCTCCCCACTCCCCAATACACATCATCCCCCCAAAGGCAGAGGTGACATTCAAGTCCTGGGTGTGGACCATCCATGGCTCTGGAAATCTAGGGGAGAGGAAAAGAGTGCCAGATATGGAACGAATACTCTGGTATTCCTAGACCAGCATCAAGTCATACACTCTCTCAGTAAACCCACTTTCTTCTTAATCAAAACCATGCCGGTGAGACACAGAGGCTGCACTGACTGCACCCCTCCCTGGTTGTTCGGAGGAAGCTTGCACAGCCGTGGAGAGCTTATCAGAACGTATCGGACTCAGAATCGCCAGATCTGGCCCTTCCTCCCTCCAGGAACCTGAACAAGTCACCTGACTCCTCCCAGCCTGCTTCCTGACCAGGTGCTGCCACCAACTTGTGGGGGTGATACGGGCTAGCAGACAGCGTTCATTACCAGCCCAACAGCATGCCCCAGCTTTATCTCATTCCATCTCACAACAGTTTTATGCACACACCCTGTTTCAGCCACATTTTAAGAGTCATCTTTAAGGCTGCATACATTTATGCAACTGCTTAAGGTCTCACAGGTAGAAGGGTGACATCCCCCCACTGGAGGAATGCTGTTCTTCATTTCCAAGGCCCACCACCTACTTTGATTTCTGAAAAGTAGAATATCTAAATAGTCAATAAATATTGGTGAAATCTGAAGCCCCTCTGTTCACTGCACAGATGAAATGCGGCAAAAAAGAATAGAAGAATAACCCACTGGAAAGTCATGTTGATCATCCTTTGTTAAGATGGTAAACTGGAGTCAAAAATGGAACTGAAAACTCCTCAGCAGTGAGACCGCAGCCCTTCATCTCTCTAACCACTACTACAAATGCACTTGCTCAATAAAGTTTTCATTCACTTGTTCATTCATCTAGGTGCACAATAAACCTTCATCGGGCATCCATCACATGCTGGTGCTGGGGACACAGCGCAGGACGTGAATTCAAAGGGGTTTCTTCACGGGGTCCGTGTTCCTGTTGCAGAGGGTGGCAGGACACAGGTAAACAGGCAGCGTTGGGCAGTGACAGGTGAGAAGGAAAAGGAGAGGCTGCTTCTGCTTCTGAGGAGACGCTACTGGAACAGAGAGCTGAAGGGAGGGGTGGAGGGAGCATGGAGATGTCGGGGAGAGCAGGCTAAGCCCAGAGACAGGGAGGCCCTGAGGCGGAGGGAAGCCTGGCCAGGGAGGAGAGGGCAGGGCCAGCAGGGCGGGTGAACGAGTGCCGTGGCGCTGCAAGTGGTGGGAGGTAAGGTCGAGGGAGAGCGGTGGGCCACAGGGTCCGGGGCCCCTGGAGGACTGTGAGCAGGAGCTCACAAGACGAGATCTTGGGTTTGAAAGTAACCTTCTGGTTGTCACTTAAGAGCATGCTGTTCAGAAAGCCACTGTGGAGGCTGGGAGACCCAGAAGGTGAGGGTGATGGAGGCCTGGACCACCGAAGGAACAGGAGGCGTGGCTAAAAGAGGTCTGATTAAGAACACGTTCTGAAAGCAGAGCAGGTAGGAACTGCTGGTGGGTTAGAAGTATCAGGCACCTTCTGAAACACAATGGCCAGTCAACTTCTAGAAATGGCTAAGAAAAATCACAGCTGCCACTGCTCGTTAGGCAGGCGGGGGCTGTGCCCGGCACTTTATATTTGTTCACACACTTGATCCTGACAACACGGAGGTTTGCAGCGGCCTCATCACCGTCCTGCTGATGAGCAGGGGGGGCTCACCCTGGTAAAAAGCAGAGCCCCTCTTCTGCTCCTGGACCTGTCCCCTCAGCCCCCTCCCACCTTCACGTGCAGGCCGAGCAAATCTGGGTGTGGAAGAGAAGGGCTTCTTGGCTCCACACAGAGACTGTCTCATTGATTTCTTTTTCCAAAATGAAGACCTCGGGGGATTTCACTTTATCTCAAAACGTATGTTTATCTTGGCAACTGGAGCCCTGTGGCAGAGGAACCGCTATAAGCAGCCTGCACAGCCGGCCCCCAGGGAGCTCCCCCTGCCCTGCCTTCCTGGGAACACATCCATCTCATCAGCAGCTCAGCCAAGGTGGAGGGAAGCGCAGGCCACCCCCTGCCCTCCGGGGGGCTCTGAAGGCACCCCCACCGCAGCCTTGCACAGCTGCTTGCTCCCCTCTGATTCTGTAACTATGGGGTACAGGAGACAGTGTTACAAAATTAAACAGGAGAAAAGCAGTGGGAACTTCAACTGAATTGGCTTTTCAAAAACAAAACAAGAAACCCACTAATCATTTTCATGGAAGAAAACCCTGGAATGCTGTGGGAAACGGGAAAGCTGGAAAAGCAGCCCCATCTAGCAATTCGAGAAGAGAAAGATCCAAAGAGCCCCCCAGTGAGACGTATGCCAAAGACGCTCAGGGGGTGGGAAACGCAAGGGAGACATGATACTCAGGGAGGGTCTCTTCTGTCAGCAGTGATACGACCAAGATTCCATTTGCCAGAAAAGCTGCGCCTGGAGCCTGGGCAGGAGGTCAGCAGTGCTGACAGCGCGGCGGGGGTCCACAGCACTGCCTTGCTGGTTCCTTCATGCAGGTGCTGGGCACCTAGCTTCTCCATGCTCACAAGCAGAGTTCCCCTTGCCCCCTCCCACACTCCACAGGCACACACAGAGCCAGGAGAATGAAGTCTCCTTCTCTGGTATAGCCAAGGCTTAGATCAGTGGTTCTCAAATTTGAGTGCACACAGAATCCACCGAGAGCTCAAGAAACACAAGGACGTCGCAGAGATTCTGTGGCCCAGAGGCATGGGTGTGCTTCGAATGCGCATTTCCAGTGCTTTCACAAGGGGTGCTGATGCTGTGACCTGGGATCACCCTCGGACCACTGGCTTTCAGCATCTCCTTTCCCAAACAGCACTACCAAGGAACCCAGGGGCCTCTTCTGCACCCACTGGGCGGGGGGCACTGAAACAGGATTGCCATGGCTAGCAGCGGTGGTGCGTTCGTTATGAGTTCCAGGCCCTCCACCCATAATAAATGCCTCACTTCCCTTTCCCAACTTCCGCCCAAGCAGGGATTACTATGGTCCCATTTTACAGATTACGAAACTGACATAAGAGGACAAGCAGATGTCCAGGCTTCCACAGTGAGCAGCAGACCTGGGATTTGAACGAGGCAGAGGAAAGTGCTGGAGCCCTCCACTCCCTCTACCCCTCTTAACAGTCAACATCGAGCTCATGGAAAATCTGATGAGGTGGCAGAACATTTGGGGCAAGTCTGATCCTTTGGCTGACGGTCAATATCCTAATTATCACAATGTCCACAGTCCCCGGCGACTGACTGAATTACCATCCCTAACACGGGTCAGCTGTTAAAGAGTTCTACAAGCTCAGCTGTTAAGAGTTCTACAAGCTCAAACAGAACATGGGAAGTAACTCAGAAACTCACATCATCATGGCTTTTTGTTCTAAAGTAAATATTTAAGATGTTTATCCAAGTAATAACAAAATGACCATAACATTGAGAGAGCTACTCTATATTCATGTCATTGTGTGTTTTTTTAATTAACGAATCATAACAAGGAAATCAGGGACTCTGGCCCCAGTCACACAAGGCAGTGGTTGTCCAAGCATGGTCCCCAAAGCAAGCAGCAGAGTCATCCAGGCCTCTGCAGACCCACAGAATCCAAACTCTAAGGGTAAGGCCCAGCCATCTGCATTCTAAGGATCTCCCTAAGTGATTCCCATACATGCTCATTTAAGAAGTCTGACTTAGTTCCATACCGTTTTTCTGCACCCTCTTTAGATCTTTATTATATAAAAATATCAACTGCCTGTCCCACACTCCCTGCTTCCTTCTCCAAGAACTGAGCCAAACCCGGCTCTGTCGTAGGAGAGAACTTTGTGGTTGGATGCCTGGATCCCAGCTCCAATTTCATTCTTCTTTTCTGCAGACAGAGAAGGATAAGCTCACTTAATGGCTCCTGTTATCACCAGACTCAGTGCAAACTGGAGACCCCATGACCCTGCCCTGGAGTCACACTACCCCTTCAAGCACAGGCATCAGATGGGTTTCAGGTCAGCCTACATTTGCTCACTATGCAGCTCTGGGTGAGTAACTCTGCCTCAGTTTTCTCATCTGTAAATTGCAAGCTATACCTTCTACCAAAGTCCTAGCAGAGCATCTGGCAGATGGAAGCCCTTCAATAAACATCAGGCCCCTTCATCTTCAACCTATACCCTCAGGCTGCCTGTCTTTGCTCACACCGAGACTCCTGCCTGGAGAGCCTTCACCCCAACCTGCTGCTGAAGACCCAGCCCAGTGCCCTTCCCAGAAGACCCACATGGTGGCAGGAGCAGGGTGGCTGGGCATGAAGTCCTGTGGCCACTGAAAGGAAGCAGAGACAAGACGCACAGAGCAGTCACCACGCATCACAGTTTCCAGTGCAGGCCTACGGCGTGGGAGGTTGATAGCCTGCACAAAGAGGGACACTGAGGACTGGTGAGTTTACTAAAGGACATGCCCAGGGCTGAGTGAGTGGTCTGACCACGGCTGAGGAGCAGAGCTAGAGTCTGCATGGGAGGCCCCGGGGACACCCGACTCGTTCCTGTTGGGGGACCGCTGTCTGCTCTCGCCGCTCACCCTGAGGACCCTTTCTTGGCTTTTAGAGATTCATAGTGACAACAGAGTGAATCTTAGCACTTCCAGAAGTTCTGGCCTGCCAAAGGCATTACAGGTGGAGAACCTAATTTCCAAATCACCTTCTCAGAGTCCTTGCCCATCAGCTTCCTATCTCCCTTCTCCGCTTTATTTTTCCACTTTATCACTTTATTCTGATTCTGGAGTTTCCTTACTGATCATACATATTCATTCCCTCCACGAAAATGTCAGTTCCACAAAAACAGGGCTCTTTACTTTGTACATCAAGCTTCCCCAGGGCTGGAGCAATGCTTGGCAGACAGTAGGTTCTCTGAGAACACTTAACAAACGTGAGTGTTGAAAAATCAAGATGTTAGAGGACAGAGGTCCATTCTGTAAATAATACGCATGACAAAGACAATGAAAAGAAAATACTGGGTAAAAATAATAATGGGCAGAATCTACTTGCAGAAAAATGAATGGGCAGAGACCTGGAAGGAGGAGATGTGGGAGTCAGATCCTCAGACTTTACATTGAGTGAATTTAAGGCCAGCTGTCATCATTAACAGTATAATTTCAGACAAGAAATATATCCTTTTGGAGCCTCGGTTTCCCCATCTGTTAACAGGAATCCTACCTCTTTTAGAAGGTTATTCAAAGGGCAAGATACACTTAGGAGAAAAGCATAGTTAAGAAAACAAAAGATCGAAACTGAACTGTCCAGGGTCAAATCTTGGTCCTACCTCCTACAAAGCTACGAGGCTTCTGGCAAATCACTTACTCTCTGTACCTGTTTCCCTACATATGAGATGGGGATTACAGCAGGGCTTCCTCATGGAATTAGAAAGATTACATGAATTAAAAACCAGAAGCATCTGACACTGAAGTTCTGAAGAAGTGGGAACTGCTCTCAGCGTCACCTCCACCGCCACCCAGAGTGCCAGGACAGAGAACAGTACGGACGCTGTCCACCAAGCAGAGAACAAGGAGCGCACGGCAGAAGGCTCTGCTGAAAGCCAAGCACTCCAACTTTCTGAGGCTAAGCTCAAAGAAGACTGGGATCTTGGCACCATCCCCAGGCCTGAGAGACACTATGCCGCATTGATGCCCACTGTGGACTGCATGTTTGTGTCCCCCAAACTCATTTGTTGAAGCCCTCACCTCCAAATGAGATAGTACTAGGAGCTAAACTGACTTACATGCATCATGGGGTTAGCCCTGCTATGTGAGGATATGGCAGTCGTCTGCATGCCAGGGAGAGGGTCCTTCACAGACACCAAGTTGGCTGGCACCTCGATCTGGGACTTCTTGGCCCCAGAAATAACAGAAATTCTTCTGTTGTTGAAGCCTCCCTTCTGTGGCTTTCATTACAGCAGCCTGGGCTGAGGAAGATGATGTCTTGACCAACAGGACATGTAAGGAGCATGAAGAGCAACAAGAGGCCACTCCTCATGGAAGCAAGTGGAGAAGGGGGCCTCTCCACACCAAAGGAGGGAGGCTACAGAAGTGCTCTGGAAGCACGGAGGCGGCACCTTGTTCACGTGTGGACATCCAGTGAGCCGCGAGGTTCCTTGGCTTTCCTATGGGAACAATGGCCACGCAGGAGGAAAGACTGATGCGTGAGGAAGAGGGCGGGCACGGACACATTGCCGACTTGAAAGAAGTCAAACCCGAGCTCCATCAGTCTTCCAACCCTCCCACAGGGAGACAGGAAACCATCTGGGAAAATAAGATCCACCCCCAGGATCAGCCCCCTCTGGTCAATGACAGTTGTCTCCAGGTTAAAGCTGACACTGGGGCTTGCAATCATAGCAAAGCCAGAACATGGCCAGGAAGGTGCCGGTCTGCATCCAGACCACATCTGTGCAGACCTGTGCAGAACCAAGAGCTTCCTGTCCTCAGCACTCTGCTCAAGGAGCAGCAGTTGTCAGGCCTCTTTCC
Source organism: Ovis aries (assembly GCF_016772045.2). Classification (NCBI taxonomy): domain Eukaryota; kingdom Metazoa; phylum Chordata; class Mammalia; order Artiodactyla; family Bovidae; genus Ovis; species Ovis aries. The sequence goes on along the minus strand of NC_056071.1, from coordinate 5,859,234 downwards.
TCTCCACTGCCCTAAATCTTTTCAACAATGGAAGGGATTTCCCTGAAGATTCCAGTTGAGTCTAAAGAGATGCAGAATATGCCACCCCAAAATGTGCCACTTTGGCTTAAGGATTATTTTGAGCTGAAGGCAACTGAGAAGATACCAAAAAAAAAAAAAAAAAAGATTTCTGTCCTCCCTTCATTTCCCTAAAAGCAGGACATAAGTTTGTAAATGGGTCCCCAAAGCCCTCTCTACAGAAGTTAATTACTGGAGATAACCCTACACCCTTATCAGCCCAGAGATGGCACCAGAGGACTCTATGTAACAAACCTTGCTTTACACAGTCTTTACACACCATTCAGTTCAGTTCAGTTCAGTCGCTCAGTCGTGTCCGACTCTTTGAGACCCATGGACTGTAGCCCACCAGGTGCCTCTGTCCATAGGATTCTCCAGACAAGAATACTGGAGTGGGTTGCCATGTCCTCTTCCAGGGGATCTTCCCAACCCAGGTTTCCCATTTTGCAGGCGAATTCTTTACCACCTGAGCCACCAGGGAAGCCCAAGAATACTGCAGTGGGTAGTCCATCCCTTCTCAGGGGATCTTCTCAACCCAGGAATCAAACTGGGTCTCCTGCATTGCAGGCAGATTCTTTATCAGCTGAGCTACCAGGGAAGCCTACTTTGAGATCTTAAAGTCCCTCAAGAGCAGGGACTCATATTCAACTCAGCCTTCAGCATTTCTGATCATTGGAGATAAGTGCTGTTGCACATCTCAGTGTCTTCAGATGCTTTACCTCTCACTCACATAACATCCACCGTTTCAAGGTTCAAGGATGTTGGCTCCTGGGTGAACCTTAGCCAGTCAACCAATAGAGAAAGAGCCTCACGATCATTTCACAGGATGTTTGTAGGGGACAAGTCTGAAAATAGTACCTATCACTTCTACTTCCATTACACTGGACAAAGCAGTCACTTGGCCACACCTCACGCCAGGAAAGTAGGGAAATTCAACCATCCAGAGGGGGAAAAAATGGTGTGTATATCAACCAGCAGTCTTTCTGTAATGACCTGGACTGTGTCAGTAACATGTCCTAAATACAACTGAGTCCTTTCTGACCATGACTCAGTGCTTTACTAACCATGATGCAGTTCTTTACCATGTTCTTCATGACAATGACTAAGCTATTTGTGACAATGACTCAGCACTTCCTCACCATGACTATGCAGCTTCTTCAGCATAACTTAGCTCTTCCTGACCACCACTCAGCATGTTCAATGATGCAGCACTTCCTGATCATGACTCAGCAGTTTCCTCACCATGACTTAGTCCTTCCTCACCAATGGCACCCAACTCCAGTACTCTTGTCTGGAAAATCCCATGGACGGAGGAGCCTGGTGGGCTGCAGTCCATGGGGTTTCGAAGAGTCAGACACGACTGAGCGACTTCACTTTCCCTTTTCACTTTCATGCATTGGAGAAGGAAATGGCAACCCACTCCAGTGTTCTTGCCGGGAGAATCCCAGGGATGAGGGAGCCCAGTGGGCTGCCATCTATTGGGTCACACAGAGTCGGACATGACTGAAGCCACTTAGCAGTAGCAGCACCATGACCTAGTCCTTCTGTTAGGTAGGAAGTTAGGCATGAGCAGTGAGGGGTAGTCTAGCTGAAAAGATGCAAGCTGATCTCTAAACTCTACCCCAGACACACCTAGGAAAGCTCATAGGTATGTTACAAAAATAACCACAGAAACTTTTCCAACTCCCCTGCACATGTGCCCTAGGCACAGTGGATATAAACTAACCACAGGGGGGCTTCTCCAACTCCTGCACATGCACCCTTGATGCACACTGTGTCCTCAAGTAAACATTCTGTACATACATACATCTGATTATAACAGACCTAATCATGGGAAAGACATGTGTAATAGAGCCTGTTGTTATGTAACTTGCAACTGTCAATAAAAACTCTCAGTCCACACCCACCTAGATGAATATGTACAAGTCCTATTTTGCATGTAACCAGACATGCTCCCTTCTCTGACTGGCCTTGAGCATATACCCATTTACATTTTTTACACGGCAGAACCAATAAGCGGACCTGACACTTCCTTATCATAACTCAGCACTTCCTCGCCATGACTCAGCACTTTTATCACCGTGACCTAGCACTTCTCACTAGGACTCAGTATTTTCTTTACCATGACTCAGCACTTTCCAGACTGTGACCCAGCACCTTCCTTACCATGCCTCAGCCTTTCCTCACCATGACTAAGCACCTTCCTCACCGTGATTCAGCCCTTCCTGACTATGACTCAGCACTTCTTCACCATGACTCTGTGGTCTCCTACCCATGACTCAGCACCTTTCTGATTATGAGTCAACCCTTCCTGACCATGACTCAGCCCTTTCCTATATTTCAATTAAATACACTTACCCCACAACAGTACTTTTCAGTAACTTCTCATCCATGTTGTCTATATTTATATATCAAAAGGCATTTAGAACCCAAACCCTAAATAACAGCCCGGCCAAGATCTGGTCCTAATATAACCTCCTCTCTCCTTCCTAGAGCACCCCTGTTAAGCTACAGATTTGCAGAAACTGAGTTTTAAAAACTCAAAACTGAGTTTAAAAACTCCCATAGCTTCACATGGGAGAGCTATGGTTTCTTCAATTTAATGAGCTCACAAACACCACAGAATCCTGGTGAACTGCCTAAAATATGCACAGAGCAAGCAAATCTTCTCCTCTAAATTGCATTTCTACCCCTGGAGGGTCACACACATCCTGTTCCTGCGGTTACTTCTGAGCATAACATGACTTTATATGATCAACCCTAGTTCCATGATTCCAATAATTGAGCAGTCATTGGGAAGTAAACTCTTGGCTTGATTCTAAAGTGATGATTTTAGTGCCAAACTTAGGTGAGGATGGCTCAAGGTCCAAAAATATCAGCAGTAACTTCACTAAGTCTCAATGCTTGCAAGGTCCAATCCAGCCCTGGAATCTAAGCCAAAGAAGTACAGCCTAACAACCAAAAAGGGCCTCTAAATTCCTACTTGCATTTCTCCAAAAACATCAGAAAGGCTGCCCAATTCAACCCCCAGTAACACTTCTTCAAATGCCCTCTCCTCTCCTCTCTTTCCCCACGCTGAGCCTTCCACCCCTCCCTCCTTCTCTGCTCTGCTTCCCACACCACCCCAGGCCCCCTGCAGCTCCTGTAGCCCCAAATCACCTCCTTGGCCTCTCAGGGAGGAATGCAGGAGGAGCCCCTTCCTGTGAATTGTACTTTTTCTCACCATCGTTTCTGGAAGAAATATTTGAGAAGTACTAGTCAATAAAATGACTTTGCTTCCTTGGTCATCTCTCTTAAAAAATGTAGTAAAGTATATACTATATACAATTCACCATTTCGACCATTTGTAAGCATACAGTTTAATGACATTAATACATTCACATCACTGTGTAACCATCACTATCATCCACCTTCAGAGCTTTTCCACCTTCTCAAACTGAACCTCTGTACCCATTAAACGGTAATTCTTCATTAGCCCTCCTCTTTACCCCATGCCATCCACTAACCTGTTTTCTATCTCTGTGAATTTCACTCCTCCAGGAACTTTAAGTAGGTGGAATTACACAGTAATTCTTTTAGTGACTGGCTTATTCCACTTAACGTAACATCTTCAAGTTTTACCCATGTTACAACATATCTCAGAATTCCTTTCTTTTTTAAGGCTGAATATTATTCTATGTATGTATAAAAGGACACTTGAGCTGCTTCCACCTTTTGGCTATTGGGAATAAGGCTATTATGAGCTCAGATGAACAAATATCTGTTCAAGTTCCATTTCATTGAGGTATATGCCTAGAAGTGGAATTTCTCTATCATATTTTTATTTCCTGAGAAACTACCATATTATTTTCCATACTGGATGTACCATTTTATATCCCCATTAGCAGTATACAAGTATTCCAATTTCTTCACATTCTCTCCAATACTTGTTCTACTCTGCGGGTTTTTTGTTGTTATTATTGACAATAGAATGTTCAAACTACCGCATGATTGCACTCATCTAACATGCTAGCAAAGTAACACTTAAAATTATCCAAGCAAGGCTTCAACAGTGCATGAACTGAGAACTTCCAGATGTTCAAGCTGGATTTAGAAAAGGCAGAGGAACCAGAGATCAAATTGCCAACATACAACGGATCATAGAAAATATAAGAGAGTTCCAGCAAAACATCTACTTCTGCTTTATTGGGGATTCCCTGATAGCTCAGTTGGTAAAGAATCCATCTGCAATGCAGGACACCCCAGTTCGATTCCTGGGTGGGGAAGATCTGCTGGAGAAGGCACAGGCTAACCACTCCAGTATTCCTGGGCTTCCCTTGTGGCTCATCTGGTAAAGAATCCACCTGAAATGTGGGAGACCTGGGTTCCATCCCTGGGCTGGGAAGATCTCCTAGAGAAGGGAAAGGCTACCCACTCATTTTCTGGCTTAGAGAATGACATGGACTGTATAGTCCATGCGGTTGCAAAGAGTTGTACATGACTGACTTTCACTAGAATTTTCACTTTCTGCTTTATTGACTAAGCCAAAGCCTTTGACTGTGTGGATCACAACAAACTGAAAAATTCTTAAAGAGATAGGAATAACAGACTACCTTATCTTCCTCCTGAGAATTCTGTATGCAGATCAAGAAGCAACAGTTAGAACAATGGACTGGTTCCAAATAGGGAAAGGAGTGCGTCAAGGCTGTATATTGTCACCCTGCTTATTTAACTTGTATGCAGAGTACATCATGAGAAATGCTGGGCTGGATGAAGTACAAGCTGGAATCAAGATTGCCAAGAGAGATATCAATAACCTCAGATATGCCACCCTTATGGCAGAAAAGTTAAGAGGAACTGAAAACCCTTTTGATGAAAATGAAAGAGGAGAGTGAAAAAGTTGGCTCAAAACTCAACATTCAGAAAACAAAGATCCCATTTGTTTATTTTTGCTTTTATTTCCAATATTCTGGGAGGTGGATCATAGAGGATCCTGCTGTGATTTATGTCGGAGAGTGTTTTGCCTATGTTCTCCTCTAGGAGTTTTATAGTTTCTGGTCTTACATTTAGATCTTTAATCCATTTTGAGTTTATTTTCATGTGTGGTGTTAGAAAGTGATCTAGTTTCATTCTTTTACAAGTGGTTGACCAGTTTTCCCAGCACCACTTGTTAAAGAAATTGTCTTTACTCCACTGTATATTCTTGCCTCCTTTGTCAAAGATAAGGTGTCCATATGTGTGTGGATTTATCTGGGCTTTCTATTTTGTTCCATTGATCTATATTTCTGTCTTTGTGCCAGTACCATACTGTCTTGATGACTGTGGCTTTGTAGTAGAGCCTGAAGTCAGGCAAGTTGATTCCTCCAGTTCCATTCTTCTTTCTCAAGATTGCTTTGGCTATTTGAGGCTTTTGTATTTCCATACAAATCTTGAAATTATTTGTTCTAGTTCTGTGAAAAATATCACTGGTAGCTTGATAGGGATTGCATTGAATTTGTAAATTGCTTTGGGTAGTATACTCATTTTCACTATATTGATTCTTCCGATCCATGAACATGGTGTATTTCTGGATCTAATTAAAATTAAAAGCTTCTGCACAACAAAGGAAAATATAAGCAAGGTGAAAAGACAGCCTTCGGAATGGGAGAAAATAATAGCAAATGAAACAACTGACAAACAACTAATCTCAAAAATATACAAGCAACTTGTGCAACTCAATTCCAGAAAAATAAACGACCCAATCAAACAATGGGCCAAAGAACTAAATAGACATTTCTCCAAAGAAGACATAAGGGTGGCTAACAAACACATGAAAAGATGCTCAACATCACTCATTATTAGAGAAATGCAAATCAAAACCACAATGAGGTACCACTTCACACCAGTCAGAATGGCTGCAATCCAAAAATCTGCAAGCAATAAATGCTGGAGAGGGTGTAGAGAAAAGGGAACCCTCCTACACTGTTGGTGGGAATGCAAACTAGTACGACCACTATGGAAAACAGTGTGGAGATTCCTTAAAAATTGCAAATAGAACTACCTTATGACCCAGCAATCCCACTTCTGGGCATACACACCGAGGAAACCAGAATTGAAAGAGACACATGTACCCCAATGTTCATCGCAACACTGTTTAGAATAGCCAGGACATGGAAACAACCTAGATGTCCATCAGCAGATGAATGGATAAGAAAGCTGTGGTACATATACACAATGGAGTATTACTCAGATGTTAAAAAGAATACATTTGAATCAGTTCTGATGAGATGGATGAAACTGGAGCTGATTATACAGAGTGAAGGAAGCCAGAAAGAAAAACATCAATACAGTATACTAACACATATATATGGAATTTAGAAAGATGGCAATGATGACCCTATATGCAAGACAGCAAAAAAGACACAGATGTGTATAGCGGATTTTGGACTCAGAGGGAGAGGGAGAGGGTGGGATGATTTGGGAGAATGGCATTGAAACATGTATACTATCATGTAAGAATCGAATCACCAGTCTATGTCCGATGCAGGATACAGCATGCTTGGGGCTGGTGCATGGGGATGACCCAGAGGGATGTTGTGGGGAGGGAGGTGGGAGGGGGGGTTCATGTTTGGGATCACATGTACACCCGTGGTGGATTCATGTCAATGTATGGCAAAACCAATACAGTATTGTAAAGTAAAATAAAGTAAAAATAAAAATTAAAAAAAAAAAAAGAAAACAAAGATCATGGCATCCAGTCCCATCACTTCAAGGCAAATAGATGGGGAAACAAGGGAAACAGTGACAGACTTTCTTTTCTTGGGCTCCCAAATCACTGCAGATGGTGACTGCAGCCATGAAATTAAAAGATGCTTGCTCCTTGGAAGAAAAGCTATGACCAACCTAGACAGCATGTTAAAAAACAGAGACATTACTTTGCCAACAAAGATCCATCTAGTGAAAGCTATTGTTTTTCCAGTAGTCATATATGGATATGAGAGTTGGACTATAAAGAAAGCTGAGCACTGAAGAATTGATGCTTTTGAACTGTGGTGTTGGAGAAGACTCTTGAGAGTCCCAAGGAGATCTAATCAGTCAATCCTAAAGGAAATCAGTCCTGAATATTCACTGGAAGGACTGATGTTGAAGTTGAAGCTCCAATACTTTGGCCACCTGATGCAAAGAACTGACTCACTGGGAAAGACCCTGATGCTGGGAAAGACTGAAGGCAGGAGGAGAAGGGGACAATAGAGAATGAGATGGTTGGATGGCATCACCAACTCAATGAACATGAGAGCTCTGGGAGTTGGTGATGGACAAGGAAGCCTGACACGCTGCAGTCCATGGGGTTGCAAAGAGCTGGACACGACTGAGCAGCTGAACTGAACTGAATCCTATTGGGTGTTCTTGATCACCTCACTTTAGTCTCACAATAATGCTGGGTATCATTAACTCCATTTTACAGAAGAGAAGAGCCAGAAGTATCAGGGGACTCATAAAGGACAAAGGTAGAAGAGGGGTTTGAGCCCTGATTTCCCTGCAGAGACAAAGCTCAGACCACTGCACTGAGCCAAGCCACAGCCCCTGGGGATGATTCAGTGTTCACTGTGGAGGTGGGAACAGGACCACCCTGAGGGTTCCGCAAATGAAGCCATTGTAGGGGCACCTCTCCAGCTCAGGGCCCTTGCCAGCTGGGGCAGGACTCACTGCGTAGGAGCCTGGCCCCTCACCTTTCCTGCCTGCTCATCCAGCTCTTGGCAAGAAGCTGTCTGAAGGCTCCAGGAGGGCTTTGGGACACACAGTTATACAAATGGCATCTCAGAAAGACCTGGTTTCCCATTTATGACTCTATTCTCCACTGTCTGCCCTTGGCTGGGAGGGGTTCTGTGTTTCAAGCAAACTGCCTCAGTGTCATATATGTGAGAGCCACTCAGCAAGGTTTAGAGGCATCCACTTCACTCCAAGCTCATCATAAAGTGCTCCTGGGCCACGAGGATGGGAGCATTAGGGAACACAGAGACAGCAGTCCCTCTGTTAAGGTCACACTGAGGTCCATGCTAAGTAAGAGGGCAGTGGCTGGCACACAGATGGCACTGACATTTCCCACAGGTTAGGGACTACATAACTGAAAGGGCATCTGCTTCAGAGTTGCTCCCACAGGCCACCCCAGCACAGAGACTGTGAAGGCATGGCCCAGCAGCCTGTGGAAAGCTCTCCTGTAAGGTACCCACTCGCCAACCTGAAGGTAGGAGGGGGGCTCCACGGCTCAGAACCCTCCAGGGGCCGTTCATTCTCGCTCAGCTCTCTTACTCTCCAGCCCAAAAGGCAATCAAGCATCACCAAGTGTTCTGTAGTCTCTGTGTAGTTCCAAAACAAAGATACCCCACATAAAAACATATCCATGTATTTTCACCATTTTAAAAAGTATTTCAGCATTATGTAACTTTAGTCATGACCCTGGTATGAGGAAGAAGAAAAAAAACAACTTGGTCCCCTGGGGCCATTGGTTTTAGTGTGGACTTCCTGACAAGCCCCAAATAAAAATCCCCTGCCCTGGTTCGGGTTGTGTTCTGTGTGGGAACTTACAGGTGCAAAAGAAGCCCCTACCCCCATGCAGACTGTAAGGTTCAGAAAGTATAGAGACCACACACTTCCACACGCAGACATGCACCTCGGCACGTGTGGACATGCATATGCACGGTCACGTTTTATTCACCACCGTCTCTCCAGGCCACTCCACAGGACCCCTGCACGAGGTGACCAGCAGAAGTCCTTTGTGACCACCCCTTTCTTGCCCTCCTTTGCTTTCCTCAGGCAATTGCAAAAAGAGTCTTTAAAAGGCCATCTCCAACATCCAGACACGACTTAATTGGCATTTTTCATTAAATACTCTCTACCTAAAAAAAGCTTAATGGTGAGAGAAAAAGTTAGTTTACTCAAGTACACTCAGCCCTTCCATCTGCAATTAATTAAATCTTCAGATGCAGAGCTCATGGATACAGAGGGCCAAGTTATACTGGGCCACTTTATATAAGGGACTTGGGCATCCATGGACTTTGGTATCCTCAGGGGTCCTGGAATTAATCCCGTGGATACCAAGAAAATACTGTATATACTTTTTAGCTTTCCCAGTAATCCTATTAGCTGAGAAATTCAAGCTGAATTTACGGGGAGCAAAGCCCTAACATTGATAGAATGTGACTTTCCTAACTCTCTTAAGGGAATGACCTATTTTTTTATAGTATGATAAAGAAGGCAGTATTTGCCCAAATAGTCCGAACCCCTAATTGCTAGGTACATGCTATTTTATTCCCCAAATTAAAATCTTTCATAAAACCTCTCAAAAAATCACAGGATGGTCAAGAACATAATTATAATCATAATTTCTGACAAACAGATGAATTTGTTGAAGACCTCAAGTTGTGTGATTTGGGACAACTAATATGTCATTAAATGTTAAGCCTTCTCCTTTGCAAATTTCTCAGAGAAAACACAAAAGACACAGTGTGGATAAGCCTGAAACTGAAGCAGGGTGTGCCATGCCCATGAGATGGGTATGAGGTAAGGATATGGACACAACAGGACTTGTTTATTCAATGGGGCAGTTTCCCCAGAAGGCAATCATGTGAGAGGACCTCTAACAAACAAGCTTGAAGCAAAACTGAATTGTGACTTCTGTAGAGTCTCAAGGAATAACAAAGCAAAGTAAAATGAACAAATAGGAAAGCCCCCAGAAACAAAGAAACTTGAGACTAATAAAACTTTCGTATTTTTACCTCAAACATTTTCCAGCCTCATTTAGCAAGCAGCACACTTGCTATCTCTCCAGCTGAAAACAAAAATGAAGTTTGACCAACACCATGAAACAGAGAAGATGAACGCTCACTCTGAAGGAAATCCACAAGGGAGTGTCCACAGTTCCGGCTACAGGACCAGGACTGGAATAAGCAAATGGTCCTCTAGGGTAACTACTGTAGATGGGATAATGTATAGCCAGATAGATACGTACTGATGTTTGCTTCATATACAAAACTTGCTCTTACTTTCTTGTCTGAGCCTTAAATTATGACATCACACAGTTCAAAATTCTCTTCTTCCTTGTTACATTCAGTGAATACAAAACCTGCTGGGGTGGTGTTATGACACTGTAGCCCCAGCCTCCCTCACCTCTCACTGGCTCCCCAGCACTTTTTACATCTGCGGCCTCGCGGAGGGCTGGCCTGAAATAGACTTCTGAAGGAGAAGCTGCTTCATTCCTGGATGCCCTCATCCTGTCAGTGAAGCTCCCTTCCTCCTCCACAGACGGACCTGCTGCATGGCGGTCAGTGCCCATGTCTATGAACAGTCCCTGGATTCAGACAGATCTCTCAGGGACCTCAGTGACAGTGCTGTGGGTCATACAAGCAAGGGTCCTCCATCAAAGTTTGGGGACAACTACGGGAAGGGACCATCAGGCCAGAGCAGCAGGGCCCCAGGACACCAGCTGGGCTCAGAGCCCCTTGGCAGCCTCTCCCTGGCCTGCTGTGTGACATATTTCATAAGGCTGTGGAGTACTTCCATTTTCCTTTGTGTGGGATTATCACATCCCTCTCCTGAGGGAGGAAAAGGGAGGATTTTCCAGTAATTAAAAACTTTTATGAGGCCAAGGAAGGAAAAAGCTAGATCTCGATAATTAAAACTAAATTCATAAAACCTGAATTTGCTGTGTTTAGTCAGTAAGCTGTGTCCAACTCTTTTGTGACCCCATAGACTGTAGACCACCAGTCTCCTCTGTCTATGGGATTTCCCAGTCAAGAATACTGGAGTGGGTTGCCATTTCCTTCTTCAGGGTATCTTCCTGGCCCAGGGATTGAATTCACATCTCTTGTACTGGCAGGCAGGTTCTTTATCACTGAGCCACCAGGGAAGCCCTTGAATTAGGCTGTCAAAAAAACCTGACCATAGCTCAACCTACAGCTGAGGATGGGAGCAGGACAAGCATCCCACATCTCCTGACCGTAATCAAAATGTGTCTGGTCTTCAGTAACCTGTTGGTTATTTAGAAATGTATTACTTAATCTCCACATGTTTGTGCTTTTTACAGTTTTTTCCCATCACTGATATATAGACTCATAGCATTGTGGTCAGAAATGATGCTTGCTATGATTTCAACTTTCTTAAATTATTTTGAGGCTTGATTTGTGACCCAACATGTGATCTATCCTGGAAAAAGTCCCATGTGCACTTGAGAAGAAACTGTATTCTTCTGCATTTGGATGGAATGTCCTGAAGATATCAATTAGGTCCATGGGGTCTAATGTGTCATGTAAGGCTTGTGTTTCCCTATTAATATTCTGTTTTGATGATCTGTCCATTGGTGTAAGTGAAATGTTAAAGTTCCCTACTAATACTGTGTTACTGTCAATTTCTCCTTTTATGTCTGTTAATGTTTGCCTTATGTATTGAGGTGCTCCTATGTTAGGTACACAAATATTTACAATTATTATATCTTCTTCTTGAATTGATCTCTTGATCATTATGTAGGATCCTTCCTTATTTATTCTGATATTCTTTAAGTTCTATTTTGTCTGATATGAGAATTACTACTCTGTCTCTCTCTTGATGTCTAGCTGCGTGGAATATCTTTTTCCATCCTCTCACTTTCAGTTTCTATGTGTCTCTAGGTCTAAAGTGAGTTTTTTGTGGACAGCACATATATGGGTCTTGTTTTTGTATCCATTGAGCCAGTCTGTGTTTTTTGGAGTGATTAACTCATTTATATTTACAGTAATTACTGATACATATGTTCCTATTATACTGTATATATCCATGTATACTGATATATATGCTCCTATTGACCTAACAGAAGCAGAAGATATTAAGAAGAGATGGCAAGAATACACAGAACTATACAAAAAAGATCTTAATGATCCAGATAACCACAATGATGTGATCACTCACCTAGAGCCAGACATCCTGGAATGCAAAGTCAAGTGGGACTTAGGAAGCATCACTATGAACAGAGCTAGTGGAGGTGATGGAATTCCAGTTGAGCAATTTCAAATCCTAAAAGATGATGCTATGAAAGTGCTGCACTCAATATGGCAGCAAATTTGGAAAACTCAGCAGAAGCCACAGGATTGGAAAAGGTCAGTTTTCATTCCAATCCCAAAGGAAGGCAATGCCAAAGAATGCTCAAACTACTACACAATTGCATTCATCTCACATGCTAGTAAAATAATGCTCAAAATTCTCCAAGCCAGGCTTCAACAGTACATGAACCATGAACTTGCAAGTGTTCAAGCTAGATTAAGAAACAGCAGAGGAACCAGAGATCAAATTGCCAATATCCATTGGATCATCAAAAAAGCAAGAGAGTTCCAAAAAAACATCTACTTCTGCTCTTAATGACTATGCCAAAGCCTTTGACTGTGTGGATCACAACAAACTATGGAAAATTCTTAAGAGATGGGAATAACAGACCACCTTAACTACCTCCTCAGAAACCTGTATGCAGGCCAAGAAACAACAGTTAGAACCAGACATGGAATAACAGACTAGTTCCAAATAGGAAAAGGAGTACGTCAAAGCTATATATTGTCACTCTGTTTATTTAACTTATATGCAGAGTACATCATGCGAAATGCCGGGCTGGATGAAGCACAAGCTGGAATTGAGATTGCAGGAAGAAATATCAATAACCTCAGATACGCAGATGACACCACCCTTATAGCAGAAAGTGAAGAAGAACTAAAGAGCCTCTTGATGAAAGTCAAAGAGGAGAGTAAAAAAGGCTTAAAACTCAACATTCAAAAAACGAAGATCATGGCATCCAGTCCCATCATTTCCTGGCAAATAGATGGGGAAACAATGAAAACAGTGACAGACTTTATTTTCTTGGGCTCCAAAATCACTGCTGATTGTGACTGCAGCCATGAAATTAAAAGATGCTTGCTCCTTGGAAGGAAAGCTATGACCAACCTGCTGCTGCTAAGTCACTTCAGTCGTGTCCGACTCTGTGCGACCCAATAGACAGCAGCCCACCAGGCTCCCCCACCCCTGGGATTCTCCAGGCAAGAACACTGGAGTGGGTTGCCATTTCCTTCTCCAATGCATGAAAGTGAAAAGTCAAAGTGAAGTCGCCCAGTCACATCCGACTCCTCACGACCCCATGGACTGCAGCCTACCAGGCTCCTCCATCCATGGGATCTTCCAGGCAAGAGTACTGTAGTGGGTTGCCATTGCCTTCTCCAACCTAGACAGCATATTAAAAAGCAGAAACGTTATTTGTCGACAAATGTCCATCTAGTCAAAGCTACTGGTTTTTCCAGTAGTCATGTACGGATGTGAGATTTGGAGTATAAAGAAAGCTCAGTGCCTAAGAATTAATGCTTTTAAACTGTGGTGTTGGAGAAGACTCTTGAGAGTCCCTTGGACTGCAAGAAGATCCAACCAGTCCATTCTAAAGGAAATCTGTCCTGAGTATTCATTGGAAGGACTGATGCTGAAGCTGAAACTCCAATGCTTTGGCCACCTGATACAAGGAACTGACTCACTGGAAAAGACCGTGATGTTGGGAAAGATTGAAGGCAGGAGGGGAAGGGGACAACAGAGGATGAGATGGTTGGATGGCATCAGTGACTCAATGGACATGTGTTTGAGCAAGCTCTGAGAGTTGGTGATGGACAGGAAAGCCTGGTGTGCTGCAGTCCACAGGATTGTGAAGAGTCAGACATGACAGAGTGAACTGAACTGATATTACTATCGGCATTTTCTTAATTGCTTTTCGTTTGTTTTTGTAGGTCTTTTCCTTGTGTTTCCAGCCTATAGAAGTCCCTTTAACATTTGCTGTAATGCTGGTTCGGTGGTGCTAAATGCTCTTAACTTTGTCTTGTCTGTAAAGTTTTTGATTTCTTCAACAATTTTGAATGATATCCTTGTTGGGTAGGGTATCCTTGGCTGTAGATTTTTCCCTTTCAGTACTTTAAATATATTCTGCCATTCCCTTCCGGCCTGTAGAGTTTCTGCTGAAGGATCAGCTGATTATTGTATGCAGCTTCTTTTGCATGTTACTTGTCGCTTTCCCTTGCTGCTTTTAATATTCTTTCTTTGCGTTTAATCTGTTACTCTGATTAGTATGTGTCTTTGTGTGTTTCTCCTTGGGTTTATCCTTTATGGGGCTCTCTGCACTTCTTGGACCTGACTATTTCCTTTCCCATGTTAGGGAAATTTTCAACTATAATCTCTTCAAAAAAATTCTCAGATCCTTTTACTTTTCTTCTCTGGAACCTCTATAATTTGAATTTAATATGACCATACATTTAATATCATCCCAGAGGTCTCCGGGACTATCCTCAATTCTTTTTTCTTTATTCTGCTCTTCAGCAGTTATTTTCACTGTTCTCTCTTCCATCTCACGTATCCATCTTCTGTCCAGTAATTCTGCTACTGATTCCTTCCAGGGTATTTTTAATTTCAATAATTGTATTGTTTGTCTCTGTTTATTCTTTATTTCTTCTAGCTCCTTGTTAAGTATGTTAAGTGACTCTTGCACTCTGTTCTATTTTTGAGGTTTTAGGTAATCTTTACTACCATCACTCTGAATCCTTTTTCAAGTAGTTTGCCTATTTCTTCCTCGATCATTTGGTCTTGTGAGTTTTTACCTTGTTTCTTCATTTGCCTAATATTTCTGTGTTTTTACTCCAACTTACTGTGTTTGAGGTCCCCTTTCTCCAGGCTATATGGTTGTAGTTCTTCTTCCTTTTGGTCTCTGCCCTTGGTGGGTGAGGTTGGTTTAGTGGTTTGTTTAGGCTTCATGTTGGAGGGACTTGTGCCTACATTCTGGTCAGAGGAGGCGAGTTTTTCTCCCTCTGGTGGGCAGGGCGGTGTGAGGTGGTATGTTTAGGCATGTCTGTGGGAAGTCTGTCTGCAGATGATTAGGTTTTTGTGTATCTTGCTTGTTGTTTGGGTGAAGCATCCTATACTGAGTGCTGCTGGCAGTTGGGTGATGCTGGGTCTTGGATACACCTGGAGCCTTTGTAGGAGTTATCACTAATTAATACTCCCTGGGATCAGGAGTTTTCTGGCAATTTAGTGCCCTGAACTAAGCACTCCCACCCCAGAGGCTCAGGCCCCATCACTGGCCAGGGAAGCGAGATCCCACTCACTGCTTGTTATGGCATTAAAGCTGATTAAAACAAACACAGTAAAACAAAAAACAAAATAAAAATTTTTAAATTTCTAGAAACAAATGACCATGAAAACACAATGACTCAAAACCTACAGGATGTAACAAAAGCAGTTCTAAGAGGGAAATTTATAGCAAAACAATCCAATCTCAAGACACAAGAAAAACCATAAAGTACAAAACCTAACTTTACCCTAAAACAACAGAAACAAGAACCAAAAAACCCCCAAAGCTAATGCGAGGATAGAAATCACAAAAATCAGAACAGAAATAAACAGAAAAGAAACAAAGGAGACAAAAGTAAAGATTAATAAAGCTAAAAGCTGGTTGTTTAAGATAGATAAAGTTACAGATCATTAGTCAGATTCATCAAGAAAAAAGGGGAGAAGACTCAAATCAACAAAATTAAAAATGAAAAAGGAGAGGTTACAACAGACAATGCAGAGATACAAAGAATCCCAAGAGACCATTATGAGCAACTATATGCCAATAAAAAGACAACCTGGAAGAAATGGACAGATTCTTAGAAAACTTCAACCTTCCAAGACTGAACCAGGAAGAAACAGAAATCATGAACAAGTCAGTCACAGCACTGAAATTGAACTTGTGATCAAAAATCTCCAAAAACAAAAGCCTTGGAGCAGATAGCTTCAAGGCGAATTCCGTCATATGTTTAGAGACAAGCTAATGCTTGTCTATCCTTCTCAAACTCTTCCAAAAAAATGAAGGGGAAGGAATACTTTCAAACTTATTCTATGAGGTCACCATCACCCTGATACCAAAACCAGATAAAGACATCACAAAAAAAGAAAATTACAGGTCAATATCACTCATGAACATAGATGGAAAAATCCTCAATAAAATTCTAGCAAACAGAATCCAACAACACATTAAAAGAACCATACACCATGATTAAGTTGGGTTTGTCCAAGAGATGCAAGAATTCTTCAATATCTGCAAATCAATCAATGTGATACACCATATTAACATATTTAAATATAAAAGTCATATGATAATCACAATAGATGCAGAAAAAGCTTTTGACAAAATTTAGCACCCATGTATGATAAAAATTCTTCAGAATGGGCATAGATAAATACAATATAATAAAGGCCATATTTAATAAACTCACAACAAACATTATTCTCAATGGTGAAAAACAAAGTATTTCCTCTAAGATCAGGAAAAAGACAAAACTGCCCACTCTCATCACTATAATTCAACATAGTTTTGGAAGTCCTAGTCATGGCAATCAGAGAAGGAAAAGAAATAAAAGGAATCCAGACTGGAAAAGAAGAAGTAAAACTCTCACTGTTTGCAGATAATATGATGTTATATAAAGAAAATCCTAAGGATACTATCAGAAAGTTACTGGAGCTTATCAGTGAATTGCCATGGATAGAATCTCCACAGCAATGTTGAATAAAAATAGCAAGAAGCAATATTCTTTTTTTTTGTTTCTAGTCCTATGAGGAAAGGATCCCCTGGAAAAGAGAATGGCTATCTACTCCAATATCCTCGCCTGGAGAATTCCATGGACCAAAGGGCATGGTGGGCTACACTCCATGGGATAGCAAGGACTTGGACACGACTGGGTGACTAAGCAGACACACAGACAATCAGTGAATTTAGTAAAGTCACAGGATACAAAATCAATACACAGAAACCACTTGCATTCCTATACATTAACAATGAAAAATCAGAAAGAAAATTAAGGAATCAATCCCATATACCACTGCAACAAAAAGAAAAAAAAATCTATGAATAAAATTATCTAGGGAGACAAAAGAGCTGTATACAGAAAACTGAAAGACACTGATGAAAGAAATCAAAGCTGACACAAACAGATGGAGAGATATACCATGTTCTTGGACTGGAAGAAACAATATTGTGAAAATGACCATACTACTCAAAGCAATCTACATATTCTAAGCAATCCCTATCAAATTACCAATGGCATTTTTCACAGAACTAGAACAAAAAAAATTAATTTTTATGAAAACGCAAAAGACCCCGAATATGCAAACAATCTTGAGAAAAAAGAACAGAGTTGGAAAAAATCAACCTTCCTGATTTTACACTATACTACAAAGCTACAGTCAACAAGACAGTATGGTACTGGCACAAAAACAGAAATATAGACCAATGGAACAAGATAGAAAGGCCAGAGATAAACCCGTGCACCTACGGGTACCTCATCTTTGACAGAGGAGGCAAGAATATACAATGGGGAAAAGACAGTCTCTTCAATAAGTGGTGCTAGGAAAACGGGACAGCTGTGTGTGAAAGAATGAAATTAGAACACTTTCTAATACCATACACAAAGATAAACTCAAAAAGGACTAAAAACCTAAATGGAAGACCAGAGACCATCAAAATCTTAGAGGAAAACATATGCAGGACACTCTTTGACATAAATCACAGCAAGATCCTGTGATCCACCATCCAGGGTACAGATAAAACAATAAAAACTAAACAAGTGGGACCTAATTAAACTGAAAAGTTTTACACAGCAAAGGAAACTACCAGTTCAGTTCAGTCGCTCAGTCGTGCCTGACTCTTTATGACCCTATGGACCGCAGCACGCCAGGCTTCCCTGTTCATCACCAATTCCTGGACTTTACTCAAACTCATGTCCATTGAATCAGTGATGCCATCAAACCATCTCATCCTCTGTCATCCCCTTATCCTCCCACTTCAATCTTTCCCAGCATCAGGGTTTTTTTTTTTTCCAGTGAGTCAATTCTTCACTTCAGATGGCCAAAGTATTGGAGTCTCAGCTTCAGCATCAGTCCTTTCAATGAATATTCAGGACTGATTTCCTGTAGGATGGACTGGTTGGATCTCCTTGCAGTCCAAGGGACTCTCAAGAATTCTCTCCAGCACCACAGTTCACAAGCATCAATTCTTTGACACTCAGCCTTCTTTATGGGCCAACTCTTACAACCATACATGACTACTGGAAAAACCATAGCTTTGACTAGATGGACCTTCATCGGCAAAGTAATATCTCTGCTTTATAATATGCTGTCTAGGTTGGTCATAGCTTTTCTTCCAAGTAGCAAGCTTCTTTTAATTTCATGACTGCAGTCACCATCTGCAGTGCTTTCGGAGCCCAAGAAAAGAAAGTCTGTCACTGTCTCCATTGTTTCCTCATCTATTTATCATGAAGTGATGGGACTGGATGCTATGATCTTTGTTTTTTGAATGCTGAGTTTTAAGCCAACTTTTTCATTCTCCTCTTTAACTTTCATCAAGAGGCTCTTTAGTTCCTATTCCCTTTCAGCCATAAGGGTGGTATCATCTGCATATCTGAGGTTATTGATATTTCTCATTGCAACCTTGATTCCAGCTTGTGCTTTATCCAACCTGGCACTTTGCATGATGTACTCTGTATATAAGTTAAATAAGCAAATTGAGTGAAGCTGTCCGACTCTGCAACCCCATGGAATATAGTCTCCAGGCCAGAATACTGGAGTGGGCAGCCTATTCCTTCTCCAGGGTATCTTCCCAACACAGGGATCAAATCTGGGTCTCCCGCACTGCAGGTGGATTCTTTATCAGTTGAGCCACAGGAAAGCCCAAGAATACTGGAGTGGGTAGCCTATCCCTTCTCCAGCAGATCTTCTTGACTCAGGAATCAAGCCAGGGTCTTCTGCATTGCAGGTGGATTCTTTACCAACTGAACTATCAGGGAAGTCCAAAGTGGAAGTCACTCAGTTGTGTCCAGCTCTTTGTGACCCATTAGACTGTGCAGTCCATGGAATTTGGAATTCTAAGCAAAAGGTGACAATATACAGCCTTGACATACTCCTTTCCCAGTTTGGAACCAGTCCATTGTTCCATGTCCAGATCTATCTGCTGCTTCTCGACTTGCATACAGATTTCTCAGGAGGCAGGTAAGGTGGTCTGGTATTCCCATTACCTTCTTCCAACAACACAAGGGACAAGTCTATACATGGACACCACCAGCTGGTCAATACCAAAATCAGATTGATTCTATTATTTGCAGCTGAAGATGGATACGCTCTGTACAGTCAGAAAATATAAGACCAGGAGCTGACTGTGGCTCAGATCATGAACTCCTTATTGCAAAATTCAGACTTAAATTGAATAAAGTAGGGAAAACCACTAGACCATTCAGGTATGACCTAAATCAAATCCCCTATGGTTATACAGTGGAAGTAACAAATAGATTCAAGGGATTACATGTGATAGATAGAGTGCCTAAAGAACTATGGACAGAGGTTTGTAACATTGTACAGGAGGTGGTGATCAAAATCATCCCTAAGAAGTAGAAATGCAAAAGGGCAAAATGGTTGTCTGAGGAGGCCTTACAAATAGCTGAGAAGAGGAGAGAAGTGAAACGCAAAGGATAAAAGGAAAGATATACTCATTTGAACACAGAGTTCCAAAGAATAGCAAGGAGAGATAAGAAAGCCTTCCTAGGTGATCAATGCGAAGAATAGAGGAAAACAATAGAATGGAAAAAACTAGAGATCTCTTCAAGAAAATTAGAGATACCAAGGGAACATTTCATGCAAAGATGGACACAATAAAGGACAGAAATGGTATGGACCTAACAGAAGCAGAAGATATTAAGAAGTGGCAAGAATACACAGAACTATAAAAAAAAATCTTCATGACCCAGATAACCACGATGGTGTGATCACTCACCCAGAGCCAGACATCCTGGTGTCAAGTGGACCTAAGGAAACATTGCTCACTATGAACAAAGCTAGTGGAGGTGATGGAATTCCAGCTGAGCTAATTCAAATCCTAAAAGATGATGCTGTGAAAAGTGCTGCACTCAATAGGCCAGCAAATTTGGAAAACTCAGCAGTGGCCACAGGACTGGAAAAGATCAGTTTTCATTCTAATCCCAAAGAATGGCAAGGCCAAAGAATGTTCAAACTACCACACAATTATACTCATCTCACACACTAGCAAAGTAATGCTCAAAATTCTCCAATCTAGGCTTCAACAGTACATGAACCAAGAACTTCCAGATGTGCAAGCTGAATTTAGAAAAGGCAGAGGAACCAGAGATCAAATTGCCAACATCTGTTGGATTATAGAAAAATCAAGAGAATTTCAGAAAAACATCTACTTCTGCTTCATTGGCTAAGCCAAAGCCTTTGCCTGTGAGTATCACAATAAACTGTGGAAAATTCTTAAAGGAAGCTATAAACAAGGTGCAAAGACAACCCTCAGAATGATGGAAAATAACAGCAAATGAAACAACTGACAAAGGATTAATTTACAAAATACACAAGCAGCTCATGCAACTCAATACCAGAAATATAAACAGCCCAATCAAAAAGTGGGCCAAAGACCTAAACAGACATTTCTCCAAAGAATACATACAGATGACTAATAAACACATGAAAAGATGCTCAACATCACTCATTATTAGAGAAATGCAAATTCAAACTACAATGAGATGCAACCTCACACCAGTCAGAATGGCCATCATCAAAAAGTCTACACACAATAAATGCTGGGAGGGTGTGGAGAAAATCTTCTTGCACTCTTGGTGGGAATATAAATTGATACAGCCACTATGGAGAACAGTATGGAGATTCCTTAAAAATCTAGGAATTAAACTATCATATGATCCAACAATCCCACTAGTGGGCATATACCCTGGGAAAATCATAACTGAAAAGGACACATGTACCCCAATGCTCACTGTAGCAGTATTTACAATAGCTAGCACATGAAAGCAACCTAGATGTCCATCGACAGATGAATGGATAAAGAAGTTTTGGTACATATGCACAATGGAATATCACTCCGCTATAAAAAGGAACACATTTGAGTCAGTTCTAACGAACTGGATAAACCTTGAGTCTATGATTCAGAATGAAATGTCAGAAAGAGAAAACCAAATATCATATATTAATGCATATACTTGGACTCTAGAAAGATGGTACTGATGAACCTATTTGCAGGGCAGCAATGGAGATGCAGACATAAGAACAGACTTGTGGACACAGTAGGCAAAGGAGTGTGGGATGAATTGAAAGAGTACCATGGAAACATATATATTACCATAAGAAAAATAGATAGCCAGGCATATATGATAAAATGAGCTCAAACTAGTGCTCTTTGACAACTTAGAGTGGTGGGATGGATTGGGAGGTGGGAGGGAGGTTCAAGAGGGAGTGGACATATTTATACCCATGGCTGCTTCATATTGTTGTATGCCAAAAACCCACACATTATTGTAAAGCAATTATGCTCCAATTAAATTAGATAAGTTTTTTAAAAAGATGCGTCTGGTCAGCCAGGCTGCAAAGAGACATGGATGATCATGCCTGGACCACAGAGAGGCCTGGGGGTCTGGGAGGAGGAGAGCAAAGGATCAGCACGGCCTTCAGAGATCTCCCGCGCCCACGACTCTGCACTTCCCGGCACCCTCTTCTCACCTAGGAGCCCTCAGCATCAGGATGGTGGCAGGCAAGCAGATCTTGCAGGATGAAGCAACTCAACAGAGGAAAGGCCACATCCCACAAAGGCAAGTCTGAAATATGCCCCATAGGGACCACAGTGAGGCGGCAGCTGCTTCTGTTAGAGAAGAAGCCTGCTTTCCCAGATCCTCCTGCCTCAAGAGGTGTCTTCAGTTCTCATTGAGTGTGTCTTCCCCAAGCTGGAGGTGAGTGGGACCCTTCCCCCCACAGTAGCCTAACAGGGTGGGAGGGTCTACCTGGCGTGATTATTTAAAAGTGTGTCCACTCGTCTGCTCCGTCGAGCTCCTGGCCAATGTGGAGCCGCTTGGTGTGGCCTCACCCCTGCAGGAATCAGGACTGCCTTAGAATCGGGGTCATGGAAGCCCCCTCACCTGTGTCAGTAGGAACCCTGCCAAGTGCACAAACGGCATGTCGGCGTCTCGGGCTTCAGTCTTAGAGCTCAGACGTGCAGAGAGCACCGTCATCCTTCGCTGTCAGCACCACCCTTCCTTGGTAAAGCACCCTCTCGGCAGACCCCCAGTACACGCACACATTGGGGACGTGCCTGTGTCTCCCCTGTGTCTCCCTGAAGGGCCGGAGCCCCCTCGCCCCCACGCAGGTCAGGGTGGAGAGAGGCAGTCACGTGATCGAGGGCAGGCCTCAGAGGCAGTGACACGTGGCTGAGGGAGCAGAGGGGGCCGTCCCCACAGCCCGGCCACCGACCTCCGCACAGGCCTCGCCCTGAGGGCCCCTCAGGCGCTAGCTGTGCTCCAAGCAGGTCCTCTAGCCTTGGTCGGTCCCACTTCTGACGGATGCCCTTTCTGCTTGTCTCCACAGCTGGGAATCCTGTCTGGGGAGCTGACTAGTGCACACTGAGCAATGTAGAGGGAGGCACTATTCATGGAACCCCAAACTCCACTCAGCACCTCAGAGATTCTTCAAATGAACCATTCAAATTTAACTTCGAAGTTTAAACTATTTTAAAATTAAACTGTTAAAAAACAGGGATTTAAACATTTATAATAGTAGGCTACCTTTGGGGGCACACCTCTGGAGGACGTGAAGGAAGCATGAGGGAACCTTCTGGGGGCTGAGAACATTCCATATCTTACTATGAGTATTGCTCTGAGAGTACAGGGATATGATTACACAACAATGTGGGCCTATTTAATGCCACTGAACTATCCACTAAAAAATGGTTAGGATGGTAAATTTTATGTTATAACCACAATTTTAAAAAACAGATTAAAACTGGACTCAAAACACTCCTTTAAAATTATTTCAATAAATAAGAGATAAACCAGAAAACAAGTATAGGCATTAATGTTTTAAATCCATCAAGATTTGTATGCTTTACTTCCTATAAGTTATATCCTAAATAAAACAACAAAGCAAAAAAAAAAAAAAAAAAACACTACTACATACCAAATACAAAATGTTGATAAACCCCAAGCTTCCCCAGTTTCTCAAGGTACCAGACTATTTTATTTTCTAAAGGACTCAGGACAGCCCCTCCTACTACAGCTGGATTCTGAGATTTGAGGCAGCTGCTCAAAATCTCCTGGCGTTGGCAACTGCATATCTATGTGATTCAGATTATTTTTCCACTCTGTGGGACGCTGGAATGACAAAATCATAGTGACAGATTATGGGTAGGTAGTAGCCAGGATTAGGGAAAGACAGGGAAGGAAAGGGTGATTCAGGGCCAGCCTAAGGGAACTGTTTGGCAGGGACGAACCAGTTTTGCTCTTGATTGTTGAGGTGGATGGACGAATTTACACATGACAAAATGTCATGGAACAACAGGTAAAAGCAAACCCCAAAATGAATGAATGGAAAAATCAGTGAAACCTGAACAAGATCTGTAGTCTAGTTCACTGCGTTGTCCCAATCAGTTTCCTGGCTTTGGAAATCCACTACAGTTAGGTGAGATGTCACTATAAGAAGCCCAATGATTGATAAGAGACTTTCCTGTACTATTTTGACAACTTAAAGAACTTCTATAATTATTTCACAAAAAATGAAGATAAAAAAAATATAGAAGTAAACTGGATGAGACTGCTGTAGGACTTCCATAAGCCCAGTGTTCAAATTATTATTTTCATCAAATGCACCCATTATTCTTACTGGCTAACTGGATACAAGTAAATTGTGACATATTAGGATAAATGTATACTAAATAAACACCATGTGGGTTTTGTGACTGTTTTTAAAGAAACTGACAGTATGTGGTTAAGTGTCAAATGAGTAACATTATGGATTGCACTGGGTCCTCCCCCAAACCGTAAGTTGAAGCCACAACCCTCAGCATGGAGATATTTGGGGACAGGGACTTTGAAGAGGTAATTAAGTTTAAATAAGGTCATCAGAGTGGGGCTGTGATCGAAGATAAGTGGTGTCCTTATAAAAAAAGGAGGCTGGGGCACAGGCACACACAGAGAGAAGGCACGGAGGACCCTTCTCTCGAGCAGGGGATGGCCATCTGCAAGCCAAGCAGGAAGTTCCAGGAGACATCGACCCTGTGGACGTTCCCATTCTGAACTTCAGCCTCCAGAACTGTGAGGCAGTAACTGTCTGTGTTTAAGCCTCCCAGTCGTGGTATTTTGCTATAACTGCCTAGCAGATGAATATAGGTCACACGGGTATGTGGTTTAGATGAGGGAAGGACGCATGAGAGAGCCAGCTGCTGTGCAGATATGATAGTGATATATTCAAAAAAAATTAAAGCCAGCTCTAAATGACATAAAAGAAAACCATTTCATCAGATGCACACCAATTCAAAAATATTGGCGTCTATTCATTTGCATTCAATTTTATTCCCTCATTCAATTAACAGTGGTGACCCAGCCTCTCTAGCCCTGCTAAAGGACACAGCACACGAGTTAAAGCTGTCAGAGCTGACTTGTGAACACTGGGACAGAGCAGACAATCCTCCAGATAGCATATGCTTTGGCAGTCCCGGCAGGGGACTGCCAGAGGTGGACATACCCCAGTCCTCTCCAGTCCCAATCAGACTCAGACGGGCATCAGCTAACCCTCTCTTGAAGCCTCCTGCACGTTGCATTTGTCTAGTAATTCCATTATGGAGACAGCTCCCAAATAACAAAGCATGGATTGGCTAGTTGGTTTTTAACACTTAGTTCTCAGACTTTAGAGGATTGATAAAGTATAGTATAAAAAAATCATTTTTAAATTCTACAAGGCGGCATAAATGCTAGCTATCATTCTACAAGATTTGGAAAGACCTTATAAGTGACCTTGTCCAAAGTGACCGTTTTACGGATTATGGAGATTTACTAAGGGCTTCCCATGTGGCTCAGCCGGTAAGGAATTGGCCTGCAATGTGGGAGACCTGGGTTTGATTCCTGGGTTGGGAAGATCCCCTGAAAAAGGAAATGGCAACCCACTCCAATAGTATTCTTGCCTGGAAAATCCCATGGACAGAGGAGCCTGGCAGGCTATAGTTCATGGGGTCGCAAGGAGTAGGACTGAGTGACTTCACTTCACTGAAGGTCACCCAGCTCGTGTGTGGCAGAGCCAAAGCAAAGGCTCGGGATTACCTGCTGCCAGGACTCAACGGGAAGCACAGGTTTGTAACATCTGCTGCTGCTACTGCTAAGTTGTGTCAGTCGTGTCCGACTCTGCGACCCCTTAGATGGCAGCCCACCAGGCTCCCCCATCCCTGGGATTCTCCAGGCAAGAACACTGGAGTGGGTTGCCATTTCCTTTTCCAATGCATGAAAGTGAAAAGTGAAAGTGAAGTCACTCAGTCGTGTCTAACTCTTAGCGACCCCATGGACTGCAGCCTACCAGGCTCCTCCATCCATGGGATTTTCCAGGCAAGAGTACTGGAGTGGGATGCCATTGCCTTCTCCGTGTAACATCTGAATTCCACAATAATAGATATATTCAATTCTATATCATTTTCCTTCACTTTTCCTATAATTCAGTTCCAAACTGTGCTTCTGATGGTTCAATATTTCAACCTCCTAGTGAATAGAAGTTTGTGCTACAGCAGACAAAACTGGCCACCCTCTTGGTATTTCCCCTTAGCCAAGTACTCTATTTCTGCACCCAAAGACCGGTTCCAATTCAAAATCTATGAGAGGTCTAGAGCAAGCCAGACATAACTGAGGACAGGAGAGAAAGAAAACAGCAAGTGAAGGGGAAACTGGGGAAGGTGGTACAGGCTGAAGGGCTAGGGGAGAGGGGATCGGTATTTTCCTGTGTTACGTGTCAGTATTGCTACCGTTCGAGCAGAAAGCGATGGGCCTGGTGCCAAGGCTGAGAAACACGCCATTCCCACCACCCTGCAGTCACATCTCACCTCTGAGGACACTTGGTGAAGCTTCTGTCTCATGACCATCATGTAACTCAGTGAGGTCCCCCTCCTCACTGGTGATCAAGAGGCAACCCAGTGAGTCACCTCGGGGCAGCCTGGAGGCTCCTCCCCTGGGCTGCACTTTACATTTCTTCCTTATTAACCCTTTGTCTAGATGACTTCTGCCATAAGAAATTGCAACACTTTGTAGGAAAGAAGAAAAGCAAAATAAAATCAAAGACCAAATTTATCAAAAACAGAGGGAACAGAAAAAGCAGAGCTTCTCTAAGGATGGCGCTTTCAGACTGGAAGGGTTATCACGTCTCCATGTTATCAGAGAGTACAGAGTTATTATTTAACTCTAAACTTACCAACGGTGTCACAAGGTTCATCTTTGTGTACGCAGAAATCTGTCCTAAAAAAATTTTTAAAAAGACATAGTCAGGTGTGTGCAGTACCTCCAAGAATAAGAGAAGAAAACATGTCAATTAATTTTGATTACTTGTCTTGCCAATAACAAAGTTATTACTTTGTCATGAATTATAATGAAAAATAATAACTAGCAGTGTGGGTTTTTTTTTTTGCCAAGATTTCCAACTGATAGGCCCAGTAACCCCACATAAGACCCTGTTTTCATAACTAAACTATTCCACACATAACACTTAGTTGCTGGAAAGACTCCATCCAATGATGGAAGTTGCAGAAGACGATGCTTACCAAGTCATCGATCAGAGACAATTATTTGTCAGTATTATCACATTAATAGTGACTTCCTAAGTTACTCTACTTGGGCAGGAACAGGTTTTATATGCTTGAATGAACATATATCACTTACACTAGAACACAACAAGAGAGTCATTTCTAAAAGTTATATTTTGGGACTTCCCAGGTGGTTCAGATGGTGAAGAATATGCCTGCAATGCAGGAGAACCAGGTTCGATCCCCGGGTTGGGAAGATCCCCTAGAAAAGGGAATGGCAACCCACTCCAGTATCCTTGCCTGGAGAATCCCATGGACAGAGGAGCCTGGTGGGCTACAGTCCATGGGGTCATAATGAGTCGGACACGACTGAGCTGGTAACACACTGGGGGTCCAGTGGCTAAGACTCCACACTCCCCATGCAGGGGGCTGGGGTTCAATCCCTGGTCAGGGAACTAAGATCCCACATGCTGTGTGGCGCAAACAAACAAACAAAAAGTTATGTTCTTTAAAGCTCCCTGGGATTTCCCAGGTGCGTGGCTCTGTACAAATGAAAAGCAAAGATGCTTGAAATCTGGTATAGCCCTGGTTCTGCAGGTACCAGGGGCTCCATCTGGACCTTTCTTTCTGCCCATAAATGCCTACAGGTGGACGCTAACCAGAGCACTGGCTGAGGCGGTATCTTGCCCAAGACTCAGCAAGAACAGCAGTGCCTGGCCCCACGCTCATTCTCCCGTGGGGACCTGTGGGAGCTCGGAGAAATCCCCCCCTCATCCACTCCAGTGAAGCTTCAGGCTGAAATTCGTTGTAAGGCACCTCTTTTCATTTGACTTAAAAAAACTCTCTGGGAAGAAAACCAGGGCCAGCCTGACGATGCGGGCACTAAGCAATGCTGAGAACGAAAGTGGTGTCCTGCCTGGGCTGTACACCGCCTTCCCTTTCTGACAGTCCACCCATTTCGGCATTCAATGTCCTCCATTCCTCTCCCACCTTCTATCAAAAAAATCTATTCTCAGGGAAGGGATCTCCCGCTCACACTGGGGAAGATGACAAGAAGGCAGTGCAATACCATCAGCTTTCCTTTTCCCTCCAGCCCACAGCACATTCTGTCCTATTGTCTCCATAATGTAACCTGGGCTTCCCAGGGAGTGCAGGGGTGAAGAATCTGCTTGTCAATGCAGGAGATTCAAGAGACACAGCTTCAATCCCTGCGTCAGGAAGATCCCTTGGAGGAGCAAATGGCAACCCGCTCTAGTATTCTTGCCAGGAGAATCCCATGGACAGAGGAGTCTGGAGGGCCATAGTCCATGGGGTCACAAAGAGTTGGACACAACTGAATGACTGAGCACAGAACAGAACAATGTAACCCATGCCTAACACCCCTCAGCAGTATGTGGCTGCCCACATGAACGGAGCAAAACCTGCGTGTTCCCAGCACCAGCTCTGCTTCAGGCTGGCTTGAACGCTGTCAAAGATTCTACCGAGCCCCTAGACCATAAAGTCCAGATCTGTAGGCGTGAAGACTCCACGTGGGGTTCTGAGGTACAGAATACCCTGGTCGAGCCACCACCTCAGGCCTGCCAGGCACCCCAGACGTCCTGCGAGCCCAGAGGAAGGGGCAGCCGGCGGGGTGCAGCAGCTTGGAGGGGCGGCCCTGAAGCTGGGACAGAAAGCGGGAGGCAAGTGGGCCAAGGCGCTTGGCAACCCACCTGAGTGCTGCTGACTGCACTTCTAATCTTTCACAATAAACATGTATTTTGGTAATCAATTTTAAAACAGTTTTATCAAAGGATAAAAGGAAGCCTTGAAGACCCCCATGCTTTTCACAACCCCCTCCAAAACCAAGGGAGCCTCCGTGGAAATGGAGATGGAATAACCATAGGGAAACAAAGACTCGTGCCTTGCTTTTTTCTGTCAAAGATAACTCTCAGAAGACTAATTACAGGCAATAGAGAGTGGCAAGGAAGACGCAGAGGCAGAGAGGAAACCAAATAAAATTAGGAACATAAATATATTCACAGGCCTTGTATTTAACCAACCCCAACTCAACTTTCTTGACCTGACACTCCCCACTGGAATGTTCTGAGCATGTCACTCACATACACACATACACACACAACCAGACTGGCCTGAGACCTCGCTCCAGGGTTTCCCAGAGCAAGCAACTGAAAGTGTCATCCCATTGCCTCACTTGGGCAAAGGGAGAAAGGCTGTGTGGCCATTAACTCATAGGAGAGAACTGAACAGGCTGACAGGGCTGCTGAGGGAACCGGCCGCCCCTCCTCCTGTCTGGCTCTCTGGCCAGCTTGGGAGAAGACGCTTAAAGGGCACGGTGTGTCCTCTCATCGCGGCCTCCCTGTAGGGAAATGGGTGGTCCCAAGAGACAGACCCTGCAGCATCCCCCGCTGCTTCTCCTGAGGAGGTAGGTTCACAGGGGGCCAAGTTCAATTAGAGGCCTGCTTTGAAAGGGTCATCAAAATCTGAATATTCTCCCCCCTTCCTGTTCACGGTCCTTTCTGAGAAAAGGAAAGTAAAGCCATCCGCCTGCAGGGGCAGCTTCATCTCTAGGTTCCCTGGCTCCTACGTGCCAGAAGGGCTGCAGGGGTCAACAGAGAAATGGAAAAGAAAAAATAAAAAAGTGAGGGTTCCAGTGCAGCTCTCCAGTCGTTACGTCAGCTCACATTCACATTCCACTGTTTGTTTCTACCTCAAGAAAAGGCTACGTGGATCTACAGGCCAGAGCGGGCTCCACGGATGTCTGAGCTGTACCATCACACAGGCCCCTCACCCAGAAGCCTCCCATCCCCCAACCTGCTTTAATGCTCTGCTCTCAGCGTCTTGAAACTCTTGACAATGTTTTAGCGTGCGATCCCACGCTTTCTTTCTGCACTGGGCACAAGTTACACAGCTAATCCTGTACATCTCCTATTGCCTGGCATATAGTTGGGGCTTAATACTGACTCCTTTATGAAATGACTGGCATACATTTCCAGGCCACTTTCAACATGCCTTATCAGCTCCCTCATGGCCTTATCTTTCCCCAGTGTTTAAAAGTGTAACGCCACAGGTACCCACCGATCTGTCCCATGAGCAAGACCAAAGGCTGAGAGAAGACCATCCCTGGGGCTGGGAAGGGACTGGGTGGAGTCACATGGGAAGAGAAAGGGGAGGGACAGCTGGACACGTCCCAGGGGTCATGCTCTGGGCTGGCCACACGTGTCCCTACAGCTATTTTCCAGGAGCACAGACCTGGGTCTTGGGGGTAAAACTCCTGGCTTTCTGGAGGAGATGTGGAGCCAAAGGTGAGGCCACGACAGGTGTGAAGCTCCCTGAGGCCCAGTCTGTGTGGGTCCTGCCTGGCCCCCAGGCTCAGTCTACTGAGAGGTCCTTGCTGGCCCCACACGGCTGCAGCTGCTGGAGACACAGCACCCACCACTCCTGTCTCAGCAGCTTCTGCTTGATGTGATGTCATGCTCCCTTCTCAGCGGCTGGCCATATGTACGGCTGGTGGGTGCCCAGGAAGATATGCTCTCGGGCTCAGCCACAGCCCAGATGGAAAACAAAAGGCAAAGAAACCACACCGGCCAGCCCCAGGACTGGAGGATGCCGGCCCCTGAATACGGCCAGCCTGCACGGCCTCCAGTTAGACCCTCAGTGCAGATTACTCTGGGGGGAAGGGCCGCTGGTCCAGAGCAGCAGCTGCCTTGCACCTGATTTCCCTGTGAAGATGCCAGCCCATCAGTATCCCAGCCCAGGGAACCGCAGCTCATAGCCTCTGATTTCTAAACGGTGCGGCTCAGTCCCGTGGGCTTCCAGCCCCAGCTCTGTGGCTGCCACCCTGTCCTCGTAGGAGGGCTTCAGTGTAACGTCTCTGAGGACCCAGGAGATGGACAGCACTCCACAGTTTACCTATCATTAGTAATGTTGTTATGAATAGAGGTGTATGAATACTTCTTTAAAACTGTGCTTTCAGTGCTTTCAGAAGTGAAACTGCTAGATCATACGGTAGCTCTACTTTTAATTTTTCGAGGAACTGCCATCCTGTTCTCCACAGAGGCCGCACCATTTTACTTTCCCACCAACAGGGCACAAGGGTTCCAATGCTTCCACATCCTCGCCAACACTTGTTCTGTTGTCTGGTGTTTTGTTTTAATAACAGGCATCCTAACGTGTGTGAGGTGTAAAGAAGAACATTTTTATGCAAAATATTTCCAGTATGGTAAATAAGCTGTTGGGACACAGGAAAAAGAGGAGAAAGCTGAATGGGAAGCATTCTGAGGCTGAGGGTGCATTCAGACTCTCTCGTGGCGTTTTGTAAAAAGGCTAATCCAGAAGCTTTGTCAGCACTAACTTTGGTAATATCTATCGCCTATGATAAAAAGGCTATTTGTTCCCAAACCAAAACCACTTACAAGTATTTTCTCCCCTAGACAAGAAAGGAAACAGCAGGAAGGTGAATAAGCAATATAGAGGAAATTCCCCTAGGTTATTTTTAACAAAACACCAGAATTTATACATTTCATATAGTATTTATGTAGACCACTTTCAAGGTAATAAACTTGGAAGTTTAGCTGCGTATTCCAAAGGTGATATTATACAGAGCTCCTTTCTAGGAAAATTTGTCCTCCTCATCGAATTATCATTTGGAAAATCAATCACATTAATCTATAGTCACCTATAGACAAGGTTCCCAAGGAACCATACCTGTTCCCCAAATCAAACCCATTCTCAAAGGCTGTAGCATACACTTAGTACAATCCTCAGTGCTTTACCGAATGCCCCAGAGGCTCGAAAATCCATTTCAAAGAGCATGGAAGCCTCTGATTAGTGAGTGTGGGGGCCAGAGCTGCTGGAAGAGATGGCATCCAGGGGTTCCCATCACTGACAGGGGTGGGCAAACGCAGCTTAAAGCAAGTACAAGGTCGTGCTCACCCCTTGTCTTTGGTGCCTAGTAGACCACCAGCCACATGTAAGCAATTGGAATTACTGGATAGACTTCTCAAATGTCCCGTTATACATTTAATCACGTCTTGTAGAAGCAGCAAGTGTTCTCGTAAGGGATCAGTGAGCTACGGACCACATTTTAACCCTTTAGACCGATGAATCATCTACACATGTGATTAGGTATCTCTTCGGTGTCTGGTGTTGGCAATGTGCATGTTCTAGGTTCTTTGAGAAGGCTAGTGAGCTGTAATACCTGGTGCCTGAGGCTGAGATCACAGAACACATCTGGCTACCTTCAGGACGACATCAAGCCAGGGGCCTGTACGTGGCCCAACAGATACAAACTGAGAGCCTTTCTGGGCTCGAACCCAAAGTCTTAAACCAGATTTAACTCCTCTTAGAGGAGTAGGCTATCTTCATGCTAAAGACACAGTAAGCTGTTCCCTTTCTCTGAACTCAAAGAAAAAAGAAAGCATTTAATTTTGAAAGTAGTTTCTTAAAAAACAAAATCTTAAAACCAAGGTTGATACATTCATTCAAAAAGTAAAACACTATATTTTAATCTAGTGGGTTAAACTGTCATGAATCATTTCCACATATTTTCTAAAAGGGGATTTTGGTGAGAACACATAGTACATTTTATTTACATTACTGAGGTAAAACAATCAAGGAAAATCAGTTTTTCCAGGAGAGATTTGAGACATAGGAAAAAATTAAATGGCCAAATCTATACCTACAGTGAGTTGAATTGTGTCCCCCAAAAGACATGTTTAAGTCCTAACCCCCGGTCCCAGGGAATGTGATCTTATTCGGAAAGAGAGTCACTGCAGCTGTAATCAAGTTAAGATGAGGCCACACTGCATTAGGCTGGGCCCCAATCCAGTGACTGGTGTCCTTACAAGAAGCAGGAAATGGGGACACGGGGAGAACACCACGGGACGATGGGGGAGAGACCGGAGAGGTGCGTCCACAGACTGGGGATGCCCAGGACTGCGGCCACCTCCGCAAGTCAGGGAGGAGGAGGGATCCTGCCTCCTGGCTTCAGAGAGAGCAAGGCCCTGCCCACACCTTGACTTCAGACTCCTAGCCTCCAGAACTGTGAGAAAATACATTTCTGGTTTTTTGAAGCCACACATTTTGTGGTAGTTTGTTACCGCCGCCCTAGAAAACTAAAATAACATTGCTGCCATCTACACAGAGAGATGCCTTTGATTACTACTGCCCAGCAGGGTCCCTGGCTCCCCTCTCAACCAGGAAGAGTACATCCAGCTCTGCAGACGTGAAGCTCAGTTCCTGGCTTCAAATGGAACCTCTCTGTGAATTCCACGGGCCTCTCTGCCTGCTGCTGTGTCCTGAGAGTGCCCATAGATGGGGCTGTGTACAGCACACACATTCACCTACACGGACTTCTTGAAGCTGCCTTGCACAGGCTCAGTTGCTTTAGTCATGTCCTACTCTTTATGACCCCGCCAGACTCCTCTGTCCATGGGATTCTCCAGGCAAGAATTACTGGAGTGGGTTGCCATGCCCTCCTCCAGAAGATCTTCTTGACCCAGGGATCGAACCCATGTTTCCTACATCTCCTAGACTGCAGGTCGATTCTTAACCGCCGAACCACTGGGGAGCACAGACTTCCCTCAACAGGAAAACTGGGGCATCCACTCCCTCCAGTTAGGAAGCAGCCTCATACACACGTGAGCTCTTTTCAGTGAGCATTATATTTGGTGTTGGGAAGAGGCAGTAGACAAATTTTCTTGAAGTTTTAAGAGTCTTGGGTAACTAGAAATCAGTAGTTTTATATTCGTAACAGCAATAACAATAATAATAGCTAATACTGTTGTCCTTACTTTGGGCCACTATGAAAGCGCTTCCCATGCTCATTTAATCCTCACATCTCAGAGGCAGAGCCATCATTTATCCCCATTTCACAGATGAGGAATTCAAGGTTCAGACAAGTGGCCAAAGGTCTGATTTTCAAGCCTGGATTTCTCTCCAATGGGAAATGCCTTCCCTCTCACGTCTGCAGCTCCAGGCCAAGTCCAGCTTTACCTGGTCACAAATACAGCGGCATCCACGGGGGGCGTGTCGTCCTTGCCTCCTGGAACCTGGTTGTTGCCGAGGTACCGTGCACCTCCGTACTCTTCATTCTGCCAGTGACAGAAGCTCTCCAGGGACCGCTCACCATGATGCCCAATGGACAACTTGGCCTAAAAGAAATCGGGGGGCAGTTACAGAAGCAACTTCCCAGGGAAGCCAGAGTTTATGTTCAGACCACAGTGCGGGTATTAAGGAAGAGACAGCTGCTCACAGGGGCATTATTCAATGTCACCTACCCACAGTGCTGGTAGGCAGATGCAGAGACCCAGAGAGAGGCTACCAGGGCCTTACCTATAAGTTAGGATGAAGACTATCTTATTAAAGAAAAGCTTTCTTCCTTTTGGCAAACTGAACAGCATACCCAGCTTTTTCATCTGCACTGCTTAACTCTTTAGGTAACACTTTCGTAAGGAAATGTACTCAATCAAGACCAGAAAACAGTGCTACAGTGCAACCAAATTTGGCCTGAAGCTTGGTATAGCTCCAAAAGGCTAGCCGTGATCCCAAAGATCTCAGCGTCAACTCTGCACTCGGGAGACATGGGAGAATGAAGGCAGGGAGACAAAGGTCCACTGCTCAGGGTTCCCCGAGAGGCTGAGGTTACGTGCACGCCAGTAGCAGTGGCTGTCCCCCTCCCACCAGGCATCCCGGGTCCCTGGCCTGGGGCACACTGCTGCCACCTGCAGAGCCAGGGACAGAGGACAAAACAGAACACCTGGACTCCTCCTCAGCACTCAACAGCCATTAAGAAGCCTAAGGACCAGATACGTTTTCTGTTTAACTGTGCTGATGGAGACTTACAGGACGTTGTCGTAGCAGGACAAGCTTGGTAACCTGAATGTTGACTTTAATTCCAAGGCTCTGGTGCTGAAACATATTGTATACCTGCCAAGAGAGAAAAAAAGAAATGTAGAGAGATACAAAAAAAAAAAAAAACCAACAGCAGTATCCTAAAACAAACAAAAGATATTAGATAAAAACTAAGGATATCTGAACAAACTATAGACTTCAGTCAATAATAATCAACAACACTGCCCCATTAGTTATAATATATCATATTAATGTAAGATGTCAATTACAGGGGAAATTGTGAATGGGAATTCTATGTACTGTCAATTTTTTAATAAATCTAAAACACAAAATATAAATGAATGAAATATAAATGTATTCATTTATAAATTAATGAAATATAAATTATGTTCATTAAATGTTAATTACTTTAAAATATTTTTTAAAAACTGTGTTCTTCCAGTACAAAAAAATCTAAATATATGATTTGCAATCATATATAAATACATGAAATTCAAATTTCAATGTTCATAGATATTTATCGGAACAAAAAATACATACATGTAAGATATATAACCCAGATTTTATTTAAAAGGCCTTCTGAGACAGAAAAAATTCCCATAAATATAAATTCCTCAAAAGAAACTTGCATAACAGGAAACTCTGGAATCACATACATGTGAGGGCATACAAGCTTACATGCAAAGACCAACTGGAAATAAGCTGGTTGGAAAAAAATGCATAGGATGGGTGAATTTGAAAAAAAAAAAAAAAAGAAATAATGTCAGCTGATTCTGGAGTTTCCTGCAGGAGGGTGAAGAGGATCTTCCTGACGGGATGGGCAAAGTCCGTGCCTATGGCCCTCTGCCACGTGCCAATCTGCATCATCCCTAACCCTCCTCACAACCCATCACAGGTGGTGTCTCCACCAACCTCGATTCAATGAAATAAAGCCACTTGCTCAGGACTCACAGTCAGTCAACTATGACCATAATCCAAATCTAGCCTTGTCCAGCCATAAAGGTTACATTCCTATTTTACCTGAAGTCCTCATTCTAGCCAAAGTTTGTCATGAGATACAGTAACAGAAAAGCATACGCCCCCTTAATTCTGCACCTCTTGTTGGTAGAACGTAGTTACAGGGGTCTCAACATCAAGAAATCACAGAACTCAAGGGGAAGAAGGATAGGAAAAGTCAAGTAAGACAGAAAAATGAAAGTTGATGTAGATAGAAAAAAAACATTGGATTTGAGGACCCCCAGATCATGACATCCTCCTGAGTTCCTTCTCAGGAGAGAGTGGGATTCAGGAGGCAGAATGGACTAGGTCATAAGGGTAGCAGTATAAGATACAGAGGGAAAAGGTAAGAACCTTTTAAATATTCCCTTTTCCTTTTAAATTAGGAAAATACTTTTGTTTCATTATGTCCTTTTCCCAATGTTATTGATATATAATTGCCTTAGGTTCAGGTATACAAAATGATGCTAATGCTGGGAAAGATTGAAGGCAAGAGGAAAAGGGAACAACGGAGGATGAGATGGTTGGACAGCATCACCAACTCAATGGACATGAATTTGTGCAAACTCTGGGAGACGGTGAAGGACAGGAAAGCCTGATGTGCTGCAGTCCATGGGGTCGCAAAGAGTCGGACATGACTGAGCGAATGAATAACTAACATGATGATTATATATCCTATATACCACAGTATATATAATATAGTAAACATATACATATCTCAAAATGATTACCACAGTAAGTTTAGTTAACATGCCTCACCCCACACAGTTACAACTGCTTTTCTTGTGAAAGAACTTTTAAGACCTACTCTCTTAGCAACTCTCTAGAGTTTCCCAGCAGCTCAGATGGTAAAGAATCTATCTGCAATGTGGGAGGCCTGGGTTCGATCCCTGGGTCAGAAAGATCCCCTGCAGAAGGGAATGGCAACCAACTTAAGTATTCTTGCCTGGAGAATTCCATGGACAGAGGAGCCTGGCAGGCTACAGTCCATAGGGTCACAAAGAGTCAGACACAACTGAGAGACTTTCACTCTTAGCAGCTTTCAAATATATGATACTATAGTGTTAACTATAGTCACCATGCTGTACACTACATTCCCAGGACTTATTTGTCTTATAACTAAAAGCTTGTACCTTTGACCATCTCCACCCGTATCCCTACTCTCAGCCTCTGGGAACCACCAATCTGTTCTCTGTATCTGTAAGTTCAGGTTTTTTTTAGATTTCACTTATAAATGAGATCATACCATATCTATTTCTAACTTACTTCACTTGATTTTGAATATGTTACTTTTTTCCTGATAGACATAATCTAGAGGGAGAATTTTTCAGCAGGGGCCTGAAAACTCTCTCTCTAGGACATCAGCAGCAACAGAAAGCAATGGCTGCAGCCAACAGCGTGGCCACAGTTAATCCAGGCCATGAGAAGCTGGACGCAGCACTGGGCACGGAAGCTGCAGAAACCAGGCACGCAGTGTCTGAGCATCTGTGCGACAGAGGAATTAGCTGTGCCAGTGCTTGGACTTTTCTCTTTGAAAACTATTATTAAAGCAAAGCAATCTTCATGTAATTTAATATTCTTTCCCACAAGGAAAAAGACAACATATTCAGTTCTTCTGTTCTCACTCCCTCCTTCCAAAACTTTTTCTTTCCTTAAGAACAAAATTGCAGTCATTTTTTAAATTCTGGATCATCTGTAAGCCAATTCTGAAGTCATGCCTTAGCTACCTATCCCCAAACCTGGGTGAAGAAAGGAAAAGCACATAACTTTTTCCTTGTTTCGATAGTCTGAGAACCACCCAATGGCTATAAATCAAATTTTTCCAGAAATATTCAGCCTTAGGATTGGGCCCAAACTAGAAAACCTCAATTCAAAACATGAAAACTGGGAAGAATAAAAACTTTAAATTATGAGGGAGAAAATTCAAGTCACAGAGGGTTTCAAAGCGCAATCGAAACATTGCCTGTAACAGTAACACCAGCCAAAGACATTAAAGAATGCTGCAGGTTTAAAGGAACAACGCAGGAAACCAGTTCTCAGGGTGTTCTGACACAGCCCCAGAAAGCAGCATAAAGAACGGAGCCTGAACGTAATGACACAGGTTTCAGCAAGGACAGAACCATAGGGACACAATCCCTCCGCAGCATTGCTGCGTTTTTCCTCTCCACCTGAGGACAGTTCAGTACATTCTGTATAAGGCTCAGGTGCCATCCTTGGAACAAATACACAAAAAATACGTGAGCTGGAGCAGGAGAAAAGCTTCATGCTCCAGGAGCTGGGATGGAGGGCGAGATGGGGACCTGTTTAATGAGCACCGAGTTTCAGTCTTGCCAGATAACAAAGTTCTCAGGTTTGGTTGCTCAACAATGTGAATACATGTAGCGATCTTGAGCTGCACACTTAACAGCTAAAATGGTAAATTCTGCTATGTGCATTTACCAAATTAAAACTTATTCATTAGCTAACTTAAGAAGCCTCATGCTCTCAAGATGTTCTCTAGGAAGCCTGCAGGAAGCTACCCGCCTTGATGTGTAACCGGGAGGCTCGCGTTCAGGAGAGTGGGTATGGGAACCTGATCGCAGCTGAAGCGTCTTGTCCCAGGGGCAGACACGCGCTCTTCCGTGGGGGCCGGGACCAAGCCAGGCTGGCCAGCTGAAAACCCGACGGCACCCGAGAACACAAAGCAGCAGGCCTCAGAAACGTGTAGCAAAGGCTGCCTGTCTTCCTCGCCCGTGTGGAAATGCACGCTCGGGAGAGCCGTGGAGGTGGCGGCCCCATGATCTTTAGGGAGACACCTGGTTGGAGAGGGAGCGGCGCAGTGATGTCTGGAGTCTGTCCCGCTCCGGCTGGCTGCGTCCTGGCGCGCTCAGAGCCCCGGCTGCGTCCACCGCATCGGCACCCGGGGGCTGAGCCGGGGCCCTGCAGCCAGCAGCGCAGCAACCTGGGGACACCGTCAGGGAGGAGCAGACAGGGACAGGTGACGGGGCACGTGGAAGGAGCTGGTCCAAGGCCGGGTAGGGGCGCTGTTCGCAGCGCCAGGCCGGTGGGGTGGGCGGGGAGGGTGCTCACAAGAGCACCACCTACCAGCGTGACTCAGGGCCTCCCTAGGGACAGAGCGGAACCAGAGATGACACGCTCACATCGCCGGCTGCACCCACCCAGGCCCCACCTTGGAGGGGGCTATATTCTCCAGCAGTCCCTCTGACCGGGGTCCCTGAAGCAGCAGCAACACCCCATGGGCACAATTTGGAAATGCATTCTGGAGCCCACCCCAGACCCAATGAATCAGACAGCCAGCGGGGAGACGAGCCGTCTGCATCCACCAAGCCCCCCAGCATCCCTAGGCTGTGGGAACCAGTGAGCCTTCCAACACACCGCCAGTCTCTGCTCACCAGAGAGAGGCTTGTTGTATGTTTCACATGGTAATTGAGTCAAATTGATGTCATTTTTCCTCCAAACAGAACTCGCCTGGAATGTCTCAGGTTTTCGTTCCACTCTGTGGTTGTTAAGGAAGCTAAAAACAACCAAAGCTCTGTCAAGTGGCCCCATTTTCCAGTTTGGCTGCCCGGACCCAGGGCTTCGAGTGTCAGCACCACCTGTTTCCGTCTGCAATTTGTTCTGGAAAATATTCCTGCTCCAGTGTCACCGCCACCCCCAAGCAGAGGAGAATCAAGTCATGCATACAGAAAAGGCACTACAGCACAGTTGGAAAATCAGCCAGATTTTCAAATCACTCAGGGCATGGGCTGCAGCTTGCTGACAGCTCAGAGATCCAGGTCTGGGCGAAGTGTCTCTCTTGACACGTAACCGCACAGGTAAGCATTCCTGCAATGGGACGAGGACTGCTGGACACACAGCCCAGCGGGACCCTAGCTCCCTCTTAGCCAGGAGGGAGGGATCTTTTAAGTCACAGCTGAGCCGTGCAGCAGCCTTTCAGCTCACTCACCGCCAAGCTGAGCACCGGGGCACCACGCCCTGCCCTCCCATCACCCACAGAAGCACCTCTCTCTCTGCCTCTCAGATGCCAGGATGACCCTACTGGCCGGCTCCTTATGTCAGGGCAATGCCTTCCCTTCTAAGTAGAGGGTCATCATCACAGAGCTGTCCTTAGATGCCCTGGTCACTTGCTACCATCTGGATCTTTGTGTAGCATTTTTTAAAATTTGCACACAACTCTCACAGAGCTGTCTGCTGGGTGCTCTCGGTTGGCGCCACCCCATGAGCTCCTTGAGGATGGGAAGTGTTGTGGTCCCTACTTGATCCCTAGAAAAGTCCCCAGCACACATTAGGTACCCAGTAAAAATATAACTGAACGGAATTACTGAGTGTATCTCATTTTATTTTTTTATAGTGATAAAATACATACAGGGTTTCCCAGGTGGTACAGGTGGTAAAGAATCCACCTGCCAATCCGGGAGATGCAAGTGGGTTCAATCCCTGGGTCAGGAGGGTTCCCTGGAGGAGGAAAGGACCACCTGCTCTAGTATTCTTACCTGGAAAATGCCATGGACAGAGGAACCTGGCAGGCTACAGTCCATGCGGTCGCAAAAAAAGTCGGATGCAACTGAGCCACTGAGCACACACACAGCTCACACAAAATACAGATAACCGAAACTTTCCCGTCTTAACCATGGTTAAGTACACAGTTCAGTGGCGTCAAATGCTGTCACTGCGCCACCATCACTACACCCATCCTCACAGCCTTTCTGTCTGCCCAGACGGAACCTCTCACCCCCTAAACAGCAACTCACTCCCCTCTCCCCTTAGTCCCGGCAACCCACCACTACTTTCCATGTCTATAAGTAAGACTGCACCAGGCACCTCTTATGAGTGGAATCATACAGAACCTGTCTTTTGGTAATTGGCTTATTTCCTTACCATAATGTACTTAAGGTTCACCTACATCATATCATAGCATGTGGCAGAGTTTCTTCCCTTCTTAAATTTGAATCATATCCAATTATGTATGTGTCCTTATACATAAATACATACACACACGTTTGCTTATCCTTCAGTGGCTACTTAGGCTGTTTCCTCCATTTGTGAATTATTTGTGAACAATGCTGCCACGAACAAATAAATATCTCTTGGAGACTCTGCTTTCATTTTGTGTATATACCCTGAAGTGGAACCACAGAATCATGTATCTTGTGCTGCTGCTGCTGCCAAGTCGCTTCAGTCGTGTCTGACTCTGCGACCCCATAAACGGCAGCGCACCAGGCTCCCCCGTCCCTGGGATTCTCCAGGCAAGAACACTGCAGTGGGTTGCCATTTCCTTCTCCAATGCATGAAAGTGAAAAGTGAAAGTGAAGTTGCTCAGTCATGTCTGACTCTTAGCAACCCCATGGACTGCAGCCCACCAGGCTCCTCCATCCATGGGATTTTCCAGGCAAGAGCACTGGAGTGGGGTGCCACTGTGTATCTTGTGAGTGAACCTCTTTTATGCTCTGGCCTGTCTAGAGTCTGGACACTCTGCTGGGATTTAAAAAATTTTTCTCTTTTGGCTAAGGATGCTGTCTTCACTGGGGGAACCTCCCTCACTGGGTGAGCTCTGGACAAAGGAAGGAACCTTCTTTCTACTGCAGAAACTAAAGCAGGTGAAAACTCACTCTGCCTGCCACCGAAGCCTTGGCGGGGCGCGGGCAGTAGAGAGATGGCCGCAGGACACACAGTGGCTCTAGGACCACGGCCACACTCCTGCCAGAGCTCAGCCCTGCTCTCTCCTGCTGTCTGGCCTCCCTCCCTGCAGCCTCCTGCCCCTTACCTTCCCCCAATTCTGATGCTGCTGACCCAGCCTCCCTTTTGATCCTGGGCTCCTCCATACACACCTCCTAAACACAATTCCTCTTCTGCTTCAGTTAGCCCAGGTACGGTTTCTTCTCAGTTCAGTTCAGTCACTCAGTCATGCCCGACTCTTTGCGACCCCATGGACTGCAGCACGCCAGGCCTCTCTGTCCATCACCAACTCCCGGAGTTTACCCAAACTCATGTCCATTGAGTCAGTGATGCTATCTAACCATCTAACCTTCTCCTCCCGCCTTCAATCTTTCCCCAGCATCAGGGTCTTTTCCAACGAGTCAGTTCTTCGCATGAAGTGGCCAAAGTATTGGAGTTTCAGCTTAAACATCAGTCCTTCCAATGAACATTCAGGGCTGATCTCCTTTAGGATGGACTGGTTGGATGTCCTTGCAGTCCAAGGGACTCTCAAGAGTCTTCTCCAACACCACAGTTCAAAAGTGTCAATTTTTTTGGTGCTCAGCTTTCTTTATAGTCCAGCTCTCACATCCATATATGACTACTGAAAAAACCACAGCCTTGACTAGACAGACCTTTGTTGGCAAAGTAATGTCTCTGCTTTTTAATAAGCTTAGTCTAGGTTGGTCATAGCTTTCTTTCCAAGGAGCAAGCAGTTTCTTCTGCTTACAGTCAAAACCCTTGACTGAGCCAAGCTCACTCCTCTCTAGGTTACAGAGCTTCTTTCTTCTGTTTTAAAATGAGACCACTCTGCCTGATGCCAGGGTTGTTTTATTACCTCTTCCATGCTTCACAAGTCCTCAAAAACAACCAAAGTGGTTCTGTTCTCATCCCTTCTTCTGGTTCTCTACAGACTGACTCAAAAGGACTCAGAAGTAAATTCGTTCGTGGCAGCCAAGCATGCTCTCAGAACAGTTCTTGCCCACTGCGCTTGTTTTCTCAGCTCCATCTTGATACCTCCTCCGTGAAGGACAAGGTGTGAGCTGGGAAGAGAGATGGGGCAGAAAGGGACCACCCACAGAACAGGGTGGGAGCTGTAAATATGTAATTATATTTATGTAGAAACACTTCCTGCCAGAGTTTAGGACACCCCATCTGTGTGATATGCTTAGAATACAAAAGACATTTCAGAAGTAAATTAATCAAGGAATTAGAAAGGGAAAGCCAGTGTTGACACAACTTCAGTGCTAAATCCTTTGCACAGGATGTTAGAAAATGGTATTAATCACTCATTTATGAGTTCACAATGCCACAAAAATGTCTTGATTATCTACACAGGTACAACGCGCTGGGAAACAACAGTGAAGGTACATACAGCCCTACCTTTGAGCTTATAGATGGCGCAGATGAATAGTCAGCAGGGTGGATGTTTAAAAGATTCTGTTAAATATGCAGTATACGAAATTTACATTTTTAAGTGCATGGTTTAGCGGCATTCAGTACACTCACATTGTTGTGGAACAGTCACTATTTTCCATCTATAGAACATTTTCATCTTCTCCAGTTGAAACTCTGCAGCTATTAAACACTCACTCCCCACTCCCTGCCCCGCTGTAGCCCCTGGTAACCACCATTCTGCTTTCTGTCTCTGTGAATTTGACTACTCCAGGGACCTCATTTGAGTGTAATCATACAGTGTTTGGACAGTATACTTTTGTGACTGGATTATTTCATTTAACAAAATGTTCTGAAGGTCCACCCATGTTGTAGCATGATCAGAATTTCCTTCCTTTTTTAGGCTGAATGATAATTGAGTGTATATACCATATTTTGTAAATCTCTAAAGAGATGGGACTACCAGACCATCTTACCTACCTCCT
Organism: Ovis aries; assembly: GCF_016772045.2. Lineage (NCBI taxonomy): Eukaryota > Metazoa > Chordata > Mammalia > Artiodactyla > Bovidae > Ovis > Ovis aries. Next base: position 5,816,160 of record NC_056071.1, on the reverse strand, counting down.
AAGAAATCTGAATGTGGGTCAAGAAGCAACAGTTAGAGCCTTACTTGGAACAAATAACTGGTTCAAAATTGAGAAAGGCTGTATAGTGTCCCCCTATTTAACTTCTATGCAGAGTACATCATGCAAAATGCTGGGCTGGATGAAATCACAAACGCCAGAATCAAGAGTGCTGGGAGAAATATCAACAACTTCAGATATGCAGATACCACTCTAATGGCAGAAAGTGAAGAGGAGCTAAAGAGCCTCTTGATGAGGGTGAAAGAGAAGAGTGAAAAAGGTGGCTTAAAACTCAATATTCAAAAAACAAACATCATGGCATTTAGTCCCATCACTTCATGGCAAATAGGGAAAAAGTGGAAACAGTGGCAGATTTTATTCTGGGGTGTGGGGGGGGCCTCCAAAATCATTGGGGATGGTGACTGCAGCCATGATATTAAAAGATGCTCCTTGGAAAGAAAGCAATGATAAACCTAGACAGCATATTAAAAAGCAAAGGTGTTACTTTGCAGACAAAAGTCCGTATAGTGAAAGCTATGGTTTTCCAGGAGTCAAGTATGGATGTGAGGTTGGACATAAAGAAGACTGAGCACTGGAGAATTAATACTTTTGAAATATGATACTGGAGAAGACTCTTGAGAGTCCCTTAGGCAGCAAGAAGATGAAACCAGTCTATTCTAAAGGAAATCAACCCTAAATATTCGTAGGAAGGACTGCTGCTGAAACTCTAATACTCTGACCACTTAATGCAAACAGCTGACTCATTCAGCTGAGTCTGGGAAAAAGACCCTGAGGATGGGAAATACTGAAGACAAAAAGAGAAGAGGGTAGCAGAGGATGAGACAGTTAGATAGCATCACTGACTCAATGGACATGAATTTAAGAAAACTCTGGGAGATAGTGACCTACAGCGAAGCCGGGTGTGCTGCAGTCCCTGGGGTTGCAAAGAGTTAGACGCAACTTAGCAACTGAATAACAACCACCCCAGCAACCACATTTTGTCTACCTATTCATCCTTCCGTGGACACTGAGTTACTTTCTCCTTTTGACTATTCTGAATAATGCTGCTATGAGTGTGGGTGTACAAGTTCATGACCTTGCTTTTATTTCTTTTTGGTTTATACTCAGAAGTAGATCATATTTTAAACTCTATTTTCTTAAGAACTATCACACTGTTTTCCAAAGGAGTTACAGCATTTTACGGTCCCAAGAAAAGTACACAAGGCTGCCCATTTCTCCACATCCTTGTCAACACCTATTATTTTACGCTGTTTTAGTAATAGCATTTCAATGGGAATGATGTAATATCTCACTGTGGTTTAGATCTGCATTTCCCTAACGATCAATGGCACTGAATATCTTTTCATATGAATATCTTTTCATATGATATACAAATTATAAGATTTGTATATCTTCTTGTAGTAAAGTCTATTTAAGTCCATTTTAAAATGAGGTGGTTTGGATTTCACTGTTGTTGAAATCTCTGTATATTCTGCATATTATCAGATACGTAATTTGTAAATATTTTCTCCCATTTTGCGCTCTGCCGTTTCACTTTGTGGACCGTGTCCTTTGGTGTACAAAAGTTTTAAAATTTGGCGAAGACCAATTTACCTACTTTCTTCTGTTGACTGTGCCTTTGGTATAATATGCAAGAAATTATTACCAAATGAATGTCATGAAGTTTTCCCTTTTAGGATTTTTATAGTTTTCAAGCTCTTACATTCAAGTCTTTAACCCAATTTGAGTTAATTTTTGTATATAATGTTAGGTCAGGGTCCAACTTCACTCTTTTGCATGAATATATCCAGCCTTGCCATTACCATCTGTTCAAAAGGCTGTCATGTTCCCACTGAATGGTCTCTGCAGTCTTGTTGAAAAGCATTTGACTACACACGTCAGCATATATCTCTGGGCTCTGCATTCTATCCCATCCATCGACATGTTTGTCTTTACGCCATTATCACAGGTTTTTGACTACTATTTTTGCTCAGTCACTAAGTCGTGTCCCACTCTTTGCAACCCCATGGACTGCACCATGCCAGGCTTCCCTGTCCTTCACTATCCCACGGGGCTTGCTCAAACTCATGTCCATTGAGTCAGTGATGTCATCCACGCATCTCATTTTCTGTTGCCCCCTTTCCTCTTGCCCTCAATCTTTCCCAGCATCGGGGTCTTTTACAATGAGTCAGCTCTTTGCATCAGTTCAGTTCAGTTCAGTTCAGTCGCTCAGTCGTGTCCGACTCTTTGCAACCCCATGAATCGCAGCACGCCAGGCCTCCCTGTCCATCACCAATTCCCGGAGTTCACTCAGACTCACATCCATTGAGTCAGTGATGCCATCCAACCATCTCATCCTCTGTCGTCCCCTTTTCCTCCTGCCCCCAATCCCTCCCAGCATCAGAGTCTTTTCCAATGAGTTAACTCTTCGCATGAGGTAGCCAAAGGACTGGAGTTTCAGCTTCAGCATCATTCCTTCCAAAAGAAATCCCAGGGCTGATCTTCAGAATGGACTGGTTGGATCTCCTTGCAGTCCAAGGGACTCTCAAGAGTCTTCTCCAACACCACAGTTCAAAAGCATCAATTCTTTGGCGCTCAGCCTTCACAGTCCAACTCTCACATCCATACATGACCGCAGGAAAAACCATAGCCTTGACTAGATGGACCTTAGTCGGCAAAGTAATGTCTCTGATTTTGAATATGCTATCTAGGTTGGTCATAACTTTTCTTCCAAGGAGCAAGCGTCTTTTAATTTCATGGCTCCAGTCACCATCAGCAGTGATTTTGGAGCCCCCAAAAAGCAAAGTCTGACACTGTTTCCACTGTTTCCCCATCTATTTCCCATGAAGTGATGAGACCAGATGCCATGATCTTCATTTTCTGAATGTTGAGCTTTAAGCCAACTTCTTCACTCTCCTCTTTCACTTTCATCAAGAGGCTTTTTGAATCCTCTTCACTTTCTGCCATAAGGGTGGTGTCATCTGCATATCTGAGGTTATTGATATTTCTCCCGGCAATCTTGATTCCAGCTTGTGCTTCTTCCAGCCCAGTGATTCTCATGATGTCCTCTGCATATAAGTTAAATAAGCAGGATGACAATATATAAGCCTTGATGTACTCCTTTTCCTATTTGGAACCAGTCTGTTGTCCCATGTCCACTTCTAACTGTTGCTTCCTGATCTGTAGACAGATTTCTCAGGAGGCAGGTCAGGTGGTCTGGTATTCCATCTCTTTCAGAATTTTCCACAGTTTATTGTGATCCACACAGTCAAAGGCTTTGGCATAGTCAATAAAGCAGAAATAGATGTTTTTCTGGAACTCTCTTGCTTTTTCCATGATCCAGCGGATGTTGGCAATTTGATCTCTGGTTCCTCTGCCTTTTCTAAAACCAGCTTGAACATCTGGAAGTTCACGGTTCACGTATTGCTGAAGCCTGGCTTGGAGAATTTTGAGCATTACTTTACTAGGATGTGAGATGAGTGCAATTGTTCAGTAGTTTGAGCATTCTTTGGCATTGCCTTTCTTTGGGATTGGAATGAAAACTGACCTTTTCCAGTCCTGTGGCCACTGCTGAGTTTTCCAAATTTGCTGGCATATTGAGTGCAGCACTTTCACAGTATCATCTTTTAGGATTTGAAATAGCTCAACTGGAATTCCATCACCTCCACTAGCTTTGTTCATAGTGATGCTTTCTAAGGCCCATTTGACTTCACATTCCAGGATGTCTGGCTCTAGAGGTGACCAAATTATTGTCATTTATTGACCAATTATCATTATCATCAGTCTTTCCAATAAATATTCAGGATTGATTTCCTTTACCTTTGTAGTACTTTGAAATCAGGAAATATAAGTCTTTCAACTTTGTTTTTCTTTCCAAGATTGTTTTGGCTCTTCAGGGTCTCTTGAGATACTGTGCAAATTTTAGAATAAATTTCTCAATTTCTGCAAGGAAAAATGTTGTTAGGATTTTGCTAGTGACTGCATTGAGTCTGTACATTGCTTTGGGCAATATTGACAACTTACTGATAAAACTTCCAATCCATGAACATCAGTGTCTTTCCATTTATTTATGTATTATTTCCTTATATCAATGTTTTATAGGTTTTAGTGTACAAGTTTTTCACCTCTTTGATTAATGTGTCAGTATTTTATTCTTTTTCACATTTTTGCAAATGGAATTGTTTTCTTAATTTTTCAGATTGTTCAGTTTTGGGTACAAAAATATCACTGTTTTGTGTGTATTGGTTTTGCATCCTGCTAATTTGCTGGATTATTTTATTAGTGCTAATTTTTGTGCCTTCAGCAGTTCAGTTGCTCAGTCATGTCCAACTCTTTGCGACCCCATGAATCACAGCACGTCAGGCCTCCCTGTCCATCACCAATTCCCGGAGTTCACTCAAACTCACGTCTATCAAGTCGGTGATGCCATCCAGCCATCTCATCCTCGGTCGTCCCCTTCTCCTCCTGCCCCCAATCCCTCCCAGCATCAGAGTTTTTCCAATGAGTCAGCTCTTCGCATGAGGTGGCCAAAGTACTGGACTTTAGTACTTCATGATTTTCTATAGGGCTCACGCGATCTGTAAACAGATAATTTTACTCCTTCCTTTCCTAACTGGATACCTCTTATTTCTTTTACTTGATTAGCTGCTCTGGCTATGACTTCCAGTATTACATAGGACAGAAGTAGTGACAGAAATCATCCTTGCCTTGTTCTTCATCTTAGAGGAAAAGCTTTCAATCTATCACCCTTGAGTATGACATTCAGTAAGGGTTTTTCATATATGGCTTTTATGATGTTGAGGTACTGTCCTTTTATTCCTACTTGCTGAATTTTTTTTATCACGAGAAATAGGTGAATTTTAGCAAATAGTTGTTTTTTCCACCAACTGAGATGATTATTTTTTCCTTCCTTCTGTTATTGTGGTATATTACGTTGCTCAATTTTGTATGCTGAACCATCCTTGAATTCCAGAAATAAATCCCACTTTGTCATGGTACATGATATGATTTTGGTTTGCTAGTATCTTGTTGAGAATGTTTGCAATAATATTCAAAAGGGAAATGTTTTCCTTATTCATAAGTATTCATATAGTACTCTTAGAGTGTCTTTATCTGGCTTTCATTAAAGGGCAATGCTATCTTCATAGAAAAGAGAAAGCATTTTCGCCTTTTCAGTTTATCAGAAGAGTTTGAGGAGGATCAATTAATTAGTTCTCCTTTAAATGTATGGTATAATTTACCAGTTAAGCTGTCAGGTTCATGGCTTTCCTTTGTCAGGAGATTATTGATTACTGATTTGATCTCCTTTTTAGTTACAGGTCAACTCAGATTTTCCATGTCTTTGTGATTAAGTCTTGGTGAGCTTTGTGTTTCTAGGTATTTGCCTAGTTCATCTAGGTTTAGCTAATTAGATAGTGTACATTGGCTCGCTGTATTCTCTTATAACTCATTTTGTTTCTACAGAATTGACAGTCATGTCCCTGCATTCATTTCTGATTTTAGTAATTCAAGATTTTTTACTAATCAGTTTGCTGTTGTTGAGTCGTTAAGTCATGTCCAACTCTTTGTGACCCCATGGACTGAAGCACACCAGGCTCCTCTGTCCTTCACTATCTTGTGGAGTTTGCTCAAATTCATTTCAATTGAGTCAGTGATGCTGTATAACCATCTCATTCCCAGCATCAGGGTCTTTTTGAATGAGTTGGTTCTTTGCATAAGGTGGCCAAAATATTGGAATTTCAGCTTCAGCATGAAGCTTCAGTCCTCCTAATGAATATTGATTGATTTCCTTTAGGTTTGATCTCCTTGCAGTCCAAGGGACTTTCAAAAGTCTTCTCCAGCACCACAGTTCAAAAGCATCAACTCTTTGGCACTCAGACTTCTTTATGGTCCAGCTCTCATATCTCTATATGGCTACTGGAAAAACTATAGTTTTGACTGTGCAGACCTTTGTCTGCTTTGACTACAGTGAAGAACAGGGAAGCCTGGTGTGCTGCTGTCCATGGGGCTGGCAAAGAGCTGGACACAATTTGATGACTGAACAACAACAATCTTTGTTGGCAAAGTGAAGTCTCTGCTTTTTAGTATGCTGCCTAGGTTGGTCATCACTTTCCTTCCAAGGAGTACGCATCTTTTGATTTCATGGCTGCAGTCCCCATCTGCAGTGATTCTGGAGCACAAGAAAATAAAATCTGTCACTGCTTCCACTTCCCCCCTTCTATTTGCCATGAAGTGATGGGACCAGATGCCATGATCATAGTTACTGAATTCACTTTTTCACTCTATTTCACCCTCATCAAGAGGCTCTTGAGTTCCTCTTCATTTTCTGCCATTAGAGGGGTATCATCTGCATATCTGAGGTTGTTGATATTTCTCTTGGCAATCTTGATTCTAGCTTGTGATTCATCCAGCCCTACATTTTGCATGATATACTCTGCATAGAAGTTAAATGAACAGTATGTCAATATACCGTCTTGCCATACTCCTTTACCAATTTAGAACCAGTCAGTTGTTCTATGTCTGGTTCTGTTACTTCTTGACTTGAATAGAGGTTTCTCAGGAGACAAGTAAGATAGTCTGGTATTCCCATCTCTTTAAGTATTTTCCACAGTTTGTTGTGATCCACACAGTCAAAGGTTTTAGTGTAGTCAATGAAGCAAAAGTAGATGTTTTTCTGGAATTATCTTGCTTTTTCTATGATTGAATGAATGTTGGCAATTGGTTTCTGGTTCCTCTGACTCTTTTAAATGCAGCTTCTACAGCTGGAAGTTCCTAACTGATGTATTACTGAAGCCTAGCTCTAAGGATTTTGTGTATAACCTTGCTAGTGTGTGAAATGAGTGCAGCTGTACAGTAGTCTGAACATTCTTTGGGACTGGCATGAAAACTGACCTTTTCCAGTCCTGTGGCCACTGCTGAGTTTTCCAAATTTGCTGACATACTGAGTACAAAGCACCAACTCTTTGGCACTCAGACTTCTTAGTGTTGAGTGCAACACTTTAACAACATTCTTTTTTAGGATTTTAAATCCTAAGGTGCTGAACGTAGCACTTTAACAGCATATTCGTTCAGGATTTTAAATAACTCAGCTGGAATACCATCACCTCCACTAGCTTTGTTCATAGTAAAGCTTCCTAAGGGAAGCTTTTTTTTTCTTTTATCACTTGACTTCACACTCTAGGATGTCTGGCTCTAGGGGAGTGACCACACCATTGTGGTTATCCAGTTCATTAAGACCTCTTTTGTAAAGTTCTGTGTATTCTTGCCATCTCTCCTCAAACTCTTCTGATTCTGTTAGGTCCTTACTGTTTCTGTCCTTTATCATGCCCATCCTTGTATGAAATGTTCCCTTGATATTTCCAATTTTCTTGAAGAGATATCTAGTCTTTCCCACTCTGTTTTTTCCCTTTATTTCCTTGCATTTCTCATTTAAGAAGGCCTTCTTATCTCTACTTGCTATTCTCTGGAACTCTGCTAAAGATTTAATCAATCTAGCTAAAGTTTTATCAATTTTGTCAGTTTTTCTGAAGAATCGGTTCTTGGTTTTACTGATTTTATCTACTGTTTTTCTATTATTTACTTATTTCTGCTCTAATCTTCCTTTCCTTTTGCTAGACTTGAGTTTAGTTTGCTCTTCTAGCTCTCTTAAGGTGTAAAGTTAGGTTATTAATTTGAGATCCTTTAAAAAAAAAAAGTAAGCATTTTACAGCTATACCTTTCCTTCTGAGTACTGCTTCCACTGTTTCCCATAAGTTTTGGTATGTTTCATTTTCATTTTAACTCAGCCTCATGCATTTTCTCATTTCCCCTGTGATTCTCCCTTGACCCACTGGTTGTACAAGAGTGCGTTGTTTAATTTCCACATATTTGTGAATTCTCCAGTTTTCCTTCTGTTACTGATTTCTAACGTAATCCCATTGTGACTAGAGAAGATACTTTGTATGATAATTTTAAATCTGTGGAGACTATCTGTGAGTATATACAGTATATCCTGGAGTACGTCCCATGTGCATTTGAAAAAAAGGACTATCCTGCTATTGTTGGGTAGTGTTCTGTATCTTATTAGATCTAGGTGCCTTACTGTGTTGTTCAAGTCCTCTATTTCCTCACTTATCTTCTGTCTAGTTTTCCCATTCTTTACTAATAGTGTGTGTGTGTGTGTGTGTGTGTGTGTGTGTGTGTGTGTGTGGAAGGGGGGAGCTGAAGTACCTATTATTACAGAAAACTGCAGACTTTTCACTACAATTCTAGAAAGTTTTTGTTTCATACATTATAATGATCTGTTATTAGGTACATAAAAACTTATAACTGTCCCATTTTCTTGCTATATTGAATCTTTTATTATATACAAGATATTTTTGTCTCCTGTAACTTTTTCTCACTAAAGTCTATTTTGTATCATATTAGTATAACCACTCCTGATCTCTACAGTTACTATCTGCATGGACTATCTTTTTTATTCTTTTGCTTTTGATTTGTGTCTTAATGTAAAGTCAGCCTCTTACACACATTGGAGCATTTCTTAGATCCATTCTACTAATCTGTCTTTGAAAAAAAACAATTTTTTATTTTGTACTGGAGTATAGCTGATTAATCAGCAACGCTGCAATCGTTTTAGGTGAATAGGAAGGGACTCAGCCATACACACACATGTATCCATTCTTCCCCAAACTCAATCTGTCTTTTGACTGGAGAGTTTAACCTATAATTTAAGATAATTACTGACAAGGAGGGACTTACTTCTGCATTATGCTGTTTGTTTTCTATGTGTTTTATAGCTTTTGGGGGCCCTCATTTCCTGCATTAGTGATTTTTTTGCATGTTTCATTTTTTATGGTGAAAATTTTAAATTCCCTTCTCATTTCCTCTTGGGTATATTTTATAGCTATTTTCTTTGTGATTACTACCAGCATTTATATTTAACATCCTAAAGTCATAGCATTCTGATTTTATACCAGCCTGAATTCAATAGTACATAGAAACTCTGCAGCAAGATGGTTTTTAAAAAACAAACAAACAAAAAAAACAGAATTATAAATCAAGACAAGAACCACCAAGGAAAAAGCAGACTGCTATGATAAAGAAAACAGGTGGCCTTTTCAGAGGAGGCAGCAAGGAGGGCCTCTCTAAGGGGACATTTACACGGAGACATAGAAGACAGAGGCGCCAGCTCTTTATGAAGTGGGGCAAAGACCGTTCCTGACAAAGAGATGCTACAAGTCAGACAGGAGCCCACTGGGGCCCCTGAAAAACAGTGGCGCACATGGCAGGAGTGGAGAAGGGAGTGGAGCCCGGGAGAAGCGGGTGGGCCCAGCCACTCAGCCTGGGAGGGCGGCAGGCGGTGGGGAAGATTTCCACATCCGCCATGAAGGAAGGGCGGCAGGCGGGAGATTCCCACATCCGCCATGAAGGAAGCCACAGAGCGCCTCAGAGCTCCTAGCAACAACATCCTAATTCAAGACCCTTCTGGCCGTTCTGTAGCAAGGATCCAAGAGGGAAGACAATGGAAGTGGAGGAGCCCAGAAAGATACTCCTGCAGTTGTCAAGATAAAAAACAACAGCGGTCAGTCCCAAGTAGGAATGGAAAGAAAGGACAGATCTAAGATATGCGGTCTCCCTTATGACCAGGTGGTACAGGGAACCCTCAGCCCAGGTTTGAGACCTAACCCTGTGAGGCATTCACTGGCTCTGCACCCCGAACTCCCCACAAGCCTCTATTTTCATCTCATAAAGTGAGAATGAGGAAATCCACCAAGGATGAGGAGGAAGTGACGTGAAATCATGAAGCGTCCATCTGGACTAGTCAAGGCACCACAAACACCCTTCCTTCCTCTGAAATATGGGCCATCAGGCTACTGATTGACATGGACCTAATTCAATACAACTCTGCGATGTTACGAAAACTGTGAGCACTTGACACCAAACCCCCACACTCTGCCAACTGTGGGTGGGCTATCACACACCCAGGCCCCATAAGCCCCCCCTGGCCTGACTTGGGGACAGGGACTTGTCTGGGTTTAGCTCCTGCGGCCAGAGTGGCATGTAGGAGTTGGGTCAGTCCCCTGCCCACAGAGACCCAAGTGGGAGGGCGGGGAGGTGGGGTGGGCACTTGGACATCAGCACCAGATGGTGCTGGAGAGAAACCGATGGAACAAAGGCGGCAACCTCTCTGGCAGATTTCCTTCCAAATCCAGAGGAGCGAAGGAGACAGAGCTGTTTCAACCCTACACGCCCACAGAAAACACGGTTCACCAGGAGAGAGAGGGCGGCTGCCCCCCCCCCTTCCTGCTGGCTGCACCCCGGGGGCCTTGTCTAACGACAGGGCTCCTCAGTCCAGCCACCACCCTTCCCTGGCATCCCGGCTTAGAGAAGATCTTACTGACTAACAGAGATCCCTTTTCTGAAACAGCTATGGGCAGGACAGACAGAATTCTTTGTATTGTTAACACTAGGGTTTGAGAAATTGAAGGATGCTGGAGGTGGTGGAGGGTGGCCTTGTTTAAAGTAAGGTACATTGTCTGAATGCAACTGGTTCTTAAATATTCTGAACAGCAACTCACAGAGCAACAGAAAGAGGTTGCCAGTGGGGAGAGTTGGTGTGAGCAGGTCAGATGCTCTGCTTCCATTTGTCTTCTGGCCTCATCAGACCAGCCAAGAAACTCCAAGGAGCAGACGACCGAAGGGCTAGGTGTCAGTGTACAAATGTCACGTGCCCTTCACCAAAGCGGCACTGCCCTTATTAGGCAGCCCTCATTAAGAAACATCTAAATCCCAAATGAATGTAGTTGGCCCAGATGTGCCCTCAGGCAGCTGGATCTGGAGCCACCAACATCTTAGTATCAGCAGCTGAAGAGGCGTGAAGAGTGTCAAGTTGAAGGCCAGCATCGCCACCACTCAGCTCCTGTCGTTCAGTCCTTACAGCTCGTGGGGAGACCAACGCTCCCACATACAACCCCTCTCCGACCTGTGATAAATAGAACAGCGGCTCCTGTCCACACGATAAAACGATGAAAGCAAATATCAAACTAAGAGCTTTGCCTTATTACTACTTTAGCTGTTGTAATGAATGTTTATTCCCTGGACTTGTGCCCTGGACAAAAAATAAATAAATGAGATGAAATCACCTACAGGTGAGAGAGCCTGGTGCTGAGCCAGCCCCTGCAGGCCTCCTCTGGGCTCTGCTCCGGGTGACTGTGGCACTGTAGCCCGTCATTAACCAGCCACCAGGGAGGCCAGAACTCGTGTGAACGCAGAGCTCAGGGAAATTTCTCAGAAATCAGGGCCAAACACCATTAAAAGCTGAAACAGGAGCAATTTCACTTCTGGGTACATACCCAAAAGGAGTGAAAGCAGGGACTCAGAATATACACCTACGTTCACAGCAGCATTATTCAAAACAGCCTAAAGGAGGAAGCAACCGAACGTTTTATCAGTGGATGAACAGACAAAATGCAGTCTACCCATACGATGGGATGTTATGTAGACAAACCTCCAAGAACATGGACCAACCTGGAGGACATCGTGCTGCTGCTGCTACTGCTGCTAAGTCGCTTCAGTCGTGTCCGACTCTGTGCGACCCCATGGACGGCATCACACCAGGCTCCGCCGTCCCTGGGATTCTCCAGGCAAGAACACTGGAGTGGGTTGCCGTTTCCTTCTCCAATTCTTTTGTTTAGTGTTACCTGAATCTACATCTTAAAATTCTTCATAATTTAAATTTGTTTAATTTTACGTGGCACATTCTTTCCATCTTGTTAGTGACAAATTCTTGAGGTCTTATGATACCTTTATTCTTTAATTATAGTGAATAATTTCAAAACATTTCAATGTTAATAAAAATACTGTCAATATGAGATCTAGCCTTTAAATAAAACTCAAGGGGCTGGACTGAAGGTGGCTCTGGTAGAGTCCACCACCATGTTTCAAACTGCTTAGATCCCAGACCTATGCAGCTGGATTGTGTGGGTGTCATTTCAAAAACCCTCATGTCTTGGCCATGGGTTAGCCCTCTGTGAATAAGATTTTTAACCACTAGCTGGAAACAATTCTATATTTAACAGGTTAATATTAAGCAATCCGAATTTACTGTTATTTCCCAGAATCTGATCTAGTCCTAAGAGATACCCATACCAGATTTACAGAGTGCTTTTTTACTTCAATGTTAACACAATTATCAATTAGTTCTCTCGGTTGAAAGATTAAGGCTTGTGTCAACAGGCAGTATTTCTGCTGGACCTTAAAGTCTCCTATTACTAGTTTCACTGGGATAGATCTATCCCAGTGATAGATAAGGTCCCAAGAAGGGAATTACATTTCCCTCAATAACATACTACATTCTCAAGACTGACTCTAGAACAACTGGCTTCATGAGACAGAGGTTACAAGTACAGTTAACAACAAGAAAATTAAGTGATTTGTTTTACATTGATTTGAAGAAAAAATTCATCATGAGATACATGTTTAGCTTTTAAATATAGAATGATTGTATAAATTCGACTTTAGCTGAAAGGACAATTTAGCAAGTCCGATAAAGCTCCTAGAAACATACTGAAAATAAAACCAGATACACCGTAAGAAACATTCTATGGAGCTTCCATTTATCCTTTAGTCACTGTTTCAATGATCATATTTTCTGATTAAAAAATCAGAACACATGGTTTGTCAAAGGACTTTCCTCGGTATAAGAGGCAATGAGTGACATCATGCTGAGTGAAAAATCAACCAGTCACAAAAGAACAAATACTGCCTGACTCCACTTAGATATGAGGTCCTTAGGGGTGTCAGATTCAAAATGGAAGGGTGCTGTCGCGGCTGGGGGAGGGGAGCATGGGATGCCGGTGTCGAATGAGGACATTCCAGGGATGGATGGTGACAATGGCGGTACAGCAAGGTGGGTGTTCCTAATGTGACGGAACTGCAGGCTTAAAGGGTGAGACAGAAACTTTTCTGGTATGTATTTATTACCATAAGTTTTAAAAATCTGGAGAAGGAAAGGAAGGAAGTAAAAAAGGGAGAGGAGAGAAAGGGTGGGGGGAGAAAGGAAAGAAATGAAGTTAATGGAATTCTTAGAGCTGATGACTTTAAAAGGGAGGGTGACCTGGAACCTCATGGTGTGTCCACAGATCAGCCCTGGATTGGTCCCCCAGCGGGTCCACATCGCTGGGTTTTGCAGACGAGCCCATCCTACGGGGAGGTCTGTGGGTCCAGAGGGTAACTCACCTTCAAGACTCCATGCACCACCAAAGCAGCCTCGGCCTTAGGGCATGGCCTGTCTGGGGTTGGGGCAGGGGCCAGACAGATGGAGTTTCCTGCAAACTGATACGAGTCCCCAAAGCAAGCCCTGGCAAGTCAGCCTGACAGAGGTCGAGGTACTGGAGTCTTGACTTCACAGTGGGCAGGAACGCCGTGGGGCTCGCCATCCCCGTCAGCCCAGGGTGAGGCTTATGATCAGCTGTTTCCCTGTGGCTAGTTACAGACAGGCCTGGCCTGATGGCCACAGCTCTGCCAGGGACTCCCTGTGTGACCCGGGCTACCGTGGGGCTCGCCATCCCCGTCAGCCCAGGGTGAGGCTTACGATCAGCTGTTTCCCTGTGGCTAGTTACAGACAGGCCTGGCCTGACGACCACAGCTCTGCCAGGGACTGCCTGTGTGACCCGGGCCACATCTCTAGCCTCTCTGTTCCCAGGCCGCCTCCAGCATCTCCCAGTCACTGTGGCACAGCCAGGGCCTGGCCCTTTCCACTTTCCATGAGCTGTATGTGCTTTGGTCACCAGGCACAAGGCCCCTGGGGCAGCCAAAGCCCCGGGGGCGGGGGGGGGGGTGGGGGCAGGGTTAAGCCCCCGCCTCGCAGCTGCTCATGCAGGGGAGCCAGCTCAAAGTGGTTCTGACGCTGCCGGCTCTGAGCTCAGAGCAGGGCTCCTGCGGCAGGCGTGTCTGGGCCTGAACCCCACACTGGTACCCCGTCACCCACTTCCCTCTCCAAAGTCCTCCTTGACCTCGGTTCCACCCAGTGAGGCTCTTTCCTCTTCTCTCCCTCAGCCAAGACCTTCTGCAATGCTGTTTCTACTTCTTCACTTCCTGATCTCATCCCAGTTTGCTCCTACCCAACTTCCACCCCCAGCAATGCCTGAAGTGAAAGTGAAAGTGAAGTCCCTCAGTCCTGTCTGACTCTCTGCAACCCCCATGGACTGTAGCCTACTAGGCTCCTCCGTCCATGGGTTTTTCCAGGCAAGAGTACTGGAGTGGGTTGCCATTTTCTTCTCCAGGGGATCTTCCCCACCCAGGGATGGAACCCGGGTCTCCCGCATTGCAAGCAGATGCTTTTACCGTCTGAGCCACCTTTGAGGTCGGCAGCAGCATCAGGCATTGTTAACTACTCCCTTCCCACACCTCTCACCTCACTCCTTAAGGACAACCCACACCCGGTCTGTCTGCCTTCCCACCCGGCCCTGACCCCGGCACTCCACTGTGCCTCTGTGGGCAGCTTCTCTCTCCCCGCTGTGCTCTGCTCGGCCGGCCAGCCGCACCAACAGCTGCAGACACACCAGTCCACCTGTCCTCCCCAAGATGTAGCTCCTGCGGCACCCCCCATGTGACCTGCCACTGCTCCCCCAATCGGGCAAGCACCCTCGCTTGGCTGAAGGGTCAGCTCTTTCATGATGCCCCCACACTTCGGAGTGATCACTCTCCAGCCCTCCACCTGGCCCCCAGTGCTCCCTGAAGAAATGCCTACTCAAGCACAGATGCTTCGCCCATCTGTGACACCACTGCCTTCTGCAGAAAGGTCCGGGTCTTTTAGGATTTGTAACTGGCACCTACCACTATGCCAGGAGATATTCAAAACTGCTTGTTAGGAGAGTGGATGGATGGTGGAGTGGGGATGCACACAAACATTCTTCCATGTCCGAAGTTTGAGGCGGGCGGCCCCTCCCCACCTACCCACCATGTGAAGGTTTCCCTCCTCCGCCCACTCATCAAACCAGCGAAGACCCAGGTTCCTTCCTTGCTTCCCTCAACTAGACAAACTCTCTTCCTTGCACATGACCAGCTCTGTTTTACACTAAAGTTGGATATTGATTCTTTGTACTAGACAGTTGGCTCCTTAGAGCAGGACTGACTTACTCAGCGTTACTCCTCTGAGAGGGGCCTTCGCCCACAGAAAGGGTCTTGGGAGGCATCTAGTGGGGAGCACGGGTGGACTCCTACTACCAGAGGACTCCCATCACCCGGCAGACTCTCATCACTGGGCAAACTCCCATCACCGGGCGGACTCCGGTTACCAGGTGGACTCCCGTCCCTGGGCGGACTCTGGCACTGACCCTGCACCAGCTCCGCTCAGCACTCAGGCATCTGCCTAGGGTGCTCCCCCGCCCCTTGTGCCCCACCTGCCCAGGGGTGGCAAGTCTGTGTGTGAGCCCACTCCCGACCCTGGAGCAGACACCAGCGCCACGCGCAGGGCCCTATCCAGGAGAAAGCAGGCTCACCATGTTCATGACGGTGAGGATGAACCTCTGGGCTGCTTCCGCCCCGTGGTACTGCACCATGTCGGCGTCGGCCACCACCAGGGTCTCCACCGTGTGCTCACTGGTCAGCCGGATGGCGCTCCTCCGCTGCCGCCCATCCCGCGATGCCTGGCCCCTCCTCGGCTTCTTCTTTTCTAGAAAACAACGGAGACACTTGTGCAGCACCTTGCTGTTTCCTCACCACAGGGAAGGGATATTAGCAAACAGTGAGCAACCCTCTGCTGACCCTTCAGATCAGTTGATATCCGAGAAGACCTTACTTTGCTAAACAGCTAGGGTTATTACTGGGTCCCACGTCGGAACATCTGGATGCTCAAAGCTGCCATGTGAGGACTGACATACAGATTTGTGGGTGCAAACACCTCTGACCAACATCAAAGGTTGATGTCAATAACATGCACTTTCAGAATCCGAATGTGAACAGAAAGGCAGTTCCTTAATTTGATAGCTATTATCCCATGGATGGAGGAGCCTTGTAGGCTACGGTCCATGGGGTCGCTAAGAGTCAGACACAACTGAGCGACTTCACTTTCACTTTTCACTTTCATGTACTGGAGAAGAAAATGGCAACCCAATCCAGTGTTCTTGCCTGGAGAATCCCAGAGACAGAGGAGCCTGGTGGGCTTCCGTCTATGGGGTCGCACAGAGTCGGACACGACTGACGTGACTTAGCAGCAGCAGCAGCAGCAGCATTTCCATTTTTACATCAGCCCACACGGAAGCCTTTCTTTGGGACTGGAATGAAAATCTTCTGTGTGGGCTGATATAAAAATGGAAATAATAGCTATCAAATTAAGGAACTGCCTTTCTTTCTCTCCTTGGAAGAAAAGTTATGACCAACCTAGACAGCTTATTAAAAAACAGAGACATTATTTTGCCAACAAAGTTCTGTCTAGTCAAAACTATGGTTTTTCCAGTAGTCATATATGGATATGAGAGTTGGACTATAAAGAAAGCTGAGCACTGAAGATTGATGCTTTTGAACCGTGGTGTTGGAGAAGACTCTTGAGAGTTCCTTGGACTGCAAGGAAATCCAACCAGTCAATCCTAAAGGAAATCAGTCCTGAATATTCATTGGAAGGACTGATGTTGAAGCTGAAACTCCAATACTTTGGTCACCTGATGAGAAGAACTGACTCATTGGAAAAGCCCCTGATGCTGAGAAAGATCGAAGGCAGGAGGAGAAGGGGACGACAGAGGATGAGATGGTTGGATGGCATCACTGACTCAATGGACATGAGTTTGAGTGAACTCCGGGAGGCCTGGCGTGCTGCAGTCCATGGAGTCACAAAGAGTCAGACACAACTGAGCAACTGAACTGAACACAGAAACCAGCTCTGCTACAACCTCTTTGCAATAAACTCAGCCCATAGACGTACAAACTGGTTTCATACAGTGACTCAATCATTCTAGAACCGAAGATGCACACACAAAAACCAGAAATACGGTTCACAGTGTATAAACAAAAATAGCCTGTGCGGTGAGACAAACTGGAAAGCAATCTACAACCACAGAGAAAGCCAACGATGGTAAAACAGGGGGCAGTCATGTAAAGCACAGTTGTGAAGGTTATTTAGTGACATAGAGAGAAGCACATATAAGTCTACAGATAGTTAAATCTCAGGTTGGCAAAGATTTAACACACAAGCATCTTCAGGCCCAGAGATAATAACCTTCTTTAGGAAGAACTTAACTAAAATATGAATCACGGGTGATGTGTGATCTTCATTTTCCTTTTTCCCTCTGTATTTTCCAAATTTATACAATGGAACAAGTACTTATTTATTTAAAGTATTATCCCTGAGTCTGAGAAAATCCAAGAAGTCACTTTTAAACTATAAGCAAGGAAACAGAGGGCCTGGGGAGCAAAATATGTCATCTGACTTATCCCAGAAACGCAAGACAAAATGTATAACTGTCTTTTCAACCTGCAGGGTGGTTCCCTCCTCTCCAAAGCCAGGCTCACCTCCCCTGGAGACTTCCAGGCCTTAGGAGTGGAATTTGGGAAGGCAGGGTCTATTCTAACAGAAAAGATATGGTCTCAGATGGTACTGCCTTTGCACACGGCCAGAATGAAAGAGGCCCCTGGTTGGCAATCTCTCTCTGGACCTACACTCACATTCACAGAGCCCCTCTGAATACGAGGAAGGTAGACCATGGGCAACTTCTAAATCCTGAGCTCAGCATGCTTGCCAGGTGCTCACTGCCTGGATCAGGCCAACCTATCAATCTTGGAATATGCGATAAGCCACGTCACCTCAGCAGAAGTGAAGGGCCACCCAAATAAGAGCTTTGCTGTAACCAGCACACCCCACATTTTCCAAGATGATGAAGAAACAAACTCTGCCGCAGCTCCTCCCTAAGCTGGGAGTTATTACCCATCTTTCCACATCCCCAACTCATGGATTCCTCTGCAGCCACTCCCCACACTGGCTGCTTATTTTCACCATGTCTGTGTTTTCTGGTTCCTGCATGAATACAACTGCCTTTTTAGCAATGTCTAAAGGGAGCTCTATTTAAATTCAAATTCACGTGAACTGAAAAATATTTCATATTATATCTTCCCTGGTGGCTCAGAGGTTTAAGTGTCTGCCTCCAATGCGGGAGACCCGGGTTTGATCCCTGGGTCGGGAATATCCCCTGGAGAAGGAAATGGTAACCCACTCCAGTATTCTTGCCTGGAGAATCCCATGGACAGAGAAGCCTGGTAGGCTACAGTCCACGGGGTCGCAAAGAGTCGGACACACCTGAGCGACTTCACTTACTCATTTAAAGATGCATTAGTAATATTTCTCTGGAAGATGCTGGGCCGAAACAGGTTAAGTGGTGAGTGCTTTCCTAGAAAGGTAGCCTAGCACTTCCCACCAGAGGAGCAGG
Source organism: Ovis aries (assembly GCF_016772045.2). NCBI lineage: Eukaryota > Metazoa > Chordata > Mammalia > Artiodactyla > Bovidae > Ovis > Ovis aries. The sequence continues at coordinate 5,797,765 of NC_056071.1, read as the reverse complement.
TGACCCCTGGACTTTTCACACAGCAAAACACTGCACTGGGCATCCATCTTTCAAGTAGGACCAACAAGAACTGCCTCCCCCTCCCTGATGGACCTGGGAGAGCTAACAAATGGTGCCACAAAAGGTGTAACGTTGCACATTAACATCTGCCCAGAATACTCAGTCACAGGTAAAACGCAACCATCAGGGGCTCTGTGGTTGTTAAAGGGTTTGCAACTACAACGACTTCATCTGCCCCTTTCGCCCCCAGCCCCAGGCCCCGTACATGTTGTGAAGTAAACAGGCACTGAGGGAGCGCATGCTTGAGTGGATGGATGGATGAGTGCATGGGTGAATGAGTGAGTGGAATCCCTATTTCCCACATAACAAAGCTGAAGTCAAGCACTGGGCAGAGGTGGATTTGGCCCTAAAACCCAGGCCTCACCCCACAGCTCTGACTCTGCTGCCTGCACTGCTTTGGGTATGAAGAGGCTCCTCAGTGTCATCTGAACTTAAAACATGGGGACAGGAAAGGCCACGGGAAACTCAGCAGGAAAGGACTCTGCATGGCCTTGACTGCTGCAAGACCTGAGTGGGAGGAGCAGCCTTCTGCCTCCACGCGCACCAGACCCTCAAGTCAGAGCAGCAAGTACACGGCTGGCCCAGCGCACGCATGCTCCTGCTGTGTCTATCCCCTCACCAACAACTGCAGACTGGGGCTGTCACACGGCAACCACAATAGGTTGGCTGGTGATCCTTCCACATGTTCAAGGACATGAACTGGTGTTCACGGATGCCCTAGTGCTCCGTCCTTTCCCAAGCATGAGAAGAGGAGCCTCAAGACTCAAATCAGATCCCCACAGCCAGCTGGGTTTCAGGAAATCAGAACTTTTCAGATTTCCCGGGACAGTGTGGTGTCCAGGCCGCATACTGAACACCCCTTCCAGGGACGTCTAGGACAGCAAGCCCTCATCAAAGTCAATACTCTTTCTGCAGTGGAATGAGCACATAAAGACACTCAGTGATCAGCATCCAGAAGCCTGGATTGGGGAACAGCAGGTAAGAGAGCCAGCGAGGACCTGTGTTCCCTCTCCCTACACGTGGAAACAGGAGGAGGAGAAGGCAGCTCACCGCCCTCCTCAATCCCTGCTCCCAGCAACCCCTCCATCAGCAAAGCTCTACAGCCATCATGCCTGATGATTCTTCCTTTCCTACAGGGAGAACAGAACCATAATCTATTTTTACCTTTAATTCCATGAACTGCATCAATATTCCCTAATAAAGTCTCAGCAATACAAGTATTCACAGATGAGAAGCATATTGAAAAGCAAGAAGAAAAACATCAATTTCAGAATAACGTGGGTGCTGAATCTAGACCTCACAGGAGAGGTCAAAATTGCGGCCAAGCAGGCAGGCAGCCACCTGGGGGCCCTCCAGGCTCACTTGGTAATCAGCTGTCTCCCTCCACTGTGGGAACGGGGGAGGCGGCCCTCACCCCACCGATGAGGACAGACCGCAGCCTGTGAGGCCCCGGGTCTGTTGTCACAGACGCCGGGTTCACTCCCAAGTCCAGCCCAACAGTGTCTTTTGCCAGAACATCGCTGGGGCTTGGTGCTGACTTGGTAGACTTTCAGTCTCAGGCTTCACATTATTTTTCTTACATTTATTTTCCCTTTGCCCCAATTATCCATTAAAGAAGAAAATTGTGTGTGTTTATGCAAGTTACCATGAACCTTGTTTGGGACAAGATGCAGAAGAGAAGAAAAGGAAGAAACCAAAGGCATTCTAAACACTGTACGTTTAGCATATTCAAACCATTCGAAGAGTTTGGGGGGTGTTCAAAACGCTGAGCGAGTATATAATTTACTGTAGTTATTAGTTTCGCTCTTGGTAAAGGAAAAAAATAAGCTCAGTTCTAAATCGTCAAGCTCTATGTAGAACAGATACTACTTTAGTTCAACAACAACAGAGTATTTAGGTATTCACCAGGGAAAACCAATGCATAAACTATAAAATACTTGGTGTAAGAATTCAAACAGTGGAAGTCAGCCCTGAAATTACTCTGTCCTTGCAGGTCTGATTCTATAACGTCATCTCCAGGGAAGACCTCAGGTTATTCCTCATGCCAAATGAGCCCTGCCAGCTGCAGAAGCAAATCAGAAGGAAAACAGACACTGCGGAAGAAATGGAGGCAGCTGCCCAAGGACACTGGGCTCTTCACATCGGGAAGACAAAGACGAGCCTCTCCCCTAGGAACTGGGTGGAAGGCATCCAACACACTTACAGAGTCAACGAGAACATCACACTTAACCTGAACTTGGCGTTCAAGCCGGAAACATAAACATTTCCCACACACAGCACTCAAGGTCCAGATACAAGAATGTCCCCACCTGGGTACACTAGCGCAGTGGACAACCAGAACCCTCAGCACCGAGGAAGAGCCCAGAGCCATGTGTTCTTTCAGCCGCCCTGACCATGGGTTTTCTCCAGCTCTCTTGCGGGCAGGACGAGAAGAGTCCCATCAGAAGCCCTTGCACTGTGATGTGTTGCCCAGAATTCACCTGAGGCCAGAGAATGGCCACCTGTCCCTCGTTCTCATCTGGAGGCACGGTGCGGGGATCTGCACCCAAGCCCCTGAGATTTTTGTTAGCCCTGGGGAGGGGGGTCTCCTCTGGGGCTGGGAGAGGGGTCTGCACTGGCAGGACAGGCCCTGGTGCCCAGAGTGAGCGCAGGGCGCCAGGAGATCTTCACCCTGGGGGCCATGGAGGCCTGCAGATGAGGGGCAAGCAATGACAGGATTCAAACCAGGGATGCGATTTAGGGCAGACCAGAGCATGTGCCGAGCTCAACCACAAGCTACTTGTGGGACACTGGGCAAGCCTCAGAACCTTGCCAAGTCTACGTGACTGTCTTCAAAATCGGAATGATCACCCCCACCGCACAGGCTTGCACAGTGACTGAGACGCTTATGGAGCACTTAGTTCATTCTCCGGCCAGGATGCTGTGACTCTTCAATAAATGGCACCCTAATTGCAATGACAATTATGACTCTGGTGACAGCCAGGTCACCTAGTGGCCAAGGACAGAGTTTTAGAGACAGAATGCTTTGATTCAAATGAGGGTCCCCATTGTTTTGTCTGATCTGGGGTAAATCGTGTGCCCTCTGCTAGTCTCAGATAACTTATCTATGAGGCAGAGGGACAACAGCTCCTCTCTCAGCGGGCTGCGATCAGGCTTAAAGGAGACCCAGGTGTAATCCCTGAGCTGAGCGCCTGGCTCACAGTACGTGCTCAATAAAGCTTAGCTCTACTGATGACGGACCACTGCTCTTCTTCATAGAGACAAAAGAGGAGGGTGGGCCTGGAAGCTTCAGCCGGGGTGTCCCAGCTGGCCGTGTGACCCACACAGCTCATCTAGTGCTTCCTCTGAACACTGCTGAGGAGGAAACGAGACAGCCCCGGGAAGCCCAAAAGAGCGTCTGGCAGGAGAGTGCACACCACCAAGACTATGGTCAGGACGGGCGACAGGACACAGACCCAGAGACACACCTGACCTGCAGAGAAACCTTCTGAAGCGCCGAAACTGTCCTCCCAACCCATAACTTGTGTATAGAGGGTTCTAGTTTCTAGACAAGGTTTCCCCCAGGGAATCACTTTGGTTAGAACCCTCATTTTCACACCTTATTCTTTTGGAAACAGTCCCTGGGCTGTCTGAGGATACACTCTGGAAAGTTGTTCCTAGGGAGCACTCATTGCTTTTGAAGGCTCTCTAGATGAAGTGCATGGGCCCACGTGCACACTGGGGACAGGTGAAGTTACACCTGCGAAGCCAATGCTCTGAGGACGTGGCTCCTGAAGCTGCAGCCGAGGTCCCACCAGAGCATCCAGGCTGAGCTCACTCCTCCCTGCAGACTGTTGTCAACCTCACCTCCAGACAAGATGAGCAAATGGGGACCCCCAGAAATGTGTCCAGCATCTTGCTCCTGGAGGCCACTAACCCCGCTGACTGGGAGTCCGGCCTCACAGAATAACCACTGTCCACTCTGCCCTTGAATGGGGTTCTGAGTTTCCTGAAATCAGGAGGAAAAATAAAAAGTTTAAGGTAAACATGCCAGATGATCAGTTTTACACAGTCCTCCAACGGGAGGAACACCATTCCTCAGGGAAAGACAGTATTTTCCTAACACCAACTTCTAAAATTAAAATAAGAAGTCAGACTTCATCTAGGGACCACTGCACTAGCCAGTGTTTCCCACATTTTATGACAAGCATGATCATGAATTTAGTTTAGCTATATCTCTCAGGAACCTTCTATAAGAGTGGAGGACCAAAAACTACAGCACTCATCAGAGGGAATTCCAAAGAAATTCTCCTGAACTTTCCAAGTGGGCGGCCTCGGGGATCCCTCAGTCCCGGGGGCAGTGGGAGCGCCCAGAGGAGCCGCCATGGGCCCACAGCCAACAAAGCAGGCGGGCAAGAGCAGGCGGCAGAGCCGAGAAGAGGGATGACCGGCGGTGGGAGCCAGAAAGAAGAGGGAGGGCACAGGCTTCCAGAACCAGGGGTCAGCCCGGCAGGCAGGGCCCCGGGCTCGCTCAGTGTCAGGCTCACCAAGGCACCGCGCTAACCTCCCCACCAGGGCAGGCAGGGCTGCCGTGCAGGACACGGGAAAGGAGCCTTCTTTTCTATACTAGCCACATCAGAAACTAACTCAAAACTGGACAACAGAAGTAACCCTGAGAACAGTGAAACCTCTCAGACCAGGCTGAACAGGAGGCTGGAGCTCTGGGGTCTATCCCGCTTGCCAGGGAGACCCCCTATAGCCCACTGCAGGGGGAGGACCTGAGCAGACAACCCTGAGGCTTCTTGGAGTGCCCCCTCCTCCCCGAGCCCCCTGCTCCTCAGGAATCCTGAAAACTCCAAACTCCCATCCATGCTATAGTCTAACGTGGGTCTATACTTACCTTCTGGGCTAGACTGTGAGCTTAAGGACCCAAACATCACCCTCTGGACCTTCCAAATTGCCAAACACGGCCTAGTGCACAGCAGAAACATTTGAGCATTATACTTGGTTGAGTGAATTAACTCTTTGAATTCCTAATTAATAACAAGATTTTCAACAAACTTAACCTAAATGTCCTGAAATTAAATTCACATACAGCACGACCATCACTTAAGGGGGCGGTTGTCGTTCAGTGGCTCAGTTATGTCCGAATGTTTGTGACCCGTGGACCGCAGCACACCAGGCTTCCCTATCCTTCACTTCTTCAAAGAAGGCAGGGCCAACGCTAACTGTGAGGAGCCCAGCTATGGCACCCTATGGAGCTGAGTAGAGTATGCCCACGTTGTGGGGGCCGGGGGCAAGCTTCCTCATCTCTAACACTAGGGGATAATTACTCCACTCTCTTAGGATGGATGTGAGTCAGGTGTAACACAGGACCGGGTGTATAACTGTTGCTGTTGTTCAGCCACTAAGTCATGTCTGACTCTTTGTGACCTCATGGACTGCAGTAGGCCAGGCCTCCCTGTCTTTCACTATCTCCAGGAATTTGCCCAAGTTCATGTTCATTGAATCGTGATGCCATCCAACTATCTCATCCTCTGCCGCCCTCTTCTTTTGCCTTCAATCTTTCCCAGCATCAGGGTCTTTTTCAATGAGTCAGCTCTTCTCATCAGGTGGCCAAAGTACCGGAGCTTCAGCATCAGTCCTTCCAATAAGTATTCAGGGTTGACCTTCTTTAGGATTGACTGGTTCAGGTATATAAGCGCACTCAAATATGCTGCTAGTTTTATTTCTATCTTTATCATTACATCACTATTACTGCTGTTAACAACTAGGGTCTAAATGCTAGTTTTTAAACTTTGCATGAGTGACCCAACAAATAGTGGATGCTCGTATGCACCCTACAGGGTCTGACCAGGATCTCTAGTCTAGATACTCACCAATCAACTTGTTGTCTTCAATATTTCTTATTAGGCAGGAGCATGAAATAATTTCTCTAAGGACATCCTTAATCATGCAACAATAAATTAGAATTGTACAAAAATAACACTTTCAAGAGAAGCAGCTTTTAACTCCTGCTCAGTATCCCAATGTAACCTCCCAACATTCCAGAGGGTGGAATATTTTAATCATCACAAATGTGACAGAACACAAAACATGACTGTACATGAGCTCAGCCATTTAAACCATGAAAAATTAATGATGTTTCATTAGAAGAGGTTTCCATAAAAGAATGGAAATCAAATGTTTCTCATTCAGATGGAAAATAGACAGTGTGAGTCCTTCTCCTTGGGGCAGAGACCAACTCTTGCCCCAAGCGGGATCCTGTGTGCAGACACCCCTGCCACAGCCACACAAACTCATTTTCAGGGCACCAAAGCCACCGCTGCCACAGCAACTAAATTAGTAAGATGTGTAGTTTAAACTGCATGTGCAAGAGCCCATTGTATTTTGTCTTTAATTTTTTCAAAATAAGCATGTATGAGATGTAATAAAAAATACCTTCAAGATGGGAATTGGAAACTCTGAAAATTCACTCGGGCCTGATCTTGATGCCCACGAAGGTTCCACTTAACAGAAAGGTATCCATTTCCAATGCACCAGTTATTTGTCCTTTATCCCCTAGCCCTCTCTTTTGCATTCCACTCTGGGGTGGTGGTGGTGGTTGTAATTCAGTTGCTTAGTTGTGTCTTACTCTTCACGACCCCGTGCCAAGCTTCCCTGTCCTTCACTGTCTCTTGGAGTTTGCTCAAACTCATGTCCATTGAGTCAGTGATGCCATGCTACCATCCCATCTCTGTCGTCCCCTTCTCCTCTTACCCTCAATCTTCCCCAGCAGCAGGGTCTTTTCCAATGAGTCAGCTCTTCGCATCAGGTGGCCAAAGTACTGGAGCTTCAGCTTCAGCACCAGTCCTTCCAATGAACATTCAGGGTTGATTTCCTTTAGGACTGACTGGTTTGATTTCCTTGCAGTTCAAAGGACTCTCAAGAGTCTTCTCTAGCACCACAATTCAAAAACATCAATTCTTCAGCACTCAGCCTTCTTTATGGTCCAAGTTTTATTGATATTCATATATGATTTCACATATGAATTTAACTGTTGAACACCCACAGTTCAATGGTTTTAGTACATTCTCAGAGTTATGCAACCATCACCATCATCAACTGCAGAGGACCTGCAAACCATTTCCTGGACTCCCTTGCTGGTTGGGCATGCTGGAGGGAGACAGGAAGGTAGGAGATAGGGAGAAGGGCCCCCTGTGTTTCAGCACAGGGTAACAACTGTTCCAGCAGTGGCGGGCAGCTGCAGCTCCAGCCTCTAGCTCCTGGGGAACTCCCAGCCCAGCTTCCTCATCTCCCTCAGAGGTACATCCACAGGGACACCAATGTGGCTGTCAGTCCTTAATCTCCTTTCTGCATTTCATTCAAGCTTCGAGGACTCCTCCCAGGCCCATGGAAATAGTAAGGATGGGCACTTTCACACAGCAGAGCACTGCCAGGGACGGGAATGCTGCCCTTCACCCTGAGTCATCTTTAACAAAAGCCAGTCAGGGGGTGCCCCATGAAGGAAATGCACGCATCACTGTGCGCCAAGATTTCTCAACAACCTATCTCCGCCACATCCAAAGGCCTGGTGACAGCGCCTTGCAGATTCAGTCAACATGGGGAAAGCACAACGTGAGGAAACACGAACAACTAGTCTAGTTTTTAAGTTCGCACACACACAGACTTACAAACAACATGCTTCCCAAGAAAACTGTCAGATCCAAAGAATTATTTTCTAATCACTTTTTTTCCTTCAACCAAAGGGTTTTATTTAAAAAAAAATAACAAAACAGCAAAAAATCTGGAATGATGGGTCCACAGCTGAAGATGAGCTCCCAGCCAGGTGAACTCTTGGCAGTTGCATAAATCCAACATCCTTGAAAAATAATGGCCTTCTCTTTCTCTCTCTCTCTCTTTTTTTTTTTGGAATAAGGAAAAAAATTAGTTTTACTCTCCAAGTATGAATTCTTTAAATAACTTCCCCCAAGGCCAAGTCATTTTTATAAAAGGCATATTTTTTCATGTAAATTCCTTATAAAGAAAGGTGGAAAATAAAGATTTTTTTGTGGTTAAGATCTTGAATGAAGGACTGATCAACTTTGGAGTTCAAAATCAGTCCCTTCGCTAGGCAGGAGGTGTCCCCCACCCCCAACCCCACCCTGGGAGGCAGCAGGGCTGGGGTAAGAAAGCTGAACTGGCCCTGCCAGACCTTTCCACTCATGATTAGAGCCACGTGGGCACCAAGTAGCCAGGCACCACTGTCTGTGGGTGAGGTTTATTCAGTCGATAAATATTAAATTGTGAACCTACTGTGCAAGGCAATGTAAGTGATCACCAGAAGGAATAAACATTAACTAAAAGAACAGATGGATAATAAAAATCATAAATACAACAAATGTTTGCAAGGGAAGAATAATGCTATGAAAAGATAAAAGGAGGGGGTTCCAATTTAGATTAGGTTCCATCAGGAAGTGACACCCGGGCCAAGATTAGAAGGATAAGCAAGAATTAATCAGGGTGGGTGAGAAGAGAGGAGATGGGAGCAGCCCAGGCAATGGAAACAGCAGGTGCACAGGCCCTGGGGACAGAAGCAAGCACAGAGCAAGAGAGAACGTGGCTGGCAAAGAGGCTGGGCAACAAGACAGAGGCACACTTGCAGGGTCACACGCAATACGCTCGGGGTTTTCTTCCTTATCCCTGGAACAGTGGGAAGTCACCAGGACTCAGGTTTCCAATGTGTCACTCTGGCTGTTTTGGGAAGAACAGCTTCCAGGGGGACATGGAGCTGGACACCAGTTGGATGATCACTATAGGAGCAGAGGTAAACAGGGACCACAGCTGGACAAGGGGGACAGACAGATTCAAAGAGGTATTGGGTTGGCCAAAAAGTTCATTCTTTTTTTTTTGCATAAGATGTTACGGAAAAGTCCCAACAAATTTTCTGGCCAACCCAATACTTAGAAGGTGAGGTCAAGAATACTGGGTCTATCAAGGTACCAGGTGAAGACGGTTATCAAAAATAACCCCTGGTTTGTATGGTTGTACTAATCATTGAATAACGGACTTCTATAACAGGGCCGGAGAAGGAAATGGCAACCCACTCCAGTGTTCTTGCCTGGAGAACCTCATGGACGGAGGAGCCTGGTGGGCTGCAGTCCATGGGGTCGCTAAGAGTCGGACATGACTGAGCGACTTCACTTTCACTTTTCACTTTCATGCACTGGAGAAGGAAATGGCAACCCACTCCAGTGTTCTTGCCTGGAGAATCCCAGGGACGGGGGAGCCTGGTGGGCTGCCATCTATGGGGTTGCACAGAGTCAGACATGACTGAAGCGACTCAGCAGCAGCAGTAGCATAACAGGGCCAGGTGTGGGGAGAAAAAGCACTGCAAGTTTTGGCCCTGTTAAGTTTCAGGTGCTTTTAAAGCACTCAAGTGCAGAGGTCAAGTTGAATGTGGGGTGTGCAGACTTGGCGCTCAAAGGCAAAGGTGAGATCAGAGACAGGCATTCAGGAATCAACAATCCCAGACCAATCCTCCCGGGACCTCAAAACTGCATGACTGGGTAGAAGAGATGGCACCAACTGCAGAGGGGCAATGCAAGGAAGAGAGTCACAGGAGCAGAGGGAACAGCATCAAGGGGAAGGGCCGCTCGGCTCCTCCTGCCCAGGAGGGCCAGGCGGGGACCCCGGGAGCCTCATGGGGGTGCTCCTGATGGAGGACCGGGGGGCTGAAGCCAGGGAAGGGAAAAGTGAGAGAAGGGAACTGCAGACTTTAGGGGAGGAGAGAAACAAGAATACTGCCTGAAAGTACTAGAATTGAGGGGAGCTTTCCTTGAGATGGAAAAAACGCACACATCCAATGAGGAAAACCCGGCCTGCAGAGGAGGGCCATCTCCACTCGGTTTCTGCCTCGCTCCCTGTCCAGCCAGAGGCCGCATCCACAAGAATAAGGCTTCCAACGTGCCCGCCTCACGCCAACTGAGGAAAGACATGACTGTTCCACAGGCACTCGTCACACCATAGCCTTGCACTAGTTAAGCAACAGTAACTCTTGCTTATCCTTCTAATCTTGGCCCGTGTGAATCTGTGGCTGCCTCCATGCTGGGTGCTCCACTCAAGGGAGGGAGAGAAGCAGACAGAACCTCAACAGTCCTATAAACCCCACACAGATCAAAAGAATCGTCAAGGAAACAGCCCAGACTTGTAGGGAAAGTGGGCTTCCAACTGGAAGGAGAGGAGGGAAAAAAGCACATTCATTTTATCAGAAAATGACAGAGGGACACAAACAGAAGAAAGCAGCAAGGCAAAGGCCAGGTAGCACCACCTAAGAAGAGACTCTGGGCCTACTGCAATAGGAACGCTTCAAGCTGGCTGTCGCCAAGGTCCCAGAAGCTAAGGCAGATGGCTGCCATTCACATCAGTCCAAAACCTTGTCTCAACCTCTATCAAATATTAAATGTTCTCACAGAAGATACTGTATTAGTCAGCTAGGACTGCCGTGACAGAGTGACACAGACTGGGTGGCTTAAACTACAGACAGTTATCTTCACAGTTTTAGAGACTAGAAGCCAAGACTGAGGGGTCAGCAGGGTCAGGGTTTCTTCTGAGGCCTCTCTTCCTGATTTGCAGATGGCCGTCTTATCCCTTCATTTTCACAGGTCTTCCCTCTGTATCCATCTAAGTCCTCTTCTTATAAGGACTCTCTAATGACCCCATCTAACTCAATCACTTCCTTAAAGGCCCTATTTCCAGACACAGTCATAGTCTGAGGTGCCAGGGGTTCAGTTCTTTTCAGTTCAGTCACTCAGTAGTGTCCAATTCTTTGCAACCCCATAGACTGCAGCACGCCAGGCCTCCCTGTCCGTCACCAACTCCTGAAGCTTACTCAAACTCATGTCCATTGAGTCAGTGATGCCATCAACCATCTCATCCTCTGTCATTCCCTTCTCCTCCTGCCTTCAATCTTTCCCAGCATCAGGGTCTTTCCAAATGAGTCAGTTCTTCGTATCAGGTGGCCAAAGTATTGGAGCTTCAACTTCAACATCAGTCCTTCCAATGAACATTCAGGACTGATTTCCTTTAAGATGGACTGGTTGAATCTCCTTGCAGTCCAAGGGACTGTCAAGAGTCTTCTCCAACACCACAGTTCAAAAGCATCAATTCTTCGGTGCTCAGCTTTCTTTACAGTGCAACTCTCACATCTATACATGACTACTGCTTAGACTAGATGGACTTTTGTTGGCCAGAGGTTAGGACTTCAATATAAAGATTTGGGAGGACACATTTCAGCCCATTAACAGATGACCATCTTCTTTCCTGCCTTAAGCACTCTGGACTGCGCAGGTCACTTTCACATGAGCTGGAGTGCGTATCTTTACATGGTCAGGACAGTCAGGACAACATGTGAGTCCCAGAAAGGACAATCATCTCAGAGGTCCATCGAGATACATTTGGCAAATTCAAGAAAACAAATGCAAATGCTTTGGAATTATCATGTTTCTCCCACCACTTTCTAGTTAAGTCTGTTGCTGAAAGAGGACACTAGCCTACTGGAGCTCAATGGCTTTACCCTCCAAACTGATGGAAGAGGAAGAAAAAGGAAATCCCCCAAACACACAGCTTGGGGGAAGAATAATTAACATGCTCATATTTCAGCCAGAACAAGACAGGATGGACAAAAGCCTAAAAAGAAATCGACTTGTCTTCTGCACCTGGAATCCTTCACAGGGATCCTGGGCATTGTTTTTTTTGACAGATGGTCTTTCATCTTTGACAAAGAAGTACAAGAAACTTTAGACAGCCCAGATATTTCTCCACCTTTGTGAGGAGGGCTGGCCACTCTCTGGACCAGGAACTCTACTTCCAGGCTTTAACACAAAACTAAAATATAGGTAAAGGCTTCTTCCTCCCACTCCCTCCCCTGATAATGCAGTAGTGCTCAGCTCATGCCTCAGGTGGCCTGGACATGTCCCCAGGGATGTGGGCTTTAAGGTGGGGACTGCCCTTTCCATCTGTTTATCCCATGGTGAGCAGGGTACCTGGTACACTATTTTTGAATGTACTAATGAAAGAGGATGAAGCTCATAAACAATGAACATAAGGATCAAAAAACCCTTTGCCTTCTTTTTAGAAGCTTAGGGAAAACAAATTTCTGGTTCTGTCTTGGATGTCAGTGGTTCTTCCAAAAACATTAATCACATATTTCCAAAGCCATTAATAATCATATATCCTTCACTCCTCCAAAGGCCCCTTGACTCTCACAGAAGCCCTGGATGTACCCTACTCCTGGAGTGAGAGCTCAAATAACCCACCAGCAGACCTAGAGGTGTGCAAACAAGTCAAGTCTTCCATTTTTGGCCTAGACCCAGTAATCAGACCACTTAACATGCCAGCAAATCTGGAAAACTCAGCAGTGGCCACAGGACTGGAAAAGGTCAGTTTTCATTCCAATCCCAAAGAAAGGCAACGCCAAAGCTAAAACTACCACACAATTGCACTCATCTCACACGCTAGTAAAGTGATGCTTAAAATTCTTCAAGCCAGGCTTCAGCAATACGTGAATCGTGAACTTCCAGGTGTTCAAACTGGTTTTAGAAAAGGCAGAGGAACCAGAGATCAAATTGCCAACATCCGCTGGATCATGGAAAAGCAAGAGAGTTACAGAAAACATCTATTTCTGCTTTATTGACTATGCCAAAGCCTTTGACTGTGTGGATCACAATAAACTGTAGAAAATTCTGAAAGACGAGAATTTTACCAGACCACCTGACCTGCCTCTTGAGAAATCTGTATGCAGGTCAGGAAGCGACAGTTAGAACTGGACATGGAATAACAGACTGGTTTCAAACAGGAAAAGGAGTATGTCAAGGCTGTATATTGTCACCCTGCTTATTTAACTTATATGCAGAGTACATCATGAGAAATGCAGGGCTGGAGGAAGCACAAGCTGGAATCAAAACTGCCGGGAGAAATATCAATAACCTCAGATATGCAGATGACACCACCCTTATGGTAGAAAGTGAAGAAGAACTAAAGAGCCTCCTGATGAAAGTGAAAGAGGAGAGTGAAAAAGTTGGCTTAAAGCTCAACATTCAGAAAACTAAGATCATGGCATCCAGTCCCATCAGTTCATCGGAAATAGATGGGGAAACCGTGGAAACAGTGTCAGACTTTATTTATGGGGGCTCCAAAATCACTTCAGATGGTGATTGCAGCCATGAAATTAAAAGACGCTTACTCCTTGGAAGGAAGGTTATGACCAACCTAGAGAGCATATTCAAAAGCAGAGATGTTACTTTGCCAACAAAGGTCCGTCCAGTCAAGGCTATGGTTTTCCAGTAGTCATGTATGGATGTGAGAGTTGGACTGTGAAGAAAGCTGAGCGCCGAAGAATGGATGCTTCTGAACTGTGGTGTTGGAGTAGACTCCTGAGAGTCCCTTGGACTTCAGGGAGATCCAACCAGTCCATCCTAAGGGAGATCAGCCCTGGGTGTTCATTGGAAGGACTGATGATGAAGCTGAAACTCCAATACTTAGGCCACCTGATGCGAAGAGTTGACTCATTGAAAAAGACGGTGATGCTGGGAAAGATTGAGGGCAGGAGGAGAAGGGGACGACAGAGGATGAGATGGCTGGATGGCATCACTGACTCGATGGACTTGGGTTTGGGTGGACTCTGGGAGTTAGTGATGGACAGGGAGGCCTGGTGTGGTGTGGTTCATGAAGTTGCAAGGAGTCGGGCACAACTGAACGACTGAACTGACTGACAGTAATCAGACTATGACTCTTTCCCAAAGAACCACCTTCCCAAATGCCAAGGATGCTTCAGGGTTCAAAGAACCTGCCCAGAAAGGCACTTTACTTAAGTCACCAGACCACATTTTTCTTTTCCCTGGAGCACTTACTGCAATTTGAAATTATTTAATTGTTCTGTGTTTAATAACAGTCTCTTCTACTCTATAGGAAGCTCAATAAGAAGAGGAATCATCACAGTTTATGCATTGTTCCATACCTACTGCCTGCCACATAGTAGGTGCTTTGTAAATAGTTTTAAAATAAGTGAGAGGGTATATGAAAGAATATTGGACTTTTGTACTAACATGATTTCCAAATATCTGTTGAATCATAGAAAAAGCAAGAGAATTCCAGAAAAACATCTACTTCTGCTTCATTGACAACGATAAAGCCTTTGACTGTGTGGATCACAACAAACTGTGGGAAATTCTTAAAGAGATGAGAGCACCAGAAAACCTTACCTGCTTCCTGAGAAACCTGTGTGCAGATCAGGAAGCAACAGTTAGAAAGACAGGAAACAACAGACTGGTTCAAAACTGGAAAAGCAGTATGTCAAGGCTGGATACTGTCACTCTGCTTATTTAACTTGTATGCAGAGTACATCATGCGAAATACTGGGCTGAATGAATCACAAGCTGGAATCAAGATTGCTAGAAGAAATGTCAATAACCTCAGATATACAGATGATACCACCTTAATAGCAGAAAGAAAAGAAGAACTAAAGAGCCTCTTGATGAAAGTGAAAGAGAAGAGTGAAAAGGCTGGCTTAAAACTCAATATTCAAAAAACAAAGATCATGGCATCTGGTCCCATCACTTCCTGGCAAAGAGATGGGAAAAAAAAAATGCAAGCAGTGACAGACTGTATTTTCTTGGGCTCCAAAATCACTGCATATGATTAGTGCAGCCATACAATTAAAAGACGCTCCTTGGGAGGGATGACAAACCTAGACAGTGCATTAAAAAGCAGAAACTGTGGTGTTGGAGAATACTTTTGAGAGTTCCTTGGACAGGAAGGAGATCCAACCAGTGCATCCTAAAGGAAATCAACCCTGAATATTCACTGGAAGGACTGATGCTAAAGTTGAATCTCCAATACTTGGCCACCTGATGTGAAGAGCTGACGCTGGGAAAGATTGAGGGTAGGAGAAGAGGGCAATGGAGGACAAGATGGATGGATGGCATCATCGAAGAAGTGGACATGAGTGTGGGCCAACTTCAGGAGATAGTGATGAACAGGGAATATTGGCGTGTGGCAGTCCATGAGGTTGCGAAGAGTTGGACACAACTTAGCGACTGAACAAATCAAATCAAAACCACTATGATAGGCTTCCCAGGTGGCACTGTGTGAAAGCCACTCAGTCGCGTCCGACTCAGTGACCCCATTGAATATCTAGACCACGGAATTCTCCCAGCCAGAATACCGGAGTGGGTAACTTTCCCTTCTCCAGGGGATCTTCCCTTCCCAGGGATCGAACCCAGGTTGCGCACACTGCAGGCAGATTCCTTACCAGCTGATCCATAGGGGAAGCTGAGAATACTGGAGTGGGTAGCCTATCTCTTCTCCAGCAGATCTTCCCGGGTGGCATTAGTGGTAAAGAATCTGCCTGCCAATGCAGGAGGTATGAGTTCAGTCCCTGGGTCAGGAAAATCCCCTGAAGAAGGAAATGGCAACCCACTCCAGTGATCTTGCCTGGAAAATCTCATGGACAGAGGAGCCTGGCTGGCTACATTCCATGGGTTCACTAAGAGTCAGACAGGAATGAGCGACTATGTGCACACACACACACTACTATGATAAATATGTTCTTGATTTTATTACCTTGTAATTGTATTTGATGTTTAAATCTTTACCCATGCTTTTACAACCTTTTTCGTGTCATTTCTGAGTCTTTGCCACTGAACAGATGGTTTTAATGCCTTTATTACAAAAACGATAATTTCTGATCTTCTGTCATGTTTTTAGTCCCATCTTCTCTTAATTACCATGTGAGCTATATTTTCCTGAGTTTGTCATCTCTCGTACTGAGAAGGCAATTCTACAATAAGCTATCTTTACAATCTTATGAAACATTCTTTTGGTGTCAAAAACATAGTAGAACTTTGTCTTCCGCTTTGTACAGAGAAGAATTTAGGATCCCTTTTTTTCTTCCAGATCCTTTCCCATTTTTCTGATTTGTAAATATTTCTTAAATTTAAGGTATAGAATATTAATAAAGCACTTTATATTTTACATCTTTCCTTACATTTTACAAGTTTTATTGAGATATGATTCATATACAGTTCACCCACTTTAAGTATATAATAGCTTTTAGTATAGTCTCAGAGTTACACAATCATCATGACAGTAATAGACCACTTTTATTACCCAAAATGAAACTTCATATCCATTAGCAACCACTTCCCATCTCCCTCTGCCCTCCACCACTGCCACCCTAGGAAATCACTAATTACTTTCTGTCTCCATAGATTTACCTATGCATAATATTTCATATAAATAGAATCATTAATATGTGGTCTTTTGTGTCTAGCATATTTCACTTATGAACATATTCTCAAGGTTCATCCACCTAGCATGTATCAGTACTTCATCTCTTTTTATGGCCAAATAAGACTTCATTGTGATCCACACAGTCAAAGGCTTTGGCATAGTCAATAAAGCAGAAATAGATGTTTTTCTAGAACTCTCTTGCATTTTTGATGGTCCAACGAATGTTGGCAATTTGATCTCTGGTTCCTCTGCCTTTTTTAAATCCAGCTTGAACATCTGGAAGTTCACGGTTCACGTACTGCTGAAGCCTGGCTTGGAGAATTTTGAGCATTACTTTGCTAGTGTGTGAGATGAGGGTAATTGTGTGGTAGTTTGAGCATTCTTTGGCATTGCCTTTCTTTGGGATTGGAATGAAAACTGACCTTTCATTGAAAACTCACTGCTGAGTTTTCCAAATTTGCTGGCATATTGAGTGCAGCGCTTTCACAGCATCATCTTTTAGGATTTGAAATAGCTCAATTGGAATTCCATCACCTCCACTAGCTTTGTTCATAGTGATGTTTCCTAAGGCCCGCTTGACTTTGCATTCCAGGAAGTCTGGCTCTAGGTGAGGATCACACCACCATGATTATCTGGGTCATGAAGATCTTTTTGTATAGTTCTTCTGTGTATTCTTGCCACCTCTTCTTAATATCTTCTGCTTCTTTTAGGTCCATACCATTTCTGTCCTTTATTGTGCCCATCTCTGCATGAAAAGTTTCCTTGGTATCTCTAATTTTCCTGAATAGATCTCTAGTCTTTCCCATACTATTGTTTTCATCTATTTCTTTGCACTGATCACTGTATGCATGTTAAGAAGCAACAGTTAGAACTGGACATGGAACTAACAGAAGCAGAATCAGGAAAGGAGTACGTCAAGGCTGTATATTGTCACCCTGCTTATTTAACTTCTTATGCAGAGTAAATCATGCGAAATGCCAGGCTGGATGAAGCACAAGCTGGAATCAAGATTGCCAGGAGAAATATCAATACCTCAGATATGCAGATGACCCCACCCTTATGGCAGAAAACAAAGAAGATCTAAAGAGCCTCTTGATTAAAGTGAAAGAGCAGAGTGAAAAAGTTGGCTTAAAACTCAACATTCAGAAAACTAAGATCATGGTATCTGGTCCCATCCATCACCTCATGGCAAATAGATGAGGTAACAGTGGAAACAGTGATAGACTTTATTTTGGGGGGTTCCAAAATCACTTCAGATGGTGATTGCAGCCATGAAATTAAAAGATGCTTGCTCCTTGGAAGAAAAGTTATGACCAACCTAGACAGCTTAATAAAAAGCAGAGACATTACTTTGCCAACAATGATCCATCTAGTCAAAGCTATGACTTTTCCAGTGGTCATGTATGGATGTGAGAATTGGACTATAAAGAAAGCTGAGTGCCAGAGAATCGATGCTTTTGAACTGTGGTGTTGAAGACTCTTGAAAGTCCCTTGGACAGCAAGGAGATCCAACCAGTCCATCATAAAAGAAATCAGTCCTGAGCATTCACTGGAAGGACTGATGCTGAAGCTGAAGCTCCAATACTTTGGCCACCTAATGTGAAGAGCTGACTCATTTGAAGAGACCTTGATGCTGGGAAAGATTGAGGGTAGGAGGAGAAGGGAGCAACAGCAGATGAGATGGATGGATGGCATCATCAAAGAAATGGACATGAGTGTGAGCCAACTTCAGGAGATAGTGATGGACAGGGAATACTGGCGTGCAGCAGCCCATGGGGTTGCAAAGAGTTGGACACAACTTAGTGACTGAACTGAATTGAACTGAAGACTTCATGGAATGCTACTTTGTTTTCTGTTCATCAGTTGAGGGACATTTGAGTTTTTTCATATTTTGGCTACTGTGAATAACATTGTCATGAACATTCATGTTAAAGTTATTATGTGAACAAACGCTTTAATTTCTCTGGGGTATATACCTTGGAGAAGGCAATGGCACCCCACTCCAGTACTCCTGCCTGGAAAATCCCATGGACGGAGGAGCCTGGTAGGCTGTAGTCCATGGGGTCGCTGAGGGTCAGACACGACTGAGCGACTTCACTTTGACTTTTCACTTTCATGCATTGGAGAAGGAAATGGCAACCCACTCCAGTGTTCTTGCCTGGAGAATCCCAGGGACAGGGGAGCCTGGTGGTCTGCCATCTATGGGGTCGCACAGAGTCGGACCCAACTGCAGTGGCTTAGCAGCATACCTCGGAGTAGAATTGCTTGGTCACTTATTAACCCTTTGCTTAAACTTTTGAGGAACTGCCAGCCTTTTTTCTCAAAGTGCCTGCACCATTTTTATTCCCAGCAGTAGCACACGAAGGTTCCAATTTCTCTGCTTTTCCACCAACACTTGTTATTGCCCATCTTTTTACTGTAACCATCCAAGTGGGTATGAAGTGGTATCTCACGGTGGTTCTGACTTGCATTTTCCTGGTACCTAATAACGCTGAGCATCTTTTCACGTGATTATTGGTCATTCGTATATATTCTTCAGAGAACCATCCTATTAAGTCTTTTGCCTATTTTTCAACTGAGGTGTCTTTTTTTTTTTTAACTTTATTTTACTTTACCATACTGTATTGGTTTTGCCATACATTGACATGAATCCACCACGGGTGTACATGTGTTCCCAAACATGAACCCTCCTCCCACCTCCCTCCCCATAACATCTCTCTGGGTCATCCCTGTGCACCAGCCCCAAGCATGCTATATCCTGCAACGGACATAGACTGGCAATTCGATTCTTACATGATAGTATACATGTTACAATGCCATTTTCCCAAATCATCCCACCCTCTCCCTCTCCCTCTCCCTCTGAGTCCAAAAGTCCATTATACACATCTGTGTCTTTCTTGCTGTCTTGCATACAGGGTCGTCATTGCCATCTTTCTAAATTCCATATATATGTGTTAGTATACTGTATTGGTGTTTTTCTTTCTGGCTTACTTCACTCTGTATAATAGGCTCCAGTTTCATCCATCTCATCAGAACTGAGTCAAATGAATTCTTTTTAACGGCTGAGTAATACTCCATTGTGTATATGTACCACAGCTTTCTTATCCATTCATCTGCTGATGGACATCTAGGTTGTTTCCATGTCCTGGCTATTATAAACAGTGCTGCGATGAACATTGGGGTACACGTGTCTCTTTCAATTCTGGTTTCCTCGGTGTGTATGCCCAGCAGTGGGATTGCTGGGTCATAAGGTAGTTCTATTTGCAATTTTTTAAGGAATCTCCACACTGTTCTCCAAAGTGGCTGTACTAGTTTGCATTCCCACCAACAGTGTAGGAGGGTTCCCTTTTCTCCACACCCTCTCCAGCATTTATTGCTTGCAGAGTTTTGGATCGCAGCCATTCTGACTGGTGTGAAGTGGTACCTCATTGTGGTTTTGATTTGCATTTCTCTAATAATGAGTGATGTTGAGCATCTTTTCATGTGTCTGTTAGCCATTCGTATGTCTTCTTTGGAGAAATGTCTATTTAGTTCTTTGGCCCATTTTTTGATTGGGTCGTTTATTTTTCTGGAATTGAGCTGCATAAATTGCTTGTGGTGTCTTTTTATAACTGAATTATAGAATATATCCCAGATACAAGTCCCTTATCAGATACATGATTTGGAGAAATTCTCTTCTATCATGTAAGTTATCTTTTCATTTTCTTGATGGTATCCTTTGGAGCACAAAAAGTTTTAATTGCGATGAAGTCAAATGTATCTTTATTTCCTTTGGTTGTTTGTGTGTTTGGTATTACATCTAAGAAATCATCACCTAATCCAAGGTCACAAAGACTTATCCCTATATTTTCCTCTAAGACCATGATAGCTTTAAATTTAGGTCTTTAATCTTCCAGCAACTTTTTAATTATTGCTTTCCATTTGTAACTGTATTTGCATCAATTAGTTAAGACTTAATGCTATGGTAAACCAGTTTGAATCAGCAACATCAACTTCTTATATCAAGACCTCCCAATTCCTAATCTCTTAATTTTGTTTCAGCTCAGAATCAACTGCAATTATATTGATTTCTTCTTCTTATGTTCTAGAATTATGTTCCTCTAGGAATTATGTTCTTCTAGGAAGAAATTAATGCTAGAGGAAGGATGAGTAGGGTAGATAGTTTCTAAGAGCATCAGGTGCCCTCACATGTGAACAACAAATAGTCTGAGTGTCAAAATCTTGGAGCACAATCACTTCCTATCCTAACACTGCAATCCTAGCTCTACTGTGTTCTAGGACTTAGTATCATGGACAACTCGGAACTGCCAGATTTTTGTTTCTTTTGAGTAACCCATTTTGTCTTCTTAAATATTGCTATAACTTTTCTTATTATTGTAACTCAGAAATTCTTTCAGAATAGATAGCTGTTGGGTCTAGAAATATGAATTTTGATCAAAACACAGTAAGCCTTTTACTAAGCAAACTCAAAACTTTACTGGGAGGCATTTTCCCTATGCTCCCCATAAGTCCTTGTTGCTTATCTATTTTATATATAGTAATGAATATATGTTAATCTCATAACTTATCCCTCCCTGCTTTTCCCCGTTGGTAACCATAAGTTTATTTTCTGTCTGTGAGTCTGTTTCTGTTTTGCAAATAAACTCATTCATAACATTTTTAGATTCCATCATACAGTATTTGTCTGTCTGTCCATGTTGCTGTAAATGGCAGCATTTCATTTTTTATGGATAAGGAATATTCCAGTGTGTGTGTGTGTGTGTGTGTGTGTGTGTGTGTGTGTGTGTGTGTATACATACACTACAGGTTCTTTATCCATTCATCTGTGGATGGATGCGGTTGCTTCCATGTCTTGGCTATTGTAAATAGCGCTGCTATGAAAACTGGGTACATGCATCTTTTCAAATTGAGAGTTTTCACCTTTTCTGGTTGTATGTCTAGGAGTGGGATCACTGGATCATATGATCGCTCTGTATGTAGCTTTATAAGGAACCTCCATACCATTTTCCATAGTAAAGCCCTGTCTTCTTACATCCCATTAGGATACTAGTTTTCTAGAATTTATCATTCCTGAAATAAATCCTTTCCACAGGTATGTTTTTTTTCTGCATAGCCTTTCCCTGATAGGCTGTCGTACCTGTATTGAGATCCTCAGACAGGTTTTCTCTGCACACTCAAATTGCACTCAGGAGAGGTCTATCTAAAGCCAACACCAAAACTTGGATGACCAGGTCTCCCTTGATCACAGCACTCAGCATCCCATCTCAGAGCTGCTGCTAGAGGGCAGGCGGACAAGCACAGTCTCCAGTAGGCATCTATGTAGTCAGCTCTGCCAGGCTACGGTGGGACGCTGCGCCTCCCCAGGGAGCAATACTGTACATCCTGAACTGACGGGACACTTAACTGTGGATCCACAGGCCTCCTTCTGTCCACAGGGCAATGCTAGACGCAAAGCGCCAGCGACACACACTCGGCCACAGAGCCGCCCTGGAGCTAGCTGCAGAACGGCCGTAAAATGGGGGCCAATGCCAAAGCCAGAGGGACAGCCAGCCATTTTCCTAAGTAGATAAATCTTCTGAAATTCAAAGCCAAGGACAAACAAGAGATGGAAAAATATTTTTTCTGGCTCTCCTTCAGTGGGGCAGGATTTGGCCACTCTGAAAAGGCCACTGACTACTCTTACCAATCCAGACCCAAGTCCTCACCGATTTTGATAACAGACTACCCATTTCCTTCATTTTTCTCAATGTGTTTTTGCCTTTTTCTATCTTCATGAAGGTTTTAGTGGAAGGACTGTTTGACAGCTGCAGGGTGAAATCCAAGGCTGTGCTGCAAGCATGCTTTGCAGTACCCACAGTGCCTCTGCCATTTCAAAGATTAATAAGAGGGCATTTCTATGGCCTCCTAATCTGAATGTGTCATCGTATTCTGGGTGATTTATTTAAATCTGCTGCCACTGTATGGTCTCCGATAATAAACTCATTTGAACTACTGTACAACTGCACTCATCTCACACGCTAGTAAAGTAATGCTCAAAATTCTCCAAGCCAGGCTTCAGCAATACGTGAACTGTGAACTTCCTGATGTTCAAGCTGGTTTTAGAAAAGGCAGAGGAACCAGAGATCAAATTGCCAACATCCGCTGGATCATGGAAAAAGCAAGAGAGTTCCAGAAAAACATCTCTTTCTGCTTTATTGACTATGCCAAAGCCTTTGACTGTGTGGGTCATAATAAACTGTGGAAAATTCTGAAAGAGAAGGGAATACCAGACCACCTGACCTGCCTCTTGAGAAACCTATATGCAGGTCAGGAAGCAACAGTTAGAACTGGACATGGAACAACAGACTGGTTCCAAATAGGAAAAGGAGTATGTCAAGGCTGTATATTGTCACCCTGCTTATTTAATTTCTATGCAGAGAACATCATGAGAAACGCTGGGCTGGAAGAAACATAAGCTGGAATCAAGATTTCCGGGAGAAATATCAATAACCTCAGATATGCAGATGACACCACCCTTATGGCAGAAAGTGAAGAGGAACTAAAAAGCCTCTTGATGAAAGTGAAAGAGGAGAGTGAAAAAGTTGGCTTAAAGCTCAATATTCAGAAAATGAAGATCATGGCATCCGGTCCCATCACTTCATGGGAAATAGATGGGAAACCGTGGAAACAGTGTCAGACTTTATTTTGGGGGGGCTCCAAAATCACTGCAGCCATGAAATTGAAAGACGCTTACTCCTTGGAAGAAAAGTTATGACCAACCTAGATAGCATATTCAAAAGCAGAGACATTACTTTCCCAACAAAGGTCCATCTAGTCAAGGCTATGGTTTTTCCTGTGTTCATGTATGGATGTGAGAGTTGGACTGTGAAGAAGGCTGAGCGCCGAAGAATTGATGCTTTTGAACTGTGGTGTTGGAGAAGACTCTTGAATGTCCCTTGGACTGCAAGGAGATCCAACCAGTCCATTCTAAAGGAGATCAGTCCCAGGTGTCCTTTGGAAGGAATGATGTTGAAGCTGAAACTCCAGTCCTTTGGCCACCTCATATGAAGAGTTGACTCACTGGGAAAGACTCTGATGCTGGGAGGGATTGGGGGCAGGAGGAGAAGGGGAAGACAGAGGATGAGATGGCTGGATGGCACCACTGACTCGATGGACGTGAGTCTGAGTGAACTCCGGGAGTTGGTGATGGACAGGGAGGCCTGGCGTGCTGCGATTCATGGGGTCGCAAAGAGTCGGACATAACTGAGTGACTGAACTGAACTGAAACTCTGTACTAGAGTTTTTACAAGAAGCTCAATGAGTTGTAAGTCTGCCAGCCTTAGCATTCGATTCCTGAGAGACAGCATTCCCACACATCAAGTCCAGACACTGACAACACACTGGGAGCTGAGATGCCCCAGTGCCTCCTCAGGACATTCAGAGGAGTCACATGCTCTCTTTTTATGGTACTTTTCTGCCCTCTCTTTTAGAGACAGGGTAGCCCCTCCATCTCCCTCCCCAACTTTCACACCCCTTCCACCCTATTTACTGCATGCTCTTTCTCAGCCAGATTCACGTCACTCCTGCTCTGATCCTGGCATACCTGCACCAACCATCCAGTGAATAAGACACTCATACCAAGTGGCCTGTGAACCAATCTGTTACAAGAGGAGGCCTCCCTTCATGAGGTACACAGTCAGTTTCTTTGTCTGATATGATTCATTCTTTGAATCCCTGGAAACCAGACCCACCACACTGATTTTCTTTTCTAGAAGCCTATAAGAACAGACCAACATAAAGTCCTCAGCCCAGAAAGCAATCTTCCAGGGCAAATTCTGCCACCGTAGAATCCTGATCACTTGCAGCAGAACCTTGACCTCTGGGGACCACACTATGTCATCAATCAGTACAGTGGTCTGAGATCAGCTGTGCAGATGCCTTCAATTTGAAATTACACCTGCCTACACATACCCAGCAGGAGCTTTAGAAAGGACACAAGCAGCTATAATATATAAGCCCACCACTTGTGGCCCTGGTCCCATCATCACAGGTCAATCCACTCCCTGCCTGGATGCTGCATGAGAGACAAGGATAGTCCAACTAGGGAAATCCAGAGATCAGCTGCTACTGTCATGACCAACCTGTTTCCAAGCTCCGGGAATGACACCAATCAGTTTTCTTTCTGGAACATCCCCTTTTGGGACCAGTTACCTTGGTCAGCAGTAGAAAAAGCCCACCGTCCCTATCACACCCAACAGGAGGTCTTTCTTGCTTTGAGGAGTCTTTGAGGACTCTCCTATCATAGACTACACTTTCAGAAGATCCACTTCAATGCTGCCCAAATTGAGTCTTCACTTTCACAACTATACTGCCATAGGCAAACTAACCTCAGATTTCTAGAGTTCCCACCACAGCACAGAAGACTCCATTTTATGACAACTGTGGTTCTCAAACTGACCACTTTTCTCTTGCAGCCCATGAGCTACTGGAATAAGCTACTGTGTCCCACTTTCAGGATAAGAGTGAAAACCGACATTTAAACCGCTACTCATTCCTTCCCATCCTAGCTCAGCTTGATGGAAGATCCACTCTAGATGAGTGTGACGAAGAAGCAGGGCTCCCATCCCCTCAGCTGCCAGTCAAAGGATATGATACTATACCCGGAGGGGTAGGCCACCATCATTTCTTATCCCCAACAGTCCAAACTGAAGAGTCTAATTTCATGATGAGTGCATCCAAAATGTTAAGATTCTATTCTTTCACCCAGTCCCATTCATATGGAGAAGGTTCTAACCCAGGAAAATCCTGGGGGCACCAATCACTCTCTGATCAGCTTGCTACAGGGCACACATTCTATGTCAGAAGAGGCAAGCTGAGAAGACCAGATTATCAGCTTCACCTACTGCCCAGAGTAGCAGAGGTAGTCCATAAAAATAAAGAGCTTCCATGCTTTCCCCAAAAGTACTGGCATTATTTGAAATAGTATGGCAAGTTCAAGCCTACAGGCACTCTCAAAAACAATGAGGATTTTAGTGATAAGCAAATATGGGGCTAGCAGCTCCTCTTAGCTAAAGGCAATAAATTAAGATAGGTCGGGTGGTTCTTCATAGAGAACAGCAAAGGAGAGTCCTCCTGGGGTTAGAACAGACCTTAAAGACTTGTCACAAAGACAACCCCTAAATGAATTTGGTTGGATCAAACTGTGGAGCCATGTATGTCTTAGGCATTGTTGAAAACAATAAAGCAGTCAGTCAGCAAACAAGGAAGCGTAACAGTTGGGTGTAATTCCAAAAAAGGCAGACAGCTTAATAGAGAGATTAGGGAAAGAGACGGTCAAAGAGAACCCTAATTAAACCACTGTCATGCAAGGTGACTGCATACCTGCCCAAGGCTGCTCCTTCTGAGAGTTAATGCCTCCTTCTGAGGCATTACAAGAAAAAAAGACACCACCAAAATAGTCTGAGTCACTAAAAAGTAAACAGGAAAACAACAACAAAAGAAGACCTGAAGAAGTGATGGAGAACCAGTATTCAGCTTTCTACAGTTATTAAAAAATGTTCAATTTTCAACAACAATTATGAGACACAAAAAAAGAAGCAGGAAAGTGTAACTTACACAAGAGAAAAAAAGACAAGCAACAGAAACTGCCTATGAGAAAGCACAGATGACAGATTTAATAAGCAAAGACTTCAAAATGTCCACAATAAAAATGCTCAAAGAACAAAAAGAAACTATGCTTAAACAAGTAAAAGAATCTATAAAGACAAGATCTCGTCAAATACAAAATACCAATAAAGAGATAGAAATTATATTTTTAGGGAATCAACTAAAATTCTAGATCTGAAAAGCACGAAAACAAAAATAAAAATTACCCAACAGGAGATAAAACTATATTTAAGCTAGAAGAAGAAAGACTCAGCAAATGTAAGGATATCCTGATAGAGATTATACAATCTAAAGAAAAGTGGGAAACGAACAAGGTCTCAGAGAAATGTGGGACACCATTAAGCACCCCAACATGATGCCTGGAAAGGAGAGGAGAAAGAGAAAGGACTAAAGAACAAGTTCCTTTTCCCCCCCATTATTTGAAGAAATGATGCCTGAAAATTTCTCAAGTATGATGAAAAACATGAATTTACACATCCAAGACACTCAACAAACTCCAAGTAGAATAAATAAAGAGATCCACATCTGACATATGGTAAAAATGCCGAAAACCAAAGAAAAAAAGAAAATCTTGAAAGCAGTAAGAGAAAGATGTCTTTTTATATATAAGGGAATCCCAGTAAGACTAACAGCTGACTTCTCATCAGAAATGATAAAGGCCAAAGACAGTGGGATGACATATTCAAGGTGTTGGAAGAAAGAACTGGACCCCATAATCTTATATTCAGCAAAACTATCCTTCCAAAACAAAAGTGAAATAAAGGTATTGTATGATAAGCAATAACTGAGAGAATCTGTTCCTAGCAGACATTCCTTGCAAGAAATACTAAATGAAGTTGTTCAGACTGAAAGCAAGTGATCCCAGATGACAATTCAAATACACAGACACACACACAAGGAAAATAACAGGGTTGAATATATAAGAAATGGCGCAATTGCATATTCCCCTTTTTCTCTTAACTTATTTGAAAAGAAATTGTATAAAACATTATTTACACAGTTGTATTGTCAGGACTTTCACGTAGAGAAATATAATATGTTTGATCATAAAAACACAAAAAGAGATAGGTGTGAGCAATGCTGCCTTGGGGCAGGAAATTGATACCAGATACTAACTCAAATCCACAGGAAGAAGTGAAGAGAATAAGAAATGGTGAAAAGGAAAGTTACAACAAGCTATAGATGTGCTCAATCTTCCTTTCTCAGTTTCTTTAAAACACAAAAAACTACACAGAGAATTATACAAATTAAGATGTTATACTAAGAACAATATTTTGCTGGGTTTGTGATATGTATATAAATATAAAATATATTGATACATTTATAAACAATAATAGTTCACTAAAGGAGAAAGAGAATCAAGCTATACAGGAATAATATTTCTGTATCTCACTAGAAATAAGTTATTCAATCTGAAATAGAGTCTCATAAGTTTAGATATAATATAGCAATTCCTATAACAACCATTAAGAAAACATTTCAAGAAATATATAGTGACATAATTAAAAGCATTATAATGTTATGTTGAAAATACTCTTTAATTAAAAAAAATAAAGCAAAAAGTAGGTATAGAGGAACAAAAAATAATATACAGAAAACAAAAATTTAAATGGCAGACATTTATGCAACTATATCAATATTAGATGTGAGTGGATTAACCAACTGAGATTGGCAGAACAGATTTAAAAAACCCAATCACACGCTGTAGACAAAAGACATCCTTTACCTTCAATGATACAAATAGGTTGAAAGTAAAGGAATGGAAAAGACACATGAAGCAAAAAGCAATTATAAGAAAGCTGGAGTGGCTATATTTATATCAGACAACTTAGATATTAAGACATAAAGTGTCATTGGAGATAGTAAACGTTATTAATGACAAAAAATAGTCAATTCATCAGGGACATGAAATAATTTTAAACTTACGTGCACCTGACAGGACCCCATAATATACAAGGTAAAAACATGGAAGCAACCTAGATGTCCATCAGTGAATGGATAAGAAGGCTGTGGTACATATACACAATGGAGTATCACTCAGCCATTAAAAGAATACCTTTGAATCAGTTCTAATGAGGTGGATGAAACTGGAGCCTATTATACAGAGTGAAGTAAGCCAGAAAGAAAAACACCAATACAGTATACTAATGCATATATATGGAATTTAGAAAGAAGGTAACAATAACCCTGTATGCGAGACAGCAAAAGAGACACAGATGCATAGAACAGACTTTTGGACTCTGAGGGAGAGGGAGAGGGTGGGATGATTTGGGAGAATGGCATTGAAACATGTATACTATCATGTAAGAAACGAATCGCCAGTCTAGGTTCGATACAGGATACAGAATACTTGGGGCTGGTGCACGGGGATGACCCAGAGAGATGATATGGGGAGGGAAATGGGAGGGGGAATTCAGGATTGGGAACTCATGTACACCCGTGGTGGATTCATGTCAATGTATGGCAAAACCAGTGCAGTATTGTAAAGCAAAAAAAAAATTTTTTTAAACAAACTGAAGGAAGAAATAGACAAATGAACAAAAATAGAGACATCAAATCAATAACTTAACCTTTTACCTCAAGCCATTTAAAAAGAAAAAGGCAGAGCAAACAAAATCCAAAAAAGAAGGAAGAAAATAAAAATTAGAGAAAAACTATTTTTCTGACTCTCTGCAACCCCATGGACCATAGCATGGAATTCTCCAGGCCAGAATACTGGAGTAGGTAGCCTTTCTCTTCTCCAGGGGATCAAACCCAGGTCTCCTGCATTGCAGGTGGATTCTTTACCAGCTGAGCCACAAGAGAAGCCCAAAGAAGAAGGAAGAAAATAAAAACTAGAGACAAAATTTAAAGAAATAAACAATAAAAAAATAAAAGAATCAACTAAACCAATATTTGCTTCCTTAAAAAGATCAATAAAATTAACAACATTTAGCTACACTGGCCAACAAAGAAAAAAAAAAAAGACTCACATATGAATGATGGAATATTACCACTCACCTTATAGAAATACAAAAGATTATAAAGGAATACTATGAACAATATATGCCAACCAATTAGATAACATAGATGAAATGAACAAGTCCCTAAAGAGACACAATTATAAAAACTTAGCCAAGGGAAAAAAAAATAAAACACTCTGAATGGACCTATTATAAGTAAAGAGTGTGAATTAATAATTCATGGCAAATAGATGGGGTAACAATGAAAACACTGAGAGACTCTTTTTTATGGGCTCCAAAATCACTGCAGATGGTGACTGCAGCCATGAAATTAAAAGACACTTGCTTCTTGGAAGAAAAGCTATGACCTACCAAGATAGCATATTAAAAAGTAGAGACATTACTTTGCCAACTAAGGTCAGACTAGTCAAAGCTACAGTTTTTCCAGTAGTGTATGGATGTGAGAGTTGGACTATAAAGAAAGCTGAGTGGTGAAAAATTGATGCTTTTGAACTGTGGTGTTGGAGAAGACTCTTGAGAGTCCCTTGGTCTGCAAGGAGATCCAACCAGTCCATCCTAAGGAAATCAGTCCTGAATATTCATTGGAAGGACTGATGTTGAAGGTGAAATTCCAATACTTTGGCCATCTGATGCGAGGACCTGACTCACTGGAAGAGACCCTGCTGCTGGGAAAGATTGAAGGTAGGAGGAGAAGGGGACAACAGAAGATGAGATGGTTGGATGGCATCACTGACTCAATGGACATGAGTTTGAGCAAGCTCTGGGAGTTGGTGATGGACAGGGAAGCCTGGCATTCTGAGTCCTTGGAGTTGCAAAGAGTTGGACGGGACTGAGTGACTGAACAACAATTCCAAGTGTTGCAAATATTGGAATTCTCATACAGCACTGATGGGGATATAACATGGTAGGTACAACTACTCTGAAAAGTGATTTGGTAGTTCCTTTAAAAAATAAACGTATACCTATTTTATGACCCAGCCAATCCTCAATTACATATTTATCCAGGATTTTAAGTCCATAAAAAGACTTAAATATTCACAGTAACTTTACTTGGTATAACCAAAAACTGGAGACAACCCATTGATCAACAGGTGAATGGATAAACAAACTGGATCATCCATGAGATGGAATACTACTCAGCAATACAAAGGAAGAGACTGCTGATACATGTACAAACTAGCAGTCGGTAGTTCCACCTTCAGGTCATTCACCCCAGCGCCAGGCACATGCATGGAGGTGTCTCCAGATCACCCTTGCTCCCAGACCTCAGGTCTTCCCAGGTGACACCTGGACACTTCGGAGCAGATGCAAGCTAGCTCCTCCCCGCTCTGTCTGAACTCCTCACCCACAGAATCTCTGAGCATATTAAAATGGCGTTTCATTATTTGCAAACCATGGGGTAAGAGTGAGAAGGCATGGGGTAAGACAGCCTGACCACAGCCCTGTTGGCTAATTTGCTCTTTCCCTACATTCCACACTCCAGGGTCTCTCGCCTCACAATCTACGTGCAATCCGTCTTCCACGATTTTCCGTGAACATGTGACAGCTGAGCTCATGTTTAGTGCTGCATGGCACGCCACGAGGTACGCGCTTGGCCATGGGCTGCTTTTGTCCTGTGAGCGTATTAAGCTCCACCTGAACAAGCCACTGAGGTTACGTCATGGCTGCATTGCGTGGGAAGGCTGCATTATAGCCTGTCCGCTGGGGCAACCACCAGAGCAGGGCACACAGTGTGCGTCTGTTACTACGGCTGCTGTATCAGCCAGGAGAGAATAAATGTGTCTGCAGCTCAAAACACAAATGAATACAATGGCAATTTGAAGCCACTGAGCTTTGGAGGTAATTCAGTACACAGCAATAGTAACAGATCCTGGGGTAAAAGCAGTAATGTGCTGGTTTTTTTCCCTATGCTGAGCTAAGTAGAAACTCATAAGTCCTGTCACACTTCCAAAGTCCAAAACACCTACCGACACTGCCTGAGCCAACCTGGGTCTATGCACCTGGGCATCCTACAGGAGCATGGGCCCTTTTACAGCACCCGCTCCAGTCACCTAAGCACAGTCCGCTGCTTCAACAGGACTTCTTTCCTCCACTGCCCTCAGGAGAATGAGAAGGCAGCTCAGGGAGGACAGTCAGGGACGGAGCACTTTACAGACACCCCGGGGCAAAGGCCCCCTCGGGAGTCCACTCAGGAGACAAAGGCAGAGATTAACGGCCATCTGCACCACCTGAGGGGCATCCGTAGCTCCACCCCATCATGACAGCAGAACGTCTCCCTGCCACTTGCCATTTGGGACCCCACAAAACCGACGGGTCTTCCATGAGCAGCGCCCCCCTACCGCCACGTGCTGACCGTGTTACCTATGAAGAGAGAATGCCGCTCTTCAGACACAGTGTCTGGTCCAGGGCACGCGACGCAAGCAGGACCCTGCGCGTCATCTTATGAAGCCTGATGTGATTGAGTCCCTGGACCCCAGGAACCACGTGAGCTGCAGAGGCCAGGAGCCACCCTTCTTATTGTCAGGGACCGGCCTGAGAAGCTAGAGGGAAACAGGCGAGCGAAGGCAGCAGAAAGCAACAGTGCTCCAGCTACATTACTTGAAAAATCCTGGGTCCGTCATGGCTGAGGCTCATATAACCTGATGGACTTTTCACAGGAGACAAAATTATTTTACTGATTAAACCTGGCACCCAGCCAGGCACACCTGGGTAACGGTCTTGATCACATAGAGGAGTGCCCTGCTAAGAGGGCCCGGTAACCACAAATCTGACCTAGGTAAGCAGTTAGGCCCTTATAGAATAAATATAGGGAGGCCTGGCATGCTGCAGTCCATGGGGTTGCAAAGAGTCGGACAACTGAGCAACTGAACTGAACTGATAATAAATAGAGAAGCAACCAAGAAGTACATTCTGAGAAGCTGGTCCGCATCCTGCCAGAAACATCTCTCCTTTATAGGATTCATTCCAGATTTCCTTAAGTTCATGTACTTAATTTAAAATTTGGTTCACTTTGCAAAAATCTCACTTTTTAAACAACTTATCAGTGCTATGTATTACCAAAAACATTATACCCTGGAAGAGAACAATCTCTGTTTTTTTCCTCTACATACAAAGACAATTCACACACACACACACCCCACAAAATGTTTTATAGTAGAGCCCTGTCAAAAAGTTATTTTAAAACCTTTTATTTTCTCTGGCAGCCAGAAATGATGTTCACTTGTCTGGAACACAGGCTGTTACAGGCTGCTTGTCACAGACGACTGGGAGGGAAAAAAGCAGAAGATGACAGCTGCAAATCTCAGACTCCCCAAAGACAAAGCGCGTGGCCAAAGGCCATCATTCAGTGCCGCTCGAAGCCTCGGCCTCCTGAAGAAAGTGCCCACGTCATTCACACTAGCACTCAGTAAATCAGCGAAGTACTCTCACTGCAACTTCAACAGTTTCCTTCTTTTCTTGCTATTGTTAAATACTTTCCCTTTTTAGGTAGTTACTAGTGTATCAGAACTCCAAGTAACTACTCTTTAATATGGTTGAAACTGGAATATCTTCAAGATGTCTGTACTGTCAGCACTGGAATCAGGAAGGGGAAAAAAAAAATTCCTGGGAAAGGAAAACAGAACCCTGGCTGAGCTCCCCAGTGCTGCACTGCCCCCCTCCCAGCTGACTCCATCCACGGGAGGCTGCAGGACAGGGTGCCCACCGCAGCCGCACAAGGCAACAGGAAACACTGCCCCAGGATGCAAGGACGAGCCTCACCCGCCCAGCAGCTGGCACATAGCCCTTCGGTGCTCAGCCTCCTTGTCAGGCAAGACAGGGAAGCCATACTGGGGTCAGGGCTGTGACTCTCCGCTCCAGTCTCATGCCAAGTCTCGGTGTCCCCAAACCTAGCAATTTCCTGGCCTCCACAACAGGCAGGCACGGCGTTCTGCTGGGCAACACTGAGTTTTCACAACGCAGATGGCCCAAGCAGGGACGTCTGTCATCACACAACGCCCGTCTTCCACTAAGGCTGCAAGGTGCCCACCAGCAGGACCGCTCCCGCACCAGCTAACCCCCCTGCTGTCCACCGGTGACTGCGCTGTGGCCGGCCTCCGCCTCACGACAATCTCAGGTGGAGACACAGGTCTGGGGTCAGGCGTCCGCTCAAGGTCACACAGTGTGCGTGCAATCTGAGCAGGGCTCTGGGCTCTGTACTCACCACCCTGGCCACTGGGGGTCCTGTCGGTGCCACCCAGGTTGCTGAGCCCAGGGGACAGGCAGGCGCCACACAGCGTGAGTTGCCCCCTTCTCTGGGTAATCTGCCCTGTAAACCCACTGGCGTCCAGCCACGTTTAGGGCCCACCCCACTCCCTGGTGAGCCCCTAGCCCTCCCCCCAGGCACTCAGAGCTCTGAGCCAGGGTGCCCGGAGTCTGTGGGGCTCAGCCATTTGCTGGAGTTCCTTCTCCATACTCCCCCACCACCCACCACTGAGCCTGGGATGACGTGAACACGGAGGAAGGGGAAACGCTCTTCAGCATCTTCAGACAGGTGCTGGAGTGGGCTGCCTAAGAGTATCCTGGTGGCTCCCCTGGTGGCGCAGATGGTAAAGCCTCTGCTGCAAGGCAGGAGACCCGGGTTCATTCCCTGGGTCCAGAAGATCCCCTGGAGAAGGGAATGGCAACCCACCCAAGTACTCTTGCCTGGAGAATCCCATGGACGGAGGCACCTAGTAGGTGTAGTCCATGGGGTCGCAGAGTCGGACACGACTGAGCGACTTCACTTTCCAAGTGCCTCCTGAGCTGGTGTGGCATTAAAACCGGAGAGCAGGGTACCTGCGCTGCCCCTTGGAGTCTTCAGGTGACGCAAAGGCCTCCATCTTCACACGGGATGTACAGGGACGCAAAGACCTGCGAGGTGCAGGCTCGGGGAGAGAAAACCCTGACAAGGAAAGGTTCAGGGGCAGACGGCTACTGGCAAGGGACACATGTCCCCCGAGGGCTTGGAACGTGGATGCTCACGTCCCTGGAGCAGTAAGACATCCTTCACCCCCAGGAGATGCATATTTATACTGAAGAAGGCAGTTTTCCAGAGACCAACCAACGAGGCCCTGAACAGACATTAATTGAAGGTCTCTGTCTCCATGCTGCTCTGAAGAATTTCACCCCAATAAAATGATTAACTGCTGCTCAGAAAGAAGACCCACAGTCCATCTGGGACTCAGTGATGCCCTCCAGGACAGAGCAGGGATAAAACCCAGGTGCTCAGAGCTCCCAACATCAGCAGGGAGCCACATGCAAGGAAGAGGTCCTTCCGTACACGTCAAGGTCAGAAAATGAGAGATGGTCAAGGGAACCAAAACTGCCCTAAAAGCAGAGTCAGAAAAGCAGCAGCCATCCTTCACCAGGGATGGATGACGGTCTATTTGGAGAAAGTTGGACTTCTTCCAATGTGGACACAGAGGACTTCCCTGGCGGTCCAATGGCTAGGACTCTGCCCTTCCAATGCGGGGTATTTCAGGGATTCCTGGTCAGGAAACTAAGATCCCACATGCCACGCAGTGCAGCCAAAACATCAAAAAAAAAAAAAAAAGGGTGATGCAGAGAATGCTCATTCCCTTCTCAAGGGCCCAATAAAGCCAAGTGCAGACTGCCTAAGGGATCCATGGGAGGCCTATAAGCTCTGTCTCTAAACAGTGGCTGTCTCCTTGGAGAGAAGAAAAGCCTCTTCTCCCTCCCCCAGACCTAAGCATCTCTGAGCATGGGGACCCACACCACACGTGGGCAAAGCCTCTCCGAGGGGCTCGGCCCCTCCCAGCTGGCCCCAGATTGCATTCACGCCACCATCACCGACCACCAATGATGCTTGCTATTTTCTGCTCAACTGGGCGGGAACACTCGCAGCTTTCTCGGGCTTTTCCCCTCCAGTTCACTGTCCAGCTCTGTCCAAACCCAGTGACAGGGAGTTTGATCTATGACTTGCTAATGGATTGAGAAAGGTACGCGCTCCTTCAGCCTGAAGGCAGTTTATGCAACCCCACGGCAGTTCCAGCCAGCGCATTCCCTGTCTGGTCGTGCACAAGAAATCGCCTGCTGCTTTGAAAGAAGACTGTGCAAAACGAACCCGCTGCATTCGCAGCTGGAAAACGCCCAAGAGAACTGGGCAGCAGCCTTTTTTTTTTTTTTTTTTGCCGGGCTTTTCCATGAGAAAGAAGTACACTGACAGAAGGCTAGGCCTTTCGGTAGAGGGGGAAAAATGCAACCGTGAAAGTCATTTCTTAAAAGAAACTGAGCAGTCACTCCAAACAGAGTGTCTGTTCCCCTTCCCTTTCTCGGTGTCGGACTTCCTGGCCCACGTCCTGCTGCTGGGAGGGAAGCCGGCTCGCTCCTGCTCGGTCACACGTTCCCCGGCTCTCTCCCTTGGAGGGAACAGGAAGGCTGCTGATTCAAAAATCAGACACTTCTGTGGGAGCTGGCGAGGGCCGCGCTCTCCACCCCCGCGGCCCTGGAACACCAAGTCAGCGCCCGGCCTCCCGGCCCTGGCCTCCCGAGGGCCACCGGCCCTCCTCCAGCCCCGGGCTTGGACCAGCTGCCAGGAGCTTCCTTGAGCCACCTGGACAGCCCCAGCCAGCGTGGACTTTAAATAATAAACTATGCATTCTTGGTCCATCTGCCACTGAAGGCAGATTTTCCTATTTAAGCTGGAGGCCTCCTCTGCTTTGAGTTACTAAAGTAGGGCGGGTGTGTGTTGCATAAGAGCGCAGGAGAGAGCCGGGAAGAGACAGCACCGCTTCTCCTCCAGTTCCCCGGCCTGGTGGGACCGCAAGTGGGGAGAGGACTCACACACACGCACAAAAAATAGCACAAGCGGCCTTTCGTTTCTGGTCTCAGGGCTTCAGTTTTAGACTTTCTTTCTCAGTCAAGTAATGGGATTATCAAGGAAGAGGTCTACAGTGAATTTTTCTGTGTTCTGACACAGAACATGTCTGAAATATAACTGAAGGAGAAAAAATAATTATTAAACAGTGGCCGTGACTGCAATGCTTAGCCTTGTAAGAGAAACATATTTATGATATATGTTTACAGGAAACATTGGAAACATAATAATGAATGTGATAAATTGGAGAGTGGTCCCCCAACGATGCCCACGTCCTAATCCCCTGAACACAGGCGTGTGTTAACTTACACAGTAAAAGGGCTTAGCAGATGTGATTACGTTGAGGATCTTGAGATGGGGAGACACCCTGGGTGAGTGAGGTGGGCCTGATGCAGGCACACGAGTCCTTATCCCCGGGAGGCAGAGAGAGATGTGACTAGAGAAGAGAACCGTCGGCGTGAGAAAGTCTCCACTGTCCGTGGCGGGCTGTGAAGATGGAGGCAGGGGCTGACAGC
Source organism: Ovis aries (assembly GCF_016772045.2). Classification (NCBI taxonomy): domain Eukaryota; kingdom Metazoa; phylum Chordata; class Mammalia; order Artiodactyla; family Bovidae; genus Ovis; species Ovis aries. The sequence goes on along the minus strand of NC_056071.1, from coordinate 5,761,478 downwards.
CAAGGAATACGGGCGGCCTTGAGGAGCTGGAAAACGCAAGGAAACAGACTCTCCTCTAGAGCCTCCAGGAGGAGTGAAGGCCTGCTGACATCTTGACTCCAGCCAGCAAAACCAACTTCAGACTTCTGACCTCCGGGATTGTGAGATATTAATAATACATTTGTGTTGTTCTTAGTCACTAAGTTTTTGTGGTAATTTTTCATAGCAGTGATAGGGAACTCTTGCCTTCCACTCAGACATAATGACAACAAACAGCAGAGAGACAAATGTGATGTTCAGAACACAGACACAGGACTTTGAGATTCCAGAAAGCAGGCGAGGCAATTAGGGTGGACTTCCTGGATGAGGCGACATCTAGGTTGGGCCTCCAAAAACAAAATGGATTTTCAACAGCAGTAAAAGATAGGCAACAAAAAGGTTATTCCATAAGCCAAATTATAACTTTAATATACCCAAGGCCTGTGACCTAGGAACTTGCAATCTACTATAATCCACACTAAATATTTAATGCGTCAAGTAACAGGGGACTTAAATTTGAAAATCTAGACAAAATCTGCTAGAATAATACAATTCACCAAAATTGATCCCATTGGTAATATAAAACTTAGGCTAATTTTTATAGAAGAAACAGAAAGTTATAAAGAAACTACAGACACACACACAAAATCAGACTAAGATGATTTCACAAGGGATTCTACCAAACCTTCATAAACCAGACAGCCTCAATGATTCATAAATTGTTCCAGAGCACTGAAAACAAAGGAAAACTTCCACCCTTTTAAAAAACTAGTATACTTTTGATAACTGAGCCCACGCACAAAAGAAAACTATAGAGAACTGTCAGGTATAAATACGGATGCAAAAAGGCTGGATAAAATATTAGCAGATAGTTTGCAACATCACTTTAAGGAAATAATGTATTACAACCAAGTGAGACGACTACCAGGAATTCAAGGTTGGTATAATAACAGGAATTCCATTTACATAACACCCAATATTAATCTGTTTAAAAAGAACAATCACATTCATGACCTCCCCACAAAGGGCTGCAAAAGCCTTTAGAAAATCTAATACCCGTATCTAATTTTAACAGTTACTCTCACAAAGGCCAAATCTGAGATCACTTGTGTATCAAAAGAAACAGGTAAATAAATTAGTACCCATGGAGTAAAATAAGGATCTACAAGTCCACACAGATATAACTAAATAAATGGTGGGGGAGAAAAGAGAAAGCTGTCCTTGCAGGAGGGCACCAATTAGAAATGGGAAGAAAGTAATGGAGCTAGAAATGCACCATTGTGAAGCCATCACAATCAAAACTGAGTCTCCCAAGAATTAAGAGACACTAAAACTAGTGAGCAAAAGTTTAAAGAAGAACAAGGTATTTTTATAAGCTCAAAATATCCCACAAATAACTCACTAATTACATACAAGAAGATAATGACCTGAAGCAGATAAAACAGTGATTACAACCTGAGGCAAGTAATAAAATTTGACATCCCCAATGTGACACAAACTGGTGGGACGTGCCTCCTGGTAAGATACACTGAGAAGAACACAACAGCCCTTTTGCGGTATTCCCGCCAAAAATGAACAACCTAAGTCCACTCGTGAAGAAACAGCACACAAAACCAAAAGTAGAAGTTTCCTCCAAAACAACTAGACTGTAATCGTATTTTTGAAGAAAGGTGATGGTTATAAAGAAAAATTCTAAGCAACTGACCCAGATTGGGGGAGATCAAGGAGATGTGATAACTAAATGTAACGTGTGATTCTATCAATAGATTAGCATCCGGACCAAGAAAAGAAAGCTACATCATTTGCATTTCTCTGATAATGAGTGCTGTTGAGCATCCTTTCATGTGTTTGTTAGCCATCCGTATGTCCTCTTTGGAGAAATGTTTATTTAGTTCTTTGGCCCATTTTTTGATTGGGTGGCTTATTTTTCTGGAATTGAGCTGCATAAGTTGCTTGTATATTTTTGAGATTAGTTGTTTGTCAGTTGCTTCATTTGCTATTATTTTCTCCCATTCCGAAGGCTGTCTTTTCACCTTGCTTATAGTTTCCTTTGTTGTGCAGAAGCTTTTAATTTTAATTAGATCCCATTTGTTTATTTTTGCTTTTATTTCCAGAATCCTGGGGGGTGGATCATAGAGGATCCTGCTGTGATTTATGTCAGAGAGTGTTTTGCCTATGTTCTCCTCTGGGAGTTTTATAGTTTCTGGTCTTACATTTAGATCTTTAATCCATTTTGAGTTCACTGCAGCACTGTTTATAATAGCCAGGACATGGAAACAACCTAGATGTCCATCAGCAGATGAATGGATAAGAAAGCTGTGGTACATATACACAATGGAGTATTACTTAGCCATGAAAAACAATACATTTGAATCAGTTCTAATGAGATGGATGAAACTGGAGCCAATTATACAGAGTGAAGTAAGCCAGAAAGAAAAACACCAATACAGTATACTAACACATATATATGGAATTTAGAAAGATGGCAATGATGACCCTGTATGCAAGACAGCAAAAGAGACACAGATGTGTAGAGCAGACTTTTGGACTCTGAGGGAGAGGGAGAGGGAGGGATGATTTGGGAGAATGGCATTGAAACATGTATACTATCATGTAAGAAACGAATCGCCAGTCTATGTCCAATGCAGGATACAGGATGCTTGGGGCTGATGCATGGGGATGACCCAGAGAGATGTTATGGGGAGGGAGGTGGGAGGGGGGTTCATGTTTGGGAACGCATGTACACCCATGGTGGATTCATGTCAGTGTATGGCAAAACTAATACAGTATTGTAAAGTAAAATAAAGTAAAAATTAAAAAAATTTTTTTTAAAAAAAGAAAGCTACAGAAGACATTCATGGGACTACTTGCAAAACTTAAATATGGGTGGTTCATTTGACGATAGTATTATATCAATGTTTCATATCCTAGATTTGATAAACATACGATGGTTAGTAAGTTCTTAGGAAATATAAATGAATGTATTTACAGATATATTCTATAAATACATATGTATTTATATATATGTATAGATACATAGGACTGTGATATCTGCAAATTACTCTCAAACACTTGAGAAGAAATAAGTGTGTGTGGAAGGAGAGGGTTGGGGAGGTTGGAAGGAAGGTGGGGAGGAAGAAAGTGAGAAAGCAGACTCCAGAGTGAGTTGGGGGAAGATATTAACAAGTGGTAATTTGGGGACTAACAAAGGTCTTTGCAGTGATAGCAAAATAAGCCAATAAAAAGATGGGGGATATAAACTAAGCATACAGGATAAGAGAGCAAACAGGTAATTCTGAGTCTGGACAACTGGAAAAAAAATGGGTCAGGACACTGGTATTGGGCTGGTGGAGGCAGGCATGGTCCGACGAGGGTCTGGTTCAGAAACCCCACGTTCTGCGGAGTGGGCGGCCAACCACTGGCCGCTGCAGACAGAACCCAGAAGGATGAGGGGCTCGAGACAAACAGCAAGGGGGTGCTGCTCCAGGAAAGAACAGATGAGGACCCCAAGAGAAGAGGGGGAAAAAAGGGCAGGAGCGACCACACATGCACCTTGGAAAGCGTTCGCATCTGGAGGCAGAGGAGGAAGGGAGGCAGGGAAGCCAGGAGCGAGGGGTCCCTGCTGCAATGCGCGCAGGATGCTGGGAGATGCACCACGGACATGCTCCAACGTTCCACTGGGGGTCTGAGGGCGACACCCCAGCCCCATGGAGTCCATCTGTTCCCACAGGAAAACGGAAAGCGGAGAACTGTAAGAGCGTGCTAGAGGCCGTACCGGAGGCCAGCGCGTGGCAGGCAGTGAGGGAGGCGAGACTTCTGCCCTTGCACCCAGCTGCCAATGCAGAGGCGGGGTGCTACTCAGAACTCCCATCCCGTGTTTGGTCATCTCTGCTCAGGCTGCAGAGTCACAGTCGTCAACCTCTTCTCTCTCCACCCAGCCCAGCAAATTCCACTGGGAATCAGAAAGTCCTTCCTATCTGGGCTCCTCAGAGGTAGGCACGGGAGAAAGGGACCGTTAGGGGACTGGGGATCTACTTCCCTAGGGCCCATCCAGAATGAGACTGGCAATCAGCTTTCAACCACCCACTGGAGTGTGGGCTCCCTGACTCCCTGAGAACAGGGACTTGTAGCTCTTGCTTTCTACAGGATGCCCCAGGCCCAGGACCGGCCCTGAAACACAGTCAGCGTCACATAAACACTGGCCGAGTGAGCAAAGCGCTGTTGTGAATAACAGGGCACATTACAAGTTTAAATATAAACATAATCAAGCCAATTTAGAGAAAACACACACACAGAGTCACTGAGCACATAGAATAAAATTAATATTTACATAAAGATTCATTCAAACCCTGCCTCCATGCCTGGTTTACCCATTTTTCCTGATTCTCCAGCCACCAGCCCAGAAAGCAGAGCCTCCGGAGGGAACCACAAGAGCACAGGTGGGTCCCCCAGGCTACAGTTCCCTTCCAGATGGCCCTCACCAAGCCCCCAAGAGGCCTAGGTCTCCAATGCCCTATCTACTCCTTTAGAGATCTCAGAGCCATCTTTGCTGAATGACTAAATTTTTAAAAAGGAAGGAAGGATGGAAGAAGCGGTTTATCATAGATCAATTTATTGTTCACACAGGAGGAATTTTTCTAACTGAATATACAGGAATTTTTAGAAGGTAACAAGTTTTCTTAAATGGTTAACATTTTTATTTTTTAAATTTATTAATTTTAATTGGAGGCCGATTACAATATTGTAGTGGTTTTGCCACGTATTGACATGTCAACATTTCTAAAGGCCAGGGGTCCCTAACGCTAGGCGCCGTCTCCCAGCCAGGATGCCTGCAGGGTCCTCTTTTCTTTCTGTGTCCTCCCTATAGTGGCTCCTGCCCTAAGGCACATGCCTTCCCCAAGCATAGGACCCTCACCTTTCTATTTTGGAGGCTCTCAGCCCTAGAAGTTCCCTCGGCCCATGCAAGAGCATAAGGAGACAGGAGCCACTGAAAACACTCCAGCAACCCACCATTCACATCTTCAGGACAGCTCTAGAACTCTCTATGATTCCCAGAGTTCCTGCTGTAGGAACACAGCCCCTCTACTGCCCATAGCAACAACCTTGGCACGCACTCACCTCCCCCTGGATTTCCTGTTGGATTCCACTGAATGTGCTCTCCCCTGTCTCTCTCTCTTGCTCCCCGGGACCCCCTCCCTGCCCTTAACTAATCACTTGCACCCAAGTCCGTATGTCAGGTTTGGCTTTAGGGAACCCACTCTGTGGACCTTTTCTATAGAGATGACACACTATGTTCTAGTAATTCTTTCTACTTAATGAAAAACCATTTGCATTAGCCCATTTAACTCCCAGTAACCTGGTGAAGTAGAAATACTGAGAAAAGTACTAGCCCTCTTTTACAAATGAAGAAACACAGAGGAAAAGAAAATTAGCAGATTGTAAGAACCTCAGCATCCTGGGAAGCAGAGTCAGACCATGCCCAATGTCAGCAAGGTTCAGTCCAGGGCTGTGTTCATTCCCAGGACACTCAGACAGGCGGTACCCATTTTACAGGCCCCCAATTCAGGGAGTCATACAGCTTCAGGAAACAATAATGATAAAAATAATAATTTTATTCTTTCCAAATGATGATTAATGCACATCCCCTAGCCATCCAAACACCCCAAAAGAAAATCCAAAAGATTTTCTAAGTCACTTGTCTTAAAAAGAAATAAACACGAGATCTGAGGGACTTGGATAGATGTTCATATAAATCAAAGAGCAAGATCAGAGATTCCCCTTAAAGCTTATGAGAATTAAGCCTAGCAAACAACAACAAATGCAGAAATGATTATGACTGAGCCCTCACACTGCACAAGGTACCCTATGGGCTCTTCCAGGAGACATTGATCTAAGAAGCAGCTGGTGATCTCAGAAGTATCCCCAACCCCTCTGAGCACCAGCAGCCAGGGAAGCGGGTGTGTGCGTGCACAGGTGAGCCTGACCGTCGGGTCTTCCAGGGAGATCCTTGCTCAGCCAACTGCTGACACCTGTACAGATCCCTCCAGATAAGGGGGCGGGCACACATCAGATGTGCCACAGGGCACCAAGAAACAGTGCCAGGAACATGACAGCTGCCTTCTACGGTCTAAGAGAACAAACTCAAGACCTGTCCTATGGAGTCTGGGGTTAAATCGTTGAGCACTTTCGTCAGACAGCAAGGAGACAGTGTCTGTACTTGCGGTCCGTGAAAGAAGCAGGGAGTGATCTCAGTACGCTGATTTACTGCGGCACTAATGCGTTATTTTTCTTAGGCTATCGCCACAGATGGCCTCTGCGTTCCTTTACTGAAGGCACTTTATAGAGCCCAAGGTGGAAAACGTCTGGACACAGCTGCCCTCTGGCCACTGTGTCTGAAACCTTGGCTCCCTAAAAGAACAGCACTTGGCGAAGGGGTGCCCTTGAGAAGGGGCAGGACTCTTAGCAGAAAGAGGGGTAGGGATGACTTCCCCACCCTGGTGGGGGGGGGGGGGTGGTTGGTTCTCTGAGCCACGGGAAGGCACCTGTGCTTGCAGTCCCCCAGGGTGGGGCATAGGCAGGACCACTGAGCGGGGCCTCAGATGCCGCAGCCTCCCTGGGGGCTCCCGGTCATCAAGGATGGCCAATACCTAGAGAACTGTCATACTTGAAACAGTAAATGAGTGTTCTGAGAGGCCAGAGGATATGAGGCACAGATACTAGCCTAAAGGGTGAAGGGCCAGTGTGTTCTGCCACAGCAAGATGAAAGGTGTGGCCAGGACCCTGGTGTGACTCAGGACAGGGAAGACCAGGAAGATTCCTCTGTGCAGAGCTGTGGATGCCAGAGGAATGTCGCTGAGCCTCAGTGCAAACCCCTCAGCCTGTGCCACACACTCCAATAAGCATCACTCTTGTGGTATAGATTTCCTAAGGAAAAACACTAAAGTAGAAATCATGTTTGTACTTTGAAAAGGTCCTGGGGCATCAGACAAGAAGACATGTGACTTTACTCGCTGAAGATTCTTCCATACCCCAAAGCATAGCACACTCTCATCGAAGAAGGGGTAGTGGGGGCTGAGAGAGGAGGGGATACATCAGCCTAAATTGAGCTCACAGTGTGAGATTACAATCCATATTGGAGAATGTGGCCCAGTGTAAAAGAGAGCGAGCAAATACAATGAACAGGGAGACAAAATTCAGAAGGTGAGTGATTCAAAAAAGACAAAATATTTATGCTTAAAAAAAACACAAAGTGATCAAGGAAAGGAAAAATCATAATGAAAGAACCAGACACTATGAAAATGACAGACGGAACTGGAAAATAATGAAATATAATTTCTTGATGTATGGATTATAATTGCCAAAATTAAAAACTCAGTAGGTGGACTACATGGAGATTAGACCCAGTTTAAGAGTAAACTGGTGAACTGAGAGACAAATGAGAATTACCCAGAATATAGAATACAGAGATAAAAAGACCAACAACATACAAAGAAATTACAAAACACAGAAGACAGACTAGGGAGATCCACATCAGGTAACGGTTCTAGAAGAAGAATAAACAGATAACAGGAAAGAAGCATTCTTCAGTGACATGGAGCTGGGCAGTTTATGATGATTTTTGTGATTAAATGGGAGGGGACAAAAATATATAATTAACAGACAAAAATAACAAGGACAATGAAAGCTAAAGCATTTGAAGGTTCGTGTATTATGAATGAAAGATACCTGACACTTTTAGACTTCCTCAGGACAATTCCTTTTTTAATTTCAGGGTAAAAGCAACTAAAAAATGTCCACACCAGTGGAAGAAAAAAGAATAAAGAAAAGCTGGTGGAACCAACAGAAGGAAAGAAAACAACAACAAAAAGAAACAGAAGCAAAGGAAAAGCACCGCGTTATAAATGGAAAACCAAAGATGGCAGAAATAAATGTAATCATATCAGTAACACCATAAAAATCCTAACCCTGTCAATGAAAATAAAGATGTTCCTAAACTGGACTTTTTTTTTTTAATATTTTATTTTATTATTATTTTTTTTTAGTTTTTTATTTTTTAAATTTTAAAATCTTTAATTCTTACATGCATTCCCAAACATGAACCCCCCTCCCAATTTTTTTAAATCATATTACTTTTAGGAAACCATATAAAACATCATTATAGAGAAGGACTGAAAATAAAACTAAAGAAAAAGAAGAATCATGTAAACATTAAACAAAATAAAAATTAACTGGCAATATAAATACTAGATGAAAATAGCGAGAAGGCCAAAAGCTTTACTGGAGAAAATAAAGGCCTATTACACGATAATAGAAATAATTCACCAGGAATATGGCCATACGATAAACAATACTGCCTCATAACTGATAAAGAAAAAATTGATAGAATTAAAAGGTTAAATAGGCAAAACCACAACTTGTGAGATTTTTAATATACCTCTAATTAAAATAAGTCAAACAAAATAAAACAATGAGGATATGAATGATTTTGTCATCATAATACTTTAAACTAATGAATATATAATGATGTTCACAATTAAAGAATATATATTTTTTAAATTTACATATAAAACATTTAGTTAAAAAAATACCTATGTTTTAAACCACAATGCAAATCTCAACCATTAGCAAAGAATCAACATCATATGGAATGCAGGCCAACAAGCTTCTAACAGGCCTATATCTCCTACAGAGAGCAACTGTAAACTTAAAAAATACAAAACTCCACTGACTAAATAGCTGGAAACTAAGCTAATACAGGAAGCTTTTGGTGGGAAGTCTTGCTTGGAAGAACAGAAGAGCACAGGGGACTGAAAGCAGGTGTAGTTAGTGCAATATATATTCCAAGTAAGTGCCGTAAGCAGGCCAGAGTCATACCCCAGGTCAGCGCTATACTCCAGGCCAGAGTCATACCCCAGGTCAGCCCTATACTCCAGGCCAGAGTCATACCCCAGGTCAGCCCTATACTCCAGGCCAGAGTCATACCCCAGGTCAGCCCTATACTCCAGGCCAGAGTTATACCCCAGGTCAGCCCTATACTCCAGGTCACTGCTAAACTCCAGGTCAGAGTCATACCCCAGGTCAGCCCTATACTCCAGGCCAGAGTTATACCCCAGGTCAGCCCTATACTCCAGGTCACTGCTAAACTCCAGGTCAGAGTCATACCCCACGTCAGTGCTATACTCCAGTTCAGAGTTATACTCCAGGTCAGAGTTATACTCTGGGTCACTGATATACTCCAGGTCAGTGCCATACCCCAGGTCAGAGTTATACTCTGGGTCACTGCTATACTCCAGGTCAGAGCTGTACTCCAGGTCAGAGTTATACTCCAGATCAGTGCTGTACTCCAGGTCAGAGTTATACCCCAGGTCACTGCTATACTCCAGGTCAGTGCTGTACTCCAGATCAGAGTTATACTCCAGGTCACTGCTAAACTCCATGTCAGAGTTATACCCCAGGTCAGTGCTATACTCCAGGTCAGAGTTATACCCCAGGTCACTGCTATAGTCCAGGTCAGAGTTATACTCCAGGTCAGAGTTATACTCTGGGTCACTGTTATTCTCCAGGTCAGTGCTATACTCCAGGTCAGAGCTATACTCCAGGTCAGTGCTATACTCCAGGTCAGAGTTATACCCCAGGTCAGAGTTATACTCCAGGTCAGAGTTATACCCCAGGTCAGAGTTATACCCCAGGTCAGTGCTATACTCCAGGTCAGAGTTATACTCCAGGTCAGTGCTGTACTCCAGGTCAGAGTTATACTCCAGTTGAGCGCTATACTTCAGGTCAGCACTATACTCCAGGTCAGAGTTATACTCTGGGTCACTGCTATACCCCAGGTCAGTGCTGTACTCCAGGTCACTGCTAAACCCCAGTTGAGCTCTATACTCCAGGTCAGTGCTATAGTCCAAGTCAGTGCTATACTCCAGGTCAGAGTTATACTCTGGGTCACTGCTATACTCCAGGTCAGCGCTGTACTCCAGATCAGCGCTATACTCCAGGTCAGAGTTATACTCCAGGTCAGCGCTATACTCCACGTCAGCGCTGTACTCCAGGTCAGAGTTATACTCCAGGTCAGCGCTATACTGCAGGTCACTGCTATAGTCCAGGTCACTGCTATACTCCAATAGAATTCCCACAACTCTCAGGCCTAAAGAATCAGACGGCAGAGTTCAGAGCAAAAAGATGACTAGAAACTAAGTGGGGCATATCAGAAAGGAGAGCTCCAAGAAGAGGGAGCCCAAAATTCTGTATATCAGTTGTATCAAAATCTCTAAACAATCCCTACATGGAAGAGACTTTAGCTGAGGATAAAAGAACAGAACTGAGATAAGAGATGCTGCCCTAGAGATAAATTTTGCTGTTTGAGTCCAAGAGTATTAAATTGGCAGCTAAAACACTCCAGAAAAATATAATCAACTTCAAAACATTACATTTACACCCAGAATGCATTCCAAAATTACTTGATACAAGAATAACCAGGAAGATGCGATCCATTTTTAACAAAAAAGACAATAAATGGAGAAAAAAATCCCAAGAGAATCCAGCTGTTAGAAGAGCAGACAAAAATGTTAAAGCAACTATTATCACCATGCCTAAAGACTTAAAGGAAACTATGCTCTTGATGAATGAAAATATAGGAAATCTCAGTAGAGATCCTAAAATTACAAAAAAGAGAACCAAATGGAAAACTTGACACGGGCCACATTCTTTAACTGCTAAACAGAGAACTATAAATTCATTTTTGAATGGTGGTAGAAACATATGATAAAAATTTATAAATAATATAAAGCTGTAATGATAATAGATAATAGAGAACACTTAGTGCCATAAATCAGAGAAGGCAATGGCACCCCACTCCAGCACTCTTGCCTGGAAAATCCTAGGGATGGCGGAGCCTGGTAGGCTGCAGTCCATGGGGTCGTGAAGAGTCGGACACGACCGAGCGACTTCCCTTTCACTTTTCACTTTCACACATTGGAGAAGGAAATGGCGACATACTCCAGTGCTCTTGCCTGGAGAATCTCAGGGACGGGGGAGCCTGGTGGGCTGCTGTCCATGGGGTCGCACAGAGTCAGACACGACTGAAGCAACTTAGCAGCAGCAGCAGCAGCAGCAGTGCCGTAAATTATTGTAAGTGCATTATACATTAATTTATTTAACCATCTTAATAATTTTATAAAGTATATGCAACTGTTATCATTTTTACAAATAAAGAAATTTAGGTACAAAAAGATTAAATAAACTACTCAAAGTGATTCAAGCCAGTAAGTGGCTTAAGGCAGGAATTCAAACCCAGTAGACCTATCTGTAAATTCTTAAGTATCTACACTGCACTGCCCCTCTAGGAGGAAATTATGATGAATCTTGGAGAATGCCTAGGACTGGATACTGGAAATATTACATATCAAAATGTGTACGCAGTCAGAGGCATGCTGTTGCTGCTGCTGCTGCTGCTGCTGCTGCTCAGTCGTGTCCCACTCTCTGTGACCCCGTGGAGCTTAACCCCAGGCTTCTCTGTCCACAGGACTCTCCAGGCAAGAACACTGGAGGGGGTTGCCATGCCCTCCTCCAGGTTTAAGGTACGCTTATGGGGAAACGTATAGTCTTAAATATACACAGTAAAAATTAAGACAGATAAAGTTTAATGTGTTAAGTGTTTTACTCAAAAAGTTAGGCAAAAGGCAACAGGATTAAATCCAGAGAATGTAAAATAAAATAAAAAAGACAGAAATTAAAGAAAATGGAAATAAAAAAAGTAGTAAGGAAGAAAAATATAAAACCAAATCTAGTGCTTTGAAAAGATTAATGAAACAGACAAATTTCTACAATTAAAATAAATAAACTAGACTTGCATTAACATGGATAAACCTAAAAGATATAATAAAAGCAAACTGCACAGTATGAAGCCATTTGTGTAAATTTTAAAACATGCAAAACAACACACCATCTAGTTTATGACTATATATCACAAATACTGTAATAGTTCAAGAAACATGGACAAGGAAGGATTCACACCAACCTCAGGACAGTGGTTTCTTCTAGGCAGTAAGTTATGGGGATAACAGAGGTGTGGTGAAGGATACTAAGTCATACCCATAAATATGAATTTCTCTAAAAAAAAAAATATTCTGAAGTAGATGTGGCCAGAACTTAACATTGGTTAAGTCTGAACGCTGAGCATATGGGCTTTCAGTTTTTGTTTTGTGTTTTTTTTCCCACCTATTTTTATAACTAAAAGAGTATTTCAGTTTTTACAAAGTATTTTACAACTAAAATTAACTTGTACCTGCTATTTTCACTTACTTCTAGCTCCTCTATGAGCTTCCCGGAAGAGCTCATGTTCACCACAGTTAGGTTCTATGTCTAGTGGGTCAATGAACACTTGATGACTAAATAAACGAAAACAAGAGCATATGACCTCTAGGGGTGACTTTCAGTCTATAAACACTAAGATTCTCTCATTGCATTACAGATTTTCTCAAGAGGCAAGAATGAGAGATTCGAGAATAATAATGAGAACTTTAAGCTTTCAGCTCAGTGCTCCACAAAGTTTCTCTTTCTTTCCCACTTAATACAGAACAAGGGCACTGAAGTGGTCCCCTGATATTAAAGAATGGGGGTAGGAATCATAATTATAACCACAGCAGCTGCAGCTAATATTTGTTAGTTGCTAAGTGACAAGTATGCATTATCTCATTTAAAGTACACAAAACCCCCAAGAGGTCGATATTAGTGTGCTTCAAATGATGAAACCAGTGGCCCAGTCCTTTCAAAACTTGCCTGAGACTACACAGCTCCTTTCCTACTTATTTATCAAGAAAAAAACCATGAATAGATGATGAACAAGCCAACTATGATATCTATTCTTATAAGAAGGGTCCCTCTATTCAACCCATTCCCAATTTCCTCCAAGTTTGTTGTTCTGTCTCTTAGGCATTTGTAAGTGTTCTTATGAACATCCCCCCAACCAACGTGGCTGAAAGTGGTACCATCACCTTCTCACCTCTGTGTTCTTCAGCAATAACCCTGAGAAGCAGACAAGGCTGGCATCATATCAGCGTCACAGACGAGAAAACAGAGGCTGCTGTGGGCTGAACTGTGTACTCGAACCCTCAGCACCTTTGAATGTGACCGTGTTTGAAGACAGGGTGTTTAAAGAGGTGATCAAGAGGAAATGGGGTCATGAGGTTGAGCTCCGACATTACTGACATTAGAGATCAGGATACAGACATGCATAGACCAAGAGCCCACGAGAGGACAAAGGGGGAAGACAGCCGCCTGCAAGCCAATGAGAGGGGCTGCAGAGGAAACCTACCCTGCTGACCCTGTGACTGCGGGGTTCTAGACCCAGAACTGTGAGGACACAAGTGTCTGCCGTTCACGCTGCTGGGTCCACGGCGTGCGTCCCAGCAGCCCCAGCACACTAACAGAGCACAGAGGTGCCGAGGGACCCTTCTGGGGTCACACGCGAGGGACTCAAGAGGTGGGCCTCTAGCCTCCCTCTTCTTTCTCCTTCTCGGGAATAATGATTCTAAAGTATCAGGGTTTCTTTTCAGACCGAATATTTTATATATGAGTGCATACTTAAAATACTAACATGAAAAAACGGAAGGTACAAATTTAATTCCATTTCTTTTGGCTTCTTCTTCCACTGAAGATGCAGAAAAACATGGAAGACCATCACCACCAAACGACAGAACCATATTTAGCTTCACGCACTGGAGACCTGAGGTCTCCAACAACTTTAGAGGTGACAAATGTCGGAGGGACTGAGCCCTTCCCACTGAGCAAAGACCCGCAGCCAAGTACCCTTGGGGCACAGGTGGGGTGAGGAGTTAACAGGCATCTGACAAGGACTCGGTCAAGTCAGAGGAACCAGCCAAAGTCTCATCCACCACATGGGCTAGGACGAGGGACTCAGTCTGGATTAGAGGTGTCCTGAATCTCTCCCACCAGACTTGTGCCTGACTTACAGGAATTCAGGAGACGACGGAAAGCAGAGTGACATCTCATCTCCGCTGACAGGTGGGGACTCAGTGACACTCTTACACTCCTGCCTCAAGGCATGTGAAACCAGCGGAGAACCAGGAGGAATTCAAGCCACGATCCAAGTCAACCCACCCAAACTCCTGATTAAACAGAAGGGTTCAGCTCCTCTTCCCAGGGACCTCTTTATCACCAGAAGAGAAGCCAGCTAGGACAAAGCTGCCAGGTACAGAACCGCCATGGCCAAGGCTGACCTGAGGTCCAGCCTCCTAACTCTGCTCCTCAGCTCCAGGGGCCCAGGGCAGTGACGTCATTTAGTGTTCAAGCCAGTTTGATTTCTGTCATTTCCAACCAAATGAATCTAAAGTGACACAAAGCACAACTTCCAACCAATATTTTTTACAGAGTATGTACAGGTATTATTACACATGCAAATTCTTGCATAAATTGGCAATACACAATTTCTGAGTCATTATGATATCCTCTAAACACTCACTAAAATTAACTTTAGAATGTAATAAATGAACGAAACAATACTATAGAATAACTGTACTATTTTTAAAGCAATCATAACAAAACAAGCTATAAAGTAACCATCAATGACTTCACGGAATGGCATTGATGTGTTTGTGTTCTAAAGAGCCCACCACCATGCAAAACACTGCAGGATTCCTATTTTGACAGTGCCTCATAGGAAACTAGTTTTATTATCTCACAATCTCCTTCAACCATCCACATGTTTACATCTACCATAGTGAATGAGAAGAGATTCAAATTATTACTTAAAAACCATGAAAGTGCTAGTGGGAAGATTCTAAACTGAATCTGAATGGAGAAATTAAAATAAGCATAGCAGGCAGACAAAAAGTTTTGAAGTCAAAATAAGCACTCAAAAAATCAAGCATCTTTTCAAAATATCCAAAGTACCATTTTAGTGTTTGAGAATAGCCAAAAATATTTTCAAATACTCACGCTCACCAAAAAAAAAGAAAGAAAGGAAAAGGAAAAAAGGCTCACAGCCTCCATATTTTCATGCCAAGTTCCAAGCTGGAGTGATATTTTATGAATTAATTTATAAGGTCCTAAAAGAAGCTATAAAGGAAATAGGATCTGCCTGTCCCCTCTCTGGAAGCCCTGAATCTTTTAGCCTCTAGCCTCTGAGCTAGAAAAGCAGCCTCTGTGATACAAAACAGAAGGCAGTGATTCCTCCCAGGTGCCCTTTCCTGTGTCAGCCTCTCTGCCCCTAGACAGCATGATGGCTTACCTGGACTCCATCAGCAGAGGAATTGAGTGCTTCACGGAGGAGAAAGAGTTATCAGACTGATCTTCACCTGCCTGAGCCAGCTGCCCACCCCCAGGCCATGTCCAAGGTTGGGATAACACAAGATCAGTGACAAGGCACGATGACACTGGTGACTGCTGCGCTCAGCCATAAAGAACATGCTCCCATGGGAAATCATGAACTAATCTCATTAATCTTTCCAGGAAACTTCAAGAATGTATTCTGCTGGCATCCTGATAAATTAATTTCTCCAGTTTCTAAACCCCCAACGTTTAAAAGTTAATCCAAACTAGATAGGGCCTAATTAACTGCTTATTAGCTAAGCCTCTTAGAAGGCCTGTTGTCTTTCTTCACACAGCAACAAAGTTTACTGAGTATTTCACACAAAGCAAGAAGGACCAGAAGCAAAATCTATACTTTTCTCCTAAGTCTGTGTTCCTACCCAAGACAGAGCCTGAGTTGGCATCACCTTAAACAAACACGTGCTCCTGCATGGCAGAGCATGGTGATGAGAGATCTGGGGGCTGGGAAGAGGATTATTTTTTAGGCAAATTCAGAAATTTCTCTCTGTAGCCTTGCATGACCACTCTTGTTTCAACTTAATTTCCATCACATCCTCCCTACCCTGACTTTGCACATTTTATTTCCTTCACTAAAGGCAAAACAGTCTCTCAAGAGTTCCTCCAAACTAACCTTAGGGACAAAATGCAAATACCAGCACAACTGATCATTTTGTCAGCAATCCTTGGTACCACAGCCCCAAAGAGGATGGCAGCTGGTAATCAGACAAATATTCCACAATACCATCCACAGGCACCCCGAGTTTCTGGTCACTGACTAGCAGCTGACGAGCACCAGCTTGAGTAGAGGAAACGTAGGAATAAAACTTATTTGCTCTTGGGTTTTACTCTGTGGCCCTGCTTGGTGGTCCTCACCCGAGAAAACCCCGCTTCCGATGGTCCACAGGTGCTATTACTCATGTTTAAAACGTTTGAGGGCAGCAGTTCTCAGCACCAGCTGAACATTAGAACTACCTGGGGAGGTTTCAAATCACCAGATGTCCCGGCTACACCCCAGACCAATAAAAGTGGCTCTCTAGGGGCAGGATCGGGGTGTGACTAGTTGTTAAGGCACCCCAGGTGCCTTAACAGATTTTAGAATGATCGCTAGCCATTCACTTTGAGAGGAGATGGAGAAAAAAGTGATCTACCCAAGACTGACCCATAAGGGAGGAAGCACCACCTGCGAGCTCTTCATCAAGGGACACCGACAGGCAGATGGCCAGTGATCCAGCACTGTGAGAGGTCCTTAAACTCCAACAGGTAATCCACAGGGTGTCCAAACAGAGCCACAGAGTACAAGAACCCTGGGTTCTCAGCCCAAACTGCTCATCAGAACCACCTTTAAAAACACACCAAAGTCATGCCAGACCAATTAGATCAGGATCTGGGGGACTGGCTAGTGTACACTTCTTAAAGCAATGGCTCTCGCACCTAACTTGACCAGATTTACCTGGACCCACCGCCATGGTTTCTGACTCGGGCTGGGCTGGGGAAGGGCACATGAGAACACGCAGTACTAATAGACTCCCTGGTGGTGCTGGCGCTACTGGCCCAGGGGTCACACGTTGAGAACCACTGTTTCCTAAGTTCCCCACTTGACTCTGATCAGTGCAGCCAAGATGGAGGGCCTCTGTATAAGGAGAGCACGCTCTGGCCAAGCTGTCCAGAGACGGAATTACTGTAGCTCTGCCACCAACCTTGGGCTTGACAATGATAAGCCATTGAGGTTTTTCAAGCTTCAACTTGCTCCTGGTCTATAAAATTGAGATGTAACAAAGAGAGATCCTTGGTTCTTTCTATAAATACCTTTTTCAAAGGGCTGCTACGCATGAAACACTGGTATAAACACACATGGAAAGGAAAAGAAAGTGGCCTTATAGGTAATATAAAAAATAGCTTTCAAAACACAGGAAAGCTAAGTTCTTGTTCACAGGATTTCAGTATATTCGGAGAAACATCAATGGGGATGGTCTAGGGATGCGTGACAGTGTCAAACAGGCACGTGCTGTGAGCCATTCATGCTGTTTCCCAGACTCACCTGTGAGGACCTTGCAGCGCTGCCCAGGTATCTGGGCCTCGGGAGAGGGGCTGGGTGTCAAGGACCATTTGCGCCTGACCAGATGCTCTTGTCCCTGGGAACTGTTGAGGGGCTGGATGAGCACCTGCTCCTGCCCAAGCTGGATGAGGCCAACCTGCCCAGAAAGAGAAAAACAGATGTTAGTCATCCTCATTCAGGCCCGTCCAGGACCCTAGCGGCAGAAGCTGGGAAGGCCACCCAGCTAAGGCCTGTTCCCATGCTGGGGCTGCTGCTTTGCAGGTTCCACTGATTCATGGAGCCCCAGAATGAGCTTGTGTGTGACCTGAAGCATGCCACCCACCAGTCGTGCTGGGGATCAAGCGATGGAAGGCAGGGGCTGGGACATGACAGCACCAGTTCTCTGTGTTCACTTTCAAAGGTATATTATTGTGTTTTCGGAAAAAAAAAAAAAACAAAAAAACAAAAAAAAACACTTTTTAAACTATTTTTAAGTCATCTCCCTGGATCACCCACTGGATCATCGAAAAAGCAAGAGAGTTCCAGAAAAACATCTCTTTCTGCTTTATTGACTATGCCAAAGCCTTTGACTGTGTGGATCACAATAAACTGTGGAAAATTCTGAAAGAGATGAAATACTAGACCATCTGACATGCCTCTTGAGAAACCTGTATGCAAGTCAGGAAGCAACAGTTAGAACTGGACATGGAACAACAGACTGGTCCCAAATAGGAAAAGGAGTACGTCAAGGCTGTATATTGTCACCCTGCTTACTTAACTTATATGCAGAGTACATCATGAGAAATGCTGGGCTGGAAGAAGCACAAGCTGGAATCAAGATTGCCGGGAGAAATATCAATAACCTCAGATATGCAGATGACACCACCCTTATGGCAGAAAGTGAAGAAGAGCTAAAGAGCCTCTTCATGAAAGTGAAAGAGGAGAGTGAAAAAGTTGGCTTAAAGCTCAAAGTTCAGAAAATGAAGATCATGGCGTCTGGTCCCATCACTTCAGGGCAAATAGAAGGGGAAACAGTGGCTGACTTTATTTTTTTTGGGCTCCAAAATCACTTCAGATGGTGATTGCAGCCATGAAATTAAGACTCCTTGGAAGGAAAATTATGACCAGCCTAGACAGCATATTAAAAAGCAGAGACATTACTTTGCCAACAAAGGTCCATCTAGTCAAAGCTATGGTTTTTCCTGTGGTCATGTATGGATGTGAGAGTTGGACTATAAAGAAAGCTGAGCGCCAAAGAATTGATGCTTTTGAACTGTGGTGTTGGAGAAGACTCTTGAGAGTCCCTTGGTCTGCAAGGAGATCCAACCAGTCCATCCTAAAGGAGATTAGTCCTGGGTGTTCATTGGAAGGACTGATGTTGAAGCTGAAACTCCAATACTTTGGCCACCTGATGTGAAGAATTGACTCATTTGAAAAAACTCTGATGCTGGGAAAGATTGAGGCAGGAGGAGAAGGGGACGACAGAGGATGAGATGGCTGGATGGCATCACCGACTCGATGCACATGGGTTTGGGTGAACTCTGGGAGTTGGTGATGGACAGGGAGGCCTGGCGTGCTGTGGTCATGGGGTCACAAAGAGTCGGACACGACTGAGCAACTGAACTGAAGTCATCCCCCAAAAGTCAACCTGAGCAGGTACCTCCAAAAGTGTTGGGAATTAATGACAATTATATCCTTAATAGGGAAAAAAAGTGTATATATGTGTATATACACATATATACACACATATATACATATATATATGTATATATATAAGTTCCCCAGCTTATACCAGATCAATTGTGCTGGTATTTGCATTTTGTCCCTAAGGTTAGTTTGAAGGCACTCTTGAGAGACTATTTTGTCTTTAGTGAAGGAAATAAAATGTGCAAAGCCAGGGTAGGGAGGATGTGATGGAAATTAAGTTGAAACAAGAGTGGTCATGCAAGGCTGCAGAGAGAAACTGGGGAACGTTTTCCTCTACATATATATACATATATGTTATATGTGTGTGTATATATCCCTAGGGATCACTATTTAGAATCTCTACTTAGACTATTTAGGATTTTATACATAAACTTACCCCTGGGGATTACTAGAATTAAATAGAGAGGATGGAGTCACACCTTAGTGTTAATAGTTTGGTGATAGGAGATTTGTAGATTTTCTTCAGTGTTTCAAGAGAACTTGGCAGAGTAATGAATTAGATTTGGGATCTAATTTAAAGTACATCTCAGAGGGAGAGGGAGAGGGTGGGATGATTTGGGAGAATGGGAATTCTAACATGTATACTATCATGTAAGAATTGAATCGCCAGTCTATGTCTGACGCAGGATGCAGCATGCTTGGGGCTGGCGCATGGGGATGACCCAGAGAGATGTTGTGGGGAGGGAGGTGGGAGGGGGGCTCATGTTTGGGAACGCATGTAAGAATTAAAGATTTTAAAATTTAAAAAATAAAAAAATTTTTAAAAAGTACATCAGTGATTTAGACCTGTAATTTTAAAATCTTATCAGGTTCGTAAGCAGTATCAGAATGTATAAGAGAACTGAAGACTTCTTTACAAGACTAGTAACTCATTATTTACAAGAACCATTTAAGTTCTTGCAAAGGATTTATTCTTTAACCAGACTACAAAAGAACTTGAAAATGAAACTGAATGTGCTAAATTTCTAAACATGGTTTTAAAGGTTTAAATGTTGCTCACCACCATATTTGTAAACAGGATCTAATGTTATCCAAAGGCTCCTTAAAAAGAATTTCAAAAACTTGCTAGATTATAATGAGAACGTGATTTGTAAATTGAACGAAAAACAACTGGCCTCTTTAATAGAGTGACTATTAATTCTTAAAAACATATACACAATGCAGAGAACTTTTCCCCTCATTTGGAACCAATGTTGATAGCATTAAAAGTCTGCCCTCCTTCCCAGGATACCTGGCGCTAGCTTCGCTCTGAATCATCAACAAAATGAGGTAAACCTCCCACAAGGAACCTGACTGGCTATTCTCTGTGTTTGCCCGCTGGACTCTGCAGTCCACGGCCCCTGCTCTGGGCTCATGGTCGGGACCACCTTTGCCAGCACAGATTCGGGAGATAGAGCCGATCTGTCTTAGGCTGTCATGAAGATCCCTGCTTCTCTCCGCCCCCCGCCCACACTACTTTTTAAAAGCTGTAAACACACTAAAGCAATGGCTCCCAAACTCCAGTGTACATCAAAATCATCTGGAGGGCGTGGATGCTCACCAAGAACACTCATTTCTAACAAGTCCCCAGGTGACGCTGCTGCTGTAGGCCTGAGGACCACACTTTGAGAGGCACTGGTCTCCACCACAGCTCAGCAATTCCTCCAGCCTCAGGTACAAAGTTTACTCACACCAAAGGATACAGACTCCTCTACCTTCTGAAAGGATGCATCAGTATGAATCCTCTGGAAATCAATCAGATCAATTATAAAGATCGCCTACAACTTTTAGTCCCCAAATCACAGGGTGAGACCATACTTACTGCTCTAAGCAGATTGCAAGGTTTCCATTTCATTAGAACTTCTGCCAAGAACAACTCAAGAGATTTTACTGCCCAAATAAAACTGCCTTAAAGTGGTACTGCATGACCTGCCGGGAAGCAAGGCTTTCTCCCCTCTTCTCTGAAGTTAAAACCTGAGTCTGTTCACTGTGATACTTCAGGGAGGTGGTTGTGGGGGGCAGTGCAGATCCCCACCGGAAAGCCTCAGGGCAGAACCTCTCAAGAACTGTCAGTGGAAATGTCCATGGTTGAAACAAAGTTGATAGATGGGCCCTGCATGGAAGGAGGCCGTGCTCCCTGGAGGACACGCCCCATTCTGACAGGGTCCCAAATCTTCCCAAAATGCTCAGGCTGCGGGAGGGCAAAGCCCTCCTTGTGCCTAGCACTTTCCAAGCCAGTTATCCTCCACTCAACCCAGGGTGCGAGCTGCAGGGTAGAGACTATTTAGCCAGTAGTTCTGGTGTGACACAACACAGAGAGTCTGTAAGAAAGCCTACAGGCAGGCGATGCGCGCACGCACACACACCCACGGTCTCAGCTCCCGGTGGAGTTCTTACCTTACAGGGTCCTTCTCACAGGGACTACACACTGGTTTCAATCTACTCAAGAAAGAGACTAGCAAAGCTGGTGAGACATCACATGGGCCAAAGACCTGCACTCAACTGGGCAGCCAGGTGCCCCCGGGGCCCAGAATTTCACACAGGCCTGTGACCAGAACGAGCACCTGGAGGGGCTGCAGGGCACAGCCCACCCATCCAGAAGCCACCACGAGGAGGGACTCGCCCCGGCCCTCCCCAGGCACCCTGAAGCCTCACCAACACCCACTGGGTCATCGCGGTGGTAAGATGTTCTGTGGAAAGTGCTGCCTCCACCACCACCTCCCTGCCACCCACACACACACACACCCACACACACACAGACATACATACACACACGCACACACACACATGCAGTCATATACACACATACACACACACATACATACTCACATATACACACACACAATCTCAGCACAGGGGAAAAACTTGTCAGCCCTTTCCCTAACCATCCTCTCCCTCCCCTTCCCCTACAAAACTCACCCCCCTTCCCTGGCACTCTGTCCCAGCCCACTCCCCGCTGTGTTAGATGGCATCAGTCACAGCCCAGTGCATAGTTTGTGTCTTTGAGGCAAGATCAGAATTATGCCTCCTTATTTTTCCAATGTCTGCCACATTAGAGTGACTCAAGAAACATGTGAGAGAACTGGACTGTACTGGGATGGACTCAAATGAAATGGATTGAACAGAATGAAGTGGACGGACCAGTGGGGACTAGAAGCCCCAGCACAGCGCTCCCATGGCCCCACGCCCACGGTCCTGTCCCCGGCTGCAAGCTGCAGCCCCTCAGCCGATTCTGAGAACTCCTGAGGCCCAGGCCCCACTCCAGGCCACATGACTTAGATCCCTGGGGGTGAAACTCAGACACTGGTATTTTTTTAAGCTCACTGGGAGACGCTGATGCAGCTAGGGTCAAGAACCACTTTCCTAGCTTTCAGCTGGCTGCTGGAGAGGCAGCCACCTCCTGCGTTGATCCAGGATCTGGAGGTGCCCTGGGCACGGAGCGCCTGCACCAGCCTGGGCCTTCCTGACGGGGCACTCTGCCCTGTGGACCCAAGAGCTGAGCAGGGCTTGCTGGGTTTGCATTATTCCTCTGCTCACCATCTATGTCGAGAAAGGAGCCACTGGGAAGTGCTCTTGCAAGGCCTCCCTGTTCCACAGACAGCAGCGAGGAAACGCCTGAGATCACAGTATATGCAAGAGCACTGCAGACCCCATCTGAAGGGGACTGGACTCCCATGGCAGACAGGACTGGAAGCCTGGAGACCTCTGGCTTTTAAAGGAGACAACAATCCTCGATGAAATGAAGAGAGAAATCTTACATCTTCTAAGATTTGGTATCCTACTAAAGAAGTTTGTTGAAGTTGCTCAGTCGTGTGCAACTCTTTGCGATCCCATGGACTGTAGCCTATGAGGCTCCTCCGTCCATGGCATTTTCCAGGCAAGAGTACTGGTGTGGGTTGTCATTTCCTTCTCCAGGGGATCTTCCTGACCCAGGAATCAAACCCAGGGCTCCCGCATTGAAGGCAGATAGTTTACCTTTAAAGAAGTTTGTGGCAAATAAAATGTATCAGGTGTAACCCGATATTACAAAAGTTCTGAGTGGTTCCCTTTCAGTTCCCTTCGTTCTGGAAGCTGGCTTTGAGGGGTTTCAGTGCTGCTTTAAGAGAGCATTATAATCTGGGTATTATTAACCCCACCCCACCCCCTGAAGCAGGACTAGCTGTCCCTGCAGCTGGAAAAATGAGTGAAGGTCAGAAAGGTTTGTAACTTCCTAACATTAGTGAGACTTCTTTGCATAACATGGAAAATGTGTTTAAGAAATCCTGTTGCATGCGTGTTCTGGAACCATTTGACGCTTTTCCCTCCGTCTGAGGGGACCCGCCTCGTGACTGGTGACCTTGCCATCCTACAAAGGCTCCCCCGGGAACTTCCGTGCCTAGGGAGCCTTCGAAGCCTCTCCTTTGCAGGAGGCCACAGTTCTTGGGTTCACTGGACCGGGGCTCGGTGGCCTCCTCCGTGTGGACGGGTGAGTGTAGGTGGTTGGAGAGGAGGGAGAAAGTCTGCTCCCAAGAAGGAATAACAGTCCTGGGGCTGCAGGCCCTGCTACACTGGCCTCAGACTTTCAGGGGGCCTCAGCAGAGAAGGCAATGGCACCCCACTCTAGTACTCTTGCCTGGAAAATCCCATGGACGGAGGAGTCTGGTAGGCTACAGTCCATGGGGTCGCTAAGAGTCGGACACGACTGAAGCGACTTAGCAGCAGCAGCAGCAGCAGAATCTGGGGGGGGGGCTCAAACCTGTCCCAGGAGCATCCCTGATACAGCACAGGCATGAGGGGGCTCCCAACCTCCACAAGGAACCCCCCTTTCAGGGTTGTATTGCTGCTTCTGCAAACATCAACTGCCTGAACACAGATTCTTGGTCTTTACTCCAAAGTCGGCCTGTTTCCAGCACTAGACTGTCAGTCACAGACCCCCTCCTTCTGACCCCTCTCGTGTAGTCTTCCTGTTTCCACCACCCAAGCCTTGAGGCCCATCGCCTCGCCCTTCCAAATGCCCCCTGCTCCTGTCCTCCCCACACTGCTCTCCCCAGGGACTCCCCGGTTAGTAGCCAGAAATGCCCCCTCATGGCCTCCAGGCCAGTGATCCTCAAAATGGTCCCTGACCAGCAGCAGCCCCTGAGAACCTGTCAGAGCTCAAGCTCTCGGGTCCACCGCCAGATGGACTGGATCTGAAACCTGGGGTGGGGGGTGGCCAGCAATCCAGGTAGCAAATGCTGCCAGGAACTCTGATGCCAGCTCAGGGCTGAGAACCACTTGTAAAGGATGAAACCCCCTCCCCACCCCCACCCTGCAGGCTTAAGAGCATGCTCCTTCCCCTGCAAACCTTCCGAGACAAGGCCCCATACCCTACTTCTCTCTGAGGCTCACTGGGAGCCTACCGGAGGGTCCTACACACGGCAGGTATATGATAATGATCTGCTCATTTAGTCAACAGCCTTGACTGGTTGGTTGATCTATAAATGGAAAAGTCTGGAAACAGCTTGTGGGTCAAGAGAAGAAACGTGTTTCCAATGCCTTAACATGCCAGGCTCTCACTAACTGATTTCAGACTTTATCTTACTTCGTTCTCTCGACAGCCACGCAAAGCCAATGCTATTTACCCTTGTGTGACTTCAGACAGGGGCGTTCAAAGGACGTAAGGGACTTGCTCAGGATCACAGCTCAGAATAGTCTCATTTCCAAAAGAACATGGGTGTGACGGTGCACCTGTGAGCTCGCACGTAGCAGCACGCACGGGGAGGTTGCTGACTCTGAGTGGGTCCCCAAGACATACTGGCTGCAAAAACATCTCCTGTTGCACATATCCAAGGTCAAGGAGCTGCAGTGTCTCCATTTCAGGAAATAAGCTTCAAGAATGCTGTCAAAGAAGACATCTTCATTCAGTTCATCATCCCATCTTGTACTTCTTCTTTTTTAACAGGTTGCCAATTAAATACAAAGTTCAGATGGGAAAATCTAGCTATGTACCCTAGGTAAGTACCTAGACAGGCTTAGGTATCCGAGGTTACGGTCACAGGTAGCCTGATGCTCACGAGCGGTGGATACAGAGTTACCGTCAAGCAGAGTGAGCATCCTTCCAGAGAAGCTGGTGGGAGGCCTTAGAATTCTATGCTCCAGGTTCTCTTCTTCAATTCCTCCACATCCCAAATTTCACAACTGTCTTTTCCCTCCTTGCTTTCCTTAACATCCACTCAAGCGGTTGTTTTTACAAAGCTTTTAAAAATGTGTTTTGCATTTTCCAAATACATTTATACTGTGCATGATAAATTCTTCAGGAACATTAACTGATGAATGACTAAGACTGTGTGCCTTCCCCACACCTGTATCAATACCACGATGCAGGATGACATGGTGCGGTCTCTTTGCTCCCTTCCCAGTGGCCTCCACACCAAACGGCTTTTGCCAAGACTGCTTCCTACTCAGCTGTAGTGATCAAGTGATGCTGCATTTAAAAGCTGGGCAATTTTGTGGTCAATGAAAAGCGAGTTGGGTAACTCTAAAGGAGAGGCAGCAACCTCCCCAACTGGCCCCTTCATCAATATCACGCTGCCCTCTTGAGAGCGTGGGCCCCCAACTCTTCTAAGCCACCTACTGACTGCCTGGCTGACCTCAGTCCCACCCCATTTTTATCTGAACCACAGTTCTTCCCCTGTGGAAACAGTGAGCACTCTCTAAAAGCTCCTGAGCAGACTGGAAGGAAGAGCTATGGGAACTAAGAGTGTGGGGAGCAGCATGGGCGAGGGGCTCCTGCCCCGGCCCTGCACTGTGGTCGGCACCGGGCAGACAGAGCCCCCTGCCCTGTGGTCGGGCACAGACAGACAGAGCCCCCTGCCCTGTGGTCGGGCACAGACAGCCAGGCTGGCTGACCCATGAGGCCCCAGTGAGCATCCTGGGTGAGAGAGACATATGCCAGCATCCTCAGAGCATGGATGTGACTCCAGAGAAGGTGTCCTGGGACCACCCCTGACCTTCTGTTTCTCCTGGGTGGCCTGGAAAAAGGGCCATGCCCCAGAGCTCCTGGGTGTCCCGTGTGGCCCCAGCATCTCGCCCACAGCACACCCCCGCTGGCCACAGCCCCCGCTAAGAGGTGGGCATGTTCCGGCCAAGGACTTCCCTGACCTGGTGCTCCTGAGGCAGAAGGGCCCTTGTTCAGCAGACCAGACGCTCCGCCTGTCTGCCCTCCTCTCCTCACACGTGGGGATGAGGACGGCCGCTCCGTCCTCTTCTTTCCGACAGGCAGCACTGAGTCTTTTCAGAGATGGACACTCACTCTGTCTCTGGGGTTCCACCTCCACTGCCTGCTCTGGTGAATCTTAACCCGAAGTTTCTTCGGATTCCGCCAGCCTTCCATGATCTGGTCCCATTCACACAAGGCAGCTGATCCAAACTCACATAAATCCTCTGGGAGGGAAAATACCTTCCTCATATGCCCAGAGTTCATTGCTTTGAAGTCATATACAGTTACAGAAACTTCCCAAAACCTATGTTATGTCTGAGGACTTCTCTGAAATGTAAATAAAATGAAGATGCATAAACATAAAACAATTAATACCTGAGCCCATGGTCTCTGAAGATCCAAAAAAATGCAGCTTGCACAGCTCTTCAAGGGAAGACAGAGAAGGGAAACAGCACAGACCCCCACCTCCACCCACCGTCAAAAGGCAGGGTTCCCAGGGTGGAGAGCAAAATGGAGAGTGAGATTTACTTCCTCTGCCCCCATGAACAATTAAGGAACGATCCATTCTAATCATGCATCTCCTTCAAACAGGTATCAAACGTCTCCGGGGGCAGACAGCTCAGGGAGCAGAGCCCACACACCCGTCCCTGCAGGCAACGCTCCTCATTAGGCTGTTCTGGAGACGTGAGATGCAGCAGGTTTAATTCATACTCAGCACCGGAATAAAACTGTATCGAACACATCCATGTCCACCTATTTCTTTACCTTCTTACGGCTGCTTCTGCACTCAAAGAGCAGTGTTGAGCAGTTGGGACAGAGACCATACGGCCTGCAGAGCCTGCACTATTTACTACTTGGTCCTTCGCAGAAACAGTTTGCCAGCCCTGCTCAACATGATTCTTCAGACACAACGAGGCTTTGGAATGCTCCCAACTGTGGGCACCAAAACTCACCTACTGGGCACTATTCCTTTCCCCATACCTCATGGTTGAACCTGTCCTCAAAAACACACAACACCCGAGCGAGATCTCTACGGGGCCTCTACCATGGTCCAGAGGGGCTAACACAACGTTACCACCCAGCGGAACTGTCTTAAGCACACCGAGTACCAAAATCAAAGTAAGGTGGGGTGTGATGCAAACCTGGTTAGCCTGCATTCCTGCTGGTTTCTTTTCTAGAAGAGCAGGACCACTCTGCCACCAAAGAGGTCCACTCCAAGTCACCCGGCAGTCTCTGAACCCCTGCCTTTCCTCTCTAGGGTGTATTAGAAAGAAGTGTCTAATGTCCAGCTTACATCTATGGGATGCACAAGGCAGACAAAACCACAGAAGTATGAATTTTAACTCAAGTCTTAGAGGTGCCCCCACCGCAGCTGGCACATGCTTAATGCAGCCTCTTTGTCTTGTTCCTTTATCTAAAGCACAGCGCCCTCACATGGTGCTGAAGGGAAGGGCAGTCCTGCTGAAAACCTGGAGGACAGAAGGGAACTCTCACAGCTCAGAGCCATGTGTGAAAGGGCCCAGCACTCACTCCAGGAGGATTTTAAACCAGTGTTATCCAGATATCCACTCTCAGATCCTTTGCAGATAGTGCCTCTCTGGAAACTTTACACCAAGAAGTATAAACTCTGACCTCTACAGAAACTCACTAAACCGCAGCAAATGGGATTCAGATGTTTCCATGTTCAGTACAGTGATGTGACCTAGACTTTAAACACTTTGGCAAAAACAGGAAAAATGATGTGGGCCTTCCAGTCCCTCCCAGAACATGATACAGCCTTGACCCGAGTCCTTCAGTGATCTGAGCCTTTCTCACCCCTGCTTAAGCCTCCTCACCCACAGCTCACACTCCCCGCTGCTGTTCCACCCTAGCTCCTACCAGACCCCTCCACGGTCCCTTTTCCTCATTTAACCAAAGATGCCAATTTCTCCAGTCCAGCAAATGAAGATCACATTCTTATCAGAACTCAAAAAATCCTACAAGGGGAACTGGTGAAGGCCAAGTTTAGAATTACTACCTAAGTTCCCCTACACTGCCGGGAAGAAAGCACTCTTACATAAAGACTCTGACCCTCAGGGTTTCTGATCTTTGTGGCAGATTCGTGTCAACTTGTTGCACGCTATGTGGGTAAGGGCAAGAGAATTCTAGATGGTGGAGCGAGAGAAGGTGGAAGTGGGGAAAGCAGTTTCCTGTGCCAGGAAAGGACAGACACAGAAACTACTTCGCCAGAAGATAGAGAAGCCTGCTCTGCACCCATCCCAGGCTCTGCCGGCTGGGGGCAGCCCATCTGCCAGCCATCTGTGCTCCTTGGGGGCCTGATGAGAAGCTGAGAAGTGTTGTTTGGGCACCACTGTAACCAAGTGAGCCAGTGTGAGCAAAGGCAGGGCAGAGGTGCCAAGGACTTCCTCCCTCCCTTCGAGCACTCCACAGGTGCAGAAACCGCAGGGTGGGGGGGAGGTGGTAAGGGCAGATTACTGCCACACCCAGAGGATTTCCAGGGACAGAGAGAGGGGCTTATCACCAAGGTCAGCATTCCTCAGGCCTAGCTGAGGGTAGGTGCCAACAAATGCCTGCTTGCAGCATAAGGTAAAAATATTAGGGACACCTTCCCTTTCCTGGCTCCCATGTTTTAACTAAGAAGAGTAGGTTAGCGGCCTGTCTGGGGCCCCCTCCAAATATCCTTTCCTGGGTAAAGACTCATAATTACAGAAAGGAGGCCAATGCTTGACTCGATCCCCAGTTCAAGAACAGACGAACTGTACACATATAGATCGGTGTTTCCAGTGACACGCACACAGCACACCTGTGCAGAAGCAAACAGGGCTCTCTCTACATCTCGGCCAGGTGCACACCTCACTCTAGGGGCCTGACGGATTCCATCTGGGCCGGACCTGTGCTCCCTGGGCAGGCTGTGGCTATCCCGCTGTGCACCCCCACGTCGGTGCTGGCCTGACGCACCTCTGAATTTTCAGGACTGAAAGCGCTGGATAGTGAAATGACTCCCCTTTCTTGCCCTCTGCTCCTAGACCCCCTGGAAGGTTGGGGGTGCTCCCTCCTGCCAGCGGCAGAGCACATCGGAGGCCCCACCGCCATCCCAGCCCTCCCCGGAGACCTCCCTTCACCCCCACCCTTGGCGCCCGGACAGATCGCCGGGCAGACCCGGAGGTGGCAAAGGCTGTACCAGGCCGCCGGCGGCGCCGCAGGCGCTGAGCGAGACGAGGGAGCCGGGGTGGCCGAGCACGCTGCCGGAGTAGAAGCACAGCTCGGCTGACCGTCCGTGGCGCCCGCCTGCGCCGGCCTCCTCCACCTCGAAGCCGCCGGACAGGAAGCGCAGGTCGCGGCGCAGCTGCAGGTACAGGTCGCGCCCGAAGGCCGGCAGGTGCAGCAGCAGGGCGCGCTCCCCCAGCCTGGCGCGCGGGGCTGCGGGGGGCGCGCGGGGCCGCCGGCGCCTGCGGGGCCCGGGGGCGCCGGGCAGGGGCGGCAGGTGCACGTCCTCCAGGCGCACCCGCCGCGGGAGCACCACTTCCACGTCGGCCGCCGCGTCGCCGACAGCTGCGGGGAGAGACGAGACGCGTCAGCGCGGCGGGGCCCGCCCTCCCGCCCGCCCGCCACTCGCGGGGGCCAGCGCCGGGCATCCAGCGCCAGCACGGTCCCGAGACGGCGCCCTCGTCCCATCCCTCGCCCGGGCACCTCCGCGCCGGCCAGCGCCGCCGCCCGGGCCCCGCGCCGCTCCGGACTCGGCCGCCCGGGCCCCTCCGCGGACGCGGCCCTCGGGGGAGCCGGACCCCCGGCGGCCGCCCGGAGCTAGTCCTCCGGCCACGGCCCCTCGACCCCGCGGCTGTCAGCGGCCGGCCGCCGCGCCGCGGCCGCGCAAGCAGGCGGAGGCCGCCGGGGAGGGCAGGCGGAGGGTGGCCGCGGGAGGCGCGGACGAAGGGGCGGCGGGAGCGGGGCGCTACCTGTGCCCGGGTCCAGTCCCCAGAGCAGCAGCAGCAGCAGGGGCAGGGCCAGGGGGGGCAGCAGGGCGCCGTCACACATGGTCCTCGGGAGCAGGCGCCCCCCGCGCGGCCGCGACGGAGCAGGAGCGCGCGAGGCGGCGGCGCCAGCGGGAGTGAGGCTCCCCAGCCTTCGGAAAAAGTAATTAGCGCTGCGGACAAACCCAACGTGGTAAATCGTAAGCCCCGCCTTCTTCTCGGGAGGCGGGCAACGATTGGACTCCCGCTTTCTCCCGCCCCGCCTCCCCCTCGCCGATTGGCTAGGGCGGGCCTGACCCAGAGTGCGTAGTTAGGTTGTAAGCACTTTCTTACACGTGGTTTCTGGGCAGTTGCGGGAATGGGGCACCAGGTGGCGCAAGGGAGCCGCATGATAGCCGCCCGTTCCCGGACCACTCGGGGAGACTCCTGACTGATGTTCAGTTTGTCCCCATATTTGGAACTCTGTTTCCCTGGAAGACAGGCCAGAAATTGTCTATCTTTAAGGGACGCCACCCATAAAGGCATATTTTCTCTATATCTAAAGTAAAATGAGTTTTGGTTGTTTGTGACAGAGCAGTTTCGTTCACAAGGTGTGCAACTTTGCACATTGGAAGAAAAGCTATGAGAAACCTATGGTTTTTCCAGTCGTCATGTACGAATGTGAGAGTTGGGCCATAAAGCAGGTTGAGCGCCAAAGAACTGATGCTTTCGGAACTGGAAAAGACGCTTAGAATCCCTTAGATTGCGAGGAGATTCAACCAGTCCATCCTAAAGGAAATCAGTCCTGAATATTCATTGGAAGGACTGATGCTGAAGCTGAAGCTCCAATACTTTGGCCACCTGATGCGAAGAACTAACTCATTTGAAAAGACCCTGATGCTGGGAAAGATTGAAGGTGGGAGGAGAAGGGGACGACAGAGGATGAGCTGGTTGGATGACATCATTGACTCCATGCACATGAGTTTGAGCAAGGTCTGGGAGATATTGAAGGACTGGGAGGCCTGGTGTGCTGCAGTTCATGCGGTCGCAAAGATCTGGACACAACTGAGTGACCGAACAACAACTAGTTACATTCAAGGCAGTGGTGTTTATGCAAAATCTTCACACCTCCTGTTGTCTTTATCTTCACAGAAGTCAGTGAAACTGGCAAGATCACACCCTCTGACAGACTGAGAAACTGAGGGAGAGTGAGCTTAAGGAGCTTACTAACTCACCCAGTGAGTTCCTGTCAGAGCAAGAGCTGGAACTGTGGTCCTGACTTCCAGCCCAGAGCTTCTCGCTACAAACAAGAGCCCCCCAACGCAAGCAGTAAGGAATATTACCCGGTTTTACAGATTACGAAACAGGCACACAGAGGCAAAGCCTGGGCTTGGACCCAGGTCTTCCAGCAACAGAATGACTCGATTCTTTTCCTCAGAGCATAACTGAGGTCTTCAGGAAAGTTGACTCCTTTAGTTTCCTGAGGAGCATCTTGTAGAAACAAAGCAGAATGAATTGATGTGCAGCCATGCTCAGTTCTCTCTCCTTCTTTCCTTGTCCTACCTGTTTTTCTTTTCTCAAAGCGGAGGGGCCACAGCACTTCTCTTGTACTCTGCTGAGGGCCTCTCAGAATCTAAAATGTATCACAGGGATTACATGTCATCAGAAGGAATCCGGAGGTGAACACTATCCAGCTTTCACGCCAATTAACCCTAGGAGGGGACTGTGTCACTGACTCTTAATAAAGCCCAGCAGTCTCACTACTGCTAACTCATCGTTTTGTGTTTTCCCCCGGGCGTGGCTGGTGGAATCCTCTCCTGCTTTGTCCGCCCCACCCTCCATGGCTCCAGGGGCTGCCACTCATTGCTGGGCATCTGAAGCTTCTGAAAGTCTCCACACACATCCTGCTCATGGCTAGGTTTGGGGCTTTTCTCTCCTCTAACAGCAGCCTCAGCCAAATGAAAGTTCAGCATCATCTTCTGGTGGAACATGATATCCTGGAGAGCTTTTTGGTGCAGTTTTGTTGGCCCAAGTCCTGCCGTTGAAAGTCAGGGAGTAGCAGCCCCACTGCCTTTCAGGAATAGTCCTGCTGTTGGAACCCACCTGAGTTTGCCATCGTTAACCTATCAGATAGTCAGCAGTCTCCAGTCCTTTTGGCACCAGGGATCAGTTTCATGGAAGATAATTTTTCCACAGGCGGGATGAGGGGAGGGCAGAGAGCAGATGGTTTGGGGATGATTCGCATAAGGAGCATGCAACCTGGGTCCCTGGATGGGCAGTTCTCAGGAGGGTTTGCGTTCCTACAAATGCCACCCCTGATCTGACAGGAGACAGAGTTCAGCTGGTAATGCGAGTGATGGGGAGTGGTTGTCAACACAGATGAAGCTACTCTCACTTGCCTGCCCGACACTCACTTCCTGCCGTGCAGCCCAGTTCCTACCAGGTGGGGGAGGGGGCGAGATAGGTGACCCTCAAATGCATTAATCTGTAGGGACATGGAACCTGAAGCAACAGCAGGATGACATTTCACCTTTCAGCCTGGCTGAAACATAAGAGCTTGGAAATATCTTTATTTCCCTTGGTAACAGGATGGGAGAGGACACTCTCCTGCCCGTGAATAGGGGTGTACATTAGTGCAGCCAATTTGAAGAAAAAATAGACAAACTATAGTCAAATTTAACATGTACACACCCTACAACTCTGCTATCTGTTCTGGTTAACAACAACAGACAAACTGATAATGTGTAAAAGAATGCTCATCAGACCATGTTACTAACAGCAAAAATTTTGCAAAAATCTGAATGTTAATCATTAGATAAATGGCTAATAGAGCCCAGAAATGAACCTGTGCATATATAATCAATGAATATTTGATAAGGGAGCCAGGAATACTCAAGGAGAAAAGACAGTCTCTTTGATATACGGTGGTGGGAAAACTAGAAATCAGTTTGCAAGAAAAATGAACTTGGACCCCTGTCTGACACCACTCACAAAACACAACTTGAAATAAATATAAAATTTGAAATGGTAAAACTTGTAGAAGAAAACAGAGGAGAAATGCTCCTTGACATTGGTCTTGGTAACAATTTCTTAAATGACAACTAAATTGCAAGAAACAAAACAAAAATCAACAAATGGCACTGTATCAAATCTCAAAGTTTCTGCAAAGCAAAGGAAACCATCAACAAAATGAAAAGGCTACTTACAGACTGGGAGAAAGTATTTATAGACCATACACCTGATAAGGGTTTATTATCCAAAATATATGGGATATTTATGCAACTCACTAGAAAAAAATAGCCATCCAGTTGAAAAATGGAAAAAGAACCTGAATAGTTTTCTACAGAAAATGCCGTACAAATGGCCAACAAGTACATGAAAAATTGTTCCAGGCTAACCATCATGGAAATGTAAATCAAAACCACAATGAGATATCACCTCATACCTTTTAGGATCAGTCAGTTCAGTTCAGTCCCTCAGTCATGTCCAACTCTTTGCGACCTCATGAACCGCAGCACACCAGGCTTCCTTGTCCATCACTAAATTCTGGAGCTCACCCAAACTCATGTCCATTAGTTGGTGATGCCATACAACCATCTCATCCTCTGTTGTCCCCTTCTCCTCCTGCCTTCAATCTTTCCCAGTATCAGAGTTTTTTCAAATGAGTCAGCACTTCACATCAGGTGGCCAAGGTATTGGAGTTTCAGCTTCCAACATCAGTCCTTCCAATGAACACCCAGGACTGGTCTCTTTAGGATGAACTGGTTGGATCTCCTTGCAGTCCAAGGGACTCTCAAGAGTCTTTTCCAACACCACAGTTCAAAAGCATCAATTCTTCGGTGCTCAGCTTTCTTCACAATCCAACTCTCACATCCATACATGACTACTGGAAAAACCATAGCCTTGACTAGATGGACCTTAGTTGGCAAAGTAATGTCTCTGCTTTTGAATATGCTATCTAGGTTGGTCATAACTTTTCTTCCAAGGAGTAAGCATCTTTTAATTTCATGGCTGCAATCATCATCTGCAGTGATTTTGGCGCCCAAAAAAATAAGGTCAGCCACTGTTTCCACTGTTTCCCCATCTATTTCCCATGAAGTGATGGGACCAGATGCCATGATCTTCGTTTTCTGAATGTTGAGCTTTCAGCCAACTTTTTCACTCTCCTCTTTCACTTTCATCAAGAGGCTTTTTAGTTCCTCTTCACTTTCTGCCATAAGGGTGGTGTTATCTGCATATCTGAGGTTATCGATATTTCTCTCAGCAATCTTGATTCCAGCTTGTGCTTCTTCCAGCCCAGCATTTCTCATGATGTACTCTGCATAGAAGTTAAATAAGCAGGGTGACAATATACAGCCTTGACATATTCCTTTCCCAATTTGGAACCAGTCTGTTGTTCCATGTCCAGTTCTAACTGTTGCTTCCTGATCTGCATATAGGTTTCTCAAGAGGCAGGTCAGGTGGTCTGGTATTCTCATCTCTTTCAGAATTTTCCACAGTTTATTGTGGTCCACACAGTCAAAGGCTTTGACATAGTCAATAAAGCAGAAATAGATGTTTTTCTGGAACTCTTGATTTTTCGATGATCCAGTGGATACAGGCAATTTGATCTCTGGTTCCTCTGCCTTTTCTAAAACCAGCTTGAACATCAGGGAGTTCACAGTTCATGTATTGCTAAAGCCTGGCTTGGAGAATTTTGAACATTACTAGCGTGTGAAAAGAGTGCATTAGTGAAGTAGTTTGAGCATTCTTTGGCATTGCCTTTCTTTGGGATTGGAATGAAAACTGACATTTTCCTGTTCTGTGGCCACTGCTGAGTTTTCCAAATTTGCTGACATGTTGAGTGCAGCACTTTCACAGCATCATCTTTTAGGATTTGAAATAGCTCCACTAGAATTCCATCACCTCTACTAGCTTTGTTCCTAGTGATGCTTCCTAAGGCCCACTTGACTTCACATTCCAGGATGTCTGGCTCTAGGTGACTGATCACACCATCGTGATTATCTGGGTCATGAAGATATTTTTTGTACAGTTCTTCTGTGTATTCTTGCCATCTCTTCTTAATATCTTCTGCTTCTATTAGGTCCACACTATTTCTGTCCTTTATTGAGCCCATCTTTGCATGAAATGTTCCCTTGGTATCTCTAATTTTCTTGAAGAGATCTCTAGTATTTCCCATTCTGCTGTTTTCCTCTATTTCTTTGCATTGATTGCCGAGGAAGGCTTTCTTATCTCTCCTTGCTATTCTTTGGAACTCTGCATTCAAAAGGATATATCTTTCCTTTTCTCCTTTGCTTTTCAACTCTCTTCTTTTCACAGCTATTTGTAAGGCCTCCTGAGACAGCCATCTTGCCTTTTTGCCTTTCTTTTTCTTGGGGATGGTCTTGATCCCTGTCTCCTGTACAATGTCACGAACCTCTGTCCATAGTTCATCAGGCACTCTATCAGATCTAGTGCCTAAAATCTATTTCTCACTTCCACTGTATAATCATAAGGGAAATGATTTAAGTCATACCTGAATGGTCTAGTGGTTTTCCCCACTTTCTTCAATTTAAGTCTGAATTTGGCAATAAGGAATTCATGATCTGAGCCACAGTCAGCTCCTGGTCTTGTTTTTGCTGACTATATAGAGCTTCTCCATCTTTGGCTGCAAAGAATATAATCAATCTGATTTCAGTGTTGGCCACCTAGTGATGTCCATGTGTATAGTCTTCTCTTGTGTTGTTGGAAGAGGGTGTTTTCTGTGACCAGTGCGTTCTCTTGGCAAAACTCTATTAGCCTTTGCCATGCTTCATTCTGTACTCCAAGGCCAAATTTGCCTGTTACTCCAGGTGTTTCTTGACTTCCTACTTTTGCATTCCAGTCCCCTATAATGAAAAGGACATCTTTTTTGGGTGTTAGTTCTAAAATGTCTTGTAGGTCTTCATAGAACTGTTCAACTTCAGCTTCTTCAGCATTACTGGTTGGGGCATAGACTTGGATTACTGTGATATTGAATGGTTTGCCTTGGAAATTAACAGAGATCATTCTGTCATTTTTGAGATTGCATCCAAGTACTGCATTTAAGACTGTTTTGTTGACTCTTATGGCTACTCCATGTCTTCTAAGGGATTTTTGCCCACAGTAGTAGATACAATGGTCATCTTTTAGGATGTCTAATATCAAGAAAACAAGAGACAACACATGTTGGCAAGGATGTGATAAAAGGAACTCGTGCTTTGTTTGAGGGAATCTAAATTGGTACAGCCATTATGGAAAACAGGACAGAGAAAAAACTTAATGGAAAAAACCAGATGAATCCAGCAATTCCACTTCTGGGTGTATATCTGAAGGAAGACATTAAATGAAATAAGTCAGTCACAAAAAGACAAATACTGTATGAGTCTGCTTATATGCGGATATTAGGTGCCTCGAGTAGTCACATTTACAGGACCAGAAGGGAGTCTAGTGATTACTAGGGGATGAGGGGAGGGGAATGGAGAGTCAGTGTTTAATGGGAACAAAGTTTTGGTCTGAGAAGATGAAAAAGCTCTCAAGATGGATGGTGGCAATGGCTGCAGAACAGTGTGAGTGTAACCTAATACCACTGCACACTTTAAATGACTTAAATGGCAAACTTTATGTTAGGTATATTTTCCACACACACACAAAATTGCTTGATAAAGGAAATCACTACTATTTGCTATGATCCTGTTTTATCTTAACACACAAATTTCCTGGTCATAATTTTGTGGAAGAGCAGTGCTTAATCTCAGTTCACACATGGAAGAGGGCTAGGAGAGATTAAAAGCAAGACAAACCAGCAGATAAAAGCCCTACAGATGGAAGTAGCAGTTTAAATCTGATGTAAGGGAAGCCCTCTTTTTTTGTCTGGGGGTCAAAGCTGTCTAATGCACTCACAAATGAGAAAGATCCTGAGTTTTTCAGCTTGTCTGGGGTTTTTTGTGAACTGCTCCATTTTGGTGTCAGATCACGTTTTCTGATCATGTTGTCTGGAACTGACTCCCCAGCAGGTCAGCTACGTTGAGTCTCATGGCCTCTTGGATGTTTGGATGCTAGTCACCATCATCATGACCACTACTATTGTTACTGAAAGCAAGACAGTCCCCAAAGCAGCACAGACTCTGCCAAGAGACACCATGTTCAAACGTCAAACTTGGAGACAGAGGGCCACGGACTTCTCTGGTGGCCCAGTGGCTAAGATTCCAAGCTCCCAATGCTGGGGCCCTGGGTTTGATCCCTGGTCAGGGAACTAGATCTCACATCTTGCAACTAAAGATCCTGCATGCTGTGACTAAAAGACCCTGCACGCCACAGCTAAGGCTGGGCACAGCCAAATAAATAAATTACTTTAAAAAAAAAAGAAAGAAAGAAAGAAATGAGGGCCAAGACACAGACTGTGCAGAGCACAAAGAGGACTGCGAGCTCTTCAGCCAAACATGAGCCTCCCTTAATTCCCCCACTGCAAGCTTTCTTGAGCTGATGATTGATGGCTCCAGGTGCCAAGATTCACATGCAAACTTGATCTGTATATAAGGGGAAGAAGGCCCTGTGCTCCAGATATCACTGGGCATTGGTAGGGTGCTGAGGAGAGAGGGGCATTCCACATGACAAGTTCCTCTTTGACACTAAATTCACTTGGATTTTGAGGCAACCTCTCCTGGGGTCTCAGAGGGTAAAGCATCTGCTTGCAATGTGGGAAGCCTAGGTTCGATCCCTGGGTTGGTAAGATCCCATGGAGAAGGAAATGGCAACACATTCCAGTACTCTTGCTTGAAAAATCTCATGGACATGGAAGCCTGGCAGGCTACAGTGCATGGGGTCCCAATGAGCTATTTCACTTTCACTTTTTCACTTTCCTTCCTAACTAGATGCCACATCCTCTCCAGCAGGGGGCGTCCAGCATCAGTTCTGTCTTCCCACACCACATTTGGTGTGAAACGCAGGCCCCAGCTCCGTTTTGTTCCAAAGTCCTGCTTTTTCAGACTTATATTTTGCCCTTTCCCTGTTGACCTTGGATCCTCCCCCAAATTCAGCTACTTGGCTGGCACCCTGGTCCCCAGGTGAATATGGCCAACCTCTCCCTGTGGGTTTCCAGGCCCTTTCCTGGTTTCAGAGCTATGGCGGTGTCAGCTTATTATGAAAGGTACCCTGGCCGCTTGAAGCCATCCCTGCCTGACTCAGGCCCCTGTTCTGATACGGCTGAAAAATTCTAGGTTATCACTCCTCTGACCAACTATCTTTCAGTATAGCTGTTACTTGTTCAATCAGGGTTGTACTAAGGTATTTCTAGCCGTAACCTTTCTCAATATCTTGGCTCTTCCCCTCCCCTAGACTGTGCCCCTGAGGTCTCATCCTGCCTTGGAGTGAGTGTCGGTGGCCTTCAAGTGTCCTCATTGTTGAAAAGACAACTCCATCCTTATGTCCGGCTGAAGGTCAACGGAGGCATCATCTAACCAGGAGGCAAGCCTTGCAGCCCACATGTCTGAATGAACAAGATAAGGGTCTTTAGTGCCAGACTTGAGCTCACAGCTTCATCCCAACCAACTCCCCTTGATGAGGATGACTGAGAAAAGCAACATATTTTTCATTGGTTTGTAAAACACCTTTCCCGGTTCCCATGTCTCTCTCTTCTTTTAGCTTTTCCTCTCAAGATTCCCTTCTTTCTCTCCTAGTCCTTTCTTTGCTCAAAGAAGTCACCTTCTCTGGAATACTAGGCTAAAACATAATGCAAGTAAAGACTGAAAAGTGGGATAGACACAAATTTGTATTTGATTTTAGCAAATGGTAATGGCTGAAATTGGAGTGACGATAGACCATTCAATATGAGATTGGATGACTATAAACTTGGACAAAACTTATATTAGATTATATGATGCTTTTAAAATATATCTGCTCATTATAACCCCCTACACTTCAACAGCTGGAATCTAACTCTTCTGCTTTGAAAGTGTGGAGGAAGGGTAGAGAAAGACTCACTGACCTGCTTTTAATGAATAGAATGTGTTAGGAATGATTTTTTGTGATTTCTGGGGGTAGGTCATAAAGAGAATAGAACTCAGCCTATTCCTCTCTAAGATTACTTACTTTGGTGGAAACCAGGGGCATGAAGACACTCAACAAGCCCTGTGGAAATGCCCATGGAAAGGGAACCAGTATGATAGAGTTAACAACTAGCCATGTGATGGAGCCACTTTGGAACCAGGTCTTCCAGACCCCGTCAAGCTTTCAGATGATTTTAGTTCTCAGCATTAAGATTCTATCCAGAACATTGTGAGCAGAAATAAGCCACACCCACTGTACCCTGAGTGAATTCATGACCCACAAAAACCAAGAGAAAATAAATTATATTAGTTTTTTAAGGCAGTATTTGGGGGGGGGGCAGATATAACTTGTTGTGCAGCAATAGCTAACTAATACAGATGCAGAGCATATGCTAAAATGAATTCCAAGATAGATTAAAGATTTATATGAAAACATTCATAAGTATAGGAAGTGGTCATCAGGAGTTTAGTGTACCTAGAAGCAAAATGCAGAGTAAGCAAGTTGACTACACTCACAAGAGCAGTCACA
Organism: Ovis aries; assembly: GCF_016772045.2. Lineage (NCBI taxonomy): Eukaryota > Metazoa > Chordata > Mammalia > Artiodactyla > Bovidae > Ovis > Ovis aries. Next base: position 5,721,712 of record NC_056071.1, on the reverse strand, counting down.
TGGTTGGTCTCTGTGCATGGCTTCTAAACCAAGACTTGACTCAGATCCAGGGATGAAACTGACCAGCTTGCCTTGAAAGAAATGAGTGTGGATGCTTGTATCTGTGAGCACATGTGTTTGGCACCATCAGAGAAAAACTAGTACGCAAGGTAGGCAGAAATAATTTTTAAAACATGTCATACAAGAGGATTGGTTCAAGACAACAGAGAGGACGTGCACTCATCTTCTCCTACCAGAGTACCAAAATCACAACTAGGTGCTGAACAGCCATCAACAGGAAGACACGGGAACCCACCAAAAAATAGACACCCCACACCCAAGGACAAAGAAAGAGCCACGATAAAACAGTAGGAGGGGCACGCTCATGATGAAATCAAATCCTATACTCGCAGGGTGGGTCACCCACAAACTGGAGAACAAGAATACCAAAGAGGTTGTCACACTATTGTGAAGATTCTAGGCCCCATATCAGGCTCCCCGGCCTGGGGGAAGGTCCTGGGAATCCCCAGGTAATCTGATTTTGAAGTCCAGTGGGATTCGATTACAGGAACTCTACATACTGGGAGAAACAGAGACTGCACTCTTGGAGGGCACAAAGAAACCTTGTGTGCACCAGGACCCAGAAGAAAGGAACAGTGGCCCCAATGGAGATTCAGCCAGACCTTCCTCTGAGTGCTTAGGGTCTCCTGCAGAGGCATGGGTTGGCAGTGGCCCACCATGGGGACAGGGGCATTGGTGGCAGCAGTCTCGGGAGATGTAACTCAGTGTAAGTCCTCTTGGAGGTTATCAGTGGCCCTGAACTCCAGGACTGTGTCGCCTTAGGCCAGACAACTAACAGGGAGGGAGCCCAGCCCCACCCATCAGCAGACAATTGGATTCAAGTTGAACTGAGTGTGTCCCTAGTACCCAAGGTAGGCAGAAATACTTTTTTAAAAATGTCATACAAGAGGATTGGTTCAAGATGACTGAGTAGAAGTCTGGCCACCAGAGCAAGACCCAGGTTTCCCCACAGCCAGTCCCTCCCATCAGGAAGCTTGCACAAGCCTCTTATCTTCATCCACCAGAGAGAAGGCAGAAGAAACAAGAATTACAGTCCCATCATCTTCCAGAATTAATACCATAATCACAAAAAGATAACCAAAATGAAAATAAATGAGATTATATCCCAGATGAAGGAACAAGATAAATCCCAAGAAACATAACTAAATGAAATGGAGATAGGCAACCTTCCAAAAAAGAATTCAGAAAAATGATAGTGAAGATGATCTAGGATCTCAGAAAAATAATGGAGAAGATGCAAAAAAAAAAAAAAATGTTTACCAAAGCCCTAGAAGAACTAAAGAACAAACAAACAGAGATGGACAATACACTAGAAGGAATCAATAGAATAACTGAAGCATAAGAATGGATAAGTGACCTGGAAGATAGGGTGGTGGAAATCAATGCTGCAAAACAGAATATAGAAAAAAGAATGAAAAGAAATGAAGCAGCCTAAGAGACCTCTGGGACAACTTCAAACATACCAATATTCACATTATAGGGGGTTCCAGAAGGAGAAAAGAGAGAGAGAAAGAACCCCTCAAAAATTTGAAGAGATAGTAGCTGAAAACTTCCCCAACCTGGGGAAAAAAAATGGTCAACCAAGTTCAGGAAGTGCAGAGTCCCAGACAGGATAAACCCACAGAGAGAGACATAGTAATCAAGCTGACAAAAATTAAAGACAGAGATAAATTGTTAAAAGGAATAAGGGGGAAAAGGCAAACAACATACAAAGGAAATCCCATAAGGATATCAGCTGATTTCTCAACAGAAACTCTACAAGCCAGAAGGGAATGACACAATATATTCCAAATGATTAAAGGGAATAACTGACAACCAAGGACACCTAGCAAGACTCTCATTCTGATTTGATGGAGAAATCAAAAGCTTTCCAGATAAGCAAAAATTAAGAGAATTCAGTTCAGTTCAGTCACTCAATCATGTCCGACTCTTTGTGACCCCATGGACTGCAGCATGCCAGGCTGCCCTGTCCATCACTAACTCCCGGAATTTACCCAAACTCATGTCCATCAAGTTGGTGTTGCCATCCAACCATCTTATCCTCTGTCGTCCCCTTCTCCTCCTACCTTCAATCTTTCCCAGCATCAGGGTCTTTTCAAATGAGTCAGCTCTTCACATCAAGTTGTCAAAGGATTGGAGTTTCAGCTTCAACAACAGTCCTTCCAATGAACACTCAGGACTGATCTCCTTTAGGATTGACTGGTTGGATCTTGCAGTCCAAGGGACTCTCAAGAGTCTTCTCCAAGTTCAAAAGCATCAATTCTTTGGCGCTCAGCTTTCTTCACAGTCCAACTCTCACATCCATATATGACTACTGGAAAAAAACATAGCCTTGACTAGATGGGCCTTTGTTGCCAAAGTAATGTCTCTGCTTTTTAATATGCCATCTAGGTTGGTCATAGCTTTCCTTCCAAGGAGTAAGCGTCTTTTAATTGCATGGCTGCAGTCACCATCTCAAGTGATTTTGGAGCCTGCCCCCGCCCCAAATAAAGTCTGCCACTGTTTCCCCATCTATTTCCCATGAAGTGATGGGACCAGATGCCATGATCTTAGTTTTCTGAATGTTGAGCTTTAAGCCAAATTTTTCACTCTCCTGTTTCTCTTTCATCAAGAGGCTCTTTAGTTCCTCTTCACTTTCTGCCATAAGGGTGGTGTCATCTGCTTATCTGAGGTTATTGTTATTTCTCCCAGCAATCTTGATTCCAGCTTGTGTTTCTTCCAGTCCAGTGTTTCTCATGATGTACTCTGCATAGAAGTTAAATAAGCAGGGTGAAAATATACAGCCTTGGCATACTCCTTTTCCTATTTGGAACCAGTTTGTTGTTCCATGTCCAGTTCTATTAAGCACCACTGGGGGAGCCTGGTGGGCTGCCATCTATGGGGTCGCACAGAGTTGGACCTGAATGAAGCGACTTAGCAGCAGCAGCAGCAAACCAATTTTACAACAAATACTGAAGGAAATTCTCTAGCCAGGAAACATAAATGAAGGGAAAGAACTACAAAAATAAACCCAAAACAATTAACAAAGGATCATATATGTTGATGCTGCTGCTGCTGCTGCTGCTGCTGCTAAGTCGCTTCAGTCGGGTCCGACTCTGTGCGACCCCATAGACAGCAGCTCACCAGGCTCCTCTGTCCCTGGGATTCTCCAGGCTAGAATACTGGAGTGGGTTGCCATTTCCTTCTCCAATATATGTTGATAATTACCTTAAATGTAAATAGACAAAAGACATGGACAGGCTGGGTGAATACAAAAACAAGACCCATATGCATGTCTACAAGAGACCCACCTCAGACCTATGGACACTTACAGACTGAATGTAAGGGAATGGGAGAAGGTACTTCATGCAAATGGAAATCATAAGAACGCTGGAGTAGCAATACTCATATCAGACAAAATAGACTTTAAAACAAAGACTGTTATAAGAGACAAAGTAGGACATTACATAATTATAAATGGTTCAATACAAGAAGAAGGTATAACAATTATAACTATATATAGACCCAACAAAGGAGCACCTCAATACATGAGGCAAATCCTAACAAACATAAAGGGAGAAATCAACCGTAATGCAATAATAGTGGGGGATTTTAATACCTCACTTTCATCAATGGACAGATCATCCAGACAGAAAACCTATAAGGAAACGTAGGCCTTAAAGGACGCTTTAGACAAGTTGGATTTAACTGATACCTATTGAGCATTCCGTCTGAAAGCAGCAGACTGCACATTCTTCCCAAGTGCATGTGGAACGTTCTCGAGGATCGACCACGTGCTGGGCCACAAGATTAGCCCTGATAAATTTACGAAAATTGAAATCATATCAAGCGTCTTTTCATATCACAACACTATCTAATTAGAAATAAAATACAAGCAAAAAACTCTAAGAAACAGAAACATATGGTGGCTAAACAATATGCTGCTAAATAACCATTGGATCACTGAAGAAATCAAAGAAGAATTGAAAAAACACCTAGAGACAGATGAAAATGAAAACACATCAGTCCAAAACTAATAGGATGCCCCAAAAGTGGTTCTAAGAGGGAAGTCTGTAGCAATACAATGTTACCTCAAGAAACAAGGAAACCTCAAATAAACAACCTAACTTTACACCTAAAACAACTAGAGAAAGAAGAACAAACAAAACATAAAGTTAGTAGAAGGAAGGAAGTCATAAAAATCAGAGCAGAAATACATGAAATAGAGACAAAGAAAACAATGGCAAAGATCAGTGAAACTGAAAGTTGGCTCTTTGGAAAGATAAACAAAATTGATAACTCTTTAGCCAGATTCATCAAGAAAAAAAGGAAGAGGACTCAGATCAGTAAAATTATAAATGAAAAAAGAGACATTACAATTGACCCCATAGGAATACCAAGGATCATAAAAGACTACAATGAACAAGTGTTTGCCAATAAAATGGACTACCTGGAAGAGATGGACAAATTCTTAGGTACAGTCTCCCTAGATTGAACCAGGAAGAAATAGAAACTATGAACAGACCAATCGTAAGCACTGAAATTGAAACCATGATTGAAAACCTCCCACCAAAAAAAGGGCCCAGGACCTGATGGCTTGACAGGCAGATTTTATCAAACATTTAGAGACGAGTTAATGCTTATCCTTCTGAAACTGTTCCAAAAAGTCACAGAGGAGGGAAAACTTTCCAACTGATTTTATGAGGCCACTGTCATTCTGCTACGTAAACCAGACAAAGATATCACACAAAAAAATGATTACAGGCCAATATCACTGATGAATATAGATGCAAAAATTCTCAGCAAAATACTAGCAATCTATATCCAACAATACATTAAAAAGATCATACACCATGATCAAATGGGATTCATCCCAGGGATGCAAGCATTTTTCATCATCCACAAATCAATCAATGCAATACACCATATCAACAAATTGAAGAATAAAAACCATATAGATCATCTCAATAGATGCAGAAAAAGCTTTTGACAAAATTCAGCACCCATTTATGATAAAAAAAAAAAAACCTCTCCAGAAAGTGGGCATACCCATTTAATACTGCAACATAATAAAGGCCATATATGACAAACCTACAGTCAGTATCATGTTCAATGGTGAAAAGCTGAAAACATACCTCTGGTCTGAGGAAGAAGACAAGCATGTCCATTCTCACCACTTTAATTCAACACAGCTTTGAAAGTCCTAGGTATAGCAATCAGAGAAGAAAAAGAAGTAAAGGGAATCCAAATTGGAAAAGAAGTTGAACTGTCACTGTTTGCTGATGACATGATCCTATATATAGACGATTTTGAAGATCTACCAGAAAACTACTAGAACTCATCAATGAACCTGGTGAAGTTTCAGATTACAAAATCAATACACAGAAGTCTGTTGCATTTCTATATACTAACAGCAAAAGGTCAGAAAGAGAAATTCAGGAAGCAATTGCATTTACCATTATATCAAAAAGAATAAAATACCTAGAAATAAACCTACCTAAGAGGGGGGGGAAAAAAACCCTGTACTCTGAAAACTACATGATGATGATGATGAAAGAAATTGAATAAGACATGAACAGGTGGTTTAGACATACCATGTTCATGGGCTGGAAGAATCAATACTGTCAAAATGACTGTACTACCCAAGGCAATCTACAGATTCAGTGCAATCCTTATGAAATTACCAATGGCGTTTTTCACAGAACTATAACAACAACAACAAATCTCAAAATTTGTTTGGAGACACAAAAGACCCTCAATAGCCAATGAAATCTTGAAAAAGAAAAACAGCTGAAGGAATCAGGCTCCCTGGCTTCATACTATACTACAAAGATACAGTCATCAAAATGGTCTGGTACTGGTACAAAAACAAAAATATAGATCAATCAATATAGAACAGGATAGAAAACTCAGAAATAAGCCCAGGCACCTATGGTCAATTGATCTATGACAAAGGAGGCAATACTACACAATACTGGAAAGACAGTCTCTTCAACAAATGGTGCCAGGAAAACTGGACAGCCACATGTATAAAAATGTAATACCATTTCTTAACTCCAAACACAAAATAAGCTCAAAATGGATTAAAGACCCAAATGTAAGACCAAAACTATAAAACTCCTAGAGGAAAACATAGGCAGCACACCCTCTGACATAGGTCACAGCAACAGCTTTCCTTGCAATAACCCTGTAAGGGAAAAACACTGTCTCTCATTTTAAAATAGGTAAAGTTAGCTGAGAAATACTAATGATTTGCCCAAGGTGAGTTAATAAGTTATTGACTTAAGAGTTACAAATTTTTAAAACTTTGACCATTTTCACTCAAACACCATTAGAGTCCCACTTTATGGAGGAAAGTGTAATGTCAACAAAGATAAGAAATTTTCTCTGAGATCCCAAAGATGTGGCAGCTGAGTGTGGTTCCCACTTCCTTCCTGCTTTTTCTGGAGGAAGTGATGACCATCAGCACATGCATCTGAAAGCTGGAAATAAGAGAAAGCAGACCAGAGGCAACAACTTCATCATTACCCTTTAATGATGGCTATTAGTAACCACATTCTATAGATGGGGCCATAGTGCCAGGCAGAAAAATTGTTGCACTTTTCAAGGTCACAAAGATGCTTACTGGGGCAGCTGGGATTTGACCCAATGTTGGAACCTCTGTCATTAAGTTTAGAGTGGGGATAGGAAGAAACAGAAAGTTCAAATGCCCATGAATTTCTTTTCTCAGATCTTTAGTTCTCATCTGTAAAAGGAAAGGGTGACTTAGGTTATCTCCCTTTCAAACTTAAACTTGATTTTAGCCTAGCAATTCAAGCAGTTATTGGAAACAAGAGCCTAGGGGTATTCTGGTACATTATAGGTTCTGATTCCTGTTCTTTAAATAAATGAATAAATAAAGAAAACAGCCATATAAAATCATATATTTCTGAAAACTAAGATTTGTTGGGTGGTCAGAGATAATGACACAACTTAGCAACTGAACAACCACCACCACAACAAAGATAAAGAAGTATCAAAACCATCTTTCTCTCTAGATTCATTTATTGTCATCCTTCTTTGGGGTAATTTTAATTCACCAGGCTCATATAGGCTTAATTTAAAAAAAAAAAAACCCAAAGGCTCAGATATCAAAAAGTTTTTCAGGCTCATTAGAAAATGAAGCTCTCCATTATTTGAATAATACTAATATTTTTTCACAACAATCCCTCGCTGGTCATTACATCTCATGAGAGTGTATTTTAGCACCTAACACCTGAGGCATAGCTCAACACATAGCAAGCACTCAAAGAATATTTGCCAAACCAATAGGTTAAGGATTTTTTCCCTTTCTTGGTTATTATCCAGAACTTTCTTCCAAGATTAAACTGAAATACAAAGCTTGACAGAGAAGCTATAATCAGATCTATTCATCAAAAACCTTTGGTTGGTAATATCACATATGAGTACAAGTAAGCACAAAGAGGATGTTTGTTATAAGGTATTTATTTAATATTTTAAAATAAATCATTACAACTCACAATATTAACAAACTGAAAAAGAAAAATCCTATTATCGTCACAATAGACACAGGAAAAGCACTTGGCAGTCCAATACTCATTTCTGATTTTTAAAGATTCCCTTGGGGTGTGGGAAGGTAATACAGGAATAGGGGGAAAAGGTTATTATGGAATTATATGACACCATGTATGCAAAACATTAAAACTGTAAAGCACTATAGAATTAAAAAAATCTTTTATTAAAAAAAATTTCTCAACAAACTAGCAACCTGATAAAGAACAGGAACCTACAGATAATACATACTTAACAGTAAAAGATTTAAAGACTTTCTCCCTAAGATCAATAAAAAGTGAAGGATGTCTGTTTTCATCATTTCTTTTCAGTGTTGTACTAAAAATTCAAGCTAATGCAATCAGGCAAGAAAATATAAAGAACCCAGGTTGGAAAAGATAACTAAAATTGCCTTTATTCTCAAATAGTATCATCATCCTTATAGAAAATCCTTTGAAATCTATTTTTTTAAGTTAATAAGACTAATAAGTTCAGAAAGGTTGCAGCATACCAGACCAATATAAAAATTTCATTTGTGGACTTCCCTGGTGGCACAGGGGTAAGAATGCATCTGCCAACGCAGGGAACAGAGGTTCAATTCCTGGTCCAGGAAGATTCCACATACCACAGAGCAACGGAGCTCATGTGCCACAACTACTGAGTCCGCACTCTAGAGCCCACGAGCTCCAACTGCTGAGCCTGCGCATCACAGCTACTGCAGTCTGCATGCTCTAGGGCTCTGGAGTCACAGCTTATGAGCCCCTGTGCCACAACTCCGGGAGCCTGAGCCTAGAGCCTGTGCCAAGACAGGCCACTGCAGTGAGAAACTGGTGCACCACCAGAGAGTAGCCTTCACTCTTCACAACTAGAGAAAGCCCACATGCAGCAACAAAGACCCAATGCAGCCAAAAATAAACAAATTCAGCAGTGTGTACATGTCAAAAAATCAGAAAGAAAAGATAGATTTTAAAATTTTCCATTGTATTCCTATACAACAGCAACAAACAAACAGAAACTAAAATTAAGGAGAAAAAACACAATAGCATAAATTGCCAGGAGCCAGCACGAGGAGTCCCGCCCGTGGCAAAGGTCATGAGGTTAAGGGGTCGACAGGCAAAGGCGAGTCTGGCCTTAAGGGAGCCTCACTGAATCTGCTTGTGCATCTGCCCCAAAACCAGAGTCCACCTGCCGTACTGCACTGTGCTTTTCGCCTACTTTTCTGACATTAACAGGGGGCTGTCCCCCCACCACCTTTTTCTGGAAAAAGTTAATTTACAGCTTTTAGATAATAAGTCTCCTGGGCATAATACAAGTGTTTCAATCCCAAAACCCCTCTGATGGCTTTCTAGCCTGCCTACAGGACTCTTACAGCTGTGCATGTGATTATTTGCAGCCTCCTGACCTCGAGAGGCACAGGAAGCTCAAAACATCCTAGGAATGTAGGGGCTTCTGAGGAGTCAAAATCATCAGAATAGGACTGATTAAGGGTTTCATTTGTTGAGCCAATACTTGCTGCCAAATTTTCATATCTTTTATATATTGATATAGTTGGTATATAGAAAAAAACAAGTAGCAACATAGATCTTTGAGTTAAGTACCTTCTTTGTTATAACCCACTGCACCATTGTTCTATAGGGATGTAACTTTAGTGCCTTGAGGGTGATGCAGATTAAAGAAAAACAATTCAGGGGAAATGAGATTAACATTCATTAAGGAAGAGACCCACAAAGTGTTAACAGGCCTCTTGGCCAGAAGATAACGTAAATCATCTGAGACCTTTTGTATACAAAAAGATATACAGAAGGGGTCAGGACTGCTGCCCCTGCATGACTCTGTATCTTCCATTATGTAAAACTTCAGGTATATAAAAACCTTTTAAAAATAAAGTTAGGGGGTTTTTGCACAAGCTTGGCCTCCCCCATGTCGACTCTCTCTCTCTCTTTCTCCCTCTCCCTCCCTCTCTTTTTCAGGCTGATCCCTTGGAACGTGGAGGTTCTCCGTGTCTACTTATTTGCCTGGGCTTCTAAGACCCACACGAGAGGGAGCCCAAGGCGGGGCACCCTCCGCTATTCAAGTGGGCGCCTGTGGCCTAACGTAGACAGTGCAAGTTTCTTGTCTTGAGACTTTATTAGCTCTCCATGTAAACCAAGGAATATCAGCCTCTTTTCTCCACTAATTTTCCTACTACACTATTCTTTCCTAATTTCTCTTTATATTTATAATTAAATAATTCTTTCCTAAGATGCCGACTCCATCCCCCCTTCGAATTACCCTGGATCCACCAGGCCTGGACCCCAGCAATAAATACTATGAAATACTTAGGGATGTGCCTGACAAAGGATGCAAAAGACCGGTACATCAAAAACTACAAAACATCACAGAGGAAAGTTACAGATGACTGAGATAATGGAGGAGATGAACAGTGTTTATGAAACTCAACATTGCTAAAATGTCAGTTGTGGAAATTCTCTGGTGGTCCAGTGGTTAGGACTCTGTGTTTTCACTGCCATGGGCCTGGGTTCAATCCTTGATCAGGGAAGCCAGACAGCATCCAAAAAAAGTCAGTTTTCTGCAAATTAACATACACATTCAGTGCATCCAAATATATCCCAGCAGATTTTTTGAGAAATTAATAAGCTAAGTCTAAAATTTATGTGGAAAAGCAAAATCATAGACACCAACTCTGAGAAAGAACAATTTGGTGGATTATCTGATTTCAAGATATTGTAAAGCTACAACCATCAGGGCAGCATAGTGTTTGCATGATGTTAGACTAGATCAACAGAACATAATATAAAGTTTAGGTACATCCACATGTATGTGGACAGTGGAATTTTGAGAAAGGTGCAGAGGTAGTTCAGTGGAGAAAACATGGTCTTTTGAAAAAATTGGATTAGAAAAATCAGATATCCATAGGAAAAAATTAGCATGCATAAACCTTCACAAGGCACTGGTTCAACTCCACCCACAGGGGGCAGACTCCACAATTAAGAGGAACTGTGACTTAGCAGCCCAGCAGCAGCCGACCTTCCAGCCAGCAGAAATGGCAGCATAATTTACCCCAAACACAGTAAATTAAACAAAATTAAAAGATAGAGAAATGTATAGCAGATGGAGGAAGATGGGAAAAACTCACAAGATCAAACAATTGAAGAGGATATAGGCAATCCACTTGAAAAAGAAGAGTAATGATAGTAAAGATGATCCAAAATCTTCAAAATGAAAGCACAGATAAACAGACTGGAGGCATGGATTGAGAAGATGAAAGAAATCTTCAAGGATTTAATTTAACAATGACCTAGAAGAATTAAAGAATAAACCATCAACACAATAACAGATTAAAAATTCACTGAAGGGAACCAACAGCCAAGTAACTAAGGCAGAAGTACAGATAAGTGAGCTGGAAGATAGAATGGTAGAAATAACTGAAGCAGAATACATTAAAGATAAAAGAATAAAAAAGTACAGTCTCAAAGAGGGATAACACTAAACATAACAACATTCAAATTGTAGGGTCTCAGAATAGGAAGACAAATGGAAAGGGCATGAGAAAATATTTGATGAGATTATGGTTAAACAATTCCCTAAAATGGGAACGGAAATACCTACCCAAGTACAGGAAGCCTAGAGAGTCCCATGGAGGATATACACAAGGAGAAACAGGCCAAGACACATATTAATCAAACTAACAAAAATTAAACACAAAGAACAAATTTTAAAAGCAGCAAAGGAGAAGCAACAAATAATATACAAGGGGATCCCCATAAGGCTAACAGCTGATCTTTCAACAGAAACTCTGCAGGCCAGAAGGGAATGGCAGGATATACTTAAAGTAATGAAAAGGAATTATATACAACCAAGATTACTCTGTCCAGCAAGGATCAATTCAGACTCACAAAAGAAATCAAAAGCTTTACAGACAAGCAAAAGCTAAGAGAATTCAGGACCACCAAACTAGCTCTATGGGCTTCCCTCATAGCTCAGTTGGTAAAGAATCCACCTGCAATGCAGGAAACCCTGGTTTGATTCCTGGGTTGGGAAGATCTGCTGGAGAAGGGATAGGCTACCCATTCCAGTATTCTTGGGCTTCTCTTGTGGCTCAACTGGTAAAGAATCTGCCTGCAATGCAGGAGACCTAGGTTCGATCCCTGGGTTGGGAAGATCCCCTGGAGAAGGAAAAGGCTACCCACTCCAGTGTTCTGGCCTGGAGAATTCCATGGACTGTGTAGTCCACGGGGTCGCAAAGAGTTGGACACAACTGAGCAACTTGCACTTTCACTTTTGAACTAACTCTCTAACTTCCTAGACAGGAAACGCAAAAAAAAAAAAAGAAAGAAAGAAAGAAAGAAAGAAACCTACAAACACAAAACAATAAAGTAAATGGTAATAGGATCGTATGTTGTTGACGTTCAGTCGTCAGTCATGTCCGACTCTTTGCGACCTCATAGACTGCAGCACGCCAGGCTTCCCTGTCCTTCACCATCTCCTGGAGCTTGCTGAAACTCATATCCATTGAGTCAATAATGCCATCCAACCATCTCATCCTCTGTAATCATCCCCTTCTCCTCCTGCCTTGTATCTTTTCCAGCATCAGGGTCTTTTTAAATGAGTTGGCTTTTTGCATCAAGTGGCCAAATATTGGAGTTTCAGCTTCAGCATCAGTCCTTCTAATGAATATTCAGGACTGACTTCCTTTAGGATTGACTGGTTTGACCTCCTTGCAGTCCAAGGAACTCTCTTCAACAGTACAGTTCAAAATCATCAATTCTTCGGTGCTCAGCCTTCTTTATAGTCCAGTTCTCACATCCATACATGACTACTAGAAAAACCATAGCTTTGACTAGAAGGACCTTTGTTGGCAAAGTAATGTCTCTGCTTCTTAATAGGCTGTCTAGGCTTGTTATAGCTTTTCTTCCAAGGAGCAAAAATCTTTTAATTTCGTGGCTACAGTCACTATCTGCAGTGATTTTGGAGCCCCCAGAAATAAAGTCTCCCTCTGTTTCCATTGTTTCTGCATCTATTTGCCATGAAGTGACAGGACCAGATGCCATGATCATACATATCAATAATTACCTTAAATGTAAGTGGGCTAAATGCTTCAACCAAAAAACACAGATTGGCTGAATGGATTAAAAAACAAGACCCCTATATATGTTGTCAAAGAGACCCACCTCAGACCTAGGGACACATACAGACTGAAAGTGAGAGGCTGGAAAAAGATAATCCATGCAAACGAAAATCAAAAGAAAGTGGGAGTAGCAATACTCAGATAAAATAGACATTAAAATAAAGACCCTTATAAGAGACAAAGAAGGACTGTGTAATGATCAAGGGATCAATCTAAACATAAGATGTAACAATTGTAAATATATATGTACCCAACAAAGGAGCACCTCAATACATACAGCAAATGCTAACAACAATTACAGGGGAAATTGACAGTAACACAATAATAATGGGGGACTTTAATACCCCACTCACACTGATGGACAGATTATTCAGACAGAAAATTAGTAGGGAAACACAACTTTTAAATGACACATTGAGCTAGTTGGACCTAGTTGATATCTACAGGGCATTTCTTCCAAAAACAATTGTTGTTCAGTCACTGGAAAAACCATAGTTTTGACTATACAGACCTTTGTCAGCAAAGTAATGTCTCTGCTTTTTAATACACTGTCTAGGATTGTTATAGCTTTTCTTCCAAGGAGCAAGCGTCTTTTAATTTTGTGGCTTCAGTCAATGTCCTCAGTGATTTAGGAGCCCAAGGAAACAAATGTTTCCATTTTTTTCCTTTTCTATTTGCCATGAAGTGATGAGACTGGATAGCATGATCTTAGTTCTTTAAATGTTGAGTTTCAAGCCAGCTTTTTCACTCTTCTTTCACTCTCATCAAGAGACTCTTTAGATCCTCTTCACCTACTGCCATTAGAGTGGTATCTTCTGCATCTATGAGGCTGTTGATATTTCTCCCAGGAATCTTAATTCCAGCTTATGGTTCATCCAGCTCAGCATTTCACATGATGTACTCTGCATAGAAGTTAAATAAACAGGGTGACAATATACAGCCTTGAGTTACTCCTTTTCCAATTTGGAACCAATTAGTTGTTCCATGCCTGAATCTAACTGTTGCTTCTTGCCCCACATACAGATTTCTCAAGAGGCAGGTAAGGTGACTCTGATATTCCCATCTCTTTCAGAATTTTCCACACTTTGTTGTGACCCACACAGTCAAAGGCTTTAGTGCAGTCAATGAAGCAGAAGTAGGTGTTTCTTCGGAATTCCTCTTTAACCATTTTATGGCTTTTTGTTTCCATTATTCCTTTCTTCTCTTGCTCCCTTTCTTTGTGATTTGATGGTTTTCTGTAAGTGTGTGCTTTGATTGCTTTCTAGTTACCTTTTGTGTATCTACCATAGGTTTTTGTCTTATGGGTGGGTACCATGAGGCTCACAAAAAAGCAATTTTATTTATGAGTCTATTGTAAGCTGATAACAACTTTGAATGCATACTAAAGCTCTACATTTTTACTCTTCTCATCATTTTACTTGTTTGGTGTTTCAATTTACACCTTTTGTCTTGTGTATTTATTATTCATTATCATATCATATCATATCATATCATATCATAGTTATTGTTGTTTTCAATGCTTTTCTCTTTTAACCATCAGTATAGATTTATATGTTATCTACCACCATTACTTTCCTGGTGGCTCAGATGGTAAAGCGTCTGCCTACAATGCAGGAGACTCGGTTCAATCCCTGGGTTGGGAAGATCTCCTGGAGAAGGAAATGGCAACCCACTCTAGTAGTCTTGCCTGGAAAATCCCATGGACAGAGGAGCCTAGTAGGCTATAGCCCATGGGGTTGCAAAGAGTCGGACACTACTGAGTGACTTCACTCACCACCATTACAAAATCAGAGTATTCTGATTTTAACTGTATATTTAACTTTAATAGTAAGATTTATATTTTCATATGTTCGCCTATCACTAATTAATGTCTTTTTTTTTTTTTGCAGTTTGAAGTTCCTTTGACGTGCTTATAAGCCTGCTCTAGTGGTGATGAACTCCTTCCGCTTTTACTTGTCAGCTGCTCAGTCATGTCCAACACTTCACGACCCCATGGACTGCAGCACACCAGGCTTCCCTGTCCATCACCAGCTCCCAGAGCTTGCTCAAACTCATGTCCATTGAGTCGGTGATGCCATCCAACCATCTCATCCTCTGTCGTCCCCTTCTCCTCCCATCAACAGTCTTTCCCAAAAGGCAAATAATGGGATAAAATTCTGACAATTCTTTTATGTATCTAAATCTCAAAACAACACTGGATTTTGAAAACAGAAAGTGGACTAGAAAAACATAGATTAAATAGTATGTATTCCTCTACCTCTATATGACAGTGGAAGATGAGGCATCAAGGAGAAAATAATGGAAGAAAACAAAGGAGTCTTTGGGTGGCCCTATGAGGAAACTATGCAAGTCTGATTAAATCAAACCTGTCCAACTGTGATCCTGTGGGCTGGGGGGACTGTTGCTGGGAGAAAGAAAGCTGGAGGGAGGACAAGAGAGAAAAAGAGAATTGTAGTGGCAGAAAACCAAAGGGGAAAATAGAGGGGTGGGAGGGACAGACAGACACATCAAGCTGAAAGGTAAATGGATTTTGTAGAAATAACTCTCGAGGTTCAGCTTTGCAAACACACACTTAGCTAATGACCAGACAAGGCCTGAGCTATCTGCTGATGAAGTTACATGGCTATCAAATTACTTTTCCCTGGAGCCCTTGAAAGTTGTTGCCAAAAACAGGAGGGGAAATCCATCAGTCTGTCTCTCCTTTCTTCCTTGGACTGGATTTCCTGTTTCCTCTATTTCCCCCAGGGAACCCTCCAGCCCCCACTGCCTCGAGAGTGAGACAGGAGATTTGGGCAAAGTGTGGAGTGAGGACAGCGCTTGTGACTGGAGTTTCATGAAGCTGAAAACGGGCTCTCAAGGTCGGGTGGGAACCCAAGCCCGTGCACACCCTGCCTCCTTACAGGCTGAGGTTAGCAGGGTTCCCTGCCCTTGCCTTCCTTCCCCGCCTTCCTGGGTGCCAGGGGATAATTGACCCTGGTGGCCTTTGCCCCTCATGAGCCCCAGCACCCAGCTTGGGCGAGGGTCTCCTGGAGCCCTCGTCTTTCCAGCCAGGGGTGCAGGCTGGGGGAGCGCCCTCTCTTGCCCCAGCCCCTCTCCATGCACAGACACCTCCCATCCATTGGGCCGTGGCAGCCCCTCTGAGTCACTAGGTCAGAGAGCAGAAGTTTGCAGCCTCAGGGCAGAGCAGGGAGTGGCCTCCCTTGGGGGGTTCACAGCCCATTTCCACATGGCAGGGGCAGGGCCTGGGGTTGCAGTCCCCTGGCTGGGCAGACAGGCGGGGGTGGGGCGAGGCCCTGAACTTGCCCGGTGCTGGGGCCTCCACTACTGTCAGGCAAGGCCCCCTCTTCTCAGACAGGAAGTCTTTATCGTGATAAAGTTAGGCTCCCAAGTGTATTGCTGATCCTGTTAGTGCTGCCATTGTCTTGCTGTTCACACTGTTCACTGAACCCAGGGTAGGCAGGGTGTGAGCTAAGAGGCTGGAAGAAGACTCAAGGAGCCGTGGGAACTGCAGACACGTTTATCCTGTCCTGCAGACAAGTTTATCCTGGCTGACGCAGCAGCCACAACATAACCATATTGCAACTATAAGGTACAAGAACACAGCCTTATATGAGGTATCAGAACACAGCCTCATGTAACATAACCGTGATGTCGCTCCAAGGTAGCCCCAGTGCAGGAGCGGTCAGGGCTTTCATGGTGGAGTTCACAGAGGTTCATACAGCAGCCCGTGACCAAGGTAATACTTTGTGACGCACACAGGCAGTGCTACAAGTCATCTCAGCTGTTATATTACATCATGTGAGGCCAGAGCGAGAGGCTGTGGGGCAAGAGAGCCTGACCGTGACATCCTGGCTCATCTGCTCTTGCCCTACACGAAGGCAGAGCCAAATCAGTGGCCAGATGCACGGGACAACCTTCAGGTGGACCGAGTCACCAGCTCACTCTGCTGGGAGCAGACGACATCAGTGAAGAGAACGGGGTCGTGCAGGGCAGGAGGTGCTCGGGGACTTCCCCAAGGATTGGGGTGGAGAAGAGGCTGAGGGGGCAGAGGTGGGCGCCTGGGGATGAGGGGTGCACGCAGGACCAGGGATGGGAATAAGGAGGTCTGGAGGGGGAGGGGTGGATAGAAAGAGCCTGCAGATGGGGAGGCAGGGGGCCGTCTGCCCAGTCCACCTGGAGACCCGAGCCGCCCCTTCTGCTGGCTCTCTCTGCTCCTCTTTTCCCTCCTCCCCTCCCAGGTGGTGCCTGTGAGGTCAGACTCCTCCCCACAGTGGACCCAGCCAGGCCTGTTCCCTGAGAGCTCAATTCAGAGTGGCCACGTTGACCACTATGTTCTTGGCAGTCCCTTCTGGACCCAAAGACCACAATTTAACTTGGTTTACTAAATCATTCCAGTGTTTAGTGTTTTGGGGTTTTGTTTGTTTTTTCCTTTTAGAGACAGGTATAATGAGATCATTGTCATGGTCCATTTAAGAGAGTCAGGGATCTGAACCCAGCCATTATTCATCCTATCTGTTTGTCCCTCTAGGCTGAGTTCCACTGCTGGGAGGGGAAGGAGCTAGCCTTCCCTGTTATTACTTATCCTGCAGAATCCCAACTTCTGCTGAGACTTGAAAACTATGCTGCATTTACAGTTATTCCCAATTTATAACAACAAAAATGCTGAACTGCAATTGGGTCAGAGAAACTCTCTGAGGTTCCAGGTGCATGCTTGCATGCGAAGTCGCTTCAGTCATCTCCAACTCTGTGTGACCCTATGGACTGTAGCCTGCCAGCCTTCTCTGTCCTCAGGATTCTCCAGGGGAAAATACTGGAGTGGGTTGCCCTGTCCTCACTAATGTTCCAGGTAGTGGAGAGTAGAGCTTGGATTTGTCTGACTCCAAGCCTCTACTCATTCATTCTTGCCTACTTAATTCTATTTTTAAACTGTAGAAGTTATCACATGTACAGAAGAATACATAAAAGATACATGTACATTTAACAAACCCTGATGGTTCAGTGGTAAAGAATATGCCCACCAATCCTGGAGATGTGGGTTTGATCCCTGGCTCGAGCCTGGTGGGCTACAGTCCATGGAACCATAAAGAGTCTGACATGACTTAGCAACTAAACAACAACAATAATAAAATGAACACCACTCTACCTATTGCTCAGGCTAGGGAATAGAACATTATCAGTACCTTAGGAGCCCCCACCTCGATGCTCCCTGAATTCCTGCACCCCACCTCCCACCAAGACACAATCATTCTCTGGACTTCTGCATTCATCTCATATTCCTTCCAAAGTAGCTGTGAACGAAAAATGTCACATGCTGTATCAGTAGGTAAGACATGTTGCAGTCATCAAGCCACTATAGTCACTCCCACAGTGAGCCCAGAGCGGGGAACTCAGGATGGGGAAGAATAGGATACTGGCCCTAGTTAGCAGAAGACGTGAAAGTGTTAGTCTCTCCAACTCTTTGCAGCCCCATGGACTGTAGTTGGCTAGGCTCCTCAGCCATGGAATTTTTCAGGGACGAATACTGGAGTGGGTTGCCATGCCCTCCTCTGGGGGATCTTTCCAACCCAGAGGTTGAACCTGGGTCTCCTATGTCTCCTGCATTGGCGTCACCTGGGAAGCCCTTGAGGTGCATATCTAAGGAGTGATTTCAATCAGCTCAGACTCTTGGATCTTCCCATGCATAGAAAAGTGCTAAATTCGTTGACTTGAGATATCTGGTTTTCTTTAATTCACAGTAATCTTTCGGTGTTCTGACTACCTGGTTTTTGTGGGAAAAAAACCCTCTATATATCCTTGGCCCCTGCCTTACCTCTCGGGGAGCAGTTCCTCAGAGCTATCTGAAAGGCTGTCTCCTATGCTTGAAGTCCTCAGAAAGTCTGCTAAATAAAACATAATTTCTATCTTTCAGGTTGTACTTTTTTTCTTTTCTGGATCAACAGTTTTGGCCACCAACTACAAAGGGAGCCAAATCAGACTTCTCTCCTTGGCTTGAACTTTACGAGAATCAGGAGGCTGGTACCAGTAAAGGCCTCTTGTGGAGGAGGCCTCCACCTCCTCAGAGTCCAGATGAATTTGGGTGAGGCTCTCCTTGTTCTTGGATCTCCAGATTATTGGTTGATGATCCTGAGTTTTATTTGGCAATATCAAACACTTTGAAAGATATTGCCGGGTGACCCTCCCATTGGAAAGATACCAGAGGAGTCCAGTGGAAAGACTGGGAAGATTCTTGGTCAGTTTAGACCCAGAGTGGTTTTGTTAGGGGAAGCACGCTGACTGAAACCAACCACCCTGGCCAGGCACCATAGCCACCATTTGCATGAGTTGTTTTATGACAGGAGGTCCTGGTAAGGAACACAGAACTAATAAGCCACACCAACTGGAAGAGTTCAGGAAAGGTCAAAAGGAGACACCACTTCCCAGAATCCTCCTCTCTGGCATCCATCTTGGCTGAGTAATGCATGCTCAGTGATGTGTCCACCAGGAAGGACTCTGAGTCAAAATGATTGGCTAAAGACAACCCGGAAACTAATCCCATCAACATAACACCTGAGACTGTGGCAGAGCAGTCTTCCTGGGTCCCCTCACCCTGCTGCTCTCTGCCTGGGCGCCCCTCCCCAATAAAATCTCTCTGATAAACAGCACATGTGTCTTCTTGAACAGTTCATTTCCAAGTGTTAGACAAGAGCCCACTTCAGGCCCTGGAAGGGGTCCCCCTTCCTGCAACAAATGGCGACTCCCTGACCAGATAAGGAACAAGAGATTTACTGACCTCTCTCCCTTTCCCTCTCTCTTTCCTCTCCTTAACCCTTCCTACCCTACCCTTTTTCCTAGTCCCCCAGTCCTGGACACAGGAATCTGGTCGAAGGGCCTCAGCCTGAGCTGAGGATTGGAGACCAATCACCTCCTCTTGGCAGAGAACTTGAATTCTGGTTCTGTTCTGGTCTGGTTTCTGGTAGGGCTGAGTTCCTATCCTCCTTTCCCTGGAGGCCCAGGGTAAGGTCCCATAACGCCTGGGTATCTGCAGGTGGCAGGAGACGTCTGTAAAGCCACCCTTTTTGCCTCCTCTCCCACCTCCTCCCCACTCTTATTTCAACCTGGTTTCCTTTCCTCCCTTTGAAATCTTTGAAGACCTGAGATATTTTTGTTTGCTCTGTTAGAACTTGGATCTGAAGTTCTGTGTTTCTACAGGAGGTTTTCTGAGAGACTATAATCTTGTACTTAAGGGAGCGTCTGACGAGACTGCCAGGTCTATGTGTGTGTTTTATGCTCTGTGTTCTGTGTTGTGACTTGTGATGACCATTTTGCTTTGCTTGGCCCCTGTTTGGTTTAGACCTGCTGCCATTTTGTTAGAACTTGGTTTTCTTTCCATGTGCCTTGAGACCAGGCTCTCAGGAACACTTATCTAGACCATCCCTAACTTCTGAGACTGAGGAAAGATGGGAAGAAGCCTTTACATTTTTATTTATTCCAACTGTTATTTATAAACTAGTGAATTTTATATTGTAATATCCAATTCATGACTAAGCTTAGAAAATGAAGCTTGCAATTGTGTCTGCCTGAATATGTGTGTCTCAGTATGTCTTTGTTTCAGGATAATATTTTGAGTTAATTTGCAAATGAGCACTATTTAATTGGCTTTTAAAAAGTAAGCACTTACAAATCAAATAATTCTAGATTAAACAATGAATTCCAGGTTCATGTGAACTGGGAAATATTCAGTATTAAATTAATGCCTGGTAACATAGACATGTCTTTAGAACCATCAATAAGTACTTCTGTTCTACCTAGTTTTACTAGTGGTCAAATAAGACTGTATTTGGTTACAAATTTGTCAACAAGAAATATACCTCATTGTGGAAAATAGGGAAATTAAGTGTTTTCAGTAGAAGACAGTATGAAAAAAATACTGAAAAGAGTTATACATAATCAAGATTTTCTAAAATTAGATTATAATTAGTTGGATAGATGGATTTTGTTAGGAATGACACAGCCATAGGAAAACTGGTTAGAGCCGACTAGGTCCAAGATGGCTGAGTCACCTTTCACTTGACCTTGAGCCTCAGTACATACGCCCATTGTGACATATCAGCAAGCTAAATGATACACCCATCAGCATTGTCTAAATCTGACTGAATGTTCTAAAACCCTTTTGACTGATTTTTTTTTTACTAAAGTTCCTAAATCGAATTCTTTTGATCTCCAGCTAACTTTGGGTTGCTTTAGAGGGCTCCTGAAACATTCCAAAGAGAGATATTAAACTAATTATGTTTATTTGGTTGGTTAAATTAAATGGAAAATATTATCAAATGAGTCATAAATCCTCTGTTATAATGTATGGTAAATATTACTAATACAGATATTCCTAACATTCTGATATGTCCTGGTATTCTAATGGGAAAACTCGTGACTTCACAAAAGTTAACAGAAGGACTGAATGAACCAGTGAATATGCTTATAACTTTTGTAGTTTCTATCTGAAAAAAATTACAGGTTTGAATCTGTGTCTTCTGGGAGTAGGGAAAATCATCCCCTCAAACTAATTATGACAGTAATTTGGTAAAATTAAATGCTATAAACAAATTAAAACAATTATATTTTCTCTCTATGTGACTCCTCCAGAGATTGGAAATTCTTAGGTTTCCAGTAATTTTATCAGGTATTTTTAGGAAGGTTATCTCCCTAACGGGTACAGAAATCTCAAAGAATTTTTGAGAACATGAAAACAGCACTCTGTAAGGCAAATCTGTGATAAGCCTTTGGCATGACTTTCCTAGTCCTGGAAGGTTTTACTTTAAAAGTTTAGTCTGAGACTCTATAAAATTTCAGCAAAGCAAAAATATCTATGATCAATTATGTTTATATAAATCATCAGGCCAAGTTTACTAAGACCATACCTATATCACAAACAAGTCTTAATTTGGTTATATTTGGTAGAAAATGATGGTGATTTCAGGGAGGAAAAGATGTTTATTTCAATGAATGTTAAATCCCAGTTTGTTAATGGAGATCTGTATCTAGTAAGAATCATTTCCTGGATAGTTCTTTGCTGTTATGCAATGTTAATGTAAAATTTAATTGAATTCTTAAAAAAACACCCTAAGTTTGTTTCTGAAGCTTATCTCAGTAATCTATCTTGGGATAAAGATCAGATGCTTCATAAGCTGCAATCAGTACTGGAGAAAGACATAATTTAAGGGGCTGTCTCCAACCTGGATGGAAGGACCCTTAAATTAGGTACTTTTAACTGGCTCATTCACAGTGAAATTGAAGGGAGACTGACTCTTAGATTAATTCCCACTTCGAAAGGCTCCTACACTGGATGGTCTATGGAGAGGGCAGCTGACCTGATCTCACCTTAAAGTGGTGTTCGAATGAGGAGAAACTCCACTATACCAGGACAAGAAGAAGATGACATCAGAGGCAGACAGCTTGCCCAAGATGCTGGACCTGATACATGTGATCATTTATAATGTTTTGTTGACTTCTTAGACCTTTGCATATATATCAAATGCTTTTCTATCCTAGGCCTGATCCTAAGCTAGTTTTAGAAATCAATCCAATTGTTGGGTTTGTGGCCAATTACCTGTGTCTAGTTCTGGGTTACCTTGGTGAATTTCTGTATTCCAAGTCTCTAGCTGGTAGGCCCTGAGAAAATTTACTTTAAAAAAATTATAGTTATATTCAGGTCACTATTGATATTGCTAGGTGGAATCCTATCACCCGGCCAATTAATAATGCCTGCTCTGACTCTGACCATAAATTTGAGTTTTCTTCTTCTGTTTCTTCTATTACTCAGCCTCAACCAAAACAACAAGCAAAGTTTCAGCAAAGGGAAAAAAATCTCCCACAATTAGGGAATGGATTTATATAGATAACACCAGGCTATGATAATTTAGGTTTAAAATCTCCTCTGTGTTGGAGATTAATTAAATCATACTAAGGATGATCGCAAAGAGTCGGACACGACTGAACGACTGAACTGAACTGAACTGAGGGATAATCAATCTAGTAACACTAAAAAACTGGGCTATGTGCCTTGTAGACAGTGCCAATATATAATTTCCCTGGAAGATAAAGATTCGTACAGAGTAGACTAAGTCAGATGACGTGGGATATACTGGGCTACATCTAATGGAAGCTCTTAGCTTAAGTCTTTCTTATGACTTTACTAATACTGCTGGCTATGTTATTTGTATTTCGCCTGTTTTACAAAATTGCTGTTTCCTACACTGACAAATGTGTGACTGAGGCCTCTGATAAAATAATACATAGTTCCATGTGAGACTGATGATGGTAACAGTATAACTCTAGATATGGGAAGAAACAACAAGAGGGAATGTTTTCCTGGACCAAAAGGCTAGTAAGACAGGTGGTCCAGAGAGTTTTGGATACTGCTTTACGGCCAAGTCCAGTAACAGCATACTGGGTGGCCTGCCAACAAAATCTTTGCCAGAACCTGAGAATGGACATTCTCAGCACCATAGGATGAAACGGTCATGAAATGCCCCCCTTAAAATCATGGTCAAGTTTAATCAAGAAGGGGGCCTACCAACTGAAGACTGACACTTGCCATCTGCCTCTGCAAAGATTAAACCACGGCCACTGCAGCTGCCGACCTTCAGCTCCCCTGAAAGGAGTTCAGGGTGGACATCAGGAACCAGGCACTCTGCTCTGGGAAAAACTGGCAGAACAGCCCTTCAGGTAGTTGGATCTTTTCAGGAGATTTTGAGTCCAAATTCTTGCATCTCTTCATACCTAGAGAAACACTGACATCATTAATGGTGACATCTGCTTTGGCTATTAAGGAGAATTTTACAATTAAAAGTCAAAATAGAGTAGCTATGGTTCAGACATCCAAGGAAATAACTAGGTGATGCTATGGGTATAATTTCAGACAAGATCTTGTATTGCTAAACACTTGTATTTTCTGAGGCTTGGATACAACCATTCTCAAAACAATGTTTGCTGGCAGCTCGTAACTGCAACCTTACTTTTTATAAAACTAGGCAACTGGCTACCTGGCTACAAGTCTCCCTGAAGTGCCAGGTCCAGACTGGGTTTCAGGCCTATTCTTCTAAAAATAAATGAGATTTATTTCGTCTATTAAACTTCCAGTTGTCACCCCTCCAACTACTTCTAATTGGGTCTGTTACACCAAAATGGCTGACAAGGGTTTGAGAGTTTAATCATATTAGACTCAGATCTAGGACTTGGAACTCAGGAATATTTCCAATTGAGTGTCTATTCTCCCAGCTGAGGCAGTCCTATACCCCAATTTTTTTTAATTTAAATTTATTTATTTTAATTGGAGGCTAATTACTTTACAATATTGTATTGGTTTTGCCATACATCAACATGAATCCGCCACGGGTATACACGTGTTCCCCATCCGGAACCTCCCTCCCACCTCCCTCCCCATACCATCCCTCTGGGTCATCCCAGTGCACCAGCCCCAAGCATCCTGTATCCTGCATAGTTTTGATGGGAAGTTATCATAGTCATAGTTGCCCAGCTCCCTGAATTAAAACTGAGCAGGACTCCCTGGGGCTCTAGAATACAGATCTGTTCTGTGTTCTCCATTTCTTGTCTGTAGGATATAGGCTTCATTCAGCCTCCTTGACCTTCCCTGAGTTCCAAGGGTAGATTTAAACAGTTGCTAATCAGGGAAGCGAGGGGATACATAAACAGAGGAACAGTCTATTGTTGGTACAGCCTTGAGGCAGGGTCCTGGTTGAATGCACACACAAAAAAGAAATATGCAAATATAACAATATCTTTGAATTTTTCTGCAGAACTGGGGCCTCCACCCAGATGGAAGACAGTAACTTCAGGCTGAGCACAAGATTCCTGGAGCACTACTCTGTTGCCTCACCACCAACCAATCAGAACAAGGGCACACACCCTGCAGTCTTCACCGCAAATGTTGCCTTCTGTTTCTGGGGCCAGTGATGACCACCATCCTTTTAGGCCTCCTGTTTGGCCCTGTATATTTCATCTCCGACAGGGGCCAACACTTTCAAGCTAAATTGCTATTACTGTAAGGATGAATGCTGGTTTCAGGCAAAGAATACCTCAACTTAGATTATGTTAAGAGAGACTTCTGCTCTGCTAGGCAGGCCTATGCCCATGCACAGCAGGAAGAAGTTACAGAAGAAAGAGACCTCCACCCCAGTTCCCAAGAAGTATGTTGAGTATGAAGTTTCTCAGGGGGGAGTTGTTAGGGGAAGCACACTGATGGAAACCGCCCACCCTGGCCAGGCACCATAGCCACCGTTTGCATGAGCTGTTTGACAACAGGCAGTCCTGGGTAAGGAACACAGAACTAACAAGCCACCACCAACCGGAAGAGTTCAGGAAAGGTCAAAAGGAGACACCACCTGTCCGGCCACCTCCCAGAATCCTTGCTGGCATCCATCTTGGCTGAGTGATGCGTGCACCACCAGGAAAGACTCTGAGTCAGGATGATTGACTAAAGACACCCTGGAAACTAATCCCGTCACCATAAAACCCGAGACTGAACCACGTGGCAGAGCAGTCCTCCTGGGTCCCCTCACCCTGCTGCTCTCCACCCAGGTGCCCCTTCATGATAAAATCTCTTGCCCTGTCAGCACATGTGTTTTCTTGGACAATTCATTTCCGAGTGTTAGACAAGATCCCACTTCCGGGCCCTGGAATGGGTCCCCTTTCCCACAACAGATTCATCTTCAGTTGAAAGAACCCTGAGTAGGATTGGATGATAATTAAGGGGAAGACTGGCCTGTCATTTTTCCTTAAACTGGCTACAGTAGCAATTTTATTTCAACAAACCAACCTCTGAATGGGGAATAAAGCTTTCAAAACAAGACAAAAAAGGAACAACAGATTGCCAGCCTCCGACAAATACCCTAGCCAAGGGCTCTTTTATTACATACACAGTTAAATTAAAAAGCCAGCTTGATGAAAGCATCTTTTCAGAATATTGACCTTAAAAAAACAAAGGCCCTTCTGGAGGAACTTGCATTTCTCTTCCTGTGCCTTTGAAATGTGAATGTTCTACTTGATCTGCCAGCATTGTGTGTGCGTGTGTGTGTGTGTGTGTGTGTGTGCCTGTGCTCGCGTGTGCATGTGCATGCGTGTTTTTGTAGCTATGTTTTGAAAACTTGGTCTTTGTCATCCAAGATGTACAGGTATGGTGTACATTTGGCAGCCAATCAAATAAAGTGGGATTTTGAACAGTCTTTTGTCTGTTCGTTCCAACTCTCAGGCTTTTTTTTTTCCCCTGTCATCTTAACTTTTGTTGTGCTGGCCTGTACGATGAAGGCCTTTACTTTCTTGGACTGCTTTTGGGAGGAAACTCTCTTAGGGACTTGTTTAGGCAGCATCCTCCCCACTCTCTTGTGGGGAAGCCTCTTGTGTCTGATTGGTTTGAGTCACTATTAATACATATCTCATTAGTAGCCAGATAATAGATGCTTTAACTTGGAGAGAGTTTTAATTGGAGAAAATTGGTAAATTTTTTGGTAACTATGTAAAAAATCAAAAGGTGGAAAATAAAAGTGTATATTTTATGTGTGAAAGTCGCTCGGTCATATCCGACTCTTTGCAACACCATGGACAGTAGCCCACCAGGCTCCTCTGTCCATGGAATTCTCTATAGGCCAGAATACTGGAGTGGGTTGCCATTCCCTTCTCCAGGGGACTTTCCTGACCCAAGGATTGAATTCAGGTCCCCTGCATTGCAGGCAGGCTCTTTACCAACTGAGCCACTGGGGAAGCCATGTACATATATATATATGATGGTTAACCTAAGAACTCCCTTAGTTTAAAATAAACAGGAAAACCATCTTGGGAAATGTGTTCTCCTCTTCCCCTCAATGTGTCTTACAGATGCTAATAAAATCATTAAATAATTAATGTTATTTAGGTTGATTAACAGGAAAAAAAAATGTAGGGAAGATCCAGAGATTCCTTTCCAACAAGGTAGAAATTTTAAGGGGACTTATTCCAAACGGATAAAGAAATCTTTAGATGATTATTTTTATTTTCATTTTAAAATTTATTTATATTTTGCTGCACCCTGTGCCCTGGGGAAATCTTAGTTCCCTGACCTGGAATCAAACCCATGCCCCTAGCACTGGGGGTGCCAGAGTCTTAACCACTGAACTGCCAAAGAAGTCCCTACATGGTTATTTTTAAATGGGACAAGTAAAACAGACATGTAATAGGTCAGAAGAAAATTACGCAGACACCTGACCAACAATTCAGTTCAGTTCAGTTCATTTGCACAGCCGTGTCTGACTCTTGGTGACCCCATGAACTGCAGCATGCCAGGCCTCCCTGTCCAGCACCAACTCCCAGAGTTCACTCAGACTCACGTCCATTGAGTCAGTGAAGCCATCCAGCCGTCTCATCCTCTGTCGTCCCCTTCTCCTCCTGCCCTCAATCTTTCCAAGCATCAGGGTCTTTTCAAATGAGTCAGCTCTTTGCATCAGGTGGCCAAAGTATTGGAGTTTCAGCTTCAAACTCAGTCTTTCCAATGAACATCCAGGACTGATCTCCCTTAGGATGGACTGGTTGGGTCTCCTTGCAGTCCAAGGGACTTTCAAGAGTCTTCTCCAACACCATAGTTCAAAAGCATCAATTCTTTGGCGCTCAGCTTTCTTTATAGTCCAACTCTTACATCCATACATGACCACTGGAAAAACCATAGACTTGACTAGAGAGACCTTTGTTGATAAAATAATGTCTCTGCTTTTTAATATCCTGTCTAGGTTGGTCATAACTTTCCTTCCAAGGAGTAAGCATCTTTTAATTTCATGGCTGCAATCACCATCTGCAATGATTCTGGAGCCCAGAAAAATAAAGTCAGCCACTGTTTCCTCTGTTTCCCCATCTATTTGCCAGATAATCACGATGGTGTGATCACTCACCTAAAGCCAGACATCCTGGAATGTGAAGTCAAGTGGGCCTTAGGAAGCATCACTATGAATAAAGCTAGTGGAGATGATGAAATTCCAGTTGAGCTATTTCAAATCCTGAAAGATGATGCTGTGAAAGTGCTGCACTCAATATGCCAGCAAATCTGAAAAACTCAGTAGTGGCCACAGGACTGGAAAAGGTCAGTTTTCACTCCAATCCCAAAGAAAGGTAATGCAAAAGAATGCTCAAACTACCACACAATTGCACTCATCTCACACACTAGTAAAGTAATGCTCAAAATTCTGCAAGCCAGGCTTCAGCAGTACGTGAACCGTGAACTTCCAGATGTTCAAGCTGACTTTAGAAAAGGCAGGGGAACCAGAGATCAAATTGCCAACATCCACTGGGTCATCAAAAAAGCAAGAGAGTTCCAGAAAAACATCTATTTTTGCTTTATTGACTATGCCAAAGCCTTTGACTGTGTGGATCACAACAAAACTGGAAAATTCTGAAAGAGGGGAATACCAGACCACCTGACCTGCCTCTTGAGAAACCTGTATGCAGGTCAGGAAGCAACAGTTAGAACTGGACATGGAAAAACAAACTGGTTCCAAATAGGAAAAGGAGTACGTCAAGGCTGTATATTGTCACCCTGCTTATTTAACTTCTATGCAGAGTACATCATGAGAAACGCTGGACTGTAAGAAACAGAAGCTGGAATCAAGACTGCCAGGAGAAATATCAATAACCTCAGATATGCAGATGACACCACCCTTATGGCAGAAAGTGAAGAAGAACTAAAGAGCTTCTTAATGAAAGTGAAGGAGGAGAGTGAAAAAGTTGGCTTAAAGCTCAACAATTACTTGGGGCAATAGTTAGGCCAATGAAGCAAGTTTAAAGATTGACATAGGACATGACATTCTCAGAAAGTTTGCCGAATAAAACATAATTCTCAACTTACAGGTTGTACTTTCCTTTTAAGTCAACATATGTATCCCCAAGTAATACATTGTTGAATGTGGGGAAACTGAATACCAGTAGAACCTCTGCTAGAAAAAGGCTCTCAGGAAAAGAGAAACTGATCAGTGTCCCCAAGTCTTAGTTTGACTTCAGCTCATCAGAGAGTTTCCCAAGGGCATTTTCTGGGAAAGTATGAGGGCAAGATTGTGCTCAACTCTTAGAAACACAGGTCTCCCCACAATCTGTGTACCTAGAATGGCTCCAATGGCAGGGATTGGTCTTCTTTCTGTCATATGCAGAGAATGGAATGGGATACTTAGTGACTTATTTTTAGGCTTGCCACAGCTGTTGGAAGAGAATTCCTCCAGGGGCCTTTCTCACTTCTGCAAGTCTTGTCAAGAGTCATTGATCATTTTCGCCCTATATATACCTATGGCTGATTCACGTTGAGGTTTGACAGAAAACAACAAAACTCTGTAAAGCAATTATCCTTCAAAAAAATAAATAAAATTTTACAAAAAGTTAAACAAACAAACAAACTATCTTTTAAAAGATATTTGTACAGCAAACAATCTTGGGAACTGACCAGGATAATAAAGATATCTCCCTCTGGGACCAAGGTCAGGCCAGTTTGCTAGCAGACCCCTTGTTCATTTTATGTGTCAAATTTGACTTCCATAAGGGCACTCAGATTAAAAATTGTTTCCAGGTGTCTGTGAAGGTGATTCCAGATGAGATTAGCATCTGAATCAGCGGACACCATTTAATCCACAGAGGCTTGAATAAAACAAAAGGTAGAAGCAGCAGGAATTTGCCCCTTTTTTCCAGCCTCACAGCTTGAGCTGGGACATCTTACCTCATCTTCTGCCCCTGACCCGAGTTTCACAGGAAACTTTAGCAGGCTAGCAGTTTTTGACAAATCTATCTCCAAATCTTAGGAGTACATTGAGAGTGCTTCTGTGGGGTGAGATGAGTGTCTTCAGCAGATCCAGGCAGGAGGGCATGGAGGGGATGGAGGGGAGTAGGAATTTAATCAGCACATGTGAAAGTGGTAGCCCCTCAGTCAAGGCCCACTCTTTGGGACCCGATGGACAACAGCCCGCCAGGCTCCTCTGGCCATGGAATTCTCCAGGCAAGAACACTGGAGTGGGTTACCATTCCCTTCTCCAGAGGATCCTCTTGACCAAGGGATTGAACCTGGGTCTGCCGCATTGCAGGCACATTTCTTGGTCTCTGAACCACCACGGCAGCCCCAGTCAGCGCATGGTCAGAGGAAATGAAGAACAGGTAAGAGCTTGGGCCACACTCTGGGGTATTCTTGCTCAGGTTATGGAGGTGCTACAGTGGTGTTACTGTGGTGATGACTGTCTCTCCTGAGTCACATGCTGCTTCTGGCAGTCAGCTCTCATTCTGGCAGCTGAATCTGTAAACGCCCCTCTGGGCATCCTTTCACCAGTCTCCTCTGGGATCTCCTGGTTCCTGACTCCCGTCTTCCTCTGTCTTGCTTTCTCCTCTCATTTTGGTGAAGCACATCCCCAACAGTCTCCTAAGAAGCATGCAGAGACATAAGAGAGAGTTTCTGAGACCTTGTGTATCTAAAAAAAAAAAATTTTTTTTTTTTTTTTTTTGCTTTTTCCTCCTATTTGACAGTTTGGGTATAGAATTTGAGGTTGAAGATAATTTTATTTCAGAACTTTGAAGGCATTGTCACCCTGTCATCCTGTATCCAGTGTTGTTAAGTAGTCTAGGATCATTCTGATTCATAATTCTTTGTATGTTACCTGCTTTTTATCTCTGGACCCATACAGTGCTCTGAAATCTCATGATTTTGTACCTTGGTGTGGGTCTGTTATCACACGTTGTGCAAAACATTTGCTGGGCCCTTTCACTCATACAGCACTTATCCTTCAGTTCAGAGAAGTTTTCCGGAATCGTTTTGTTTTTTAGTTCAACACATTTTTAATGGACTATATTTTTAGAGCAGTTTTAAATTCACATCAAAATTGAACAGAAAGTACAGAGATTCTCTCGTACCCTCCTCTCTGCATACAGTCTCTCCTACTGTCAACGAGGATGTGCTCAGTTGCTCAGTCATGTCAGACTCTGCAACCCCCAAAACTGTAGCCCACCAGGCTCCTTTGTCCATGGAATTTTCCAGGAAATAATACTGGAGTGGGTTGCCGTTTCCTCCAGGGGAACTTCCCAACCCAGGGACTGAACCCACATCTCCTGTGTCTCCTGTATTGGCAGGCAGATTCTTTACCCATGAACCACCTGGGAGTCTGCTCCCCGGCCCCTGCCCCCCACCCCCGACTATCAGCATCCCACACCAGAGTGGCAAATTTGTTAAAGTTGATGAACCTTCACTGAAAAACCATTTTTACCCAAAATGCACAGTTAAAATTAGGATTACTTCTGGAGTAGAACAAATATATAATAACATGTATCTACCATTGTTGTCATGCAGAATGGTTTCACTGCCCTAAAAAACACCACGCTTTGCCTACTTATCCCTCTCTCTTCGCCAACTCCTGGCAACCACAGTTTTGCTTTTAAAGAATGTTGCGTAGTTGGAATTACACAGTATATAGCCTTTTCATATTGGCTTCTTTAACTTAATAAAATATTTAACATTCTCTCATGCCTTTTCATCGCTTGATAGCTCATTTCTTTTTAATGCTGACTAATATTCCATCATCTTGATGTACCATAGTTTATCTATTCACCTACCAAAGGACAATTTGGTTGCTTCTAAGTTTTGACAATTATGAATAAAACTGCTATAAACATCCATATTCAGCTTTTTGTGTGCACACACTTTTTCAACTCATTTGGAAATGAGAGTTCATGTTCCACATCCTTGACAGCTTTTGGTATTGTCAGTGTTCTGAATTTTGCCTGTTCTAAGAGGTGTGTAGAGGTATTTCAGTGTTTTAATTTACATTTCCCTGATGACTTCATTCTAGTGGATTATATGGAGCATTTTTGCATAACATCTGAATATCTTCTTTGGTGAGGATTTGTTAAGATTTTAACCATTTAAAGTCTGTCTGCTTACTTTCTTTATTGTTGAATTTTAAGAGTTCTTCATATGTTTTGAGTAACAGTGCTTTATCAGATGTTTTTTGGCAAATATTTTCTCCCAGTATGTGGCTTGAATTCTCATTTTCTTAACACTTGTCTTTCACAGACAAGAAGTATTCAATTCACTGAATCCCAGCTTATCAAGTATTTCTTTCATGGATCATGCTTTTGGTTTTGAGTCTTAAAAAGGTCACTACCAAACCCAAGATCATTTAGATTTTCTCCTATGTTATCTTCCAAAGGGATCTCCCTTGTGGTATAGTGGCTAAGACTCCGTAATCCCAATGCAGGGGGCCTGGGTTCAATCCCTCGTCAGGGAACTAAATCCCACATTCCACAACTAGCAATTTCCCCTTCCTGTCCCCCGGTGGCTCACATGGGAAAGAGTTGGCCCGCAAAGCAGGAGACCTGGGTTTGATCCCTGGGTTGGGAAAATCCCCTGGAGAAGGAAATGGCAACCCACCCCAGTATTCTTGCCTGGAGATTTCCATGGAGAGAGGAGCCTGGCAGGCTGTAGTCCATGGGGTCACAAAGAGTTGGACACAACTGAGTGACTAACACTTTCACTTTCTTCTAAAAGGTTTGTAGTTTTTATTTGTTTTACATTTAGGTCTATCAACAATTCCGAGTCAGTTTTTATGATAGATATAAGGTCTATGTCTAGATTCATTCTTTTGCATATGTATATACAGTTTTTCCAGTATCATTTGTTGAAAAGACTATCTTTTCTTCATCCTAGTAACTTAACTCCTTTGTCAAAGATCAGTTAACTATATTCGTGTGAATATATTTCTGGGCTCTCTATTCTGTTACACTATCTATTCTTTCACTAATAGCATGCTGTCTTCGGTACTGTAACTTTATAGTAAATCTTGATGTCAGGTAGAGTCAACCCTCCAAAATTGTTCTTCTCCTTCAATATTGAATTGGCTATTCTGAGTCTTTTGCCTCTCCATATAAACTTTAAAATCAATTTGTCAATACTGACAAAATAACTTGCTGGGATTTTGATTGAAATTACCTTGAATCTGTAGATCAAGTTGAGAAGAACTGACATTTTGATAATAATGAGTCTCCCTTCATATCCTAAGAGGTATGAACATGGAATATCATTCATTTAGCTTTGTGATTTCTTTCATCAGAATTTTACAGTTTTTCTCATAAATATCTTATCCCTATTTTGTTAGATTTATACCTAAGTATTTCATTTTGGAGATGTCAATGTAAATGGTATTGAGTTTTAACTTCAACTTCTACTTGTTCTGTACAATTATATAGGAAACTGATTGACTTTTGTGTATTAAACCTATACCCTGTAATCTTGTAATAATCACTTACAAGTTCTATGAGTTTTTTGGGGGGGTTTCTGAAAATCCAAAATGTATCTCTTTCATCTGATGTCTTTTCCCTAATACAATATTTTTTAAATTCATACATGTATAGCATGAATCTCTAGTTTTATTCCTTTATGAGTAGATTCCATTGTATAGCTATGCTTTAGTGTATTTATCTGTTCTCTTGGAGATATTTCCAGTGTTCAGCTACTGTATTGGTGTTTTCTAATGAGCAGAGACTTCTAATTTAATATGTTACTTCATGGCTCGTGTTTTTCATGTCCAACCTAAAAATCTTTGTCTGCACTAAAAGCATATTTTTGTTTTATTATAGTTCTATTGTTTTAGCATTCACATTTAAATCTATGATCCATTTCAGGTTAATTTTTGTCTCTGGTGTGAAAAGGTTTATCTTTTTCCCATCTGGTTAATTTTCACAGCATCAATCATTTTTTTAAAAAGCAAGAAAAAGTTCTTTCCCCCATTGAATTGATCTCTCACCTTGATTTTTTAAAGTAATTAACCATATATGTAAGTAACCATGAAATGTGGATACTAAATTTGTCTGGAGGACTCTTCTTCTCCCACAGCTCTAACCAAGATGAAATCAGCAGTGGGCATCTTCCTTCCTAAAAAGGACTTATGACTTTCTAGAATTTTGTTCATCTCTGTTTGTATACACAGGCATTTTGATCAGCTTTTTAAAAATCATGGTTTTAAACCATTATTTTGTAGCTTACCTAGCTTCTTCTCATTGTTAGGGTGGAAGTGATGGTCTTTGAAACACTTTACAATTTAGCCAGAAGGGAATTCTCGTAGTTCATGAGTTCTTTTCTTGGTGATTGCCTCTCTTTGTTTATTCCGAACATTCTTTATGGAAATCCTACTATTTGGATATTGGACTTCCTGGATTGGTTATTAGCATTTTCTTAAATATGTAATCCTGTTTTCCAATTCTTTTTACTCTACTTTCTAGAAGATTTCCTTGACTTTATCTTCCAATATTAATGTTTTCATTTCAGCTATTATGTTTTTAACTTTCAAGAACCCCTCCCCATTCTCTGAATGTTTCTTTTCTATGGTATCTTGTTCTTATTTAATCTCTTCTCTTATGTCTCTAAGATTAATAGGTTTTTTGTTCTTGCACAGTGTTTCCTTCAGTTGCATTTTTGTCATGGTCTCTTTTGGTCCCTATCATCCTATTGTGGGCTGAATTCTGTGCCTCTCAAATTCATGTGTTGAAGTCTTAACACAAAATGAGACTGTGTTTAGAGATAGAGTCTTTAAAGAGGGTATCAGTTTAAAAGAGGTCATTGCTGGTGCTGCTGCTAAGTCACTTCATTTGTATCCGACTCTTAGCAACCTCATGGACTGCAGCCTACCAGGCTCCTCTGTCCATGGGATTTAGGATGACCTAATCCAATATGCTGAAGCTGATGCTGATTCTGAAGCTGATGCTGAATCTGAATCCAGACTGATCTTGAAGCTGAAGCTCCAGTACTTTGGCCACCTGATGTGAAGAGCTGACTCATTAGAAAGGACCCTGATGCTGGGAAAGATTGAAGGCAGGAGGAGAAGGGGATGACAGAGGATAAGATGGTTGGATGACTTGATGCACATGAGTTTGAGAAAACTCTGGCATTTGGTGATGGACAGGGAAGCCTGGCATGCTGTAGTTCATGGGGTTGCAAAGAGTTGGACACGACTGAATGACTGAACTGAGCTGAATCCAATACAACTGGTGTCCTTACAAGAGATTAAGTTACAGACTTACACAGAGGGAAGATCCTGTGAAGACACAGAAAGAAGATGGTCATCTCCAAGCAAGGAGAAAAGCCTCAGAAGATACCAACCCTACTGACACCTTGATCTTAGACTTCCAGTCTTTTGAATTTGTGACGAGATAAAATTTGTTGTTTAAGGCACTCAGGCTAAACAGCCTTGTTGTGGCAGTATATTAGGAAACTAATATACCTCTCTATGAGGTATTTCTCAGATGTCTCATAATGTTCCCTCATCTGCTCCTGATTAAGAAGAACTAATATGATCACTGAAACTCTGGGTCTGTAGGCAGGACTTGCTGACTTTGAACATCACTGTTCAGTGGTATTATGGGAATATTTTGGGGCAATTTCTGAGGTCAGTATCTTGAAGTTTTTTTCCCATTGGCCTGGTTAGATTCTCCAAAGAAGAATTCTCTAAGAGACTGTCTGGAGGGTGAGAGTTTGGCTGCCACACTCTGGAGAGAAAGAAAGTTTGCCTCTACATTTATCATTCAGTATGCATATGGTCACTTAATCCTTGTTTCGAGTCTGGTGCTCCCTTTCTAGATTTTCTGTTTTACCTGCTCCAGAGAATAAACATGCAGAATTCCATAGGGGTGGGGAGCAGCGGTTGCTTAGGAACATGAACGGGAAGAAGGATCTAGAGATGAAACTGCTCTCATTCATTCATGTTATCCTTATTTTAAGGTAAGATCCTTCTCACTTTTGGGCTTCCCTGGTGGCTCAGATGATAAAGATGCCTGCAATGCAGGAGACCTGGGTTCAGTCCCTGGGTTGGGAAGATACCCTGGAGATGGGAATGGCAACCCACTCCAGTATTCTTGCCTGGAGAATTCCATGGGCAGAGGAGCCTGGCCAGCTATCATCAATGGGGTCTCAAACAGTCAGACACGATTGAGTAACTAACACACACACTTCTCACTTTCAGCTGCAGAAGTAAGTGATGGTGCCGTTTCTCTTGCATTTTAAAGATTCAGCAGGATAATTCAAATCAACTCTTAGTTTTCCCCACTGCTTTCTAGGGGTTCAGTGCTCTTGTTCTTATTGAATTAGTTTTGACTTGTTCATTTGTTTTTCAGCTTCCAAAATGGTGCTGCTATGGACATTTATCTTGCTCTCCCCATCTTATGGGTTTATGCTTTTTTTTTTTTTAAGAAAACCCACAGCAAACATTATCCTCAATGGTGAAAAATTGAAAGCATTTCCCCTAAAGTCAGGAACAAGACAAGGGTGCCCACTCTCACCACTACTAGTCAACATAGTTTTGGAAGTTTTAGCCAGAGCAATCAGAGAAGAAAAAGAAATAAAAGGAATCCAGATTGGAAAAGAAGAAGTAAAACTCTCACTGTTTGCAGATGACATGATCCTCTACATAGAAGACCCTAAAGATTCCACCAGAAAATTACTAGAGCTAATCAATTAATATGGTAAAGTTGCAGGATATAATATCAACACAGAGAAATCCCTTGCATTCCTATACACTAACAATGAGAAAACAGAGAAATTAAGGAAAAATTCCATTCACCATTGCAATGAAAAGAATAAAATACTTAGGAAGATATATACCTAAAGAAACTAAAGACCTATATATAGAAAACTATAAAACACTGGTGAAAGAAACCAAAGAGGACACTAATAGATGGAGAAATATACCATGTTCATGGATCGGAAGAATCAATTTAGTGAAAATGAGTATACTACCCAAAGGAATCTATAGATTCAATTCAATTCCTATCAAGCTACCAGTGGTATTTTTCACAGAGCTAGAACAAATAATTTCACAATTTATATGGAAATACAAAAAACCTCGAATAGCCAAAGCAATCTTGAGAAAGAATAATGGAACTGGAGGAATCAATCTGCCTGACTTCAGGCTCTACTACAAAGCCACAGCCATCAAGACAGTATGGTCCTGGCACAAAGACAGAAATATAGATCAATGGAACAAAATAGAAAACCCAGAGATAAATCCACACACATATGGACACCTTATCTTTGACAAAGGAGGCAAGAATATACAATGGAGAAAAGACAATTTCTTTAACAAGTGGTGCTGGGAAAACTGGTCAACCACTTGTAAAAGAATGAAACTAGAACACTTTCTAACACCATACACAAAAATAAACTCAAAATGGATTAAAGATCTAAACATAAGACCAGAAACTATAAAACTCTCAGAGGTGAACATAGGCAAAACACTCTCTGACATACATCACAGCAGGATCCTCTATGACCCACCTCCCAGAAAATTGGAAATAAAAGCAAAAATAAATATATGGGACCTAATTAAAATTAAAAGCTTCTGCACAACAAAGGAAACTATAAGCAAGGGTGAAAAGACAGCCTTCAGATTGGGAGGAAATAATAGCAAATGAAGCAACTGACAAAGAATTAATCTCAAAAATTTACAAGCAACTCCTGCAGCTCAATTCCAGAAAAATAAACAATCCAATCAAAAAATGGGCCAAAGAACTAAACAGACATTTCTCCAAATAAGACATACAGATGGCTAACAAACACATGAAAAGATGCTCAACATCACTCATTATCAGAGAAATGCAAATCAAGACCACAATGAGGTACCATTTCACGCCAGTCAGAATGGCTGTGATCCAAAAGTCTACAAGCAATAAATACTGGAGAGGGTGTGGAGAAAAAGGAACCCTCTTACACTGTTGGTGGGAATGCAAACTAGTACAGCCACTATGGAGAACAGTGTGGAAATTCCTTAAAAAACTGGAAATAGAACTGTCATATGACCCAGCAATCTCACTGCTGGGCATACACACTGAGGAAACCAGAACTGAAAGAAACACATGTACCCCAGTGTTCATCACAGCACTGTTTACAATAGCCAGGACATGGAAGCAACCTAGATGTCCATCAGCAGATGAATGGATAAGAAAGCTGTGGTACATATACACAATGGAGTATTACTCAGCCATTAAAAAGAATAGACTTGAATCAGTTCTAATGAGGTGGATGAAACTGGAGCCTATTATACAGAGTGAAGGAAGCCAGAAAGAAAAACACCAATGCAGTATAATAATGCATACATATGGAA
The DNA here is from genome assembly GCF_016772045.2 of Ovis aries. NCBI lineage: Eukaryota > Metazoa > Chordata > Mammalia > Artiodactyla > Bovidae > Ovis > Ovis aries. The sequence goes on along the minus strand of NC_056071.1, from coordinate 5,683,870 downwards.
TTTAGAAAGATGGTAACGATAACCCTGTATGCAAGACAGCAAAAGAGACACAGATGTATAGGACAGTATTTTGGACTCTGTGGGAGAGGGCGAGGGTGGGATCATTTGGGAGAATGGCATTGAAACATGTATAATATCATATGTGAAATGGATCGCCAGTCCAGGTTCGTTGCATGATACAGGATGCTCGGGGCTGGTGCACTGGGATGACCCAGAGGGATGGTATGGGGAGGGAGGTGGGAGGGGGGTTCCAGATGGGGAACACAAGTACACCTGTGGTGGATTCATGTCAATGTATGGCAAAACCAATACAATATTGTAAAGTAATTAGCCTGCAATTAACATAAATACATTTATATTAAAAAAAGAAATCTGCTATTTTAGTTTTAGTGGACTTTTGAGAAGGAATTAAATTAGATACTTGTGTTCAAGCCAATATTAATACATAAGCTGAGCCCACGTTCTTTGTCTTGTATGAAAGGACAGTTTTTAAATACAACAATAAAGTTGATTGTAACTACTACTTATCTTGTTATAAGTGATTCAAATACTGTGCCCAGTGACCAAACCAATCTCATACTACCATGTGGCTTATTTTTAGAATGGAAGATACTCAACAGAGAAAAAAAGGGATCAGAACAAAGGTGTACATAAGTTAATGCATCCGAACATTCCTGAAAAATCTGCATGTAGGCTGAATTCTTCCTAACTGAACTGTGTTTTAAAAAGTACAGTGGAACTCTGACCCTTTAAAGGGAAAGCTGCAAGGGAAGTTTTTCTAGAGTGAAGTTTGGAAATTGCCCAGATTTCCCCTTCAGTTAAGTCCCCAACAGCAGGATTTTCTTCAAATAGAACTCACCTACATTGAGAAAATAAACTTGAAATTTTATTTATCTTCAAATAAAAATATATGGTGATAGGGATGACTTTGGTGCTATTAGTACAAGCTTCACATGAAACAGGGAAGGTCCTAGGCTAAGTGCGGTCATTTCCGAGCCCAGCTCTGCTATGGAACTGGGTCACCGTATTCATTTATTTCTGACTGTGCTGAGTCTTGCAGCAAGCGGTGGCTGCTCCCCAGTTGTGGGGCAAGGGCTTCTCACTGCAGCGATTTCTCCTCCTGCAGAGCGTGGGCGCTGGGGCACTCGGGCGTCAGCAGATATAGCACACGGGCTCCGTATCTGCAGCTCCCGGCTCCAGAGGACAGGCTCAAAAGCTGTGGTGAAGGGGCTTAGTCGCTTTGCAGGGCCGCAAGTGGGATCTTCCAGGATTGGGGATCCAACCCCTTGTCTCCTGTGCCTCCTGTACTGGCAGGTGGATTCTTCACCATGGAGCCACCAGGGTTTTGAAGAACAGGTGTTTTAAATCTTAACACAGTCCAATTTAAGAAATTTCACTTTTATTAGTGCTTTTCATATCCTCTTAAATACTTGACTATTACCAAGTAATGATGATATAGCCTATGTTTTCTTCTTAAAATCTAGAAAACATTCTGAAAAGCTAGAGAGTGCTCTGAAATCTAGAAATCTTTCTAAAAAATTTATGTTTCCTTCTTATCTTTAACATTTAGATTCATTGCCTATAGAATTAATTTTGCACCTAGTGTAGGAATGGGCAAAGATACATTTTCCATATGTATCTGCAATTGAACTGGTACTATTTATCAAAAGTAATTGTACCAGTTATCAGTTCATCGCCTCTCAGCCCCCAGTGCACCTTGCAGTGCTCTCTGCAACAGCGGACAGAGCTCTTTAGGCAGCTCTCCATTAAGGAGGCACCATGGTAACCTTCCGGAGAAGGCAATGGCATCCCACTCCAGTACTCTTGCCTGGGAAATCCCATGGATGGAGGAGCCTCGTAGGCTACAGTCCATGGGGTCCCAAAGAGTTGGACACGGCTGAGCAACTTCACTTTCACGCATTGGAGAAGGAAATGGCAACTCACTCCAGTGTTCTTGCCTGAAGAATCCCAGGGACAGAGGAGCCTGGGGGGCTTCCGTCTATGGGGTCGCACAGACTCATACACGACTGACGCGACTTAGCAGCAGCAGCATGGTAACCTTCAGCTTCCCTCGTAGCTAATTCAGTAAAGAATCTGCCTGCAATGCAGGACACCTGGGTTTGATCCCTGGGCTGGGAAGATCCCCTGGAGAAAAAAATGGCAACCTACTCCAGTATTCTCGCCTGGAGACTCCCATGGACAGAGGAGCCTGGTGGGCTACAATCTATGGGGTCACAAGAGTCCACACAGCTGAGTGACTAAAGAGAGCAAGAGAGAGGGGGTAACCTTTCTCAGCAGAGAAACAGCTGGAGGGAGACTGCCAGGGGAAAGGGCTGTCCTGTGCCTTCCAGGGGCTGTGTACTGAGTCAGCACTGCGAGGGGGGACACCCAGCAATGCTCACCAAAGCCACACAGCCAGGACGCGTTTTCTTTGGCAACGTGGCAATCCCAGCCCGGCCTGCTTCTCCTCTCCCTGTGGCCTTCTTGGAGACGGCACAGTCCTGGCCTCCCAACTGCATCAGCACCTCCGCTCCTCCTGCACGCTTCACTCCCAGCTTCAAGCTGTGGCTTGTCTGCCTCCCAGGGTTGCTCTCTGCTGGCTCAGCAACCGTGGTCCAGCTCTGCTCTAGGCAAGGCCGGGAACTACTCCGCCAGGGGTGGGAGCTAGGCTGGGACCTGGGACCCTCTACTGGAGCGCTTGCACTTGCACACAGATGTCTCCTCCATCTATACACCAGCAGTGGGAAACTGAGAAGCTACAAGGGACTCAAAATAACTGTCTGCAGGTGCAAATGGGGCAATTATGAGCAACAAGATTCGAAAAGGCCGCAAATCAACTGCCCCTTCTAAGTGCCAGGAGCATGATTCCTGTTTACAGCACCACCAGGAGGGTGTGAGAAGACCACCTAAAGCATTCCTCTGGCCAGGCCCACCAATGCCCCACCCTCAGCCCATTTAAAGAACCAGCCCACTCTCCTCCAAGACCCAGTTAGGCACCTGATAACATGTTCTCATGGTGAAGTCTTACCTGAATTGCTCATCAGACCTCTTCATTTCTACTGATTAGAGTCCAAGGACCATGGTTGAAAACACTTTCCAGTTTATTTCTCCTTGGGCACTCTTCCTCAAGTCCTAGGATTCTATTGTAAGTTATATTTTCTCTTTTATCATGGCTTAATAGTATAGCTTTATATTAAACTTCCCTTGTTGGAATCACGTGTGGTTGCTGTTCCCGACTGGACACTAACTGATACACTACCATCACTTCCTATTGCCGTGTGGCACAGGTCCCTAGATCTGTGTTGGTGATTTCGTGGAGTCTGTTCTGTTTCATTTGTCTTTGTCTGTCCTTCAGCCCCTGCTTTATCATCCATTTTACAATATTTTCAGGGGCTTCCTGGCTGGTCCATTGGTTGAAAGTTCGCCTGCCAATGCAGGGGACACGGATTCAATCCCTGGTCCAAGAAGATCCTGCATGCCTCGGGGCAACTGAGCCCAGGCGCCACAATAAGAAAAGCCCCCACAATGAGAGGCCCACTTACCACAACCAGAGAGAGTCCACACGCAGCAAGGAAGGCCCAGTGCAGCCAAAAATAAACCAACCAGTTAATTTAAAAATATTTTCAAATTTTTGTTTGTAATTTTTCAACCTGGGTTATTTATAACTATAGTCTTTAATTTCTAGGGAGCTGGACATTTTCTAATATACTATAGTTACTGTTTTCTATGAACAAGAACATACTCTATCCTGTCACAAAGAAATAGACTGTGGCTTTCTTTCTGGCCCAGCATGTAGTTGATTTTGATTTGTGTATTTGATGGGAATGTTAACATTTTACGAGATGTTCTCAGCGTGTTAATTAGATCAAGTTTGTTGATTGTCTTATTCAGATCATCTGTACCTGAATCCTTTTTTTAAAATATTTTGTGGTCTGCTGCTTCTGTTATTAAGAGAGGTGAGTTTTAGTCTTCTACTACAGTGAATCTGCATTTTAGTTTTGGAAAATTTTTCTGTGGTAAATTATTTTCCATGATTCTAGTCCAAACTTTCTATGTACTTATATTTAAAGTGTATCCCTTGTAAGCATCTTAAGGATCAGTCTATATCTGGCTCACCTCAGGCCCTAGAATGTAAACATGGAAACTGCTTCTGGCCTTTCCTCTGAGAGCTTGGTGGGTCTTTGTCTCAATCCTAAGGTGCTGCAGGAATGTCCTCTCCATTTTCTCACTGATTTTTAGCTTAGCATTTTCTTCTGTGCAGTTTAAAAATTTGATCAGTTCTTACCAGGTCTTTCTTCTTGTTGGGCCCTGCTGTCATCATAGGATGTGAGAGCTCCCCCTTCTGGTTTCCTATCCTATTTAATTGAGGTTTCTGTTTATTAATTTTTTTTCAACAGAAGATAGGAAAGGAGGGAGAATTCAGCAAACCATAAACAAAGTGAAAAGGCAACCACGTATCTGCAAATGAAGCGACCAATAAGGGATTAATCTCCAAAATATACAACAGCTCACGCAGCTCAATAACAAAAACAAACAACACAATCAAAAAATGGGCAGAAGATCTAAACAGACGCGTTTCCAAAGATAGCCACAAAGCACATGCAAAGATGCTCAGTATCACTAATTAGTAGCGAAATGCAAATCAAAACTCTGGTGAGGTGATCAGCTCACATTGGTCAGAGAGGGTACCTACCTGCTAAGTTGCTTCAGTGTCTGACTCTTTGTGACTCCATGGATTGTAGCCCACCAGGCTCCTCTGTCCATGGGATTCTCCAGGCAAGAATACTGGAGTGGGTTGCCATGCCCTCTCTCCTCCAGGGGATCTTCCCAATCCAGGTATCGAACCCACATCTGTTAAGTCTCCTGCACTGGCAGGTGGGTTCTTTACCACTAGCGCCACCAGAGTGGCCACCATCAAAATATGTTCAAACAATATATGCTGGAGAGGGTGTGGAGAAAAGGGAACCCTCCTAAACTGCTAGTGAGAATGTAAATTGGTAGAGCCACAATAGAGGACATTATAGAGATCCCTTTAAAAAACTAAAAACAGAAGTACCATATGACCTCACAATCCCACTACGAGGGATAAATCTAAAGAAAATCATTATTCATAAAGATACATGCACCCAAATGTTCAATGAAGCACCATTTACAGTAGACAGGAGACAGAAGCAGCCTAAATGTCCGTCAACAGAGGAATGGATAAAGATGAGGTACATATACACAATGGAATATCACTCAGGCATAAAAAGAACAAAATAATGCCATTTGCAGCAACATGGATGGACCTAGAGATTGTCATACTGAGTGAAGTAAGTCAGAGAAAGAGAAATGTCATATGCTATTGCTTGTATATGGAATCGAAAAAAATGTACAAAGTAACTTATTTCCAGAACAGAAATAGAGTCATGATGTAGAAAACAATTTTATGGTTATCAGGGAGGGGAATAGGGGAGAAGGATAAAATGGGGCATTGGGATTGACATATACACACTGCTGCTGCGGCGGCTGCTAAGTTGCTTCAGTCGTGTCTGACTCTGTGCGACCCCATAGACGGCAGCCCATCAGGCTCCCCTGTCCCTGGGATTCTCCAGGCAAGAACACTGGAGTGGGTTGCCATTTCCTTCTCCAGTGCATCAAAGTGAAAAGTGAAAGTGAAGTCGCTTAGTCCTGTCTGACTCTTCATGACTCATGGACTGCAGCCTACCAGGCTCCTCCATCCATGGGACTTTCCAGGCAACAGTACTGGAGTGGGGAGCCATTGCCTTCTCCACATATACACACTACTGTATATAAAATATTGTGGCTTGGCCAAAAAGTTCATTCATTCAGGTTTGTCATATCGTACAAAAACCCGAACAAACATTTTGGCCAACCCAGTAAAGTGAAAGTTGTTCAGTTGTGTCCAGCTCTTTGTGACCCCCTGGACTGTAGCCTACCAGGCTCCTCTGTCCATGGAATTCTGCAGGACAGGATACTGGAGTGCGTAGCCATTCCCTTCTCCAGGGGGTCTTCCCAACCCAGGGATAGAATCCAGATCTCCCGCGTTGCAGGTGGATTCTTTACCATCTGAACAACCAGGGAAGCCCAAATAGCTAACCACTATATAGCATAGGAAACTCTACTCAATACTCTATAATGACCTATATGGGAAAAACATCCAAAAAAGAGTATATAAAAAGAGTATAAAAACAGGATATATAAAACTGATTCATTTTGCTGTATAGCAGAAACTAAAATCAACCATACCCCAATACAAATTTTTTCAAAAACTGAGAATAAGATTACAGAGAATTTATAACAAATATAAATATTATATCAATAAAATAAAAGGAATTAACATGAAATAAAAGTCTTCTGGAAAAGATGGAGTAAATGCGCTTCTCCCTGTTCTTCCCACTAAGCACAGTTATAACCTCTGGATACTATACATCAAATAAGCACAGGAAGACACTGAGAGGTGGAGAAAAGCAGTCAGGCTGGCTGGGACCGCAGGACCAAACAGCAACACAGAGGCAGGTTCCTCGGGTTTCCTTTCCGCCTCCTGTATCCAACAGTGGGAGCTGGAGAAGCCAGCAATCCAGAAATAATGACGACACAGACAGCCCTCCAAAAAGCCTGCTCTGTCTAGAACATGACTTCTAGGTGATAACTCCCCTACTCCAGTCAAGCACTGTGGCAAAAACAAGGGCCTCACCCTACTCCTGTAGCCAAAATATAAGAGGGGCCTAGACGCTCACAAGTTGTGACAAGATACACCCCCACCCGCAGTGGGTTGGTGGTGTCAGAGACGCTGGACTGGGGAGCTGAGACTTTTATAGCCTCCCAACAACAGTGAGTCCTTATCCCACTCTGCAGTGTCAGAGGGAGTATGGAAGCACCAGGGTGGTGTTTGTGTCAGCAAACATCTAGTGGGGACCCTGAGCTCTTACAGTAATGGGGCACCTTCTGTCCCTGGGTGTCAGCACAGGCAAAGTAGGGTGGCTGGACTTCTCCTCCAGTAAGCAGTAAGTAGACACCAATAAGACAGAAGACCTGAATAAAAGCTAGTGTCTCATAACACAGTACTCACAGTGTTCAGGATTCAGTTGAAAATCATTGTCAGGAAATCTCAACTTGAATGAGAAAATACAATCGACAAACACCAATTTTGAGAAGATTCAGAAGTTGGAATTATGTGACAAGGAAATTTAAGAAACTAATTTGGAAGAAGATTTACAATACGTAGGGAAAAACGTATAGTACGTCCTCTGTACTCTGTACCCCTAATCCCACAAAAGTAGCATTTTGCGTGACTATAATATCAGATCCATGATACTGACATTAGTACAACCCACAGAGTTTATTAAGGTGTTGCCAGTTGTATAAACAGCCATGTGCATGCACGTGTGTGGTTCTATGAAATTTGTCACATAGGAGTTTTGAGATCCAGAGCATCTTGAGATCCAGAACTGCTCCGTCACCGCAAGGCTCCCTTGGGCTACGCTTTTGGAGCCACCCCTCCCTCAAATCCTAACTCCTAGAAACCACCCACTTGTTTCTCAGGTCTATAATCACATGAGTTTAAGAGACCTGAGTTGGATCCCTTGGGTTGGGAAGGGCCCCTGGAGAAGGGAAAGGCTACCCACTCCAGTATTCTGGCCTGGAGATTCCTGAAGATTCCATGGACTGTATCATCCACGGGGTCGCAAAGAGTCAGACACGACTAAGCGACTTTTACTTTCAAGAATATTATAGAAATGGAATCATTCAGTATGTAACTTTTGGAGATTGGTTCTTCTCACTCAGCATAATTTCCTTAAGATCTGTCCTGGTTGTTGTGTGTAATTTATTTCTTTTTATTACTGAATAGAATTCCATGATACAGATGTACAAATTTGTTTAACCATTCATCCATTGAAGAACTGAATTGTTTCCAGTTGGAGTTATTATTTTTTTTTCTTTAAAAAATTTTTTATTAAACATCTTTATAGAGCAGCATCCAAACTCCAGATCCAGTGGCCAAGGAGACCTATTTTGCTGTGGATACCAGCTGGGGCGTGCAGGCGGCTCAGGCTTCCCACTCTTCTGTTTAGAGACGAGGGTGGCGGGCAGTGTTTCACCTTTGGCTTCCACAAAGGTGGAAGAGGCTTCTGAGGGCCAGTCTTACCAGCTGGGTCTCGAGGCAGCATGCTCTTTCCCTTGACGCCCAGCACACCCAGTCTGAGCAGCACGGGGTGCACGGCAGGCTCAACATAGTAGCTGAGAGGCCCCCACTGTGGCTCACGAGGCCATCTGCATAGACTTAGCCATGCATGGATTCAGCCCTCTGTCCTCAGAGTTTCCCAGACACTACTGCCTCGCAGCCTTTGGCCCCACTCTCCAGGAAGAACTGCAGCGTACCACAGCAGGCCCGCCGCACAGGAGGGTGGAGGACCAACCAGTCTGTAACACAGAGACTCTGCCTGGGCAATGGCACACGGACCTCCTGTGGCTACCTTTTCAGCATAAAGCTCTACACACTGCCATCAGGGAAGCCAAATCTCTTCTGAACCACGGCAGTCAATTCCCAGAATCCACCGGCCCTTCTCACCAAGAACATTCTGTGTCCTGGTGGCCAAGATAATGATTTCTGTCCTGGTTGGAATAACATGGACCTCACCTCAGCCAGCTCCTCAGTGAAAAACTCATTCAGTTCAGCTTTGAAGATGCCATCAGCGACGAACTTCCTCTTCTTAGCCCCAGTTGGAGTTATTATTGATAAATCTACTGTGCACACTTATATATACATTTTTGTGTGAATTGAAGCTTCGATTTCTCAGGGATAAATTCTCAAGCGCAGTTCGTGATTCATATGGTAGTTACCTCTTTAGTTTGTGTTTTGTTTTTTAATTGCTAAACTGTTTTCCAGAATGGATGGTTATCTTACATTCCTACAAGCAATAAATGAGTGATGAAGTCTCTCTGCCTCTTCACTAACATTTGGTGTTATCAATATTTTTTATTTTAATTATTTTGGAAGGTGTGTAGTAATATCTCATTGTGGTTTGAATTTGTAAATTCAAATGACTACTGATATTGAACATCTTTTCCCGTGCTTATTTTCCATCTATATATCTTCATGAATAGAAATATCTGTTCATAGCTTTTCCCCATTTTCTAATTCAATTGTTTTCTTGATATTGAATTTTGAGAGTTCTTTGTATATTCTGCATACAAGTCCCTTGTCAAATATATGATTTGCAAAACTTTTTCTTAGTCTGTGGATATGCTTGCCTTTTCATCCTCTTAAAAAAGTCTTTTACAGAGAAAATATTTTAATTTTGATAAGATAAATTTATCAATATTTTTCTCTTATGGATCATACTTTTGAGCTTCCCTGGTAGCTCAGAGGTTAAAGCGTCTGCCTGCAATGCAGGAGACCTGGGTTCTTGGTGTCAAGTGTAAGAATTCCTTGTCTGAGCACAAGAACCTCAAGACTTTCTCCCATTTTTTTTTTTCTCTAACAGTTTTTATTTTACACTTTTAAGTCTGTGATTCATATAGACATGATATTTGGGTTGAGGCTCATTTAATGTCTCATTTCTCTAGCACATTTTCTTGAAAATGCTATCTTTCCTTGTTTGAATGGCTTTTCACCTTTGTCAAAATAAGTTGGACATTTGTGTAGATGAATTTCTGGGATCTCTCTTTGGTTCCGTTAATCTATGTGTCGATCCCCCGCCAGGCTTCCCTGATGGCTCAGATGGTAAAGAATCCACCTGCAATGCAGAGACCCAGGTTCAACCCCTGGGTCATGAACATCATCTGGAGAAGAGAATGAGATAGCTAATTCTTAGGTAGGTGGGTAAGGAGTCTGGTGCTCTTGAGGAGGAGTAAAGGATAAACATTTTTTTTCTACTCTCCTTCTCAGTCGAACTTTCCTGGTGTCTCAGACAGTAAAGCGTCTGTCTACAATATGGGAGACCTGGGTTCGATCCCTAGGTCGGGAAGATTCCCTGGAGAAGGAAATGGCAACCCACTCCAGTACTCTTGCCTAGAAAATCCTATGGACGGAGGAGCCTGGTGCAGGCTACCATCCATGGGGTTGCAAAGAGTCAGACACTACTGAGTGACTTCACTTACCACTCTTACCTCTTCTTAGTCAAGATTTTTTTTCTTAAACTCTGAGTTGTTATGGCCACAATCTATTTCTTCTAAGACTAACTTTCTTTAAGCCCAGAGCTAATGATTACACAATAAAACAACTCATCTTACTGAAGGGTATGTTTTTCCTTAAACTCTGTACAAACAGTTATATAACAACAATGTATCTTGCTCAAGGACAAGTTTCTCCTTCTTAAGAACCCTCTGGCTAATCCTGTTATCTTAAGATGCATGTTGTGGGACTGGGTCTGGTAAGACCTTTCTGTTGTTAGCAACCAACTGAAAAAGTATATAAAAAACCTTGATAAGACAGGCCAGTGGGGCACTCTCTGCCCCTTCTGATGTCTGTGTCTCTCTCTATCCCTTTTTCACTGTGATAAAACTTTTGCCACGTGAAGCTAAAGCCTTGTCTCTGGTCCCAAAGCTAATTTCTCTTCTTTAGAGGTCACAAATCCCACACCGCTCACTGAAAGCTATCAGGAATGGCTCCCCACTCCAGTATTCTTGCCTGGATAATTCCAAGGACAGAAGAGCTTGGTGGGCTATAGTCTATGAGGTCACAAACAGTCAGACATGACTGAGCAACTGAGCACACACACACATACACACAGACATCCCTCTACCAATACCACTCTGTCCTGGTTACTGTAAAGCTACATAGTAAGGTTTCAGCTCAGTTCAGCTCAGTTCAGTCGCTCAGTCATGTCTGACTCTTTGTGACCCCATGAATCGCAGCACGCCAGGCCTCCCTGTCCATCACCATCTTCCAGAGTTCACTCAAACTTATGTCCATCGAGTCGGTGATGCCATCCAGCCATCTCTTCCTCTGTCGTCCCCTTCTCCTCCTGCCCCCAATCCCTCCCAGCATCAAGGTCTTCTCCAATGAGTCAACTCTTCGCATGAGGTGTCCAAAGTACTGGAATTTCAGCTTTAGCATCATTCCTTCCAAAGAACACCCAGGACCGATCTCCTTTAGAATGGACTGGTTGGATCTCCTTGCAGTCCAAGGGACTCTCAAGAGTCTTCTCCAACACCACAGTTCAAAAGCATCAATTCTTTGGTGCTCAACTTTCTTCACAGTCCAACTCTCACATCCATACATGACCACAGGAAAAACCATAGCCTCGACTAGATGGACCTTTCTTGGCAAAGTAATGTCTCTGCTTTTCATTATGCTATCTAGGTTGGTCATAACTTTCCTTCCAAGGAGTAAATGTCTTTTAATTTCATGGCTGCAATCACCATCTGCAGTGATTTTGGAGCCCCCCAAAATAAAATAAAAAGCCTGACACTGTTTCCTTGGTTTCCCCATCTATTTCCCACGTAGTGATCGGACCAGATGCCATGATCTTAGTCTTCTGAATGTTGAGCTTTAGGCCAACTTTTTTACTCTCCTCTTTCACTTTCATCAAGAGGCTTTTTAGTTCCTATTCACTTTCTGCCATAAGGGTCGTGTCATCTGCATATCTGAGGTGATTGATATTTCTCCTGGCAATCTTGATTCCAGCGTTTCTCATGGTGTACTCTGCATATAAGTTAAATAAGCAGGATGACAATATACAGCCTTGACGTACTCCTTTTCCTATTTTTAGTATCAGGTAAAGTTTTTCCTCCCACTTTATTCTTTTCAAGGTTGTTTTACCTACTCTACTGCCATACCTTCCCATATAGATTTTACAAAAAGCTTGTTGATGTCCACAAAAACAAATAAAATTAAGTGGTGGTTTGAGAGAAACTTTATTAAAACTAGAGATCAGTTTGCAGAGAATCAACATCTTTACTAAGTTGAGTCTTCCAATCCATGAACATAGGATGTATCTTCTATTTTTTAAGTCTTTCTCTATTTCTTTCCTTGGAATTTTGCAAATTTCAGTATACAGACCCTGAATGTGTTACACTTATAGCTAAGTGTTTCATTTTATTGGAAAATTAGAAATGGCATCATGGTTTAAATTTGTTTCTACATGTTCATTTTTAATAAGTAGAATTTCAGTCAATTCTTTGTATGATGATTTTATGTCCTCTGACCTGATGAATTCATAATGTGGTAAAATTTTGTGAGGATTTTGAAGATTCATTAGTATTTTTTACATAGATAATGTTATCAGGAAATAAGGAGTTTTTTCCTTCCTTTTTAAACTGTGAGCATTTTGTTTCTTTTTATTGTCTTATTATAGCAGTTAGGACCTCCAACGCCATGTTGCCAGGTGGTCAGAATAACAGTGCTAAGAGGAGACATCCTTGCCTCGATCAGTTTTAGGGGGAAAGCATTGTCTTTCCTTTAACTATGATGTTAGGTTACTTTGTAGGTGCTCTTCATTAAGTTTAAGGATTTCCCTCTATTACTAGATTGATGAGTTTTTATAATGTCTTTGATAGATTTTGCCCAATGCTCTTCCTGCATTGATTGATAAATCATATATTTTTTTTCTTAACTTGTTGCTGCAACTTATGGTTGCTGCTGCTGCTGCTGCTAAGTCGCTTCAGTCATGTCCAACTCTGTGCGACCCCATAGACAGCAGCCCACCAGGCTCCCCTGTCCCTGGGATTCTCCAGGCAAGAATACTGGAGTGGGTTGCCATTTCCTTCTCCAATGCATCAAAGTGAAAAGTGAAAGTGAAGTCACTCAGTCATGCCCAGCTGTTAGCGACCCCATGGACTGCAGCCTACCAGGCTCCTCCGTCCATGGGATTTTCCAGGCAAGAGTACTGGAGTGGGGTGTCATTGCTTAGGGTAATTGATTTTCAAACATTGATCCAGTCTCACATAGCAGGAATAATCACATGTGGTAATGGCATGTAATTAAAAAAAAACACAAGGCTGGGTTCAATCTGTTAGCATTCTATTGAAGAATTTTGCAACAAAGTCATGGGAGATTTTGATAGATGATTGTATTTTCTTGTACTGTATTTGTGGTAATTTTTGAGGCAATTCTGGTTTCAGTAATGTTTTCACCTTCTTTTCTTGCTGGAAGAGATTGTGTTAAATTGGTGTTAACTTTTAAACATGTTTGGTAATTCTTACAAGTTAAACTGTATGGGATAGCATATTTCCTTTTGGGGGGTTTTCTAATTAGAAACTCTTTATTTCTTTTATAGGTACAGTGCTACTCAAGTTATCTACTTTACCTTTGCTAAGTAGTAGTAGTAGGTTGGAGAAGGCAATGGCAACCTACTCCAGTACTCTTGCCTGGAAAATCCCATTGATGGAGGAGTCTGGTAGGCTGCAGTCCATGGGGTCACGAAGAGTTGGACAGGACTGAGCGACTTCACTTTCACTTTTCACTTTGATGCACTGGAGAAGGAAATGGCAACCCATTCCAGTGTTCTTGTCTGGAGAATCCCAGGGACAGGGGAGCCTGGTGAGCTGCTGTCTATGGGGTTGCACAGAGTCGGACATGACTGAAGCAACTTAGCAGGAGCAGTAGGTTGCAATTTTCAAGGAATTGATCCATTTCTTCTGAGTTATTGAATGAAATTAAGTTGTTTATAGTATTCTTTTACAGTCTTTTTAAAAGATTCAAGGTCTATATTTGTAGTACCTATGTCATTCTTGATATTGATTATTGTATATTATCTTTTTAAGTCTTTCCATTTTATTGACTCTTTTCAAAGAATCAGCTCATTTCATTGCCTTTTCTTATTGTTTTTGCTTTCACTTTTATTCATTTCTACTTTCATTTTATTATTTGCTTCTTGACAAGCATTTTAAAGCAGTTCTCAATTTTAAAAATGCCTCCAGGAACAGTTACAAACATGCTTGAAATAAATGGAAATGTGAAAAAGTTTCAGCAAAGTAATAAAGACATAAAGGAAAACCAAATAGAAATCTTAGAATTAAAAAATACAATAACCAAAATTTTAAAACTCAGTGGAGTTTTATGTTGTTTCTCTCAACAACAAAATGGAGATGACAGAGTAAAGAATTCGTGATCTGGAAATTAATACAGTAAAAATTGTCCAGTCCAAACAACAAAGAGAAAATAGAGTGAATAAAACTAAAACCAAAACCATGAGCAAACCAAAACCTCAGGGGCCTACGGGAGTCTAATGAAAGTGCTGACATTTGTGTCATTTGAGTTCCAAGTGAAAAGAATAAAAAGACGGGGCTGAAAAAGCATTCAAATAAATCATGACTGAAAATTTCTCAGATTCAGTAAAGGACATAAGCATACAGATTTTAAAAGCTAAGCAAACACAATACAGGATAAACCCAAAGAAATTCATTATCAGTACACGTCATAATCAAACTTAAAAGCAAAAAACAAAGGGAAGACACAAATAATAACTATCAATAGGGTAGAAATCATTCAAGTCACAGCAGATTTCTCATTGGAAACCATGAATACCAGAAGGAAGTTGACACAACAGCTTCCAAGTGCTGAAAGAAAATAACTATAATTTGATAGTTATTTAGGTATATATTTATTCTGTAATTCTATATTCATTGAACCTGTCCTTCAGAAATGCAGGGAAAATGAAAATATTATCAGGTAAAGAAAATGAAATATTATAAGCACCTATCCTAAACAATGTTCAAAGAGAGTTCTTGAAACAGAAAAACACAATAAAATAAGGAATCTTAGAATTTCAAGACAGAAGAGAATACAACAAAAAGGGGATGGCTGAAAGCAAAGATGTAGCCTTCTTTGTGCAACTTTTCTAAATTAAGTTTGAGGATTGGAGCAAAAATTATAACATTATCTGATGTGATTCTCAAAGTATATACAGGAAATATTTAAACAATTATAAATGGAGGATGGTAAAGAGACCGAGGTAAATAAGATTCTCGCACGTCACTTGAACTTGTAAAAATGCCAAAACCAGTGATCAGTTATGTATGTAAAACGCAATACTCAGAGCAAGCAATAAAAAAATAAGGGAAAGAATAAAGTAACAAAGGAGTAAGAAAAGAACCTTCCAAATTTTTCTTTATCAGCTCTACACAATATTTATACAAAGAACATTTAGAACAAAAGTAGAAAACGGTAGAAAAATACTTTAATAAAATTCATTCTAAAATATTTAACAAAATATTAGCAAAAACGTATTTTGAGTAAATTTTAAAATAATACATCATGACCAACAGTTGGTTCCCTGAATGCCAGGCTAGCCCAGTGGTGGTGGTTTAGTCACTAAGTCATGTCTGACTCTTGCAACCCCATGGACTGTAGCTTGCCAGGCTCCTCTGTCCATGGGATCTTCTAGGCCAGAATACTGGAGTGGGTTGCCATTTCCTCCTCCAGGAGAGCTTCCCAACCCAGGAATTGAACCCAGCGTCCTGCATTGCAGGCAGATAGCCAGTAGTAAGAAACTAATATGAGATCACATTAACAGAGTAAAAAACTACTAGATCAGCACCCCAAGAAATGTAATTCAATATCCACATCCATTCCTGATTTTTAGGAAGAGCTGAAAACCCATGTCCAAGGAGTGGTGGCTGTGCGGGTGCAGTAGGGCCGAGAGGAGCTACTTCACGTTCAAGGTCAGGAGGGGCGGCCATGAGGAGATACCCCTCATCCAAGGTAAGGAGCAGCAGCTGAGCTTTGCTGGAGAAGCCGTGAAGAGATACCCCACATCCAAGGTAAGAGAAACCCAAGGAAGACGGTGGGTGTAGCGAGAGGGCATCAGAAGGCAGACACACTGAAACCATAATCACACAAAACTAGCCAATCTGATCACACAGACCACAGCCTCGTCGAACGCAATGAAACTAAGCCGTGCCGTGAGGGGTCATCCAAGATGGGAGGGTCATGGTGGAGAGGTCTGAAAGAATGTGGTCCACTGGAGAAGGGAATGGTAAACCACTTCATATTCTTGCCTTGAGAACCCCATGAACAGTATGAAAAGGCAAAATGATAGGATACTGAAAGGGGAGTTCCCCAGGTCGGTAGGTGCCCAATATGCTAATGGAGATCAGTGGAGAAATAACTCCAGAAAAAATGAAGGGATGGAGCCAAAGCAAAAACAGCACCCAGTTGTGGATGTGACTGGTGATAGAAGCAAGGTCCGAAGCTGTAAAGAGCCATATTGCATAGGAACCTGGAATGTCAGGTCCATGAATCAAGGCAAATTAGAAGTGGTCAAACAAGATGGCAAGAGTGAATGTCGACATTCTAGGAATCAGCGAACTAAAATGGACTGGAATGGGTGAATTTAACTCAGATGACCATTATATCTACTACTGTGGGCAGGAATCCGTTAGAAAAAATGGAGTAGCCATCATGGGTCAACAAAAGAGTCCGA